>NC_133327.1:498409077-499054434 GCF_042186555.1 Aquarana catesbeiana | reverse complement strand
CCCCACACATGTGGTATTGCCATACTTGGGAGGAGTAGCAGAATGTATTTTGGGGTGTAATTGGAAGTATGCATATGCTGTGTGTGAGAAATAACCTGTTATTATGACAATTTTGTGAAAAAAAATTCTTCATTTTCCCAAGAATTGTGGGAAAAAATTACAACTTCAAAAAACTCACCATGCCTCTTACTAAATACCTTGGACTGTCTACTTTTCAAAAAGGGGTCATTTGGGGGGTATTTCTACTTTCCTGACATTTCAGAGCCTCAAGAAATGAGTCAGTGCATCAGGTATGATCAGATGTCAATTTTCAATGATTTGCACCATAGCTTGTAGACTCTATTGCCGCGTACACACGGTCGGACTTTTCGTCTACAAAAGTCCAACGGACGCCGACGGACTAAAGCTGGCTGGTAATCCGATCGTGTGTGGGCTTCTCCGGACTTTCAGCAGACTTTTTCAGCCTCAAATCCGACGGACTTTAGATTTGAAACATGCTTCAAATCTTTACGTCGTAACTACGACGGACCCCGAAATCCGCTCGTCTGTGTGCTAGTCCGACGGACAAAAACCCATGCTAGGGCAGCTATTGGCTACTGGCTATGAACTTCCTTATTTTAGTCCGGTGTACGTCATCACGTAGGAATCCGTCGGACTTTTGTGTGGTCGTGTGTAGGCAAGTCCGTTCGTTAGAAAGTCTGCTGCAAGTCCGCCGAAAGTCCGCCGGAAGTCTGTCGGACAGGCTGTCGGACTTTTGTAGACGAAAAGTCCGACCGTGTGTACGCGGCATATAACTTTCAAAGAGACTAAATAATATCCACTAATTTTGGTTATTTTTTCCAAAGAGATGTAGCAGTATAAATTTTGGCCCAAATTTATTAACAAAAATGACTTATTTGCTAAATTTTATCATAGAAACTAAAATAAAAGTGTTTTTTTTTTCAAAATGTTCGCTCTTTTTTCACTTATGTCACAAAAAATAAAAAACCCAGTGGTGATTAAATACCACCAAAAGAAAGCTCTATTTGTATGAAAAAATGATAAAAATTTTGTTTGGGTACAGTGTTGCATGACTGAGTAATTAGCATTCAAAGTGTGAGAGCGCTGAAAGCTAAAAATTGGTCTGGGAAGGAAGGGTGTATAAGGCTCCATTCACACTAGCGCGTTTTTTGATGCATTTTGCATTTTGCAGAAATGCACGGGAATTTTTTAACATGGGTTCCTATGGAACATGTTCACATCAATGCCTCTTTGTTTTTCTGCATTTTTGGAAAGGGTCAGGGACTTTTTTTCATGCAAAATGCAGCGTTTTGCATGTAATAGAATTCAATGGACAAGCATCAAAAACGCAAGTGCGCCGTTTTTGCAGCGTTTTTGATGCGTTTTTGATGCGTTTTTGCCGTTTTGTTTTTTTTTTTTTTTTTATTTTTTTTTAGACTGTAAAAAAAAACTGTAAAAAAAAAAAAAAACGCAAAACGCAAATCGCGGCAAAATCGCCGCAAAATCGCAGCAAAAACGCCGCAAAAACGCTGCTCAAAAACATGGCAAGCATGAAAAAAAAACCTCCAAAAACGCCCAAAAGCAACATGCATAGGTGTGAATCGAGCCTAAATGACCTGTATTGAAGTGGTTAACAGGGGCATGTAATTACAATTTTTGCTCTAATATTTCACAGCAGGGCCATTCCTGAGCTCAACAAGAGAATCTGTGAGGGGTTACAGTGTTGTGGCACCTCCACCACTGCCTAAGGCCCAGTTTTTCTGCCCCTGTTTAACAGGGATGCATAATTACAATTTTTGATCTAATATTTCACAGCAGGGCCCGTTCCTGCGCTCAACAAGAGTATCTGTGAGGCTTTACAGTGTTGTTCCACCACCACCGCCACCGCCTAAGGCCCAATTTTTCTGCCCCTGCTTAACAGGGGCGCGCAATTACAATTTTTGATCTAATATTTCACAGCAGGGCCCGTTCCTGCACTCAACAAGAGTATCTGTGAGGCTTTACAGTGTTGTGCCACCACCACAACCACCGCCCAATTTTTCTGCCCCTGTTTAAAAGGGGCATGTAATTACAATTCTTGATATAATATTTCACATCAGGGCCCGTCCCAGCACCCACCAAGAGTAACTGTGAGGGCTTACAGTGTTCTGGTACCACCAAAAACTAAGGCCCAATTTTCCGCAGAGTGTATAGGACAGGCCGTATAGTATATCCCCTATTTTCAAACATCCGACTTACAAACGACTCCAACTTACAAACGGAGGGAGACAACAGGATGTGAGAAAAAAAATACACCTAGGAAGGGAAAATTTTCTCCTCTATGAGTTAATATGGGAAAAAGATGTCTCCACTGATGCTTTATCACCAATCCTAGTTTCCCTAATAACCCAAAATTTTCAAAATCCAATTGTCATTGGGACAGAAAGTGAGGTGAAATCTTCTGAACAGGGGCACAGACAGCAAAACAAATGTCACAAGGGTGATAACCCTTCCCTATGTTATCCAAAAAGCTTAAAAATAGATTTTTTGGCTAAAGCTTCACTTTTAAAATGTACCTGTTCCAAATTACAAACAGATTCAACTTAAGAACAAACCTACAGTCCCTATCTTGTTTGTAACCCGGGACTGCCTGTATACTACTGTTCAGAGTATATAGGGCCTGGGGACCCCACGCCTTTTTTTTTGTAATTTGGGTGAGGGGTTCCCCTTAATATCCATACCAGACCTAAAGGGCCTGGTAATGGACTGGGGGGGGGGGGGGCATGCTCTTTTTCTCAATGATTTTCATCTATATTGCCAGGACCCGACATTGCATTACAGCCGCAAGCAGTTTTAAATGACTTTTATTCCTTTAGAAATGTCATTTTGTGCAGGGACTGTTCTAAACACTGGAAAAATTAGCCACTTTAAAGGCATACTATAGTCACCCCCCAGGCACGATATTTAAAGGAATATTTCACTTTTATTGTAGAAGATGCTTAAAAACTGGCCCACCTATAAAAGCACCGCTCAGCGCCCAGGATAATTGCACTCTTGATCTCTATATAGTAATAAAAATCACATATATGAAAATACAACACTTTTTATAAAATCACACTATAAAAGCAGCCACTAGAAAAAAATTCAATATATAAAAACAATACTAAAAACACTCAAAATTGTGGAGTTCTTTGTAATATTGTAGCAGCACTCTTGTCAGATAAAATCAAATGACAAGCTTCCATATACAATTCATATATGAGTCAATGACAGTGAAGGAGATCAGTAATAACTTGTGCTGTGATTTGTCCAAGAGAAAACACCATCCACTAGACACCTCACCACATGAGGAAATCTCCCCTTTGGGGGTACACTCACCAAAAGTACAGTTGAAATGCGCCTTTAGTTATAAACTGCTTCTCCACTGCTCCAGCCAAAGCTTCCACTGAACACTATTCACACCATGCAGGGCTCCAGTAAAACCATGTGAAAAAATGAATTGTCCACTGTATAAAAGTTTTAATAAACCAAAAAAACCCCCCCTTAAACGTACAATAGTCAAGTTATCTTAGAGCAATGATAAAGTGCTTAAATGCAAATGTATTTACCTGGTCAATGGAAGGGAAGACACTGCTGTGTACATTAGGGTTGAGCTTCGTGTTCGACTCTAACATCGTCTGTTCGCCCGTTCACCGAATTCCGAACGATATGGGCTGTTCGCGCCAAGTTCGTGTGGTGCGTCACGGCCCATAATTCACTGCGGCATCGCAGTGCATTGCTGGCTGATGATTGGCCAAGCATGCACTATGACCCGCACGCTTGGCCAATCACAGTGCCGTCTGTAGAGAGAGCTGTAATTGGCCAAAGCCAGGGTGGCTTTGGCCAATTATAGCTCAGGGGGTTTAGTACACGCCCCAAATTATATAAGGCCGCCTGCACGGCGGCTCTTTGTAGTGTGTTCCGGAGTTGAGAGACAGAGACAGAGAGACAATGTCATTTGATTTAAGTTAGATAGATTAGGCAGGACAGTCAGTCAGTTAGCTGCACTTACAGTGTATTGTGTATATCTATGCATCCCAGGTGTTGTGTATATATATATATATATATATATATATATATATATATATATACGCTGTATTCAGTTTAGCTAGATCCGTTCCTGTTATTATCTTCCTACTGACAGGCAGGCTTGTGTTGTATTTACAGCTACCTGAAGAAAATTGCTGATGTTCTTCTGATCTTATTAGTACCACAGTCAGGCAGCTAGACTATTTACAGTTAGTGTAGTGCGTCCTCCTCACAGTGTTCAGTTAAAGCTACAAGTTAGTTTAGTGTGACCTCTGCACAGTGTTTAGCTAAAGCTACAAGTTAGTGTAGTGCGACCTCTGCACAGTGTTCAGCTAAAGCTACAAGTTATTGTAGTGCGTCCTCTGAACAGTGTTCAGCTAAAGCTACAAGTTAGTGTAGTGCGTCCTCTGAACAGTGTTCAGCTAAAGCTACAAGTTAGTGTAGTGCGACCTCTGCACAGAGTTCAGCTAAAGCTACAAGTTAGTGTAGTGCGTCCTCTGAACAGTGTTCAGCTAAAGCTACAAGTTAGTGTAGTGCACAGTGTTCAGCTAAAGCTACAAGTTAGTGTAGTGTGTCCTCTGAACAGTGTTCAGCTAAAGCTACAAGTTAGTGTAGTGCGACCTCTGCATAGTGTTCAGCTAAAGCTACAAGTTAGTGTAGTGTGTCCTCTGAACAGTGTTCAGCTAAAGCTACAAGTTAGTGTAGAGCACAGTGTTCAGCTAAAGCTACAAGTTAATGTAGTGCGTCCTCCTCAAAGTGTTCAGCTAAAGCTACAAATTATTGTAGTGCGACCTCTGCACAGTGTTCAGCTAAAGCTGCAAGTTAGTTTAGTGTGACCTCTGCACAGTGTTCAGCTAAAGCTACATGTTAGTTTAGTGCGACCTCTGCACAATGTTCAGCTAAAGCAACAAGTTAGTGTAGTGCGTCCTCTGAACAGTGTTCAGCTAAAACTACAAGTTAGTGTAGTGCACAGTGTTCAGCTAAAGCTACCACTTTGTGTAGTGCGTCCTCCTCACAGTGTTCAGCTAAAGCTACAAATTAGTGTAGTGTGTCCTCTGAACAGTGTTCAGCTAAAGCTACAAGTTAGTGTAGTGCGACCTCTGCACAGTGTTCAGCTAAAGCTACAAGTTAGTGTAGTGCGACCTCTGCATAGTGTTCAGCTAAAGCTACAAGTTAGTGTAGTGTGTCCTCTGAACAGTGTTCAGCTAAAGCTACAAGTTAGTGTAGAGCACAGTGTTCAGCTAAAGCTACAAGTTAATGTAGTGCGTCCTCCTCAAAGTGTTCAGCTAAAGCTACAAATTATTGTAGTGCGACCTCTGCACAGTGTTCAGCTAAAGCTGCAAGTTAGTTTAGTGTGACCTCTGCACAGTGTTCAGCTAAAGCTACATGTTAGTTTAGTGCGACCTCTGCACAATGTTCAGCTAAAGCAACAAGTTAGTGTAGTGCGTCCTCTGAACAGTGTTCAGCTAAAACTACAAGTTAGTGTAGTGCACAGTGTTCAGCTAAAGCTACAACTTTGTGTAGTGCGTCCTCCTCACAGTGTTCAGCTAAAGCTACAAATTAGTGTAGTGTGTCCTCTGAACAGTGTTCAGCTAAAGCTACAAGTTAGTGTAGTGCGACCTCTGCACAGTGTTCAGCTAAAGCTACAAGTTAGTGTAGTGCGTCCTCTGAACAGTGTTCAGCTAAAGCTACAAGTTAGTGTAGTGCGACCTCTGCACAGTGTTCAGCTAAGGCTACCTGTAGAAGGTTGGTGGTCCTTTCCTGATCCTATCACTACCGCAGGCAGCTACAATATTTTAACGTTAGTGTAGTGCGTCCTCTGCACAGTGTTCAGCTAAAGCTACCTGTAGAAGGTTGGTGGTGTTTTCCTGATCCTATCACTACCGCAGGAAGCGACATTATTTTAACGTTAGTGTAGTGCGTCCTCTTCACAGTGTTCAACTAAAGCTACCTGTAGAAGGTTGGTGGTGTTTTCCTGATCCTATCACTACCGCAGGCAGCTACATTATTTAAAAGTTAGTGTAGTGCGACCTCTGCACAGTGTTCAGCTAAAGCTACCTGTAGAAGGTTAGTGGTGTTTTCCTGATCCTATCACTACTGCAGGCAGCTACATTATTTACACGTTAGTGTAGTGCGACCTCTGCACAGTGTTCAGCTAAAGCTACCTGTAGAAGGTTGGTGGTGTTTTCCTGTTCCTATCACTACCGCAAGCAGCTACATTATTTACACGTTAGTGTAGTGCGACCTCTGCACAGTGTTCAGCTAAAGCTACCTGCAGAAGGTTGGTGGTGTTTTCCTGATCCTATCACTACCGCAGGCAGCTACATTATTTTAATATTAGTGTAGCGCATCCTCTGCACAGTGTTTAGCTAAAGCTATCTGTAGAAGGTTGGTGGTATTTTCCTGTTCCTATCACTACCGCAGGCAGCTATATTATTTACACGTTAGTGTAGTGCGACCTCTGCACAGTGTTCAGCTAAAGCTACCTGTAGAAGGTTGGTGGTGTTTTTCTGATCCTATCACTACCGCAGGCAGCTACATTATTTTAATATTAGTGTAGTGCGTCCTCTTCACAGTGTTCAGCTAATGCTACCTGTAGAAAGTTGGTGGTATTTTCCTGATCCTATCACTACCGCAGGCAGCTACAATATTTTAACGTTAGTGTAGTGCGTCCTCTGCACAGTGTTCAGCTAAAGCTACCTGTAGAAGGTTGGTGTTGTTTTCCTGATCCTATCACTACTGCAGGAAGGACATTATTTTAACGTTAGTGTAGTGCATCCTCTTCACAGTGTTCAACTACAGCTACCTGTAGAAGGTTGGTGGTGTTTTCCTGATCCTATCACTACCGCAGGCAGCTACATTATTTTAACGTTAGTGTAATGCATCCTCTGCACAGTGTTCAGCTAAAGCTACCTGTAGAAGGTTGGTGGTGTTTTCCTGATCTTATCACTACCGCAGGCAGCTACATTATTTACACTTTAGTGTAGTGCGTCCTCTACACAGTGTTCAGCTAAAGCTACCTGTAGAAGGTTGGTGGTGTTTTCTGATCCTATCACTACCGCAGGCAGCTACATTATTTACACGTTAGTGTAGTGCGACCTCTGCACAGTGTTCAGCTAAAGCTACCTGTAGAAGGTTGGTGGTGTTTTCCTGATCTTATCACTACCGCAGGCAGCTACAATATTTTAACGTTAGTGTAGTGCGTCCTCTGCACAGTGTTCAGCTAAAGCTACCTGTAGAAGGTTGGTGGTGTTTTCCTGATCCTATCACTACCGCAGGCAGTAACATTATTTACACGTTAGTGCAGTGCGTCCTCTGCACAGTGTTCAGCTAAAGCTACCTGTAGAAGGTTGGTGGTGTTTTCCTAATCCTATCACTACCGCAGGAAGCGACATTATTTTAACGTAAGTGTAGTGCGTCCTCTTCACAGTGTTCAGCTACAGCTACCTGTAGAAGGTTGGTGGTGTTTTCCTGATACTATCACTACCGCAGGTAGCTACATTATTTTAACGTTAGTGTAATGCGTCCTCTGCACACTGTTCATCTAAAGCTACCTGTAGAAAGTTGGTGGTGTTTTCCTGATCCTATCACTACCGCAGGCAGCTACATTATTTACACGTTAGTGTAGTTTTACCTCTGCACAGTGTTCAGCTAAAGCTACCTGTAGAAGGTTGGTGGTGTTTTCCTGATCTTATCACTACCGCAGGCAGCTACAATATTTTAACGTTAGCGTAGTGCATCCTCTGCACAGTGTTCAGCTAAAGCTACCTGTAGAAGGTTGGTGGTGTTTTCCTGATCCTATCACTACCGCAGGCAGCTACATTATTTACACGTTAGTGTAGTGTGACCTCTGCACAGTGTTCAGCTAAAGCTACCTGTAGAAGGTTGGTGGTGTTTTCCTGATCCTATCACTACAACAGGCAGCTATATTATTTACACGTTAGTGTAGTGCGTTCTCTGCACAGTGTTCAGCTAAAGCTACCTGTAGAAGGTTGGTGGTGTTTTCCTGATCCTATCACTACCGCAGGAAGCGACATTATTTTAACGTTAGTGTAGAGCGTCCTCTTCTCAGTGTTCAGCTACAGCTACCTGTAGAAGGTTGGTGGTGTTTTCCTGATCCTATCACTACCGCAGGTAGCTACATTATTTTAACGTTAGTGTAATGCGTCCTCTGCACAGTGTTCAGCTAAAGCTACCTGTAGAAGGTTGGTGGTGTTTTACTGATCTTACCACTACCGCAGGCAGCTACAATATTTTAACGTTAGTGTAGTGCGTCCTCTGCACAGTGTTCAGCTAAAGCTACCTGTAGAAGGTTGGTGGTGTTTTCCTGATCCTATCACTACCGCAGGCAGCTACATTATTTACACGTTAGTGTAGTGCGACCTCTGCACAGTGTTCAGCTAAAGCTACCTATAGAAGGTTGGTGGTGTTTTCCTGATCCTATCACTACCGCGGGCAGCTACATTATTTACACGTTAGTGTAGTGTGACCTCTGCACAGTGTTCAGCTAAAGCTACCTGTAGAAGGTTGGTGGTCTTTTCCTGATCCTATCACTACCGCAGGCAGCTACAATATTTTAACGTTAGTGTAGTGCGTCCTTTGCACAGTGTTCAGCTAAAGCTACCTGTAGAAGGTTGGTGGTGATTTCCTGATCCTATCACTACCGCAGGCAGCTACATTATTTACACGTTAGTGTAGTGCGACCTCTACACAGTGTTCAGCTAAAGCTACCTGTAGAAGGTTGGTGGTGTTTTCCTGATCCTATCATTACCGCAGGCAGCTATATTATTTACACATTAGTGTAGTGCGTTCTCTGCACAGTGTTCAGCTAAAGCTACCTGTAGAAGGTTGGTGGTGTTTTCCTGATCCTATCACTACCGCAGGAAGCGACATTATTTTAACGTTAGTGTAGTGCGTCCTCTTCACAGTGTTCAGCTACAGCTACCTGTAGAAGGTTGGTGGTGTTTTCCTAATCCTATCACCACCGCAGGTAGCTACATTATTTTAACGTTAGTGTAATGCGTCCTCTGCACAGTGTTCAGCTAAAGCTACCTGTAGAAGGTTGGTGGTGTTTTCCTGATCTTATCACTACCGCAGGCAGCTACAATATTTTAACGATAGTGTAGTGCGTCCTCTGCACAGTGTTCAGCTAAAGCTACCTGTTGAAGGCTGGTGGTGTTTTCCTGATCCTATCACTACCGCAGGCAGCTACATTATTTACACGTTAGTGTAGTGCGTCCTCTGCACAGTGTTCAGCTAAAGCTACTTGTAGAAGGTTGGTGGTGTTTTCCTGATCCTATCACTACCGCAGGCAGCTACATTATTTACACGTTAGTGTAGTGTGACCTCTGCACAGTGTTCAGCTAAAGCTACCTGTAGAAGGTTGGTGGTGTTTTCCTGATCCTATCACTATCGCAGGCAGCTACATTATTTTAATGTTAGTGTAGTGCGTCCTCTGCACAGTGTTCAGCTAAAGCTACCTGTAGAAGGTTGGTGGTGTTTTCCTGATCCTATCACTACCGCAGGCAGCTATATTATTTACACGTTAGTGTAGTGCAACCTCTGCACAGTGTTCAGCTAAAACTACCTGTAGAAGGTTGGTGGTGTTTTCCTGATCCTATCACTACCGCGGGCAGCTACATTATTTACACGTTAGCGTAGTGTGACCTCTGCACAGTGTTCAGCTAAAGCTACCTGTAGAAGGTTGGTGGTTATTTCCTGATCCCATTACTACCGCAGGCAGCTACAATATTTTAACGTTAGTGTAGTGCGTCCACTGCACAGTGTTCAGCTAAAGCTACCTGTAGAAGGTTGGTGGTGATTTCCTGATCCTATCACTACCGCAGGCAGCTACATTATTTACACGTTAGTGTAGTGCGACCTCTGCACAGTGTTCAGCTAAAGCTACCTGTAGAAGGTTGGTGGTGTTTTCCTGATCCTATCACTACCGCAGGAAGAGACATTATTTTAACGTTAGTGTAGTGCGTCCTCTTCACAGTGTTCAGCTACAGCTACCTGTAGAAGGTTGGTGGTGTTTTCCTGATCCTATCACTACCGCAGGCAGCTACATTATTTACACGTTAGTGTAGTGCGACCTCAGCACAGTGTTCAGCTAAAGCTACCTGTAGAAGGTTGGTGGTGTTTTCCTGATCTTATCACTACCGCAGGCAGCTACAATATTTTAACGTTAGTGTAGTGCACAGTGTTCAGCTAAAGCTACCTGTAGAAGGCTGGTGGTGTTTTCCTGATCCTATCACTACCGCAGGCAGCTACATTATTTACACATTAGTGTATTGCGACCTCAGCACAGTGTTCAGCTAAAGCTACCTGTAGAAGGTTGGTGGTGTTTTCCTGATCCTATCACTACCGCAGGCAGCTACAATATTTTAACGTTAGTGTAGTGCGTCCTCTGCACAGCTTTCAGCTAAAGCTACCTGTAGAAGGTTGGTGGTGTTTTCCTGATCCTATCACTACCGCAGGCAGCTACATTATTTACACATTAGTGTAGTGCGACCTCTGCACAGTGTTCAGCTAAAGCTACCTGTAGAAGGTTGGTGGTGTTTTCCTGATCCTATCACTACCGCAGGCAGCTACATTATTTACACTATAGTGTAGTGCGACCTCTGCACAGTGTTCAGCTAAAGCTACCTGTAGAAGGTTGGTGGTGTTTTCCTAATCCTATCACTACCGCAGGCAGCTACATTATTTTAACGTAAGTGTAGTGCATCCTCTGCACAGTGTTCAGCTAAAGCTATCTGTAGAAGGTTGGTGGTGTTTTCTTGATGCTATCACTACCGCAGGCAGCTATATTATTTACACGTTAGTGTAGTGCGACCTCTGCGAAGTGTTCAGCTAAAGCTACCTTTAGAAGGTTGCTGGTGTTTTCCTGATCCTATCACTACCGCAGGCAGCTACATTATTTACACGTTAGTGTAGTGCGACCTCTGCACAGTGTTCAGCTAAAGCTACCTGTAGAAGGTTGGTGGTGTTTTCCTGATCCGATCACTACCGCGGACAGCTACATTATTTACACGTTAGTATAGTGCGACCTCTGCACAGTGTTCAGCTAAAGCTACCTGTAGAAGGTTGGTGGTGTTTTCCTGATCCTATCACTACCGCAGGCAGCTACAATATTTTAACGTTAGTGTAGTGCGTCCTCTTCACAGCGTTCAGCTAAAGCTACCTGTAGAAGGTTGGTGGTGTTTTCCTGATCCTATCACTACTGCAGGCAGCTACATTATTTACACTTTAGTGTAGTGCGACCTCTGCACAGTGTTCAACTAAAGCTACCTGAAGAAGGTTGGTGGTGTTTTTCTGATCCTATCACTACCGCAGGCAGCTACATTATTTACACGTTAGTGTAGTGCGACCTCTGCACAGTGTTCAGCTAAAGCTACCTGTAGAAGGTTGGTGGTCTTTTCCTGATCCTATCACTACCGCAGGCAGCTACAATATTTTAACGTTAGTGTAGTGCGTCCTCTGCACAGTGTTCAGCTAAAGCTACCTGTAGAAAGTTAGTGGTGTTTTCCTGATCCTATCACTACCGCAGGCAGCTACATTATTTTAATATTAGTGTAGTGCATCCTCTGCACAGTGTTTAGCTATAGCTATCTGTAGAAGGTTGGTGGTATTTTCCTGATCCTATCACTACCGCAGGCAGCTATATTATTTACACGTTAGTGTAGTGCGACCTCTGCACAGTGTTTAGCTAAAGCTATCTGTAGAAGGTTGGTGGTCTTTTCCTGATCCTATCACTACCGCAGGCAGCTACAATATTTTAACGTTAGTGTAGTGCGTCCTCTGCACAGCGTTCAGCTAAAGCTACCCGTAGAAGGTTGGTGGTGTTTTCCTGATCCTATCACTACTGCAGGCAGCTACATTATTTACACGTTAGTGTAGTGCATCCTCTGCACAGTGTTCAGCTAAAGCTACTTGTAGAAGGTTGGTGGTGTTTTCCTGATCCTATCACTACCGCAGGCAGCTACATTATTTACACATTAGTGTAGTGTGACCTCTGCACAGTGTTCAGCTAAAGCTACCTGTAGAAGGTTGGTGGTGTTTTCCTGATCCTATCACTACCGCAGGCAGCTACATTATTTTAACGTTTTTGTAGTGTGTTCTCTGCACAGTGTTCAGCTAAAGCTACCTGTACAAGGTTGGTGGTGTTTTCCTGATCCTATCACTACCGAAGGCAGCTATATTATTTACACGTTAGTGTAGTGCAACCTCTGCACAGTGTTCAGCTAAAGCTACCTGTAGAAGGTTGGTGGTGTTTTCCTGATCCTATCACTACCGCAGGAAGTGACATTATTTTAACGTTAGTGTAGTGCGTCCTCTTCACAGTGTTCAGCTACAGCTACCTGTAGAAGGTTGGTGGTGTTTTGCTGATCCTATCACTACCGCAGGCAGCTACAATATTTTAACGTTAGTGTAGTGCGTCCTCTGCACAGCGTTCAGCTAAAGCTACCCGTAGAAGGTTGGTGGTGTTTTCCTGATCCTATCACTACTGCAGGCAGCTACATTATTTACACGTTAGTGTAGTGCGACCTCTGCACAGTGTTCAGCTAAAGCTACCTGTAGAAGGTTGGTGGTGTTTTCCTTTTCCTATCACTACCGCAAGCAGCTACATTATTCACACGTTAGTGTAGTGCGACCTCTGCACAGTGTTCAGCTAAAGCTACCTGTAGAAGGTTGGTGGTGTTTTCCTGATCCTATCACCACCGCAGGTAGCTACATTATTTTAACGTTAGTGTAATGCGTCCTCTGCACAGTGTTCAGCTAAAGCTACCTGTAGAAGGTTGGTGGTGCTTTCCTGATCTTATCACTACCGCAGGCAGCTACAATATTTTAACGTTAGTGTAGTGCGTCCTCTGCACAGTGTTCAGCTTAAGCTACCTGTAGAAGGCTGGTGGTGCTTTCCTGATCCTATCACTACCGCAGGCAGCTACATTATTTACACGTTAGTGTAGTGCGTCCTCTGCACAGTGTTCAGCTAAAGCTACTTGTAGAAGGTTGGTGGTGTTTTCCTGATCCTATCACTACCGCAGGCAGCTACATTGTTTACACGTTAGTGTAGTGTGAGCTCTGCACAGTGTTCAGCTAAAGCTACCTGTAGAAGGTTGGTGGTGTTTTCCTGATCCTATCACTACCGCAGGCAGCTACATTATTTTAACGTTTTTGTAGTGTGTTCTCTGCACAGTGTTCAGCTAAAGCTACCTGTAGAAGGTTGGTGGTGTTTTCCTGATCCTATCACTACCGCAGGCAGCTATATTATTTACACGTTAGTGTAGTGCAACCTCTGCACAGTGTTCAGCTAAAGCTACCTGTAGAAGGTTGGTGGTGTTTTCCTGATCCTATCACTACCGCGGGCAGCTACATTATTTACACGTTAGCGTAGTGTGACCTCTGCACAGTGTTCAGCTAAAGCTACCTGTAGAAGGTTGGTGGTCTTTTCCTGATCCCATTACTACCGCAGGCAGCTACAATATTTTAACGTTAGTGTAGTGCGTCCTCTGCACAGTGTTCAGCTAAAGCTACCTGTAGAAGGTTGGTGGTGATTTCCTGATCCTATCACTACCGCAGGCAGCTACATTATTTACACGTTAGTGTAGTGCGACCTCTGCACAGTGTTCAGCTAAAGCTACCTGTAGAAGGTTGGTGGTGTTTTCCTGATCCTATCTCCACCGCAGGTAGCTACATTGTTTTAACGTTAGTGTAATGCGTCCTCTGCACAGTGTTCAGCTAAAGCTACCTGTAGAAGGTTGGTGGTGTTTTCCTGATCTTATCACTACCGCAGGCAGCTACATTATTTACACGTTAGTGTAGTGCGTCCTCTGCACAGTGTTCAGCTAAAGCTACCTGTAGAAGGCTGGTGGTGTTTTCCTGATCCTATCACTGCCGCAGGCAGCTACATTATTTACACGTTAGTGTAGTGCGACCTCAGCACAGTGTTCAGCTAAAGCTACCTGTAGAAGGTTGGTGGTGTTTTCCTGATCCTATCACTACCGCAGGCAGCTACAATATTTTAACGTTAGTGTAGTGCGTCCTCTGCACAGCTTTCAGCTAAAGCTACCTGTAGAAGGTTGGTGGTGTTTTCCTGATCCTATCACTACCGCAGGCAGCTACATTATTTACACATTAGTGTAGTGCGACCTCTGCACAGTGTTCAGCTAAAGCTACCTGTAGAAGGTTGGTGGTGTTTTCCTGATCCTATCACTACCGCAGGCAGCTACATTATTTACACGTTAGTGTAGTGCGACCTCTGCACAGTGTTCAGCTACCTGTAGAAGGTTGGTGGTGTTTTTCTGATCCTATCACTACCGCAGGCAGCTACATTATTTACACGTTAGTGTAGTGCGACCTCTGCACAGTGTTCAGCTAAAGCTACCTGTAGAAGGTTGGTGGTGTTTTCCTGATCCTATCACTACCGCAGGCAGCTACATTATTTTAACGTTAGTGTAGTGCATCCTCTGCAAAGTGTTCAGCTAAAGCTATCTGTAGAAGGTTGGTGGTGTTTTCTTGATCCTATCACTACCGCAGGCAGCTATATTATTTACACGTTAGTGTAGTGCGACCTCTGCGCAGTGTTCAGCTAAAGCTACCTTTAGAAGGTTGGTGGTGTTTTCCTGATCCTATCACTACCGCAGGCAGCTACATTATTTACACGTTAGTGTAGTGCGACTTCTGCACAGTGTTCAGCTAAAGCTACCTGTAGAAGGTTGGTGGTGTTTTCCTGATCCTATCACTACCGCAGGCAGCTATATTATTTACACGTTAGTGTAGTGCGTTCTCTGCACAGTGTTCAGCTAAAGCTACCTGTAGAAGGTTGGTGGTGTTTTCCTGATCCTATCACTACCGCAGGCAGCTACATTATTTTAACGTTAGTGTAGTGCATCCTCTGCACAGTGTTCAGCTAAAGCTATCTGTAGAAGGTTGGTGGTGTTTTCTTGATCCTATTACTACCGCAGGCAGCTATATTATTTACACATTAGTGTAGTGCAACCTCTGCACAGTGTTCAACTAAAGCTACCTGTAGAAGGTTGGTGGTGTTTTCCTGATCCTATCACTACCGCGGGCAGCTACATTATTTACACGTTAGCGTAGTGTGACCTCTGCACAGTGTTCAGCTAAAGCTACCTGTAGAAGGTTGGTGGTCTTTTCCTGATCCCATTACTACCGCAGGCAGCTACAATATTTTAACGTTAGTGTAGTGCGTCCTCTGCACAGTGTTCAGCTAAAGCTACCTGTATAAGGTTGGTGGTGATTTCCTGATCCTATCACTACCGCAGGCAGCTACATTATTTACACGTTAGTGTTGTGCGACCTCTGCACAGTGTTCAGCTAAAGCTACCTGTAGAAGGTTGGTGGTGTTTTCCTGATCCTATCACTACCGCAGGCAGCTACATTATTTTAATGTTAGTGTAGTGCATCCTCTGCACAGTGTTCAGCTAAAGCTATCTGTAGAAGGTTGGTGGTGTTTTCTTGATCCTATTACTACCGCAGGCAGCTATATTATTTACACGTTAGTGTAGTGCAACCTCTGCACAGTGTTCAGCTAAAGCTACCTGTAGAAGGTTGGTGGTGTTTTCCTGATCCTATCACTACCGCGGGCAGCTACATTATTTACACGTTAGCGTAGTGTGACCTCTGCACAGTGTTCAGCTAAAGCTACCTGTAGAAGGTTGGTGGTCTTTTCCTGATCCCATTACTACCGCAGGCAGCTACAATATTTTAACGTTAGTGTAGTGCGTCCTCTGCACAGTGTTCAGCTAAAGCTACCTGTATAAGGTTGGTGGTGATTTCCTGATCCTATCACTACCGCAGGCAGCTACATTATTTACACGTTAGTGTAGTGCGACCTCTGCACATGTTCAGCTAAAGCTACCTGTAGAAGGTTGGTGGTGTTTTCCTGATCCTATCACTACCGCAGGTAGGTACATTATTTTAACGTTAGTGTAATGCGTCCTCTGCACAGTGTTCAGCTAAAGCTACCTGTAGAAGGTTGGTGGTGTTTTCCTGATCCTATCACTACCGCAGGCAGCTACATTATTTACACATTAGTGTAGTGCGACC
Source organism: Aquarana catesbeiana (assembly GCF_042186555.1). Lineage (NCBI taxonomy): Eukaryota > Metazoa > Chordata > Amphibia > Anura > Ranidae > Aquarana > Aquarana catesbeiana. The sequence continues at coordinate 499,038,315 of NC_133327.1, read as the reverse complement.
TCTGCACAGTGTTCAGCTAAAGCTACCTGTAGAAGGTTGGTGGTGTTTTCCTGATCCTATCACTACCGCAGGCAGCTACATTATTTACACGTTAGTGTAGTGCGACCTCTGCACAGTGTTCAGCTAAAGCTACCTGTAGAAGGTTGGTGGTGTTTTCCTGATCCTATCACTACCGCAGGCAGCTACATTATTTTAACGTTGGTGTAGTGCGTCCTCTGCGCAGTGTTCAGCTAAAGCTATCTGTAGAAGGCTGGTGGTGTTTTCCTGATCCTATCAATACCGCAGGCAGCTACATTATTTTAATATTAGTGTAGTGCTTCCTCTTCACAGTGTTCAGCTAAAGCTACCTGTAGAAGGTTGGTGGTGTTTTCCTGATCCTATCACTACTGCAGGCAACTACATTATTTTAACGTTGGTGTAGTGCGTCCTCTGCACAGTGTTCAGCTAAAGCTACCTGTAGAAGGTTGGTGGTGTTTTCCTGTTCCTATCACTACCGCTAGCAGCTACATTATTTACACGTTAGTGTAGTGCGACCTCTGCACAATGTTCAGCTAAAGCTACCTGTAGAAGGTTGGTGGTGTTTTCCTGATCCTATCACTACCACAGGTAGCTACATTATTTTAACATTAGTGTAGTGCATCCTCTGCACAGTGTTCAGCTAAAGCTATCTGTAGAAGGTTGGTGGTCTTTTCCTGATCCTATCACTACCGCAGGCAGCTATATTATTTACACGTTAGTGTAGTGCGACCTCTGCACAGTGTTCAGCTAAAGCTACCTGTAGAAGGTTGGTGGTATTTTCCTGATCCTATTACTACCGCAGGCAGCTACATTATTTTAATATTAGTGTAGTGCGTCCTCTTCGCCGTGTTCAGCTAAAGCTACCTGTAGAAGGTTGGTGGTGTTTTCCTGATCCAATCAATAACGCAGGCAGCTACATTATTTTAATATTAGTGTAGTGCGTCCTCTTCGCCGTGTTCAGCTAAAGCTACCTGTAGAAGGTTGGTGGTGTTTTCCTGATCCTATCACTACTGCAGGCAGCTACATTATTTTAACGTTGGTGTAGTGCGTCCTCTGCACAGTGTTCAGCTAAAGTTATCTGTAGAAGGTTGGTGGTCTTTTCCTGATCCTATCACTACAGCAGGCAGCTACATTATTTACATGTTAGTGTAGTGCGACCTCTGCACAGTGTTCAGCTAAAGCTACCTATAGAATGTTGGTGGTGTTTTCCTGATCTTATCACTACCACAGGCAGCTACATTATTTTAATGTTAGTGTAGTGCATCCTCTTCACAGTGTTCAGCTAAAGCTACCTGTAAAAGGTTGGTGGTGTTTTCCTAATCCTATAACTACCGCAGGCAGCTATATTATTTTAAGGTTGGTGTAGTGCGTCCTCTGCACAGTGTTCAGCGAAAGCTATCTGTAGAAGGTTGGGGGTGTTTTCCTGATCCTATCACTACCGCAGGTAGCTACATTATTTTAACGTTAGTGTAATGCGTCCTCTGCACAGTGTTCAGGTAAAGCTACCTGTAGAAGGTTGGTGGTGTTTTCCTGATCCTATCACTACCGCAGCAGCTACATTATTTACACCTTAGTGTAGTGCGACCTCTGCACAGTGCTCAGCTAAAGCTACCTGTAGAAGGTTGGTGGTGTTTTCCTGATCCCATCACTACCGCAGGCAGCTACATTATTTACACATTAGAGTTGTGCGACCTCTGCACAGTGTTCAGCTAAAGCTACCTGTAGAAGGTTGGTGGTGTTTTCCTGATCCTATCACTACCGCAGGCAGCTACATTATTTACACGTTAGTGTACTGCGACCTCTGCACAGTGTTCAGCTAAAGCTACCTGTAGAAGGTTGGTGGTGTTTTCCTGATCCTATCACTACCGCAGGTAGCTACATTATTTTAACGTTGGTGTAGTGCGTCCTCTGCGCAGTGTTTAGCTAAAGCTATCTGTAGAAGGTTGGTGGTGTTTTCCTGATCCTATCACTACCGCAGGCAGCTACATTATTTTAATATTAGTGTAGTGCGTCCTCTTCACAGTGTTCAGCTAATGCTACCGGTAGAAAGTTGGTGGTGTTTTCCTGATCCTATCACTACCGCAGGCAGCTACATTATTTTAACGTTGGTGTAGTGCGTCCTCTGCGCAGTGTTCAGCTAAAGCTATCTGTAGAAGGTTGGTTGTCTTTTCCTGATCCTATCACTACCGCAGGCAGCTACAATATTTTAACGTTAGTGTAGTGCATCCTCTGCACAGTGTTCAGCTAAAGCTACCTGTAGAAGGTTAGTGGTGTTTTCCTGATCCTATCACTACCGCAAGCAGCTACATTATTCACACGTTAGTGTAGTGCGACCTCTGCACAGTGTTCAGCTAAAGCTACCTGTAGAAGGTTGGTGGTGTTTTCCTGTTCCTATCACTACCGCAAGCAGCTACATTATTTACACGTTAGTGTAGTGCGACCTCTGCACAGTGTTCAGCTAAAGCTATCTGTAGAAGGTTGGTGGTGTTTTCCTGATCCTATCACTACCACAGGCAGCTATATTATTTACACGTTAGTGTAGTGCGACCTCTGCACAGTTTTCAGCTAAAGCTACCTGTAGAAGGTTGGTGGTGTTTTCCTGATCCTATCAATACTGCAGGCAGCTACATTATTTTAATATTAGTGTAGTGCGTCCTCTTCACAGTGTTCAGCTAAAGCTACCTGTAGAAGGTTGGTGGTGTTTTCCTGATCCTATCAATACCGCAGGCAGCTACATTATTTTAATATTAGTGTAGTGCGTCCTCTTCACAGTGTTCAGCTAAAGCTACCTGTAGAAGGTTGGTGGTGTTTTCCTGATCCTATCACTACTGCAGGCAACTACATTATTTTAACGTTGGTGTAGTGCGTCCTCTGCACAGTGTTCAGCTAAAGCTACCTGTAGAAGGTTGGTGGTGTTTTCCTGTTCCTATCACTACCGCAAGCAGCTACATTATTTACACGTTAGTGTAGTGCGACCTCTGCACAGTGTTCAGCTAAAGCTACCTGTAGAAGGTTGGTGGTGTTTTCCTGATCCTATCACTACCGCAGGCAGCTACATTATTTTAACATTAGTGTAGTGCATCCTCTGCACAGTGTTCAGCTAAAGCTATCTGTAGAAGGTTGGTGGTCTTTTCCTGATCCTATCACTACCGCAGGCAGCTATATTATTTACACGTTAGTGTAGTGCGACCTCTGCACAGTGTTCAGCTAAAGCTACCTGTAGAAGGTTGGTGGTATTTTCCTGATCCTATCACTACCGCAGGCAGCTACATTATTTTAATATTAGTGTAGTGCGTTCTCTTCACAGTGTTCAGCTAATGCTACCTGTAGAAAGTTGGTGGTGTTTTACTGATCCTATCACTACCGCAGGCAGCTACATTATTTTAAAGTTGGTGTAGTGCGTCCTCTGCACAGTGTTCAGCTAAAGCTATCTGTACAAGGTTGGTGGTCTTTTCCTGATCCTATCACTACCGCAGGCAGCTACAATATTTTAACGGAAGTGTAGTGCGTCCTCTGCACAGTGTTCAGCTAAAGCTACCTGTAGAAGGTTGGTGGTGTTTTCCTGTTCCTATCACTACCGCAGGCAGCTATATTATTTCCACGTTAGTGTAGTGCGACCTCTGCACAGTGTTCAGCTAAAGCTACCTGTAGAAGGTTGGTGGTGTTTTCCTGATCCAATCAATACCGCAGGCAGCTACATTATTTTAATATTAGTGTAGTGCGTCCTCTTCGCCGTGTTCAGTTAAAGCTACCTGTAGAAGGTTGGTGTGTTTTCCTGATCCTATCACTACTGCAGGCAGCTACATTATTTTAACGTTGGTGTAGTGCGTCCTCTGCGCAGTGTTCAGCTAAAGCTATCTGTAGAAGGCTGGTGGTGTTTTCCTGATCCTATCAATACCGCAAGCAGCTACATTATTTTAATATTAGTGTAGTGCTTCCTCTTCACAGTGTTCAGCTAAAGCTACCTGTAGAAGGTTGGTGGTGTTTTCCTGATCCTATCACTACTGCAGGCAACTACATTATTTTAACGTTGGTGTAGTGCGTCCTCTGCACAGTGTTCAGCTAAAGCTACCTGTAGAAGGTTGGTGGTGTTTTCCTGTTCCTATCACTACCGCTAGCAGCTACATTATTTACACGTTAGTGTAGTGCGACCTCTGCACAATGTTCAGCTAAAGCTACCTGTAGAAGGTTGGTGGTGTTTTCCTGATCCTATCACTACCGCAGGTAGCTACATTATTTTAACATTAGTGTAGTGCATCCTCTGCACAGTGTTCAGCTAAAGCTATCTGTAGAAGGTTGGTGGTCTTTTCCTGATCCTATCACTACCGCAGGCAGCTATATTATTTACACGTTAGTGTAGTGCGACCTCTGCACAGTGTTCAGCTAAAGCTACCTGTAGAAGGTTGGTGGTATTTTCCTGATCCTATTACTACCGCAGGCAGCTACATTATTTTAATATTAGTGTAGTGCGTCCTCTTCACAGTGTTCAGCTAATGCTACCTGTAGAAAGTTGGTGGTGTTTTACTGATCCTATCACTACCGCAGGCAGCTACATTATTTTAACGTTGGTAGTGCGTCCTCTGCGCAGTGTTCAGCTAAAGCTATCTGTAGAAGGTTGGTGGTGTTTTCCTGATCCCATCACTACCGCAGCAGCTACATTATTTACACCTTAGTGTAGTGCGACCTCTGCACAGTGCTCAGCTAAAGCTACCTGTAGAAGGTTGGTGGTGTTTTCCTGATCCCATCACTACCGCAGGCAGCTACATTATTTACACATTAGAGTTGTGCGACCTCTGCACAGTGTTCAGCTAAAGCTACCTGTAGAAGGTTGGTGGTGTTTTCCTGATCCTATCACTACCGCAGGCAGCTACATTATTTACACGTTAGTGTACTGCGACCTCTGCACAGTGTTCAGCTAAAGCTACCTGTAGAAGGTTGGTGGTGTTTTCCTGATCCTATCACTACCGCAGGTAGCTACATTATTTTAACGTTGGTGTAGTGCGTCCTCTGCGCAGTGTTTAGCTAAAGCTATCTGTAGAAGGTTGGTGGTGTTTTCCTGATCCTATCACTACCGCAGGCAGCTACATTATTTTAATATTAGTGTAGTGCGTCCTCTTCACAGTGTTCAGCTAATGCTACCTGTAGAAAGTTGGTGGTGTTTTCCTGATCCTATCACTACCGCAGGCAGCTACATTATTTTAACGTTGGTGTAGTGCGTCCTCTGCGCAGTGTTCAGCTAAAGCTATCTGTAGAAGGTTGGTTGTCTTTTCCTGATCCTATCACTACCGCAGGCAGCTACAATATTTTAACGTTAGTGTAGTGCATCCTCTGCACAGTGTTCAGCTAAAGCTACCTGTAGAAGGTTAGTGGTGTTTTCCTGATCCTATCACTACCGCAAGCAGCTACATTATTCACACGTTAGTGTAGTGCGACCTCTGCACAGTGTTCAGCTAAAGCTACCTGTAGAAGGTTGGTGGTGTTTTCCTGTTCCTATCACTACCGCAAGCAGCTACATTATTTACACGTTAGTGTAGTGCGACCTCTGCACAGTGTTCAGCTAAAGCTATCTGTAGAAGGTTGGTGGTGTTTTCCTGATCCTATCACTACCACAGGCAGCTATATTATTTACACGTTAGTGTAGTGCGACCTCTGCACAGTGTTCAGCTAAAGCTACCTGTAGAAGGTTGGTGGTGTTTTCCTGATCCTATCAATACTGCAGGCAGCTACATTATTTTAATATTAGTGTAGTGCGTCCTCTTCACAGTGTTCAGCTAAAGCTACCTGTAGAAGGTTGGTGGTGTTTTCCTGATCCTATCAATACCGCAGGCAGCTACATTATTTTAATATTAGTGTAGTGCGTCCTCTTCACAGTGTTCAGCTAAAGCTACCTGTAGAAGGTTGGTGGTGTTTTCCTGATCCTATCACTACTGCAGGCAACTACATTATTTTAACGTTGGTGTAGTGCGTCCTCTGCACAGTGTTCAGCTAAAGCTACCTGTAGAAGGTTGGTGGTGTTTTCCTGTTCCTATCACTACCGCAAGCAGCTACATTATTTACACGTTAGTGTAGTGCGACCTCTGCACAGTGTTCAGCTAAAGCTACCTGTAGAAGGTTGGTGGTGTTTTCCTGATCCTATCACTACCGCAGGCAGCTACATTATTTTAACATTAGTGTAGTGCATCCTCTGCACAGTGTTCAGCTAAAGCTATCTGTAGAAGGTTGGTGGTCTTTTCCTGATCCTATCACTACCGCAGGCAGCTATATTATTTACACGTTAGTGTAGTGCGACCTCTGCACAGTGTTCAGCTAAAGCTACCTGTAGAAGGTTGGTGGTATTTTCCTGATCCTATCACTACCGCAGGCAGCTACATTATTTTAATATTAGTGTAGTGCGTTCTCTTCACAGTGTTCAGCTAATGCTACCTGTAGAAAGTTGGTGGTGTTTTACTGATCCTATCACTACCGCAGGCAGCTACATTATTTTAAAGTTGGTGTAGTGCGTCCTCTGCACAGTGTTCAGCTAAAGCTATCTGTACAAGGTTGGTGGTCTTTTCCTGATCCTATCACTACCGCAGGCAGCTACAATATTTTAACGGAAGTGTAGTGCGTCCTCTGCACAGTGTTCAGCTAAAGCTACCTGTAGAAGGTTGGTGGTGTTTTCCTGTTCCTATCACTACCGCAGGCAGCTATATTATTTCCACGTTAGTGTAGTGCGACCTCTGCACAGTGTTCAGCTAAAGCTACCTGTAGAAGGTTGGTGGTGTTTTCCTGATCCAATCAATACCGCAGGCAGCTACATTATTTTAATATTAGTGTAGTGCGTCCTCTTCGCCGTGTTCAGTTAAAGCTACCTGTAGAAGGTTGGTGTGTTTTCCTGATCCTATCACTACTGCAGGCAGCTACATTATTTTAACGTTGGTGTAGTGCGTCCTCTGCGCAGTGTTCAGCTAAAGCTATCTGTAGAAGGCTGGTGGTGTTTTCCTGATCCTATCAATACCGCAGGCAGCTACATTATTTTAATATTAGTGTAGTGCTTCCTCTTCACAGTGTTCAGCTAAAGCTACCTGTAGAAGGTTGGTGGTGTTTTCCTGATCCTATCACTACTGCAGGCAACTACATTATTTTAACGTTGGTGTAGTGCGTCCTCTGCACAGTGTTCAGCTAAAGCTACCTGTAGAAGGTTGGTGGTGTTTTCCTGTTCCTATCACTACCACTAGCAGCTACATTATTTACACATTAGTGTAGTGCGACCTCTGCACAATGTTCAGCTAAAGCTACCTGTAGAAGGTTGGTGGTGTTTTCCTGATCCTATCACTACCGCAGGTAGCTACATTATTTTAACATTAGTGTAGTGCATCCTCTGCACAGTGTTCAGCTAAAGCTATCTGTAGAAGGTTGGTGGTCTTTTCCTGATCCTATCACTACCGCAGGCAGCTATATTATTTACACGTTAGTGTAGTGCGACCTCTGCACAGTGTTCAGCTAAAGCTACCTGTAGAAGGTTGGTGGTATTTTCCTGATCCTATTACTACCGCAGGCAGCTACATTATTTTAATATTAGTGTAGTGCGTCCTCTTCACAGTGTTCAGCTATTGCTACCTGTAGAAAGTTGGTGGTGTTTTACTGATCCTATCACTACCGCAGGCAGCTACATTATTTTAACGTTGGTAGTGCGTCCTCTGCGCAGTGTTCAGCTAAAGCTATCTGTAGAAGGTTGGTGGTGTTTTCCTGATCCCATCACTACCGCAGCAGCTACATTATTTACACCTTAGTGTAGTGCGACCTCTGCACAGTGCTCAGCTAAAGCTACCTGTAGAAGGTTGGTGGTGTTTTCCTGATCCCATCACTACCGCAGGCAGCTACATTATTTACACATTAGAGTTGTGCGACCTCTGCACAGTGTTCAGCTAAAGCTACCTGTAGAAGGTTGGTGGTGTTTTCCTGATCCTATCACTACCGCAGGCAGCTACATTATTTACACGTTAGTGTACTGCGACCTCTGCACAGTGTTCAGCTAAAGCTACCTGTAGAAGGTTGGTGGTGTTTTCCTGATCCTATCACTACCGCAGGTAGCTACATTATTTTAACGTTGGTGTAGTGCGTCCTCTGCGCAGTGTTTAGCTAAAGCTATCTGTAGAAGGTTGGTGGTGTTTTCCTGATCCTATCACTACCGCAGGCAGCTACATTATTTTAATATTAGTGTAGTGCGTCCTCTTCACAGTGTTCAGCTAATGCTACCTGTAGAAAGTTGGTGGTGTTTTCCTGATCCTATCACTACCGCAGGCAGCTACATTATTTTAACGTTGGTGTAGTGCGTCCTCTGCGCAGTGTTCAGCTAAAGCTATCTGTAGAAGGTTGGTTGTCTTTTCCTGATCCTATCACTACCGCAGGCAGCTACAATATTTTAACGTTAGTGTAGTGCATCCTCTGCACAGTGTTCAGCTAAAGCTACCTGTAGAAGGTTAGTGGTGTTTTCCTGATCCTATCACTACCGCAAGCAGCTACATTATTCACACGTTAGTGTAGTGCGACCTCTGCACAGTGTTCAGCTAAAGCTACCTGTAGAAGGTTGGTGGTGTTTTCCTGTTCCTATCACTACCGCAAGCAGCTACATTATTTACACGTTAGTGTAGTGCGACCTCTGCACAGTGTTCAGCTAAAGCTATCTGTAGAAGGTTGGTGGTGTTTTCCTGATCCTATCACTACCACAGGCAGCTATATTATTTACACGTTAGTGTAGTGCGACCTCTGCACAGTGTTCAGCTAAAGCTACCTGTAGAAGGTTGGTGGTGTTTTCCTGATCCTATCAATACTGCAGGCAGCTACATTATTTTAATATTAGTGTAGTGCGTCCTCTTCACAGTGTTCAGCTAAAGCTACCTGTAGAAGGTTGGTGGTGTTTTCCTGATCCTATCAATACCGCAGGCAGCTACATTATTTTAATATTAGTGTAGTGCGTCCTCTTCACAGTGTTCAGCTAAAGCTACCTGTAGAAGGTTGGTGGTGTTTTCCTGATCCTATCACTACTGCAGGCAACTACATTATTTTAACGTTGGTGTAGTGCGTCCTCTGCACAGTGTTCAGCTAAAGCTACCTGTAGAAGGTTGGTGGTGTTTTCCTGTTCCTATCACTACCGCAAGCAGCTACATTATTTACACGTTAGTGTAGTGCGACCTCTGCACAGTGTTCAGCTAAAGCTACCTGTAGAAGGTTGGTGGTGTTTTCCTGATCCTATCACTACCGCAGGCAGCTACATTATTTTAACATTAGTGTAGTGCATCCTCTGCACAGTGTTCAGCTAAAGCTATCTGTAGAAGGTTGGTGGTCTTTTCCTGATCCTATCACTACCGCAGGCAGCTATATTATTTACACGTTAGTGTAGTGCGACCTCTGCACAGTGTTCAGCTAAAGCTACCTGTAGAAGGTTGGTGGTATTTTCCTGATCCTATCACTACCGCAGGCAGCTACATTATTTTAATATTAGTGTAGTGCGTTCTCTTCACAGTGTTCAGCTAATGCTACCTGTAGAAAGTTGGTGGTGTTTTACTGATCCTATCACTACCGCAGGCAGCTACATTATTTTAAAGTTGGTGTAGTGCGTCCTCTGCACAGTGTTCAGCTAAAGCTATCTGTACAAGGTTGGTGGTCTTTTCCTGATCCTATCACTACCGCAGGCAGCTACAATATTTTAACGGAAGTGTAGTGCGTCCTCTGCACAGTGTTCAGCTAAAGCTACCTGTAGAAGGTTGGTGGTGTTTTCCTGTTCCTATCACTACCGCAGGCAGCTATATTATTTCCACGTTAGTGTAGTGCGACCTCTGCACAGTGTTCAGCTAAAGCTACCTGTAGAAGGTTGGTGGTGTTTTCCTGATCCAATCAATACCGCAGGCAGCTACATTATTTTAATATTAGTGTAGTGCGTCCTCTTCGCCGTGTTCAGTTAAAGCTACCTGTAGAAGGTTGGTGTGTTTTCCTGATCCTATCACTACTGCAGGCAGCTACATTATTTTAACGTTGGTGTAGTGCGTCCTCTGCGCAGTGTTCAGCTAAAGCTATCTGTAGAAGGCTGGTGGTGTTTTCCTGATCCTATCAATACCGCAGGCAGCTACATTATTTTAATATTAGTGTAGTGCTTCCTCTTCACAGTGTTCAGCTAAAGCTACCTGTAGAAGGTTGGTGGTGTTTTCCTGATCCTATCACTACTGCAGGCAACTACATTATTTTAACGTTGGTGTAGTGCGTCCTCTGCACAGTGTTCAGCTAAAGCTACCTGTAGAAGGTTGGTGGTGTTTTCCTGTTCCTATCACTACCGCTAGCAGCTACATTATTTACACGTTAGTGTAGTGCGACCTCTGCACAATGTTCAGCTAAAGCTACCTGTAGAAGGTTGGTGGTGTTTTCCTGATCCTATCACTACCGCAGGTAGCTACATTATTTTAACATTAGTGTAGTGCATCCTCTGCACAGTGTTCAGCTAAAGCTATCTGTAGAAGGTTGGTGGTCTTTTCCTGATCCTATCACTACCGCAGGCAGCTATATTATTTACACGTTAGTGTAGTGCGACCTCTGCACAGTGTTCAGCTAAAGCTACCTGTAGAAGGTTGGTGGTATTTTCCTGATCCTATTACTACCGCAGGCAGCTACATTATTTTAATATTAGTGTAGTGCGTCCTCTTCACAGTGTTCAGCTAATGCTACCTGTAGAAAGTTGGTGGTGTTTTACTGATCCTATCACTACCGCAGGCAGCTACATTATTTTAACGTTGGTAGTGCGTCCTCTGCGCAGTGTTCAGCTAAAGCTATCTGTAGAAGGTTGGTGGTGTTTTCCTGATCCTATCACTACCGCAGGCAGCTATATTATTTACACGTTAGTGTAGTGCGACCTCTGCACAGTGTTCAGCTAAAGCTACCTGTAGAAGGTTGGTGGTGTTTTCCTGATCCAATCAATAACGCAGGCAGCTACATTATTTTAATATTTTTTTTTTTTTTTTTTTAAGTTTTAATGCAGTACTTTTTTTATTCTTTTCATAGCAGTACAAGTTATACATTTCTCCATACATTTTATTCCAGATACATAATCTTGCTTCTAACATTCACCCGCCCCAAAAAAAAAAAAAAAAAAAAAAAAAACTAAAAAAGAAGGGGGCAAAACCCAACGACAACAAAAATAGATTTCCTCCCCCTGCTGTATCTCTCCCCCCCCCCGCGACCCCAAAAGCCCCCCCCCCATCCTCCCATCCTCTACCCAGACCCAACATTGTCCCTCTCCCATATTGATTCATCTTTTATTTTCATTGTCCCAGGCCTCTACCCAGCTTTTCCAGATGGCGTCAAATTTATCTTGGCTCCCTCTATGTGTATAAATAAATTCCTCCTTTATTATGGCTTCTTTTATTTGTGTTCTCCATTCTTCGACCGTTGGGGGGTATTTAGATATCCACTTCTGAGCAATTAGCTTTCGTGCCTGAAACAAGCCTCTCGTCATTGCGGTATGGGTATGTTTTGAAATATTTGGTTCCTCCACTATATTTAATAAACATAAATTTGGATCTAGTGAAATTTCTATACCCAATGCGCTATTTATGTTTTTAATTATATCCTGCCAGTAACGATGGAGTTTGGGGCATTTCCACAACATGTGTATTAGATTAGCCGGTGCACCACTGCATCGGGGGCATAAGGGGGATTCCCTGCGTTTCCATTTAAATAGTTTTTCGGGGGTATAGTATGATCTATGTGTAATAAAAAGTTGTGTTAATTTTTGAGTAGCTGACAGAGATACCTTTGGGATCGCAGACAAGACCTCCGACCACTGAGCGTCAGTCAGTGCTCCCAGGTCTCGTTCCCACTGCAACCTGGCCGGTACCACTATAGTTTCCTTAAATTTACACTGCAATATCTCATATATTTCAGAGATAAGTCCCTTCTTTTGATCCCTTTTCTTCAACAATATTGTTATTTTAGAGACATTAAGCTTAAATACAGATATACGGGCCTGGACATGAAAAGCATGTCTAAGCTGGAGATACTGAAAGAACCTCTGTCTTGGAATCCCGAATTCCTCAGATATTTGCGCAAATGATTTTATCTTATCGTTCCAAAACAGTTGTTCCACATGTCTCAGCCCCTGAGTTTGCCAAAGCCCAAATCCCTCCAATCTCTGCACTTCCTCATAATTTGCGTTATTCCATATTGGTGTATAGGAAGTATAACCTGTAATGTTAGTAATCTTTTTTATTGCTAGCCATACCTTACTGAATAGCTCACCTGTCATGAATTTCTTATCTTTTTGAAAGGTTTTTGTCTCTAGTAGGGACATCAGTGAATATCCCTTACCCAGTGGAAGTAATAACCCCTGTATGGGATCATTCTCATCTACCTCTGTCCAGCCAAAAAATTGCTGGGTTTGTGAAGCCAAAAAATAATTTTTTGGATGTGGGATAGAGAGTCCCCCCTCATCTTTAGCCAGCATTAAGGTTGTTAATTTAATACGTGCATATTTTTTCTTCCAAATGAGTTCGCGAAAGAGCGATTCTATCCTTTTAAACCAAAATGCGGCTATCCACATCGGGCAATTATGAAAAATGTACAATAATTGTGGGGCCCAGATCATCTTTATAAGATTGGCTCTGCCAATCACAGTTAGTGGGAGTTTGCACCAGGTCCGACATTTATCTTTAAGCCTAGTCAATAGTGGTCTAAGGTTAAGGTCCACATAGTCCCCCACTTTTCGAGTTACCTGGATCCCTAAATACTTAATTTTATGTTTTATTTGAATTTGTTTTGCACAGTCTGGTAATGAAATTTTGGCTTTATGTAGTGGCATCAATACCGACTTCTCCCAGTTGATGCGAAACCCAGAAAACTGTCCAAATGCAGATACAAGTGCCATGAGTTCCTCTAAGGATTTTGTGGGGTCGCTCAGAAAGATTAAGGCATCATCTGCATATAAGGATATTTTGTCCTCTCTTCCTGCACGTCGGAATCCCTCTATCCCCGAAGACTGTCTAACTGCGGCGGCCAATGGTTCCACCGCCAATGCAAACAGCAACGGGGATAGAGGGCAGCCTTGTCTAGTTCCCCGGGACAACGGGAAAGCTGGTGACATAGTGTCATTGATACGCAGCCTTGCCCTAGGGTCTTTATATAATAATTTTAGCCAGGTTATAAAGCCTGGACCTATACCAAAGGCAATCAATACCATCCATAGATACTCCCATTCTACCATGTCAAATGCCTTCTGGGCATCCAATGACAGAATGGCACCAGCTCCCCCGTCGTCCATTGGCAATTGCAGATTCAAAAAGAGCCTGCGAATATTTGTTGCTGCTGATCTGGAGGGGATGAAACCTGTTTGGTCCCTATGGATCAAAGTATCAATATGTCTGGATAACCTATTTGCCAAGACCTTAGCTAGTATTTTAACATCAGATGTAAGGAGAGATATTGGGCGATAAGAACCGGGCTTTAGTGGATCTTTATCCGGTTTTAGAATTATGATTATTATTGTTTCCATCATCGATTTAGGGAGTTCCCGTGTGACATATGCTTCATTGAGTACTTCAAGGAGTTCTGAGATCAGGATCTGACCGTATAGTTTATATATCTCCACGGGGAGTCCATCCATCCCTGGAGCTTTGTTGTTTTGAATTTGTCCCACCGCTTCCTCCAGCTCTGCCATTGTTATAGGAATATCCAAGGATTCCCTTTCTATTGAGGTCAGCTTGGGCATAGTTAGATTATCTAAGAATTGTTCAGTCTTTTCCTTTACATTTAAGTTTTCAGATTCATACAGCTGTGAATAGAAATCTACAAATATCTTTTGGATGCCCTCTGTATCATACTTTACTGTTCCCTTTCTGTCTTCAATAGCAGCTATAGTGGATGGGCCTTCCTGGTTCCGTGTTATCATTGCTAACATATGACCCACCTGTTCCCCCATTTCATAGTGCTTTTGGTTCTGCAAGAATCTATTATTCTCTGCCTTGGTTAAGACCAACTTTTTATATAGATTCTGCGCGTCCTGCCATGCTCCAAATTTCTCCCTATTGGGATCTGATGTGTATTCTTGTTCTGTTTGCTTAACTCTCTGGGTTAACTCTTCCTCCCACTGTCTTGTGGCTAATTTAATTTTAGATATTTCTTTAATTATTAGGCCTCTAAGGTATGCTTTCATTGTATCCCACACCATCATCGCGGAACTTGAGCCCTTATTATCTCCAAAAAAACCCATTAGCAGTTGTTTTATTTGACTGCTCTCTGGGATCAAGGATAGCCACTGTGGATTGACTTTCCACATTGGCCGAATCAGGTGTTCTGTCCACTCCAAAGTCACAGTTAATGGAGAGTGATCCGAGATTCCCCGTGCTTCGTACTGAATTATTTTTACTAATGGGAGAAAATGACCATTTCCCAAGGCCATGTCAATTCTGGATAGTGATCCATAAGTACTTGAATAGCATGAGTATTCTTTACTGACCGGGAATCTTACTCTCCATATATCTGATAGACCCATCTCTTGTATCTGGCTGGCCCATCTTGTGACCTTTCCCCTCCCATTACTCTTTTTGTTACTTTGCCTGTCCAACTCTTCATTTAGTACATTATTAAAGTCCCCAATTATCACTGTTGGAACATCAGGCAGTTGTGCCATTTTTTCAAAAACCTTTTTTAAAACGTCGTCTTTATATGGAGGGGGAATATACACATTCACCAAGAAGATTATTCTATCATTTATGGAGCATAATAGCATCAAATATCGACCAGCCGGATCTTTAATACACTGCTTACAGGTAAACCTAATAGCATTCGAAATCAAAATACTCACACCACGGGAGTATGTAGAATATGTAGCATGAAATTCATATTTATATTTAAATGTACAAAACATTTTGTCATCTTCATTCCCCTTATGTGTCTCCTGTAGGCAGACTATTGCGGGATTGTAGAATTCAATTAGTTCTTTTACAGCACGTCTCTTTCTACCATCCCCCAATCCTCTGACATTCCATGACATCACTTTGATTTTACTTGTCATCTTGCATCAAAAGAAGACAAGAATACAAATAGAGAGTAAGAATTTTTTGGGGCATAGCAGAGATCCCCGAAGGGTAGGAGAGGATGAGAGAGAGGGGGCCGAGAGGTGTAGATGACGAGGAGGAGGAGAAAGAGTGAGAGAGTAAAAAAAAAAAGAAAGGTAGGAAACAATAATAAAAAAAAAAAAAAAAAAAAAACAAAAAAAAAAGGTCCACACACACCGCCCACCCTTGCATCCCCCCCCCTGCCCCCCACCCTCCTTCACTACATACAATCCTACTACTTCCATCCCCCCTTCCCATCTCACTTCAATCTGTATCTGGACACTACCATTCCAAGCTGAGAGTCCCTCCCCAAAGGGGGGAGAGGGATCAGCTACACCAAAATACTTCTTGTCCACACGGGACCCATACAGGGGGCCCATTGTAGCCATTTCCAACGTTACATCCGTACCATATATCTACCCAGGTGGGGGAGGAGGAGTATGACCCCCCCCCTCCCTCCATGGGAGAGAAAAAAAAAAGCTACAGATAGGCTCCGGAGGTGAAAAAACCCCCTCTCAACCCGACTCTTCTCATCTATTTTTCGATCCTTATGCCCACACTACTCCTGTCTCCTATCCAGCCAATTATTAACTGCGTCTGGTGTATCAAAGAACTGAGCTCCATCCTGATCTGTAATACGCAGTTTTGCCGGAAACAACATTGCATATTTAATCTTTAGTGCAAATAAGCGCCGTTTAACTTCCGTAAATTTTGCCCTCTGCTTCTGTACTTCTACCGAGAAGTCTGGGTAGAAGGACACTTTATTGCCCTTGTACTCAGTACTGCCTCTCTGTCTTGCTTTAGACAGTATATTATCTCTATCTTGGCAGTTTAATAATCTAATAATAATTGGCCTAGGTCTTCCTCCAGCAGAAGGGGCACGACTTGTTATACGATGTGCTCGTTCTATTGCAAACGTTTTTGAAAAGCCCTCCACCCCAAAAATGTCCAGTAACCATTTTTCAAAAAATATAACAGGTGATTGGCCTTCTTCTTGTTCCGGTAGACCTAGTATACGGACATTATTGCGTCTTTGTCTATTCTCCATTCCTTCCATTCTTTGAGTTTGATCCCTTATTTGTGTTTTTATCAGATGTATATCCTTTTTTATGATCGGTATTGAGTCCTCCAATTCTCCTACTCTTGTTTCCACCGCAGTAGTTCGTTCACATATTTTCTGATTCTCATGTCTCATAGTTGCGATGTCTCCTTTTAGTTCTGACATCTGATTTGTTAGTGATAACAATGAATTATTACAAGCCTGTACTGCCATAAGAACGTCTCTCAAGGTAGGTTCCACCATTACAGGGGGGGTGGGGATGTTCTGCCGTATATTTACATCTTTATTTATTTTTGTTACATCTATTTCTTGTCTGTTCATCTCATAATCTGGTGTCTCCTTACATCCACTGGAATCTATTACTGTTACCACAGACGAATTTGTGACCGATCTCCCCTCTAATCCCCATGAGACTCGTGGGATCCGTGATGTCTGTACTGTTTCGTGCTCCATCTGCGGGTTTTCTATTATGTCCAGATTTACCATTAGTTCACTGCTTTCCTTCACAATGGATTTTGCTTGGTTGAGAGAGTCTATTCCTTGATTAGCTAGGTTTCCTATAGGCCCTTTTTTCTGCTCTTTCTGGCTTTTCATGGGTTGTTTTTTGTCTGGGCCTACTATATAAGACTCCTCATTAATTTTTAATGCTTTCTCCATTTCTGCATCCTGTTCCCTCCTCCTTTGTCGTGTCATATTCCTCTGTGGTTTCAGATAGCGTTTGCTAATAGCTGTTTAGAGGTGGCAATAGTTTATCAGCTGTTCGCAATGCTAACAGCTTGGTGTAGTTAGTCTCCTTTAGCTCATTCCACAGTATTTCCACTGTTTTAATAGCAATTTGGTATGTATTTTATATAGGCAGGATATACATATATGTCATTAATTGCTGTAGGCTGTTATGACTCTAGGCATATAACTTCCACTCAGCATTTAGTGGAATATAAAACAAACAGTCCGTCATCATGCTGAGTTATTTATTCATTTTTTTATTTTTAAATTGGCAACAGTTGTTTATTAATAGTGATTGACACCATCCACACCAATTTATAGTTATCAGCTTTTTCAGTCCGTCAATAGATAGCTAGTAGCAGTCATTATTTGCTGTAAGCTGTTAAGACTCTAGGCATATGACTTCCACTCAGCAATTAGTGGAATATAAAGCAAACACAGTCCGTCATCATGCCGAGTTATTTATTTATTTTTTTTTTAAATTTTTAAATTGGCAACAGTTGTTTATTAATACAACTAATAGTGATTGGCACCAACCACAACAACTTATAGTTATCAGCTTTTTCAGTCCGTCAATAGATAGCTTGTAGCAGCAGTTCCCCAGTACATCAGTATCCACAGCAAGATATCAAATGACAGTGATTCAATTACTGCTATCAGTCTTTGAGAAAAAAAAAACAAAAAAAAACAACTCCTTCAGTTGTGAGATTTAGTAGTAGACTGGATAGCTTTACAGCATTCATATGTAGCAATATGTAGCAATAGAAATATGTAGCATGTCTTTGAGCAAACAAGAAAGATATTTAGTTACATTTTTTATCACAGTGGCAGAGGTAACCAAAAAAACGGCAGTGCAATAGATTGTTGAGGCAGCGGTTTGGCAGTTCAGATTTAGCTGTTTTAGGAGTTTTTAATGGTGTATGACCATATATGACAATAAAGTAGCAGTGTGATAAAATGCTGAGGCACCAGTTTGACAGTTTAGCAGTTTTTAAAGGCAGTGGAATATAGCAGTATATGGCAGAAAAAACCTCAATGCAATAAACTGCTGAAGAAAAGTACTGAAGCAACTTTTTAGCAGTTTTTAATAGTATATGGCAGCATGTGGTAGTGTTAAATACTATACAGCATATCTTTATATAGTCCAGAAGCAGTATGGACAAACGAAGTCTGTGAAGAGAAGAAAAAAAAAAGGTAGAAAGCACACTTACCACAGCTGCCACTGCTTTTATCTTCCTTGTCTTTCCTTCTCCAGAGAGGCAAAGTGCCGTGCTGTTACTGCCGATATTATAGCATCTGATGCATCTAATTATTGCTTTTTATAGCATTTTGTAGCCATATAGCCACAATCATGAGCTGGTGAACTTTTAGCTGAGGGTTCAGATTTCTTCAAGCCAAGAGGGAGAGTCAGCAGGTGTTCAGTGTTTTTTTTTATCATCCGTGCTTTCTGGAATTCCTCCGTTCTCCCGTCCCGCCCGGCATTCAGAGATGTCCTGACCTCAGGTATGGTAAGAACAGCAGGGGAAACAAACGGCTGGGGTATGGGGAGACCGAGACTTGCCCATACCCAAACAAGCAGGTGGAATATAGTGCGTCTCAGATCCTCTGTATCTCGCTATCCTGGAGAGCTTAAATTAGTTTTAAATTTTTAACAGCTTTAGCGTTCTTTTTAGGAGAGCTCGTTCCCCAACTCCTCAGCTCCTCCGCTTCTCAGTGACCCAAGCATTGGTGTCGGCATCAGCTTCCGCATGGAGTAGAAGTTTGGAACTCAGATGTATCAGATGTCAGGTGTCGGAGCACTACCTGAATGAGCGTGGTACATCACGGAGCAGGCAGCTCACCTGCTCAGCCTCCGTCACATCAGAACGTGCCTACGCCCCCTTCATTATTTTAATATTAGTGTAGTGCGTCCTCTTCGCCGTGTTCAGCTAAAGCTACCTGTAGAAGGTTGGTGGTGTTTTCCTGATCCTATCACTACTGCAGGCAGCTACATTATTTTAACGTTGGTGTAGTGCGTCCTCTGCACAGTGTTCAGCTAAATTTATCTGTAGAAGGTTGGTGGTCTTTTCCTGATCCTATCACTACAGCAGGCAGCTACATTATTTACATGTTAGTGTAGTGCGACCTCTGCACAGTGTTCAGCTAAAGCTACCTGTAGAATGTTGGTGGTGTTTTCCTGATCTTATCACTACCACAGGCAGCTACATTATTTTAATGTTAGTGTAGTGCATCCTCTTCACAGTGTTCAGCTAAAGCTACCTGTAAAAGGTTGGTGGTGTTTTCCTAATCCTATAACTACCGCAGGGAGCTATATTATTTTAAGGTTGGTGTAGTGCGTCCTCTGCACAGTGTTCAGCGAAAGCTATCTGTAGAAGGTTGGGGGTGTTTTCCTGATCCTATCACTACCGCAGGTAGCTACATTATTTTAACGTTAGTGTAATGCGTCCTCTGCACAGTGTTCAGGTAAAGCTACCTGTAGAAGGTTGGTGGTGTTTTCCTGATCCTATCACTACCGCAGCAGCTACATTATTTACACCTTAGTGTAGTGCGACCTCTGCACAGTGCTCAGCTAAAGCTACCTGTAGAAGGTTGGTGGTGTTTTACTGATCCTATCACTACCGCAGGCAGCTACATTATTTACACATTAGAGTTGTGCGACCTCTGCACAGTGTTCAGCTAAAGCTACCTGTAGAAGGTTGGTGGTGTTTTCCTGATCCTATCACTATCGCAGGCAGCTACATTATTTACACGTTAGTGTAGTGCGACCTCTGCACAGTGTTCAGCTAAAGCTACCTGTAGAAGGTTGGTGGTGTTTTCCTGATCCTATCACTACCGCAGGTAGCTACATTATTTTAACGTTGGTGTAGTGCGTCCTCTGCGCAGTGTTCAGCTAAAGCTATCTGTAGAAGGTTGGTGGTGTTTTCCTGATCCTATCACTACCGCAGGCAGCTACATTATTTTAATATTAGTGTAGTGCGTCCTCTTCACAGTGTTCAGCTAATGCTACCTGTAGAAAGTTGGTGGTGTTTTCCTGATCCTATCACTACCGCAGGCAGCTACATTATTTTAACGTTGGTGTAGTGCGTCCTCTGCGCAGTGTACAGCTAAAGCTATCTGTAGAAGGTTGGTTGTCTTTTCCTGATCCTATCACTACCGCAGGCAGCTACAATATTTTAACGTTAGTGTAGTGCATCCTCTGCACAGTGTTCAGCTAAAGCTACCTGTAGAAGGTTAGTGGTGTTTTCCTGATCCTATCACTACCGCAAGCAGCTACATTATTTACACGTTAGTGTAGTGCGACCTCTGCACAGTGTTCAGCTAAAGCTACCTGTAGAAGGTTGGTGGTGTTTTCCTGTTCCTATCACTACCGCAAGCAGCTACATTATTTACACGTTAGTGTAGTGCGACCTCTGCACAGTGTTCAGCTAAAGCTACCTGTAGAAGGTTGGTGGTGCTTTCCTGATCCTATCACTACCGCAGGCAGCTACATTATTTTAACATTAGTGTAGTACATCCTCTGCACAGTGTTCAGCTAAAGCTATCTGTAGAAGGTTGGTGGTGTTTTCCTGATCCTATCACTACCACAGGCAGCTATATTATTTACACGTTAGTGTAGTGCGACCTCTGCACAGTGTTCAGCTAAAGCTACCTGTAGAAGGTTGGTGGTGTTTTCCTGATCCTATCAATACCGCAGGCAGCTACATTATTTTAATATTAGTGTAGTGCGTCCTCTTCACAGTGTTCAGCTAAAGCTACCTGTAGAAGGTTGGTGGTGTTTTCCTGATCCTATCAATACCGCAGGCAGCTACATTATTTTAATATTAGTGTAGTGCGTCCTCTTCACAGTGTTCAGCTAAAGCTACCTGTAGAAGGTTGGTGGTGTTTTCCTGATCCTATCACTACTGCAGGCAACTACATTATTTTAACGTTGGTGTAGTGCGTCCTCTGCACAGTGTTCAGCTAAAGCTACCTGTAGAAGGTTGGTGGTGTTTTCCTGTTCCTATCACTACCGCAAGCAGCTACATTATTTACACGTTAGTGTAGTGCGACCTCTGCACAGTGTTCAGCTAAAGCTACCTGTAGAAGGTTGGTGGTGTTTTCCTGATCCTATCACTACCGCAGGCAGCTACAATATTTTAACGGAAGTGTAGTGCGTCCTCTGCACAGTGTTCAGCTAAAGCTACCTGTAGAAGGTTGGTGGTGTTTTCCTGTTCCTATCACTACCGCAGGCAGCTATATTATTTACACGTTAGTGTAGTGCGACCTCTGCACAGTGTTCAGCTAAAGCTACCTGTAGAAGGTTGGTGGTGTTTTCCTGATCCAATCAATACCGCAAGCAGCTACATTATTTTAATATTAGTGTAGTGCGTCCTCTTCGCCGTGTTCAGTTAAAGCTACCTGTAGAAGGTTGGTGTGTTTTCCTGATCCTATCACTACTGCAGGCAGCTACATTATTTTAACGTTGGTGTAGTGCGTCCTCTGCACAGTGTTCAGCTAAAGTTATCTGTAGAAGGTTGGTGGTCTTTTCCTGATCCTATCACTACAGCAGGCAGCTACATTATTTACATGTTAGTGTAGTGCGACCTCTGCACAGTGTTCAGCTAAAGCTACCTGTAGAATGTTGGTGGTGTTTTCCTGATCTTATCACTACCACAGGCAGCTACATTATTTTAATGTTAGTGTAGTGCATCCTCTTCACAGTGTTCAGCTAAAGCTACCTGTAAAAGGTTGGTGGTATTTTCCTAATCCTATAACTACCGCAGGCAGCTATATTATTTTAAGGTTGGTGTAGTGCGTCCTCTGCACAGTGTTCAGCGAAAGCTATCTGTAGAAGGTTGGGGGTGTTTTCCTGATCCTATCACTACCGCAGGTAGCTACATTATTTTAACGTTAGTGTAGTGCGACCTCTGCACAGTGTTCAGCTAAAGCTACCTGTAGAAGGTTGGTGGTGTTTTCCTGATCCTATTACTACCACAGGCAGCTACATTATTTACACATTAGTGTAGTGCGACCTTTGCACAGTGTTCAGCTAAAGCTACCTGTAGAAGGTTGGTGGTGTTTTCCTGATCCTATCATTACCGCAGGCAGCTACATTATTTAAACGTTAGTGTAGTGCGACCTCTGCACAGTGTTCAGCTAAAGCTACCTGTAGAAGGTTGGTGGTGTTTTCCTGATCCTATCACTACCGCAGGCAGCTACATTATTTACACGTTAGTGTAGTGCGACCTCTGCACAGTGTTCAGCTAAAGCTACCTGTAGAAGGTTGGTGGTGTTTTCCTGATCCGATCACTACCGCGGACAGCTACATTATTTACACGTTAGTGTAGTGCGACCTCTGCACAGTGTTCAGCTAAAGCTACCTGTAGAAGGTTGGTGGTGTTTTCCTGATCCAATCAATACCGCAGGCAGCTACATTATTTTAATATTAGTGTAGTGCGTCCTCTTCACAGTGTTCAGCTAATGCTACCTGTAGAAAGTTGGTGGTGTTTTCCTGATCCTACCACTACCGCAGGCAGCTACATTATTTTAACGTTGGTGTAGTGCGTCCTCTGCGTAGTGTTCAGCTAAAGCTATCTGTAGAAGGTTGGTTGTCTTTTCCTGATCCTATCACTACCGCAGGCAGCTACAATATTTTAACGTTAGTGTAGTGCGTCCTCTGCACAGTGTTCAGCTAAAGCTACCTGTAGAAGGTTAGTGGTGTTTTCCTGATCCTATCACTACCGCGGGCAGCTACATTATTTACACGTTAGTGTAGTGCGACCTCTGCACAGTGTTCAGCTAAAGCTACCTGTAGAAGGTTGGTGGTGTTTTCCTGTTCCTATCACTACCGCAAGCAGCTACATTATTTACACGTTAGTGTAGTGCGACCTCTGCACAGTGTTCAGCTAAAGCTACCTGTAGAAGGTTGGTGGTGCTTTCCTGATTCTATCACTACCGCAGGCAGCTACATTATTTTAACATTAGTGTAGTGCATCCTCTGCACAGTGTTCAGCTAAAGCTATCTGTAGAAGGTTGGTGGTCTTTTCCTGATCCTATCACTACCACAGGCAGCTATATTATTTACACGTTAGTGTAGTGCGACCTCTGCACAGTGTTCAGCTAAAGCTACCTGTAGAAGGTTGGTGGTGTTTTCCTGATCCTATCACTACCGCAGGCAGCTACATTATTTTAATATTAGTGTAGTGCGTCCTCTTCACAGTGTTCAGCAATGCTACCTGTAGAAAGTTGGTGGTGTTTTCCTGATCCTATCACTACCGCAGGCAGCTACATTATTTTAACGTTGGTGTAGTGCGTCCTCTGCGCAGTGTTCAGCTAAAGCTATCTGTAGAAGGTTGGTTGTCTTTTCCTGATCCTATCACTACCGCAGGCAGCTACAATATTTTAACGTTAGTGTAGTGCGTACTCTGCACAGTGTTCAGCTAAAGCTACCTGTAGAAAGTTGGTGGTGTTTTCCTGATCCTATCACTACCGCAGGCAGCTATATTATTTAAACGTTAGTGTAGTGCGACCTCTGCACAGTGTTCAGCTAAAGCTACCTGTAGAAGGTTGGTGGTGTTTTCCTGATCCAATCAATAACGCAGGCAGCTACATTATTTTAATATTAGTGTAGTGCGTCCTCTTCGCCGTGTTCAGCTGAAGCTACCTGTAGAAGGTTGGTGGTGTTTTCCTGATCCTATCACTACTGCAGGCAGCTACATTATTTTAACGTTGGTGTAGTGCGTCCTCTGCACAGTGTTCAGCTAAAGTTATCTGTAGAAGGTTGGTGGTCTTTTCCTGATCCTATCACTACAGCAGGCAGCTACATTATTTACATGTTAGTGTAGTGCGACCTCTGCACAGTGTTCAGCTAAAGCTACCTGTAGAATGTTGGTGGTGTTTTCCTGATCTTATCACTACCACAGGCAGCTACATTATTTTAATGTTAGTGTAGTGCATCCTCTTCACAGTGTTCAGCTAAAGCTACCTGTAAAAGGTTGGTGGTATTTTCCTAATCCTATAACTACCGCAGGCAGCTATATTATTTTAAGGTTGGTGTAGTGCGTCCTCTGCACAGTGTTCAGCGAAAGCTATCTGTAGAAGGTTGGGGGTGTTTTCCTGATCCTATCACTACCGCAGGTAGCTACATTATTTTAACGTTAGTGTAGTGCGACCTCTGCACAGTGTTCAGCTAAAGCTACCTGTAGAAGGTTGGTGGTGTTTTCCTGATCCTATTACTACCACAGGCAGCTACATTATTTACACATTAGTGTAGTGCGACCTTTGCACAGTGTTCAGCTAAAGCTACCTGTAGAAGGTTGGTGGTGTTTTCCTGATCCTATCATTACCGCAGGCAGCTACATTATTTACACGTTAGTGTAGTGCGACCTCTGCACAGTGTTCAGCTAAAGCTACCTGTAGAAGGTTGGTGGTGTTTTCCTGATCCTATCACTACCGCAGGCAGCTACATTATTTACACGTTAGTGTAGTGCGACCTCTGCACAGTGTTCAGCTAAAGCTACCTGTAGAAGGTTGGTGGTGTTTTCCTGATCCGATCACTACCGCGGACAGCTACATTATTTACACGTTAGTGTAGTGCGACCTCTGCACAGTGTTCAGCTAAAGCTACCTGTAGAAGGTTGGTGGTGTTTTCCTGATCCAATCAATACCGCAGGCAGCTACATTATTTTAATATTAGTGTAGTGCGTCCTCTTCACAGTGTTCAGCTAATGCTACCTGTAGAAAGTTGGTGGTGTTTTCCTGATCCTACCACTACCGCAGGCAGCTACATTATTTTAACGTTGGTGTAGTGCGTCCTCTGCGCAGTGTTCAGCTAAAGCTATCTGTAGAAGGTTGGTTGTCTTTTCCTGATCCTATCACTACCGCAGGCAGCTACAATATTTTAACGTTAGTGTAGTGCGTCCTCTGCACAGTGTTCAGCTAAAGCTACCTGTAGAAGGTTAGTGGTGTTTTCCTGATCCTATCACTACCGCGGGCAGCTACATTAATTACACGTTAGTGTAGTGCGACCTCTGCACAGTGTTCAGCTAAAGCTACCTGTAGAAGGTTGGTGGTGTTTTCCTGTTCCTATCACTACCGCAAGCAGCTACATTATTTACACGTTAGTGTAGTGCGACCTCTGCACAGTGTTCAGCTAAAGCTACCTGTAGAAGGTTGGTGGTGCTTTCCTGATTCTATCACTACCGCAGGCAGCTACATTATTTTAACATTAGTGTAGTGCATCCTCTGCACAGTGTTCAGCTAAAGCTATCTGTAGAAGGTTGGTGGTCTTTTCCTGATCCTATCACTACCACAGGCAGCTATATTATTTACACGTTAGTGTAGTGCGACCTCTGCACAGTGTTCAGCTAAAGCTACCTGTAGAAGGTTGGTGGTGTTTTCCTGATCCTATCACTACCGCAGGCAGCTACATTATTTTAATATTAGTGTAGTGCGTCCTCTTCACAGTGTTCAGCAATGCTACCTGTAGAAAGTTGGTGGTGTTTTCCTGATCCTATCACTACCGCAGGCAGCTACATTATTTTAACGTTGGTGTAGTGCGTCCTCTGCGCAGTGTTCAGCTAAAGCTATCTGTAGAAGGTTGGTTGTCTTTTCCTGATCCTATCACTACCGCAGGCAGCTACAATATTTTAACGTTAGTGTAGTGCGTACTCTGCACAGTGTTCAGCTAAAGCTACCTGTAAAAAGTTGGTGGTGTTTTCCTGATCCTATCACTACCGCAGGCAGCTATATTATTTAAACGTTAGTGTAGTGCGACCTCTGCACAGTGTTCAGCTAAAGCTACCTGTAGAAGGTTGGTGGTGTTTTCCTGATCCAATCAATACCGCAGGCAGCTACATTATTTTAATATTAGTGTAGTGCGTCCTCTTCGCCGTGTTCAGCTGAAGCTACCTGTAGAAGGTTGGTGGTGTTTTCCTGATCCTATCACTACTGCAGGCAGCTACATTATTTTAACGTTGGTGTAGTGCGTCCTCTGCACAGTGTTCAGCTAAAGTTATCTGTAGAAGGTTGGTGGTCTTTTCCTGATCCTATCACTACAGCAGGCAGCTACATTATTTACATGTTAGTGTAGTGCGACCTCTGCACAGTGTTCAGCTAAAGCTACCTGTAGAATGTTGGTGGTGTTTTCCTGATCTTATCACTACCACAGGCATCTACATTATTTTAATGTTAGTGTAGTGCATCCTCTTCACAGTGTTCAGCTAAAGCTACCTGTAAAAGGTTGGTGGTATTTTCCTAATCCTATAACTACCGCAGGCAGCTATATTATTTTAAGGTTGGTGTAGTGCGTCCTCTGCACAGTGTTCAGCGAAAGCTATCTGTAGAAGGTTGTGGGTGTTTTCCTGATCCTATCACTACCGCAGGTAGCTACATTATTTTAACGTTAGTGTAATGCGTCCTCTGCACAGTGTTCAGCTAAAGCTACCTGTAGAAGGTTGGTGGTGTTTTCCTGATCCTATCAGTACCGCAGCAGCTACATTATTTACACGTTAGTGTAGTGCGACCTCTGCACAGTGTTCAGCTAAAGCTACCTGTAGAAGGTTGGTGGTGTTTTCCTGATCCTATCACTACCGCAGGCAGCTACATTATTTACACATTAGTGTAGTGCGACCTCTGCACAGTGTTCAGCTAAAGCTACCTGTAGAAGGTTGGTGGTGTTTTCCTGATCCTATCACTACCGCAGGCAGCTACATTATTTACACGTTAGTGTAGTGCGACCTCTGCACAGTGTTCAGCTAAAGCTACCTGTAGAAGGTTGGTGGTGTTTTCCTGATCCTATCACTACCGCAGGCAGCTACATTATTTACACGTTAGTGTAGTGCGACCTCTGCACAGTGTTCAGCTAAAGCTACCTGTAGAAGGTTGGTGGTGTTTTCCTGATCCGATCACTACCGTGGACAGCTACATTATTTACACGTTAGTGTAGTGCGACCTCTGCACAGTGTTCAGCTAAAGATACCTGTAGAAGGTTGGTGGTGTTTTCCTGATCCGATCACTACCGCGGAAAGCTACATTATTTACACATTAGTGTAGTGCGACCTCTGCACAGTGTTCAGCTAAAGCTACCTGTAGAAGGTTGGTGGTGTTTTCCTGATCCAATCAATACCGCAGGCAGCTACATTATTTTAATATTAGTGTAGTGCGTCCTCTTCACAGTGTTCAGCTAAAGCTACCTGTAGAAGGTTGTGGTGTTTTCCTGATCCTATCACTACTGCAGGCAGCTACATTATTTTAACGTTGGTGTAGTGCGTCCTCTGCACAGTGTTCAGCTAAAGTTATCTGTAGAAGGTTGGTGGTCTTTTCCTGATCCTATCACTACAGCAGGCAGCTACATTATTTACATGTTAGTGTAGTGCGACCTCTGCACAGTGTTCAGCTAAAGCTACCTTTAGAATGTTGGTGGTGTTTTCCTGATCTTATCACTACCACAGGCAGCTACATTATTTTAATGTTAGTGTAGTGCATCCTCTTCACAGTGTTCAGCTAAAGCTACCTGTAAAAGGTTGGTGGTGTTTTCCTAATCCTATAACTACCGCAGGCAGCTATATTATTTTAACGTTGGTGTAGTGCGTCCTCTGCACAGTGTTCAGCGAAAGCTATCTGTAGAAGGTTGGGGGTGTTTTCCTGATCCTATCACTACCGCAGGTAGCTACATTATTTTAACGTTAGTGTAGTTCGACCTCTGCACAGTGTTCAGCTAAAGCTACCTGTAGAAGGTTGGTGGTGTTTTCCTGATCTTTTCACTACCGCAGGCAGCTACAATATTTTAACGTTAGTGTAGTGCGACCTCTGCACAGTGTTCAGCTAAAGCTACCTGTAGAAGGTTGGTGGTGTTTTCCTGATCCTATCACTACCGCAGGCAGCTACATTATTTATACGTTAGTGTAGTGCGACCTCTGCACAGTGTTCTGCTAAAGCTACCTGTAGAAGGTTGGTGGTGTTTTCCTGGTCCTATCACTACCGCAGGCCGCTACATTATTTACACGTTAGTGTAGTACGACCTCCCCACAGTGTTCAGCTAAAGCTAAGTGTAGAAGGTTAGTGGTGTTTTCCTGATCCTATCACTACCGCAGGCAGCTACATTATTTTAACGTTAGTGTAGTGCATCTTCTGCACAGTGTTCAGCTAAAGCTATCTGTAGATGGTTGGTGGTGTTTTCCTGATCCTATCACTACCACAGGCAGCTATATTATTTACACTTTAGTGTAGTGCGACCTCTGCACAGTGTTCAGCTAAAGCTACCTGTAGAAGGTTGGTGGTGTTTTCCTGATCCTATCACTACCGCAGGCAGCTACATTATTTACACGTTAGTGTAGTGCGACCTCTGCACAGTGTTCAGCTAAAGCTACCTGTAGAAGGTTGGTGTTGTTTTCCTGATCCTATCACTACCGCAGGCAGCTACATTATTTACACGTTAGTGTAGTGCGACCTCTGCACAGTGTTCAGCTAAAGCTACCAGTAGAAGGTTGGTGGTGTTTTCCTGATCCTATCACTACCGCAGGAAGCGACATTATTTTAACGTTAGTGTAGTGCGTCCTCTTCACAGTGTTCAGCTACAGCTACCTGTAAAAGGTTGGTGGTGTTTTCCTGATCCTATCACTACAGCAGGCAGCTACATTATTTTAACATTAGTGCAGTGCATCCTCTGCACAGTGTTCAGCTAAAGCTACCTGTAGAAGGCTGGTGGTGTTTTCCTGATTATATCACTACCGCAGGCAGCTACATTATTTACACGTTAGTGTAGTGCGTCCTCTGCACAGTGTTCAGCTAAAGCTACCTGTAGAAGGTTGGTGGTGTTTTCCTGATCCTATCACTACCGCAGGCAGCTACATTATTTACACGTTAGTGTAGTGCGACCTCTGCACAGTGTTCAGCTAAAGCTACCTGTAGAAGGTTGGTGGTGTTTTCCTGATCCTATCACTACCGCAGGCAGCTACAATATTTTAACGTTACTGTAGTGCGTCCTCTGCACAGCTTTCAGCTAAAGCTACCTGTAGAAGGTTGGTGGTGTTTTCCTGATCCTATCACTACCGCAGGCAGCTACATTATTTACACATTAGTGTAGTGCGACCTCTGCACAGTGTTCAGCTAAAGCTACCTGTAGAAGGTTGGTGGTGTTTTCCTGATCCTATCACTACCGCAGGCAGCTACATTATTTACACATTAGTGTAGTGCGACCTCTGCACAGTGTTCAGCTAAAGCTACCTGTAGAAGGTTGGTGGTGTTTTCCTGATCCTATCACTACCGCAGGCAGCTACATTATTTACACGTTAGTGTAGTGCGACCT
This sequence comes from Aquarana catesbeiana, assembly GCF_042186555.1. Classification (NCBI taxonomy): domain Eukaryota; kingdom Metazoa; phylum Chordata; class Amphibia; order Anura; family Ranidae; genus Aquarana; species Aquarana catesbeiana. The sequence continues at coordinate 499,009,145 of NC_133327.1, read as the reverse complement.
CTGCACAGTGTTCAGCTATAGCTACCTGTAGAAGGTTGGTGGTCTTTTCCTGATCCTATCACTACCGCAGGCAGCTACATTATTTACACGTTAGTGTAGTGCGACCTCTGCACAGTGTTCAGCTAAAGCTACCTGTAGAAGGTTGGTGGTGTTTTCCTGATCCGATCACTACCGCGGACAGCTACATTATTTACATGTTAGCGTAGTGCGACCTCTGCACAGTGTTCCTCTAAAGCTACCTGTAGAAGGTTGGTGGTGTTTTCCTGATCCGATCACTACCGCGGACAGCTACATTATTTACACGTTACTGTAGTGCGACCTCTGCAGTGTTCAGCTAAAGCTACCTGTAGAAGGTAGGTGGTGTTTTCCTGATCCTATCACTACCGCAGGCAGCTACAATATTTTAACGTTAGTGTAGTGCGTCCTCTGCACAGCGTTCAGCTAAAGCTACCTGTAGAAGGTTGGTTGTGTTTTCCTGATCCTATCACTACTGCAGGCAGCTACATTATTTACACGTTAGTGTAGTGCGATCACTGCACAGTGTTCAGCTAAAGCTACCTGTAGACGGTTGGTGGTCTTTTCCTGATCCTATCACTACCGCAGGCAGCTACAATATTTTAACGTTAGTGTAGTGCGTCCTCTGCACAGTGTTCAGCTAAAGCTACCTGTAGAAGGTTGGTGGTGTTTTCCTGATCCTATCACTACCGCAGGCAGCTACATTATTTACAAGTTAGTGTAGTGCGACCTCTGCACAGTGTTCAGCTAAAGCTACCTGTAGAAGGTTGGTGGTGTTTTCCTGATCCTATCACTACTGCAGGCAGCTACATTATTTTAACGTTGGTGTAGTGCGTCCTCTGCACAGTGTTCAGCTAAAGTTATCTGTAGAAGGTTGGTGGTCTTTTCCTGATCCTATCACTACAGCAGGCAGCTACATTATTTACATGTTAGTGTAGTGCGACCTCTGCACAGTGTTCAGCTAAAGCTACCTGTAGAATGTTGGTGGTGTTTTCCTGATCTTATCACTACCACAGGCAGCTACATTATTTTAATGTTAGTGTAGTGCATCCTCTTCACAGTGTTCAACTAAAGCTACCTGTAAAAGGTTGGTGGTATTTTCCTAATCCTATAACTACCGCAGGCAGCTATATTATTTTAAGGTTGGTGTAGTGCGTCCTCTGCACAGTGTTCAGCGAAAGCTATCTGTAGAAGGTTGGGGGTGTTTTCCTGATCCTATCACTACCGCAGGTAGCTACATTATTTTAACGTTAGTGTAATGCGTCCTCTGCACAGTGTTCAGCTAAAGCTACCTGTAGAAGGTTGGTGGTGTTTTCCTGATCCTATCAGTACCGCAGCAGCTACATTATTTACACGTTAGTGTAGTGCGACCTCTGCACAGTGTTCAGCTAAAGCTACCTGTAGAAGGTTGGTAGTGTTTTCCTGATCCTATCACTACCGCAGGCAGCTACATTATTTACACATTAGTGTAGTGCGACCTCTGCACAGTGTTCAGCTAAAGCTACCTGTAGAAGGTAGGTGGTGTTTTCCTGATCCTATCACTACCGCAGGCAGCTACATTATTTACACGTTAGTGTAGTGCGACCTCTGCACAGTGTTCAGCTAAAGCTACCTGTAGAAGGTTGGTGGTGTTTTCCTGATCCTATCACTACCGCAGGCAGCTACATTATTTACACGTTAGTGTAGTGCGACCTCTGCACAGTGTTCAGCTAAAGCTACCTGTAGAAGGTTGGTGGTGTTTTCCTGATCCGATCACTACCGCGGACAGCTACATCATTTACACGTTAGTGTAGTGCGACCTCTGCACAGTGTTCAGCTAAAGATACCTGTAGAAGGTTGGTGGTGTTTTCCTGATCCGATCACTACCGCGGAAAGCTACATTATTTACACGTTAGTGTAGTGCGACCTCTGCACAGTGTTCAGCTAAAGCTACCTGTAGAAGGTTGGTGGTGTTTTCCTGATCCAATCACTACCGCAGGCAGCTACATTATTTTAATATTAGTGTAGTGCGTCCTCTTCACAGTGTTCAGCTAAAGCTACCTGTAGAAGGTTGTGGTGTTTTCCTGATCCTATCACTACTGCAGGCAGCTACATTATTTTAACGTTGGTGTAGTGCGTCCTCTGCACAGTGTTCAGCTAAAGTTATCTGTAGAAGGTTGGAGGTGTTTTCCTGATCCTATCACTACCGCAGGTAGCTACATTATTTACATGTTAGTGTAGTGCGACCTCTGCACAGTGTTCAGCTAAAGCTACCTGTAGAAGGTTGGTGGTGTTTTCCTGATCCGATCACTACCGCGGACAGCTACATTATTTACACGTTAGTGTAGTGCGACCTCTGCACAGTGTTCAGCTAAAGCTACCTGTAGAAGGTTGGTGGTGTTTTCCTGATCCAATCAATACCGCAGGCAGCTACATTATTTTAACATTAGTGTAGTGCGTCCTCTTCACAGTGTTCAGCTAAAGCTACCTGTAGAAGGTTGTGGTGTTTTCCTGATCCTATCACTACTGCAGGCAGCTACATTATTTTAACGTTGGTGTGGTGCGTCCTCTGCGCAGTGTTTAGCTAAAGCTATCTGTAGAAGGTTGGTGGTGTTTTCCTGATCCTATCACTACCGCAGGCAGCTACATTATTTTAATATTAGTGTAGTGCGTCCTCTTCACAGTGTTCAGCTAATGCTACCTGTAGAAAGTTGGTGGTGTTTTCCTGATCCTATCACTACCGCAGGCAGCTACATTATTTTAACGTTGGTGTACTGCGTCCTCTGCGCAGTGTTCAGCTAAAGCTATCTGTAGAAGGTTGGTTGTCTTTTCCTAATCCTATCACTACCGCAGGCAGCTACAATATTTTAACGTTAGTGTAGTGCGTCCTCTGCACAGTGTTCAGCTAAAGCTACCTGTAGAAGGTTAGTGGTGTTTTCCTGATCCTATCACTACCGCGGGCAGCTACATAATTTACACGTTAGTGTAGTGCGACCTCTGCACAGTGTTCAGCTAAAGCTACCTGTAGAAGGTTGGTGGTGTTTTCCTGTTCCTATCACTACCGCAAGCAGCTACATTATTTACACGTTAGTGTAGTGCGACCTCTGCACAGTGTTCAGCTAAAGCTACCTGTAGAAGGTTGGTGGTGCTTTCCTGATCCTATCACTACCGCAGGCAGCTACATTATTTTAACATTAGTGTAGTGCATCCTCTGCACAGTGTTCAGCTAAAGCTATCTGTAGAAAGTTGGTGGTGTTTTCCTGATCCTATCACTACCGCAGGCAGCTACATTATTTTAATATTAGTGTAGTGCGTCCTCTTCACAGTGTTCAGCAATGCTACCTGTAGAAAGTTGGTGGTGTTTTCCTGATCCCATCACTACCGCAGGCAGCTACATTATTTTAACGTTGGTGTAGTGCGTCCTCTGCGCAGTGTTCAGCTAAAGCTATCTGTAGAAGGTTGGTTGTCTTTTCCTGATCCTATCACTACCGCAGGCAGCTACAATATTTTAACGTTAGTGTAGTGCGTACTCTGCACAGTGTTCAGCTAAAGCTACCTGTAGAAAGTTGGTGGTGTTTTCCTGATCCTATCACTACCGCAGGCAGCTATATTATTTACACGTTAGTGTAGTGCGACCTCTGCACAGTGTTCAGCTAAAGCTACCTGTAGAAGGTTGGTGGTGTTTTCCTGATCCAATCAATACCGCAGGCAGCTACATTATTTTAATATTAGTGTAGTGCGTCCTCTTCGCCGTGTTCAGCTAAAGCTACCTGTAGAAGGTTGGTGGTGTTTTCCTGATCCTATCACTACTGCAGGCAGCTACATTATTTTAACGTTGGTGTAGTGCGTCCTCTGCACAGTGTTCAGCTAAAGTTATCTGTAGAAGGTTGGTGGTCTTTTCCTGATCCTATCACTACAGCAGGCAGCTACATTATTTACATGTTAGTGTAGTGCGACCTCTGCACAGTGTTCAGCTAAAGCTACCTGTAGAAGGTTGGTGGTGTTTTCCTGATCTTATCACTACCACAGGCAGCTACATTATTTTAATGTTAGTGTAGTGCATCCTCTTCACAGTGTTCAGCTAAAGCTACCTGTAAAAGGTTGGTGGTATTTTCCTAATCCTATAACTACCGCAGGCAGCTATATTATTTTAAGGTTGGTGTAGTGCGTCCTCTGCACAGTGTTCAGCGAAAGCTATCTGTAGAAGGTTGGGGGTGTTTTCCTGATCCTATCACTACCGCAGGTAGCTACATTATTTTAACGTTAGTGTAATGCGTCCTCTGCACAGTGTTCAGCTAAAGCTACCTGTAGAAGGTTGGTGGTGTTTTCCTGATCCTATCAGTACCGCAGCAGCTACATTATTTACACGTTAGTGTAGTGCGACCTCTGCACAGTGTTCAGCTAAAGCTACCTGTAGAAGGTTGGTGGTGTTTTCCTGATCCTATCACTACCGCAGGCAGCTACATTATTTACACGTTAGTGTAGTGCGACCTCTGCACAGTGTTCAGCTAAAGCTACCTGTAGAAGGTAGGTGGTGTTTTCCTGATCCTATCACTACCGCAGGCAGCTACATTATTTACACGTTAGTGTAGTGCGACCTCTGCACAGTGTTCAGCTAAAGCTACCTGTAGAAGGTTGGTGGTGTTTTCCTGATCCTATCACTACCGCAGGCAGCTACATTATTTACACGTTAGTGTAGTGCGACCTCTGCACAGTGTTCAGCTAAAGCTACCTGTAGAAGGTTGGTGGTGTTTTCCTGATCTGATCACTACCGCGGACAGCTACATCATTTACACGTTAGTGTAGTGCGACCTCTGCACAGTGTTCAGCTAAAGATACCTGTAGAAGGTTGGTGGTGTTTTCCTGATCCGATCACTACCGCGGAAAGCTACATTATTTACACGTTAGTGTAGTGCGACCTCTGCACAGTGTTCAGCTAAAGCTACCTGTAGAAGGTTGGTGGTGTTTTCCTGATCCAATCAATACCGCAGGCAGCTACATTATTTTAATATTAGTGTAGTGCGTCCTCTTCACAGTGTTCAGCTAAAGCTACCTGTAGAAGGTTGTGGTGTTTTCCTGATCCTATCACTACTGCAGGCAGCTACATTATTTTAACGTTGGTGTAGTGCGTCCTCTGCACAGTGTTCAGCTAAAGTTATCTGTAGAAGGTTGGGGGTGTTTTCCTGATCCTATCACTACCCCAGGTAGCTACATTATTTACATGTTAGTGTAGTGCGACCTCTGCACAGTATTCAGCTAAAGCTACCTGTAGAAGGTTGGTGGTGTTTTCCTGATCCGATCACTACCGCGGACAGCTACATTATTTACACGTTAGTGTAGTGCGACCTCTGCACAGTGTTCAGCTAAAGCTACCTGTAGAAGGTTGGTGGTGTTTTCCTGATCCAATCAATACCGCAGGCAGCTACATTATTTTAACATTAGTGTAGTGTGTCCTCTTCACAGTGTTCAGCTAAAGCTACCTGTAGAAGGTTGTGGTGTTTTCCTGATCCTATCACTACTGCAGGCAGCTACATTATTTTAACGTTGGTGTAGTGCGTCCTCTGCGCAGTGTTTAGCTAAAGCTATCTGTAGAAGGTTGGTGGTGTTTTCCTGATCCTATCACTACCGCAGGCAGCTACATTATTTTAATATTAGTGTAGTGCGTCCTCTTCACAGTGTTCAGCTAATGCTACCTGTAGAAAGTTGGTGGTGTTTTCCTGATCCTATCACTACCGCAGGCAGCTACATTATTTTAACGTTGGTGTAGTGCGTCCTCTGCGCAGTGTTCAGCTAAAGCTATCTGTAGAAGGTTGGTTGTCTTTTCCTAATCCTATCACTACCGCAGGCAGCTACAATATTTTAACGTTAGTGTAGTGCGACCTCTGCACAGTGTTCAGCTAAAGATACCTGTAGAAGGTTGGTGGTGTTTTCCTGATCCGATCACTACCGCGGAAAGCTACATTATTTACACGTTAGTGTAGTGCGACCTCTGCACAGTGTTCAGCTAAAGCTACCTGTAGAAGGTTGGTGGTGTTTTCCTGATCCAATCAATACCGCAGGCAGCTACATTATTTTAATATTAGTGTAGTGCGTCCTCTTCACAGTGTTCAGCTAAAGCTACCTGTAGAAGGTTGTGGTGTTTTCCTGATCCTATCACTACTGCAGGCAGCTACATTATTTTAACGTTGGTGTAGTGCGTCCTCTGCACAGTGTTCAGCTAAAGTTATCTGTAGAAGGTTGGGGGTGTTTTCCTGATCCTATCACTACCGCAGGCAGCTACATTATTTACACGTTAGTGTAGTGCGACCTCTGCACAGTGTTCAGCTATAGCTACCTGTAGAAGGTTGGTGGTGTTTTCCTAATCCTATCACTACCGCAGGCAGCTACATTATTTACACGTTAGTGTAGTGCGACCTCTGCACAGTGTTCAGCTAAAGCTACCTGTAGAAGGTTGGTGGTGTTTTCCTGATCCGATCACTACCGCGGACAGCTACATTATTTACATGTTAGCGTAGTGCGACCTCTGCACAGTGTTCCTCTAAAGCTACCTGTAGAAGGTTGGTGGTGTTTTCCTGATCCGATCACTACCGCGGACAGCTACATTATTTACACGTTACTGTAGTGCGACCTCTGCAGTGTTCAGCTAAAGCTACCTGTAGAAGGTAGGTGGTGTTTTCCTGATCCTATCACTACCGCAGGCAGCTACAATATTTTAACGTTAGTGTAGTGCGTCCTCTGCACAGCGTTCAGCTAAAGCTACCTGTAGAAGGTTGGTTGTGTTTTCCTGATCCTATCACTACTGCAGGCAGCTACATTATTTACACGTTAGTGTAGTGCGATCACTGCACAGTGTTCAGCTAAAGCTACCTGTAGATGGTTGGTGGTCTTTTCCTGATCCTATCACTACCGCAGGCAGCTACAATATTTTAACGTTAGTGTAGTGCGTCCTCTGCACAGTGTTCAGCTAAAGCTACCTGTAGAAGGTTGGTGGTGTTTTCCTGTTCCTATCCCTACCGCAGGCAGCTACATTATTTACACGTTTGTGTAGTGCGACCTCTGCACAGTGTTCAGCTAAAGCTACCTGTAGAAGGTTGGTAGTGTTTTCCTGATCCTATCACTACCGCAGGCAGCTACATTATTTTAATATTAGTGTAGTGCGTCCTCTTCACAGTGTTCAGCTAAAGCTACCTGTAGAAGGTTGGTGGTGTTTTCCTGACCCTATCACTACTGCAGGCAGCTACATTATTTTAACGTTGGTGTAGTGCGTCCTCTGCACAGTGTTCAGGTAAAGCTACCTGTAGAAGGTTGGTGGTGTTTTCCTGATCCTATCACTACCGCAGCAGCTACATTATTTACACGTTAGTGTAGTGCGACCTCTGCACAGTGTTCAGCTAAAGCTACCTGTAGAAGGTTGGTGGTGTTTTCCTGATCCTATCACTACCGCAGGCAGCTACATTATTTACACATTAGAGTTGTGCGACCTCTGCACAGTGTTCAGCTAAAGCTACCTGTAGAAGGTTGGTGGTGTTTTCCTGATCCTATCACTACCGCAGGCAGCTACATTATTTACACGTTAGTGTAGTGCGACCTCTGCACAGTGTTCAGCTAAAGCTACCTGTAGAAGGTTGGTGGTGTTTTCCTGATCCTATCACTACCGCAGGTAGCTACATTATTTTAACGTTGGTGTAGTGCGTCCTCTGCGCAGTGTTTAGCTAAAGCTATCTGTAGAAGGTTGGTGGTGTTTTCCTGATCCTATCACTACCGCAGGCAGCTACATTATTTTAATATTAGTGTAGTGCGTCCTCTTCACAGTGTTCAGCTAATGCTACCTGTAGAAAGTTGGTGGTGTTTTCCTGATCCTATCACTACCGCAGGCAGCTACATTATTTTAACGTTGGTGTAGTGCGTCCTCTGCGCAGTGTTCAGCTAAAGCTATCTGTAGAAGGTTGGTTGTCTTTTCCTGATCCTATCACTACCGCAGGCAGCTACAATATTTTAACGTTAGTGTAGTGCATCCTCTGCACAGTGTTCAGCTAAAGCTACCTGTAGAAGGTTAGTGGTGTTTTCCTGATCCTATCACTACCGCAAGCAGCTACATTATTTACACGTTAGTGTAGTGCGACCTCTGCACAGTGTTCAGCTAAAGCTACCTGTAGAAGGTTGGTGGTGTTTTCCTGTTCCTATCACTACCGCAAGCAGCTACATTATTTACACGTTAGTGTAGTGCGACCTCTGCACAGTGTTCAGCTAAAGCTACCTGTAGAAGGTTGGTGGTGCTTTCCTGATCCTATCACTACCGCAGGCAGCTACATTATTTTAACCACTTCAGCCCCGGAAGGTTTTACCCCCTTCCTGACCAGAGCACTTTTTACAATTCGGCACTGCGTCGCTTTAACTGCTAATTGCGCGGTCATGCAATGCTGTACCCAAACTAAATTTGCGTCCTTTTCTTCCCACAAATAGAGCTTTCTTTTGATAGTATTTGATCACCTCTGCCGTTTTTCTTTTTTACGCTATACACGGAAAAAGACTGAAAATTTTGAAAAAAAATGATATTTTCTACTTTTTGTTCTAAAAAAAATCCAATAAACTCAATTTTAGTCATACATTTAGGCCAAAATGTATTCGGCCACATGTCTTTGGTAAAAAAAATGTCAATAAGTGTATATTTATTGGTTTGCGCAAAAGTTATAGCGACTACAAACTAGGGTACATTTTCTGGAATTCACACAGCCTTTAATTTATGACTGCCTATGTCGTTTCTTGAGGTGCTAAAATGGCAGGGCAGTACAAAACCCCCACAAATGACCCCATTTTGGAAAGTAGACACCCCAAGGAATTTGCTGAGAGGCATGTTGAGCCCATTGAATATTCATTTTTTTTGTCCCAAGTGATTGAACAATGACAAAAAAAAAAAAAAAAATTACAAAAAGTTGTCACTAAATGATATATTGCTCACACAGGCCATGGGCATATGTGGAATTGCACCCCAAAATACATTTAGCTGCTTCTCCTGAGTATGGGGATACCACATGTGTGGGACTTTTTGGGAGCCTAGCCGCGTACGGGGCCCCGAAAACCAATCACTGCCTTCAGGATTTCTAAGGGCGTACATTTTTGATTTTACTCCTCACTACCTATCACAGTTTTGAAGGCCATAAAATGCCCAGATGACATAAAACCCCCCCAAATGACCCCATTTTGGAAAGTAGACACCCCAAGCTATTTGCTTTGAGGCATGTTGAGTCCATGGAATGTTTTATATTTTGACACAAGTTGCGGGAAAGTGACAAATTTTTTTTTTTTTTTCTTTTTTTTGCACAAAGTTGTTACTAAATGATATATTGCTCACACAGGCCATGGGCATATGTGGAATTGCACCCCAAAATACATTTAGCTGCTTCTCCTGAGTATGGGGATACCACATGTGTGGGACTTTTTGGGAGCCTAGCCGCGTACGGGACCCCGAAAACCAATCACTGCCTTCAGGATTTCTAAGGGCGTACATTTTTGATTTTACTCCTCACTGCCTATCACAGTTTCGGAGGCCATGGAATGCCCAGGTGGCACAAACCCCCCCCAAATGACCCCATTTTGGAAAGTAGACACCCCAAGCTATTTGCTGAGAGGCATGGTGAGTATTTTGCAGCTCTCATTTGTTTTTGAAAATAAAGAAAGACGAGAAAACAAATTTTTTTTTTTTCTTTTTTCAATTTTCAAAACTTTGTGACAAAAAGTGAGGTCTGCAAAATACTCACTATACCTCTCATCAAATAGCTTGGGGTGTCTACTTTCCAAAATGGGGTCATTTGGGGGGGTTTTTTGCCACCTGGGCATTCCATGGCCTCCGAAACTGTGATAGGCAGTGAAGAGTGAAATCAAAAATTTACGGCCTTAGAAAGCCTGAAGGCGGTGCTTGGTTTTCGGGGTCCCGTACGCGGCTAGGCTCCCAAAAAGTCTCACACATGTGGTATCCCCATACTCAGGAGAAGCAGCAGAATGTATTTTGGGGTGTAATTTCACATATTCCCATGGCATGTTTGAGCAATATATCATTTAGTGACAACTTTGCGCAAAAAAAAATAAAAAAAATAAAAAATTGTCTCTTTCCCGCAACTTGTGTCACAATATAAATTATTCCATGGACTCAACATGACTCTCAGCAAATAGCTTGGGGTGTCTACTTTCCAAAATGGGGTCATTTGGGGGGGTTTTGAACTGTCCTGGCATTTTATGCACAACATCTAGAAGCTTATGTCACACATCACCCACACTTCTAACCACTTGAAGACAAAGCCCTTTCTGACACTTATTGTTTACATAAAAAAATAATTTTTTTTTGCAAGAAAATTACTTTGAACCCCCAAACATTATATATTTTTTTTTAAAGCAAATGCCCTACAGATTAAAATGGTGGGTGTTTCATTTTTTTTTTTCACACAGTATTTGCGCAGCGATTTTTCAAACGCATTTTTTGGGGAAAAAACACACTTTTTTACATTTTAATGCACTAAAACACACTATATTGCCCAAATGTTTGATGAAATAAAAAAGATGATCTTAGGCCGAGTACATGGATACCAAACATGACATGCTTTAAAATTGCGCACAAACGTGCAGTGGCGACAAACTAAATACATTTTTAAAAGCCTTTAAAAGCCTTTACAGGTTACCACTTTAGATTTACAGAGGAGGTCTACTGCTAAACTTACTGCCCTCGATCTGACCTTCGCGGCGATACCTCACATGCATGGTGCAATTGCTGTTTACATTTGACGCCAGACCGACGCTTGCGTTCGCCTTAGCGCGAGAGCAGGGGGGACAGGGGTGCTTTTTTTTTTTTTTTCTTTATTATTATTATTTTTTTATCTTATTTTTAAACTGTTCCTTTCATTTTATTTTTTTTTAATCATTTTTATTGTTATCTCAGGGAATGTAAATATCCCCTATCATAGCAATAGGTAGTGACAGGTACTCTTTTTTGCAAAAATTGGGGTCTATTAGACCCTAGATTTCTCCTCTGCCCTCAAAGCATCTGACCACACCAAGATCGGTGTGATAAAATGCTTTCCCAATTTCCCAATGGCGCTGTTTACATCCGGCGAAATCTAAGTCATAAAATGCTCGTAGCTTCCGGTTTCTTAGGCCATAGAGATGTTTGGAGCCACTCTGGTCTCTGATCAGCTCTATGGTCAGCTGGCTGAATCACCGGCTGCATTTTCAGGTTCCCTGTTGAGACAGGAGAGCCAGAGAAAAACACGGAAGACGTTGGGGGGGAGGGGCATTCCCTCCCACTGCTTGTAAAAGCAGTCTAGAGGCTAATTAGCCGCTAGGATTGCTTTTACATGAAAGCCGACCGCTGGCTGAAAAGAATGATACCAAGATGATACCTAAACCTGCAGGCATCATTCTGGTATAACCACTCAAAGTCGTGAATGGCGTACCTGAAGACAAAAAAATGGTTAACAATAAAGCACAGTAAACGGTAAGGTATAAAAAATTGCATACCTGAAAAGCAAACATGATAAAACATAATAACAATAAAACATTGCAGAATAGAATACAGTAAAAAAGAGCAGAACAATAGAGAGAGAATAGAGAGAGAGAGAACAATAAAACGACAACTATTTTTTTTTATTTTATATTTTTGTATGTGTTTTTTTTTTTTTTTTTTTTTTACACTTTTTTTTGTAACTAACTTTTATAACTGTAACCGGTTCCAGGTTCGGGTCTCTCAAAATGCGATGGCATCTTGGGAGACCCTGTGAAAGTGTGCCTAGTCTGTGCAATGCTGTACCCTACGCTAATACTCAACTAGTGAATGGTAGCGTTCAAAACATTCACCAATGCAAAGACCAGGATTGTCAGGACAGGAGGGACAATAATAGAGGGTGTCACGCCTATATCCGCGCTTGCTGCAGACACGACATCTTTTTTGGGGGGGTTCGTTGGGTAGGGGTACTCAGGAGGACATAAAGAAAATGCCTCTCATGCAGCCGACTGCATTTGGTTGGGGATGTGAATGGGGGAAGTACGGGCGCTGCAGAAGCGGTGGGTTCCCAATTAGGATTGGCGAATGCAGCAGGAAGGGCACTATGGGCACGACGGGCCTGTGTTTGTCTTCTTGGTGGCAGCGGGACACTACTTGTGCTTGCCACCTCACCAGCTTGAACTGCACTTATGGGACTCGCCACGTCACCAAGTGTTACTGCAGTGCTGGTTTGACTACGACTGGGGTGTACTAGGCCGCTGGTGCTTGCCAGTTCACCAAAACGCTACCAAAAAAACTGTTAGCGATCGCAAGGATCAGGCCTGACTCTGCGAACGCTGCAGTTATGCGTTTAGTGTTTTGTAAGAGTCAGTGATCGATCGATACTGCACTTGGGTGGGCTGGGCTGGGCCGGGCGGAGGGGCAAAACGCAGGTGCTAGCAGGTATCTGGGCTGATCCCGCTAACACTGCGTTTGTGGGAACCCTAAACTGCTGGGGACGCTAGTATAGATCTGATCGGATCAGATATTGATCCGATCAGATACTATACCACTAAGGGAGGCGTATGCTGCGTGCGTGGGTGTTAGCGGTACTGGCGCTAATCTGACGCTGCCTGGGGCGACGCATATCACCGCCGGGCGATCAGGGGGCTAAACTTTTATTCGGTAATAAACGGCGGGTGCCCTGACACTATAAAAAATAAACGAACTAACCAGCGTCACTCGTAACAGTTATACGGTGATCAGTGGTGAAATTGTTAACTAGGGGGCAATCAAGGAGTTAAAACATTTATTAGGTAGTATATGGGGGTCCCTGTCGCTATAAAACGCTGACGGCGAACCTAAATATTTACCTCACTAACTAGCGTCACCAGCGACACTAATACAGCGATCAGAAAAATGATCGCTTAGTGACACTGGTGACAGGGGGTGATCAAGGGGTTAAAACTTTATTAGGGGGGGTTAGGGGGGTATCCTAGACCTACAGGGGGCTAATACTCACTGACCTAACACTGTAACTGTCACAAACTGACACTATGCAGTAATCAGAAAAAAAAAAAAAAAAAATACTGCTAATGTCAGTTTGTGACAGGGGGGGTGTGATTGGGGGGGGATCGGGGGGCGATCGGGGGGGGATCGGGGGTGTAAGGTATGCCTGGCATGTTCTACTGTGTGTGTTTGTGTTGTGTGCACTTACATGTCTTCTCTCCTCGGCGCTGGACGGAAACTGCCAGACAGAGGAGAGATGACATCACATCCTCTGCCTGTGTGAAACTACACACAGGCAGAGGAGGATTCCCATTGGCTGGGAGCGATCGCGAGGGTGGGGCCACGATCGGATGGTCTCCCCCTCGCCTCCCGATGCTCCCAGTCAGATGCCGACCGCCGCTGGCACCGGGGGTGGGTCCGATCGGACCCCCTGCCCGCGGGAGGCAGATCACGTATATATACGTGATTCTGCCTGCCCGTGCCATTCTGCCGACGTATATCTACGTTAGGCGGTCGGCAAGTGGTTAACATTAGTGTAGTGCATCCTCTGCACAGTGTTCAGCTAAAGCTATCTGTAGAAGGTTGGTGGTGTTTTCCTGATCCTATCACTACCACAGGCAGCTATATTATTTACACGTTAGTGTAGTGCGACCTCTGCACAGTGTTCAGCTAAAGCTACCTGTAGAAGGTTGGTGGTGTTTTCCTGATCCTATCAATACCGCAGGCAGCTACATTATTTTAATATTAGTGTAGTGCGTCCTCTTCACAGTGTTCAGCTAAAGTTACCTGTAGAAGGTTGGTGGTGTTTTCCTGATCCTATCAATACCGCAGGCAGCTACATTATTTTAATATTAGTGTAGTGCGTCCTCTTCACAGTGTTCAGCTAAAGCTACCTGTAGAAGGTTGGTGGTGTTTTCCTGATCCTATCACTACTGCAGGCAACTACATTATTTTAACGTTGGTGTAGTGCGTCCTCTGCACAGTGTTCAGCTAAAGCTACCTGTAGAAGGTTGGTGGTGTTTTCCTGTTCCTATCACTACCGCAAGCAGCTACATTATTTACACGTTAGTGTAGTGCGACCTCTGCACAGTGTTCAGCTAAAGCTACCTGTAGAAGGTTGGTGGTGTTTTCCTGATCCTATCACTACCACAGGCAGCTACATTATTTTAACATTAGTGTAGTGCATCCTCTGCACAGTGTTCAGCTAAAGCTATCTGTAGAAGGTTGGTGGTCTTTTCCTGATCCTATCACTACCGCAGGCAGCTATATTATTTACACGTTAGTGTAGTGCGACCTCTGCACAGTGTTCAGCTAAAGCTACCTGTAGAAGGTTGGTGGTATTTTCCTGATCCTATCACTACCGCAGGCAGCTACATTATTTTAATATTAGTGTAGTGCGTTCTCTTCACAGTGTTCAGCTAATGCTACCTGTAGAAAGTTGGTGGTGTTTTACTGATCCTATCACTACCGCAGGCAGCTACATTATTTTAACGTTGGTGTAGTGCGTCCTCTGCGCAGTGTTCAGCTAAAGCTATCTGTACAAGGTTGGTGGTCTTTTCCTGATCCTATCACTACCGCAGGCAGCTACAATATTTTAACGGAAGTGTAGTGCGTCCTCTGCACAGTGTTCAGCTAAAGCTACCTGTAGAAGGTTGGTGGTGTTTTCCTGATCCTATCACTACCGCAGGCAGCTATATTATTTACACGTTAGTGTAGTGCGACCTCTGCACAGTGTTCAGCTAAAGCTACCTGTAGAAGGTTGGTGGTGTTTTCCTGATCCAATCAATACCGCAGGCAGCTACATTATTTTAATATTAGTGTAGTGCGTCCTCTTCGCCGTGTTCAGCTAAAGCTACCTGTAGAAGGTTGGTGGTGTTTTCCTGATCCTATCACTACTGCAGGCAGCTACATTATTTTAACGTTGGTGTAGTGCGTCCTCTGCACAGTGTTCAGCTAAAGTTATCTGTAGAAGGTTGGTGGTCTTTTCCTGATCCTATCACTACAGCAGGCAGCTACATTATTTACATGTTAGTGTAGTGCGACCTCTGCACAGTGTTCAGCTAAAGCTACCTGTAGAATGTTGGTGGTGTTTTCCTGATCTTATCACTACCACAGGCAGCTACATTATTTTAATGTTAGTGTAGTGCATCCTCTTCACAGTGTTCAGCTAAAGCTACCTGTAAAAGGTTGGTGGTATTTTCCTAATCCTATAACTACCGCAGGCAGCTATATTATTTTAAGGTTGGTGTAGTGCGTCCTCTGCACAGTGTTCAGCGAAAGCTATCTGTAGAAGGTTGGGGGTGTTTTCCTGATCCTATCACTACCGCAGGTAGCTACATTATTTTAACGTTAGTGTAATGCGTCCTCTGCACAGTGTTCAGCTAAAGCTACCTGTAGAAGGATGGTGGTGTTTTCCTGATCCTATCAGTACCGCAGCAGCTACATTATTTACACGTTAGTGTAGTGCGACCTCTGCACAGTGTTCAGCTAAAGCTACCTGTAGAAGGTTGGTGGTGTTTTCCTGATCCTATCACTACCGCAGGCAGCTACATTATTTACACATTAGTGTAGTGCGACCTCTGCACAGTGTTCAGCTAAAGCTACCTGTAGAAGGTTGGTGGTGTTTTCCTGATCCTATCACTACCGCAGGCAGCTACATTATTTACACGTTAGTGTAGTGCGACCTCTGCACAGTGTTCAGCTAAAGCTACCTGTAGAAGGTTGGTGGTGTTTTCCTGATCCTATCACTACCGCAGGCAGCTACATTATTTACACGTTAGTGTAGTGCGACCTCTGCACAGTGTTCAGCTAAAGCTACCTGTAGAAGGTTGGTGGTGTTTTCCTGATCCGATCACTACCGCGGACAGCTACATTATTTACACGTTAGTGTAGTGCGACCTCTGCACAGTGTTCAGCTAAAGATACCTGTAGAAGGTTGGTGGTGTTTTCCTGATCCGATCACTACCGCGGAAAGCTACATTATTTACACGTTAGTGTAGTGCGACCTCTGCACAGTGTTCAGCTAAAGCTACCTGTAGAAGGTTGGTGGTGTTTTCCTGATCCAATCAATACCGCAGGCAGCTACATTATTTTAATATTAGTGTAGTGCGTCCTCTTCACAGTGTTCAGCTAAAGCTACCTGTAGAAGGTTGTGGTGTTTTTCTGATCCTATCACTACTGCAGGCAACTACATTATTTTAACGTTGGTGTAGTGCGTCCTCTGCACAGTGTTCAGCTAAAGTTATCTGTAGAAGGTTGGGGGTGTTTTCCTGATCCTATCACTACCGCAGGTAGCTACATTATTTACATGTTAGTGTAGTGCGACCTCTGCACAGTGTTCAGCTAAAGCTACCTGTAGAAGGTTGGTGGTGTTTTCCTGATCTTTTCACTACCGCAGGCAGCTACAATATTTTAACGTTAGTGTAGTGCGACCTCTGCACAGTGTTCAGCTAAAGCTACCTGTAGAAGGTTGGTGGTGTTTTCCTGATCCTATCACTACCGCAGGCAGCTACATTATTTATACGTTAGTGTAGTGCGACCTCTGCACAGTGTTCAGCTAAAGCTACCTGTAGAAGGTTGGTGGTGTTTTCCTGATCCTATCACTACCGCAGGCCGCTACATTATTTACACGTTAGTGTAGTACGACCTCCCCACAGTGTTCAGCTAAAGCTAAGTGTAGAAGGTTGGTGGTGTTTTCCTGATCCTATCACTACCGCAGGCAGCTACATTATTTTAACGTTAGTGTAGTGCATCTTCTGCACAGTGTTCAGCTAAAGCTATCTGTAGATGGTTGGTGGTGTTTTCCTGATCCTATCACTACCACAGGCAGCTATATTATTTACACTTTAGTGTAGTGCGACCTCTGCACAGTGTTCAGCTAAAGCTACCTGTAGAAGGTTGGTGGTGTTTTCCTGATCCTATCACTACCGCGGGCAGCTACATTATTTACACGTTAGTGTAGTGCATCCTCTGCACAGTGTTCAGCTAAAGCTATCTGTAGAAGGTTGGTGGTGTTTTCTTGATCCTATCACTACCGCAGGCAGCTATATTATTTACACGTTAGTGTAGTGCGACCTCTGCACAGTGTTCAGCTAAAGCTACCTGTAGAAGGTTGGTGGTGTTTTCCTGATCCAATCAATACCGCAGGCAGCTACATTATTTTAATATTAGTGTAGTGCGTCCTCTTCGCCGTGTTCAGCTAAAGCTACCTGTAGAAGGTTGGTGGTGTTTTCCTGATCCTATCACTACTGCAGGCAGCTACATTATTTTAACGTTGGTGTAGTGCGTCCTCTGCACAGTGTTCAGGTAAAGTTATCTGTAGAAGGTTGGTGGTCTTTTCCTGATCCTATCACTACAGCAGGCAGCTACATTATTTACATGTTAGTGTAGTGCGACCTCTGCACAGTGTTCAGCTAAAGCTACCTGTAGAATGTTGGTGGTGTTTTCCTGATCTTATCACTACCACAGGCAGCTACATTATTTTAATGTTAGTGTAGTGCATCCTCTTCACAGTGTTCAGCTAAAGCTACCTGTAAAAGGTTGGTGGTATTTTCCTAATCCTATAACTACCGCAGGCAGCTATATTATTTTAAGGTTGGTGTAGTGCGTCCTCTGCACAGTGTTCAGCGAAAGCTATCTGTAGAAGGTTGGGGGTGTTTTCCTGATCCTATCACTACCGCAGGTAGCTACATTATTTTAACGTTAGTGTAATGCGTCCTCTGCACAGTGTTCAGCTAAAGCTACCTGTAGAAGGTTGGTGGTGTTTTCCTGATCCTATCACTACCGCAGCAGCTACATTATTTACACGTTAGTGTAGTGCGACCTCTGCACAGTGTTCAGCTAAAGCTACCTGTAGAAGGTTGGTGGTGTTTTCCTGATCCTATCACTACCGCAGGCAGCTACATTATTTACACATTAGTGTAGTGCGACCTTTGCACAGTGTTCAGCTAAAGCTACCTGTAGAAGGTTGGTGGTGTTTTCCTGATCCTATCACTACCGCAGGCAGCTACATTATTTACACGTTAGTGTAGTGCGACCTCTGCACAGTGTTCAGCTAAAGCTACCTGTAGAAGGTTGGTGGTGTTTTCCTGATCCTATCACTACCGCAGGCAGCTACATTATTTACACGTTAGTGTAGTGCGACCTCTGCACAGTGTTCAGCTAAAGCTACCTGTAGAAGGTTGGTGGTGTTTTCCTGATCCGATCACTACCGCGGACAGCTACATTATTTACACGTTAGTGTAGTGCGACCTCTGCACAGTGTTCAGCTAAAGCTACCTGTAGAAGGTTGGTGGTGTTTTCCTGATCCAATCAATACCGCAGGCAGCTACATTATTTTAATATTAGTGTAGTGCGTCCTCTTCACAGTGTTCAGCTAAAGCTACCTGTAGAAGGTTGTGGTGTTTTCCTGATCCTATCACTACTGCAGGCAGCTACATTATTTTAACGTTGGTGTAGTGCGTCCTCTGCGCAGTGTTTAGCTAAAGCTATCTGTAGAAGGTTGGTGGTGTTTTCCTGATCCTATCACTACCGCAGGCAGCTACATTATTTTAATATTAGTGTAGTGCGTCCTCTTCACAGTGTTCAGCTAATGCTACCTGTAGAAAGTTGGTGGTGTTTTCCTGATCCTATCACTACCGCAGGCAGCTACATTATTTTAACGTTGGTGTAGTGCGTCCTCTGCGCAGTGTTCAGCTAAAGCTATCTGTAGAAGGTTGGTTGTCTTTTCCTAATCCTATCACTACCGCAGGCAGCTACAATATTTTAACGTTAGTGTAGTGCGTCCTCTGCACAGTGTTCAGCTAAAGCTACCTGTAGAAGGTTAGTGGTGTTTTCCTGATCCTATCACTACCGCGGGCAGCTACATTATTTACACGTTAGTGTAGTGTGACCTCTGCACAGTGTTCAGCTAAAGCTACCTGTAGAAGGTTGGTGGTGTTTTCCTGTTCCTATCACTACCGCAAGCAGCTACATTATTTACACGTTAGTGTAGTGCGACCTCTGCACAGTGTTCAGCTAAAGCTACCTGTAGAAGGTTGGTGGTGCTTTCCTGATCCTATCACTACCGCAGGCAGCTACATTATTTTAACATTAGTGTAGTGCATCCTCTGCACAGTGTTCAGCTAAAGCTATCTGTAGAAGGTTGGTGGTCTTTTCCTGATCCTATCACTACCACAGGCAGCTATATTATTTACACGTTAGTGTAGTGCGACCTCTGCACAGTGTTCAGCTAAAGCTACCTGTAGAAGGTTGGTGGTGTTTTCCTGATCCTATCACTACCGCAGGCAGCTACATTATTTTAATATTAGTGTAGTGCGTCCTCTTCACAGTGTTCAGCAATGCTACCTGTAGAAAGTTGGTGGTGTTTTCCTGATCCCATCACTACCGCAGGCAGCTACATTATTTTAACGTTGGTGTAGTGCGTCCTCTGCGCACTGTTCAGCTAAAGCTATCTGTAGAAGGTTGGTTGTCTTTTCCTGATCCTATCACTACCGCAGGCAGCTACAATATTTTAACGTTAGTGTAGTGTGTACTCTGCACAGTGTTCAGCTAAAGCTACCTGTAGAAAGTTGGTGGTGTTTTCCTGATCCTATCACTACCGCAGGCAGCTATATTATTTACACGTTAGTGTAGTGCGACCTCTGCACAGTGTTCAGCTAAAGCTACCTGTAGAAGGTTGGTGGTGTTTTCCTGATCCAATCAATACCGCAGGAAGCTACATTATTTTAATATTAGTGTAGTGCGTCCTCTTCGCCGTGTTCAGCTAAAGCTACCTGTAGAAGGTTGGTGGTGTTTTCCTGATCCTATCACTACTGCAGGCAGCTACATTATTTTAACGTTGGTGTAGTGCGTCCTCTGCACAGTGTTCAGCTAAAGTTATCTGTAGAAGGTTGGTGGTCTTTTCCTGATCCTATCACTACAGCAGGCAGCTACATTATTTACATGTTAGTGTAGTGCGACCTCTGCACAGTGTTCAGCTAAAGCTACCTGTAGAATGTTGGTGGTGTTTTCCTGATCTTATCACTACCACAGGCAGCTACATTATTTTAATGTTAGTGTAGTGCATCCTCTTCACAGTGTTCAGCTAAAGCTACCTGTAAAAGGTTGGTGGTATTTTCCTAATCCTATAACTACCGCAGGCAGCTATATTATTTTAAGGTTGGTGTAGTGCATCCTCTGCACAGTGTTCAGCGAAAGCTATCTGTAGAAGGTTGGGGGTGTTTTCCTGATCCTATCACTACCGCAGGTAGCTACATTATTTTAACGTTAGTGTAATGCGTCCTCTGCACAGTGTTCAGCTAAAGCTACCTGTAGAAGGTTGGTGGTGTTTTCCTGATCCTATCAGTACCGCAGCAGCTACATTATTTACACGTTAGTGTAGTGCGACCTCTGCACAGTGTTCAGCTAAAGCTACCTGTAGAAGGTTGGTGGTGTTTTCCTGATCCTATCACTACCGCAGGCAGCTACATTATTTACACATTAGTGTAGTGCGACCTCTGCACAGTGTTCAGCTAAAGCTACCTGTAGAAGGTTGGTGGTGTTTTCCTGATCCTATCACTACCGCAGGCAGCTACATTATTTACACGTTAGTGTAGTGCGACCTCTGCACAGTGTTCAGCTAAAGCTACCTGTAGAAGGTTGGTGGTGTTTTCCTGATCCTATCACTACCGCAGGCAGCTACATTATTTACACGTTAGTGTAGTGCGACCTCTGCACAGTGTTCAGCTAAAGCTACCTGTAGAAGGTTGGTGGTGTTTTCCTGATCCGATCACTACCGCGGACAGCTACATTATTTACACGTTAGTGTAGTGCGACCTCTGCACAGTGTTCAGCTAAAGATACCTGTAGAAGGTTGGTGGTGTTTTCCTGATCCGATCACTACCGCGGAAAGCTACATTATTTACACGTTAGTGTAGTGCGACCTCTGCACAGTGTTCAGCTAAATCTACCTGTAGAAGGTTGGTGGTGTTTTCCTGATCCAATCAATACCGCAGGCAGCTACATTATTTTAATATTAGTGTAGTGCGTCCTCTTCACAGTGTTCAGCTAAAGCTACCTGTAGAAGGTTGTGGTGTTTTCCTGATCCTATCACTACTGCAGGCAGCTACATTATTTTAACGTTGGTGTAGTGCGTCCTCTGCACAGTGTTCAGCTAAAGTTATCTGTAGAAGGTTGGGGGTGTTTTCCTGATCCTATCACTACCGCAGGTAGCTACATTATTTACATGTTAGTGTAGTGCGACCTCTGCACAGTGTTCAGCTAAAGCTACCTGTAGAAGGTTGGTGGTGTTTTCCTGATCTTTTCACTACCGCAGGCAGCTACAATATTTTAACGTTAGTGTAGTGCGACCTCTGCACAGTGTTCAGCTAAAGTTACCTGTAGAAGGTTGGTGGTGTTTTCCTGATCCTATCACTACCGCAGGCAGCTACATTATTTATACGTTAGTGTAGTGCGACCTCTGCACAGTGTTCAGCTAAAGCTACCTGTAGAAGGTTGGTGGTGTTTTCCTGATCCTATCACTACCGCAGGCCGCTACATTATTTACACGTTAGTGTAGTACGACCTCCCCACAGTGTTCAGCTAAAGCTAAGTGTAGAAGGTTGGTGGTGTTTTCCTGATCCTATCACTACCGCAGGCAGCTACATTATTTTAACGTTAGTGTAGTGCATCTTCTGCACAGTGTTCAGCTAAAGCTATCTGTAGATGGTTGGTGGTGTTTTCCTGATCCTATCACTACCACAGGCAGCTATATTATTTACACTTTAGTGTAGTGCGACCTCTGCACAGTGTTCAGCTAAAGCTACCTGTAGAAGGTTGGTGGTGTTTTCCTGATCCTATCACTACCGCAGGCAGCTACATTATTTACACTTTAGTGTAGTGCATCCTCTGCACAGTGTTCAGCTAAAGCTATCTGTAGAAGGTTGGTGGTGTTTTCTTGATCCTATCACTACCGCAGGCAGCTATATTATTTACACGTTAGTGTAGTGCGACCTCTGCACAGTGTTCAGCTAAAGCTACCTGTAGAAGGTTAGTGGTGTTTTCCTGATCCTATCACTACCGCAGGCAGCTACATTATTTACACGTTAGTGTAGTGCGACCTCTGCACAGTGTTCAGCTAAAGCTACCTGTAGAAGGTTGGTGGTGTTTTCTTGATCCTATCACTACCGCAGGCAGCTACATTATTTACACGTTAGTGTAGTGCAACCTCTGCACAGTGTTCAGCTAAAGCTACCTGTAGAAGGTTGGTGGTGTTTTCCTGATCCTATCACTACCGCAGGCAGCTACATTATTTTAACGTTAGTGTAGTGCATCCTCTGCACAGTGTTCAGCTAAAGCTATCTGTAGAAGTTTGGTGGTGTTTTCTTTATCCTATCACTACCGCAGGCAGCTATATTATTTACACGTTAGTGTAGTGCGACCTCTGCGCAGTGTTCAGCTAAAGCTACCTGTAGAAGGTTGGTGGTGTTTTCCTGATCCAATCAATACCGCAGGCAGCTACATTATTTTAATATTAGTGTAGTGCGTCCTCTTCACAGTGTTCAGCTAAAGCTACCTGTAGAAGGTTGTGGTGTTTTCCTGATCCTATCACTACTGCAGGCAGCTACATTATTTTAACGTTGGTGTAGTGCGTCCTCTGCACAGTGTTCAGCTAAAGTTATCTGTAGAAGGTTGGGGGTGTTTTCCTGATCCTATCACTACCGCAGGTAGCTACATTATTTACATGTTAGTGTAGTGCGACCTCTGCACAGTGTTCAGCTAAAGCTACCTGTAGAAGGTTGGTAGTGTTTTCCTGATCTTTTAACTACCGCAGGCAGCTACAATATTTTAACGTTAGTGTAGTGCGACCTCTGCACAGTGTTCAGCTAAAGCTACATGTAGAAGGTTGGTGGTGTTTTCCTGATCCTATCACTACAGCAGGCAGCTACATTATTTATACGTTAGTGTAGTGCGACCTCTGCACAGTGTTCAGCTAAAGCTACCTGTAGAAGGTTGGTGGTGTTTTCCTGATCCTATCACTACCGCAGGCCGCTACATTATTTACACGTTAGTGTAGTACGACCTCCCCACAGTGTTCAGCTAAAGCTAAGTGTAGAAGGTTGGTGGTGTTTTCCTGATCCTATCACTACCGCAGGCAGCTACATTATTTTAACGTTAGTGTAGTGCATCTTCTGCACAGTGTTCAGCTAAAGCTATCTGTAGATGGTTGGTGGTGTTTTCCTGATCCTATCACTACCACAGGCAGCTATATTATTTACACTTTAGTGTAGTGCGACCTCTGCACAGTGTTCAGCTAAAGCTACCTGTAGAAGGTTGGTGGTGTTTTCCTGATCCTATCACTACCGCAGGCAGCGACATTATTTACACGTTAGTGTAGTGCATCCTCTGCACAGTGTTCAGCTAAAGCTATCTGTAGAAGGTTGGTGGTATTTTCTTGATCCTATCACTACCGCAGGCAGCTATATTATTTACACGTTAGTGTAGTGCGACCTCTGCACAGTGTTCAGCTAAAGCTACCTGTAGAAGGTTAGTGGTGTTTTCCTGATCCTATCACTACCGCAGGCAGCTACATTATTTACACGTTAGTGTAGTGCGACCTCTGCACAGTGTTCAGCTAAAGCTACCTGTAAAAGGTTGGTGGTGTTTTCTTGATCCTATCACTACCGCAGGCAGCTACATTATTTACACGTTAGTGTAGTGCAACCTCTGCACAGTGTTCAGCTAAAGCTACCTGTAGAAGGTTGGTGGTGTTTTCCTGATCCTATCACTACCGCAGGCAGCTACATTATTTTAACGTTAGTGTAGTGCATCCTCTGCACAGTGTTCAGCTAAAGCTATCTGTAGAAGTTTGGTGGTTTTTTCTTTATCCTATCACTACCGCAGGCAGCTATATTATTTACACGTTAGTGTAGTGCGACCTCTGCGCAGTGTTCAGCTAAAGCTACATGTAGAAGGTTGGTGGTGTTTTCCTGATCCAATCAATACCGCAGACAGCTACATTATTTTAATATTAGTGTAGTGCGTCCTCTTCACAGTGTTCAGCTAAAGCTACCTGTAGAAGGTTGTGGTGTTTTCCTGATCCTATCACTACTGCAGGCAGCTACATTATTTTAACGTTGGTGTAGTGCGTCCTCTGCACAGTGTTCAGCTAAAGTTATCTGTAGAAGGTTGGGGGTGTTTTCCTGATCCTATCACTACCGCAGGTAGCTACATTATTTACATGTTAGTGTAGTGCGACCTCTGCACAGTGTTCAGCTAAAGCTACCTGTAGAAGGTTGGTGGTGTTTTCCTGATCTTTTCACTACCGCAGGCAGCTACAATATTTTAACGTTAGTGTAGTGCGACCTCTGCACAGTGTTCAGCTAAAGCTACCTGTAGAAGGTTGGTGGTGTTTTCCTGATCCTATCACTACCACAGGCAGCTACATTATTTATACGTTAGTGTAGTGCGACCTCTGCACAGTGTTCAGCTAAAGCTACCTGTAGAAGGTTGGTGGTGTTTTCCTGATCCTATCACTACCGCAGGCCGCTACATTATTTACACGTTAGTGTAGTACGACCTCCCCACAGTGTTCAGCTAAAGCTAAGTGTAGAAGGTTGGTGGTGTTTTCCTGATCCTATCACTACCGCAGGCAGCTACATTATTTTAACGTTAGTGTAGTGCATCTTCTGCACAGTGTTCAGCTAAAGCTATCTGTAGATGGTTGGTGGTGTTTTCCTGATCCTATCACTACCACAGGCAGCTATATTATTTACACTTTAGTGTAGTGCGACCTCTGCACAGTGTTCAGCTAAAGCTACCTGTAGAAGGTTGGTGGTGTTTTCCTGATCCTATCACTACCGCAGGCAGCTACATTATTTACACGTTAGTGTAGTGCATCCTCTGCACAGTGTTCAGCTAAAGCTATCTGTAGAAGGTTGGTGGTGTTTTCTTGATCCTATCACTACCGCAGGCAGCTATATTATTTACACGTTAGTGTAGTGCGACCTCTGCACAGTGTTCAGCTAAAGCTACCTGTAGAAGGTTAGTGGTGTTTTCCTGATCCTATCACTACCGCAGGCAGCTACATTATTTACACGTTAGTGTAGTGCGACCTCTGCACAGTGTTCAGCTAAAGCTACCTGTAGAAGGTTGGTGGTGTTTTCTTGATCCTATCACTACCGCAGGCAGCTACATTATTTACACGTTAGTGTAGTGCAACCTCTGCACAGTGTTCAGCTAAAGCTACCTGTAGAAGGTTGGTGGTGTTTTCCTGATCCTATCACTACCGCAGGCAGCTACATTATTTTAACGTTAGTGTAGTGCATCCTCTGCACAGTGTTCAGCTAAAGCTATCTGTAGAAGGTTGGTGGTGTTTTCTTTATCCTATCACTACCGCAGGCAGCTATATTATTTACACGTTAGTGTAGTGCGACCTCTGCGCAGTGTTCAGCTAAAGCTACCTGTAGAAGGTTGGTGGTGTTTTCCTGATCCTATCACTACCGCAGGCAGCTACAATATTTTAACGTTACTGTAGTGCGTCCTCTGCACAGCTTTCAGCTAAAGCTACCTGTAGAAGGTTGGTGGTGTTTTCCTGATCCTATCACTACCGCAGGCAGCTACATTATTTACACATTAGTGTAGTGCGACCTCTGCACAGTGTTCAGCTAAAGCTACCTGTAGAAGGTTGGTGGTGTTTTCCTGATCCTATCACTACCGCAGGTAGCTACATTATTTTAACGTTGGTGTAGTGCGTCCTCTGCACAGTATTCAGCTAAAGCTACAAGTTAGTGTAGTGCGACCTCTGCACAGTGTTCATCTAAAGCTACCTGTAGAAGATTGGTGGTGTTCTCATACTACAGGCAGGCAGTTGATTTTGCTAGCTGCAGTATCAGTATATATATATATATATATATATATATATATATATATATATATATATATATACATATCCCAGCTTAGTGCAGCTACATCTCACTGCAGGCCATTAGTATGTCTGGAAGGCCAGCAAGGAGAGACAGTCACAAGCCAGTAAAAGAGGGCAAGCAGGCAGCTGGCCGTGTTGAGCCACAACATGCTGAAGACTTGGTCGAGTGGATAACCAAGCCGTCCTCATCCTCCTCATCCTCTCTCACCCATGCTCAGGGTACTTTGTCTGGCAAAGCTGCCAACGCGGCCTCTTCCCTCGGCTCAATGTCATCAGTGACTCCTTCCCTAGCCCCACCATGTCTTCCTAAGGAGTCCCTCGAACTGTTTGACCACAGTGTTGGGTACATGCTCCAGGAGGGTGCCCAGCGTTTAGAAGGCTCTGATGATGATACTGCGCTAGATGAAGGCAGTAATGTGAGCACAGAAAGAGGGGGTGCCCAAGAAGTACAGCAATCTGGCAGTCATGCTCCCCCTGCTGCAGCATACTGCCAGGTTTGCTCCAGTGATGAGGAGGGAGGGGATGATGAGGTCACTGACTCAACGTGGGTGCCTGATAGGAGAGAGGAGAAGGAGGCACATCACCAACGAGGAAGGATGCCCTCCAGGGGCCAGCCTAAGGGCAGCACACTGACTGCATCACACTGCAAAGCTCCGCATGTGCAGGGCACTGCTGTCTCTGCGCGTTATTCCAAAAGTTCTTTGGTGTGGGCCTTTTTTTGAGACGAGTGCATCAGATTGTACCACTGCTATTTGCAACATATGTCTCAAGCGTATCTCGCGTGGCCAAAACATCTCTCGCTTGGGCACCACATACTTAACCAGACATATTTTGACCTGCCATGCAGTTCGTTGGCAAGCGTATCTAAAAGACCCACACCAAAGAACAAAGAGGACCTCTCCTTGCTCCTCATCAGCTGAGATCTCCAATACCACTATACCTTCAGTCCTCTCTGAGACCTGCACTGAGAGGAATGAAGGTGTAGAATTAGGTGCGTCACAGCCAAGTACTTGTGGGCAATCTGCTTTCGGTACACCAACATCAGATTGTACAAGGACAAGGTGCAGTAGTGTTGGAGGTTGTTCCGCCACCATGCCTCCAAAATGCCACTACTAATGATTCTGACACACCTCTCTCCTCCACCCCTCTTCTTCTTCCTCCATGGCCTCTTCCTGTGCTTTGTCCTCGGAACCAGTGGTGCTCCGTAGGCATTCAAGGGGCTACTCAAGTATGCAGACCAAAAGATGCCATGCGGTGCTTGAGCTGGTGTGCTTGGGGGACAGGAGCCACACTGGGGCAGAGGTTCTGTCAGCTCTGCAGGGGCAGGTTCAGAGGTGGTTGACGCAATGCCAACTTAAGGCAGGAATGGTGGTTTGCGACAATGGCACCAACCTCTTCTCCGCCCCCTGACAGGGACAAATGACACATGTGCCCTGTTTGGCTCACGTCCTTAACTTGGTGGTGCAGCAGTTCTTGGGCAGGTACCCGGGCTTACAGGATGTCCTGAGGCAGGCCAGGAAAGTCTGTGTGCATTTCCACCGGTCATATAATGCCAGTGCTCAGCTGGCAGACCTCCAAAAGGAATTTAACCTGCCCAAGAACTGCCTAATCTGTGACATGCCCACCAGGTGGAACTCAACGTTGGCCATGCTGCAGCAGCTGCACATGCAGCAGAGGGCCATCAATGAGTACCTGTGCGACAATGGCATAAGGACAGGGTCAGTGGAGCTTGTTTTTTTTCCCATGCCAGTGGGCCATGAGCAGGGATGCATGCACTGTCCTGTCACCATTTGAGGAGGCCACGAGGATGGTGAGCAGTGACAGTGCATGCATCAGTGACACTGTCCCCCTTGTCCACCTGTTGGAGCACGCGCTGCGTGGAATAATGGTTAGGGCACTTGAGGCAGAACAGAGGCAGGAAGAGGAGGACTTCCTTAGCTCTCAAGGCCCCCTTTATCCAGACAGGATTCCTGCGTGCCTGCCGATCACACAGGAAGAGGAGGAGGAGAAGGATTGTGTCAGTGTGGAGGTGGAGCCTGGCACTCAGTATCAGCAGCAGTCTTTAAGGGATCATTTACAGTCCCAAGAAACACATGGACTTGTACGTGGCTGGGAGGAGGTGGCTGCGGATCATGTCGTCCTTAGTGACCCCGGATCGAATGCCTCAGCAAACCTACGCTGCATGGCCTCCCTGATCCTGCAAAGCCTGCGGAAGGATCCTCGTATTCGTGGTATCAAGGAGAAGGAACAATACTGGCTGGCAACCCTCCTTGATCCACGTTACAAGGTTTAAGGTTGCGGACCTTATCTTGCCGTCGCAGAGGGAGCAGAGGATGAAACATCTTCGGGAGGCCTCGCAGAAAGGTCAACGCGTTCCCAGAGACTGGGAGGTTACAAACTCCTGTTTCTGGACAACGTGTTGCTGAGGCTTCGGTCAGTCAAAGAAGGAGCAGTGGAGAAGGTGGCCGTCTGACCGATGCGTTCAGACAATTTTTTAGTCTGCAGCCCCAAGGTATGATCGGTTCCTGCAACCATCGCCAGCGTCTGTTTTACATGGTGCAGGAATACCTAGGGGCAAGATCTGACTTGGACACCTTTCCAACCGAAAATCCTCTGGGTTACTGGGTCTTGAGGATGGATCACTGGCCAGAGCTTGCACAGTATGCAATTGAGCTACTGGCCTGTCCTGCATCCAGCGTTCTTTCAGAACGCACATTCAGTGCTGCTGGAGGCTTTGTAACCAATCACAGGGTGCTGAAAACTGGAGATAACCAGGTGCAAATTACGCCACCCCTGACCTGTATTACCACCTCTGCGCTATGTTAATAAATGTCAAAACCCTACCAAAGCTGCGGCTTAATAAAATGTATATAAACCAAATTCACCAAAGGAAAATTATAGATGAAATAGTGGCGCTTATCCCCAGGTGGGGAGATGCCAGACACTCTTATCCAGCCAGTGAGCTGAATACAGACGTGACTAGAGAAAAAGTGAAAAAACATATATTGCTAAATATCCCAAAAAGTAAAAATTAATATTAAATAAAATAAATTATTCAATAAATTCAATATGAGCTAATATAAATTATAACACTCAGTGAAAGTGATATACAAATATATAAATCCAAGTAAAAATATATAATGAAAATTGAACACAGTAAATATCTATAAAGTCCAGAAACCAATCAATCGTGAAAAATAATCGTGAAAATATTTGAAGAAAGTCCAAAAAAAGAGTGAGGGTGACTTCAAAACTGCTCAGCTGTGTTTTCAAACATCCACCACACCTCTGTGACGTGAATCCACTCCCTGCTGCAATTCAAACTCACCAGCTGTTAAGGCCTCTCACTCTCATGTTTGGCCTGACAGAGCCTCTAACCCACTTACATGGGGGTTAACATGCGAGCATACACCTCCACTGCTCCATAGGAACACCGCTTTTCTCAGATTGGTAGTATGACATAAAAATAAAAGAAGCTCCAATAGTGTAATCTCGTTTAAAATGTTTAATCACATATAAAACAACTTGTAATGAACTCACATTTAAAATAAAATAACAGGCAAGTCACTTCACGGCAAATGGAGAACTCCCACAGCACAGCAAGCAATAGCAACTGAAATAACAACAGGCAGGCCAAGGCGGACCCAGGTGGTGTGTGTGCTCATGTTCGTCTCACCCGTCCGCAGCACTCGTCCCTTCACTGGAGCTCCACTCTGTCCCCCTTCACTCCCTCCTCTAGTACTCGTGTGAGATCGCCGTGTAGCCACGCCCCGACATGTTTCATCATAAAGATTTAATCAAGATTTAACCCCATGATTAAATCTTTATGATGAAACATGTCGGGGCGTCGCTACACGGCGATCTCACACGAGTACTATGATTAAACATTTTAAACGAGATTACACTATTGAAGCTTCTTTTATTTTTATGTCATACTACCAATCTGAGAAAAGCGGTGTTCCTATGGAGCAGTGGAGGTGTATGCTCGCATGTTAACCCCCATGTAAGAGGGTTAGAGGCTCTGTCAGGCCAAACATGAGAGTGAGAGGCCTTAACAGCTGGTGAGTTTGAATTGCAGCAGGGAGAGGATTCACGTCACAGAGGTGTGGTGGATGTTTGAAAACACAGCTGAGCAGTTTTGGAGTCACCCTCACTCTTTTTTTGGACTTTCTTCAAATATTTTCACGATTATTTTTCACGATTGATTGGTTTCTGGACTTTATAGATATTTACTGTGTTCAGTTTTCATTATATATTTTTTCTTGGATTTATATATTTGTATATCACTTTCACTGAGTGTTATAATTTATATTAGCTCATATTGAATTTATTGAATAATTTATTTTATTTAATATTAATTTTTAATTTTTGGGATATTTAGCAATATATGTTTTTTCACTTTTTCTCTAGTCACGTCTGTATTCAGCTCACTGGCTGGATAAGAGTGTCTGGCATCTCCCCACCTGGGGATAAGCGCCACTATTTCTTCAATCACAGGGTGCATCTGTCCACCAACTTGGTCAATCGACTGACCTTCATAAAAATGAATCAGTCTTGGATCACCACCAGCTACCAAGCACCTGATGCTGATGTAACCGAATACATTTTTTTGAAATGTCAGATCCCTTCAAAAACTGCCTATGCTGATGAAATTACAATTCTTGATCTAATATTTCACAGCAGGGCCCTGTGAGGGCTTGCAGTGTTGTGGCCACAACAACACTTAAGGCCCAAATTTCTGCTGAGTACATAGGGCAGGCCCCTACTTTCAAACATCCAACATACAAACGACTCCTACTTGAAAACGGAAGGAGACAACAGGAAGTGAGATGAAATCTACCCCTAGGAAGGGAAATTCTGTCCTGTAAGAGTTAATATGGGTAAAAACTTTTCTCCTTTCCACTGATGTTTTATCACCAATCCTTGTTTCACAAAAAACCCCAAATTTTCTAAAAACATTTGTCATTGGGACAAAAAGTGAGGTGAAATCTTCTGAAGAGGAGCACAGACAGCAAAACAAATGTCACAGGGGTGATAACCCTTCCCTATGTTTTCCAAAAAGCTTAAAATAGATTTTTTGGCTGGAGCTACACTTTAAAAATGTACCAGTTCAAAATTACAAACAGATTCTACTTAACAACAAACCTACAGTCCCTGTCTTGTTTGCACCGCCTGTATACTGCTGTTCAGAGTATATAGGGCCTGGGGGCCCCACACCTTTCCTTTTTTAATTTGGGTGCGGGGTTCCCCTTAATATCCATACAAGACCAAAAGGGCCTGGTAATTGTCTGGGGGGTACCCATGCCGTTTGTCTCACTGATTTTCATCCATATTGCCAGGACCCGACATTACATTAAAGTCGCAAGCAGTTTTAAATGACTTTTTTTCCTTTAAAAATGACATTTTGTGCAGGGACTGTTCTAAGCACGGGAAACACGTGCCACTTTACAGGCATACTATAGACACCCCCAAGGTACGATTTTTAAAGGAATATTTCACTTTAAACATCATTAAAATCACTGCTCCCAAAAAAAGTCAGTTTTTAAAAGTTTTTTTTGCATTGATACATGTCCCCTGGGGCAGGACCCGGGTCCCCAAACCCTTTTTAGGACAATACCATGCAAATTAGCCTTTAAAATGAGCACTTTTGATTTTGAACGTTCGAGTCCCATAGACGTCAATGGGGTTCTGGTGCAAACCGAACCGGGGGGTGTTCGGCTCATCCCTAGTGTACATCAGCTATCTTACTTCCTGGGTAGTGATGGGCCGAACACCCCCCCATTGGATTCGCACCAGAACATGCGAACAGGCAAAAAATTTGTTTGAACACGCGAACACTGTTAAAGTCTATGGGACACGAACATGAAAAAACCAAAGTGCTCATTTTAAAGGCTTACATGCATGGTATTGTCTTAAAAAGTGTTTGGGGACCTGGGTCCTACCCCAGGGGATATGTATCAATGCAAAAAAAGTTTTAAAAACGGCCGTTTTTTCGGGAGCAGTGATTTTAATAATGCTTAACGTGAAACAATAAAAGTTAATATTCCTTTAAATTTCGTACCTGGGGGGTGTCTATAGTATACCTGTAACGTGGCGCATGTTTCCCGTGTTTAGAACAGTCTGACAGCAAAATTACATTTCTAAAGGAAAAAAAGTCATTTAAAACTACTATGTGAACCACTATAATGAATTGTCGGTCCGGCAATACACATAAAAGTTCATTGATAAAACAGCATGGGATTCCCCCACAGGGGAACCCGAATCAAAATTTAAAAAAAAAAATGCGTGGGGGTGCCCCCAAATTCCATACCAGGCCCTTCAGGTCTGGTATGGATTTTAAGGGGAACCCCGCGCCAAAATAAAAAAAAATGGCGTGGGGGTCCCCCTCAAAATCCATACCAGACCCTTTAGGTCTGGTGTGGATTTTAAGGGGAACCCCCGCGCCCAAATTTTTTTAAAAAGTGGCGTGGGGTCCCCCCAAAAATCCATACCAGACCCTTATCTGAGCACACAACCTGGCAGGCCGCAGGAAAAGAGGGGGGATGAGAGAGCGCCCCCCTCCTGAACTGTACCAGGTGACATGCCCTCAACATTGGGAGGGTGCTTTGGGGTAGCCCCCCAAAGCACCTTGTCCCCATGTTGATGGGGAGAAGGGCCTCATCCCCACAACCCTTGCCCGGTGGTTGTGGGGGTCTGCGGGCGGGGGAGCTTATCGGAATCTGGAAGCCCCCTTTAACAAGGGGACACCCAGATCCCAGCCCCCCCATGTGAATTGGTAATGGGATACAAATGTACCCCTACCATTTCACAAAAAAGTGTCAAATATGTTAAAAAAAGACAATAGACAGTTTTTGACAATTCCTTTTCTTAATGTCTTCTTCTTTCCTCGCTTCTTCTTCCATCTTCTTCTGGTCTTCCTTCTGTGTTCTTCTTCTTCCTCCATCTTGTTCTTCCTCCGCTTCTTCCTCTATCTTCCTCCACTTCTTCCTCCGGCCTTCTCGTCCGGCATCTTCCTACGGTCTTCTTCTTCTCCACTTTGTCCTCCGGACAATCCACCTTAATGGGAGTCTCCCAGTGTGTGACGCTTCTGTCCAGGTGACACCTCTTATATAACGGAGGGCGGGGGGACCCGGTGACCCTGCCCCCTTGGATGCACGGGGACTTTCCTATGGCTTTCCCCGTGTTGGTAAGAGGGGGCGGAGTCACAGGGTGGCACCGCCCTCCGTTATATAAGAGCTGTCACCTGAACAGAAGCGTCACACACCGGGAGACTACGAAGGTACAAAATTTAAAGGAATATTACACTTTTATTGTTTCACTTTAAACATTATTAAAATCACTTCTCCCGAAAAAAACAGACGTTTTTAAAACTTTTTTTTGCATTGATACATGTCCCCTGGGGCAGGACCCAGGTCCCCAAACACTTTTTATGACAATAACTTGCATATTAACTTTTAAAATTAGCACTTTTGATTTCTCCCATAGACTTTTAAAGGGTGTTACGCGACTTTCGAATTTGCCACGAATACCTCAAATTGTTCGCTATTTGATGAACGGGCGAACAGCCAATGTTAGAGTCGAACTCATGTTCGACCCGAACATAAAGCCCATCCCTATTCCTGGGTACTCGGCCCGTGGAACGCACACGTCACTTCCTGACTTCGTCTGAGGGCGTGATCTACTGACGTGAGGGCCGGTCTTTATGTAAATCGACAATCTAGCCCGGCAGCCAATCAATGTCACCGCACCCACCTCCGATAGCACGGAACGCATCCTGCACTATGGCTACCAGAAAGGTACATAACAAAGGCATCTTAGCCACAGGGATAATGCCGTACAGCTACTAGTAGTGACATTAAAACTAATCCAGTATCAGTCACTATCTGCTCATATACATGAAAAGACATAATATATAAATAAGTAACATAAGCTGCTATTCACAGTATTAGTTGAAAACAATGCTCATAAAGTGGACATTAAAGGTGGAACATACATGAAAACAAACTATCTACGGAATAATTTCAGCCACATATTAGAATGCATCACCATATATACAATACCAATGTGCTTATTGGATCAATATATTATCATCCACACTGTCATTTATGGAGATGAGTAAATTCAACAAGAGACTACCCTATGGGAACTCCCCTCTCAAGTTGCATAATAAATGTTATTATAAATGTGGATGATTATATATTAAATATTAAAAAAAAAAATTATATATATATATATATATAAAGAATTATATAATAAAAAATTATCAAAGAATCATTATTCGAAAAACATTGAACTGAAGTTTGCAAAAACATTCATCTTTATATAGCATCCTCAAACTAGGTACCAATTACTGGTGATGCAATACTAAAATATATAAAAATTGTTAAAATTTATAAAAATTGTTAAAATGGAACATGCAAGAATTGCCTGATGTAAACACTATACCAGGGGATCAATAATGTAAATTATCAAATATATATAAAGTACCAGAGTACCAAGGTATTATTAAAAAACTGCCAGAATGGTGCACAATTCATAATCTAAAATGACCATGCCAAGTATCACTAATGAAGCAATTGATGTCGAGTTCTATATTCAAGCCTTTCGGGAAAGAACATCTAATAAATAAATCCATTGTGTCTCGCATTTTGACAACTGGCGGATGAGGTTCAAACCCTTCCAATGTGGTTCTAGGTGCTCAACACCCTAAAATTCCAGGCCTGCTGGATCCTGGTTATGTTTAAGTTTGAAGTGTAAGAACACATTGTAGTCCTTAAACCCTATTTTAATATTGTGAATATGCTCGGCAATCCTTACTCTCAACATCCTTTTAGTGCGTCCTATGTAGAGAAGGTCACATGGACATTTCAAAGCATACACCACATAGATACTATTGCAAGTGATAAATTGTTTTATATCAAAGCTTCTATTGTTAGTAGGGGATGTGAAATTGTCCAGTCCTCTGATTGGCCTAGAGATCTCCCTACATGCCTTGCACCTTCTACAGGCAAAGAATCCATTTCGGTCTCAAAATGACTGGGGGTGTTTTGGGGATCTAAAAATTTTTTTATAACTCCAAAACTGACGGCTTTCCTGTATATGAATTGCAGTGTAGGGAGAAGTGCCGTATTTAATTTTTTATTCATGAGGAGGATATGCCAGTGTTGTTTGAAGATCGTCTCTACTTCTTTACACTGGGCGTGAAACCCAGAAATAAAGCTCCATTCTTTATTATTCTTTGAATCAAGGGGAAATTGATGAATTCTTCTCCTGTATACATATATCTCTGGGAATCGCCCCCACTTCTTCGACCTATCTTTCCAAAACTTGTGGGTCATAACCCCTAGCATCAAACCTTTCAGTTAAAATCTTGGACTGTGAGTAGAAATTGTCGGTCTCAGAACAATTTCTCCTCACCCTCATGATTTTTCCTTTCGGAATATTTTTAAGCCATAGGGGGTTGTGGCCACTGGACATGGGGAGATAGCTATTTCTATCCGTCTTTTTGAAGTGGACCTTTGAACTCTAGTTCAACTAGAAGTGAACTCTATCGTTCCGCCGATAAACATTTATATCAAGGAAGTTGATTTCTTCGTTATGCTATTGCGAGGTCAACCATATATTATTGTTAATACTATTTAGTTGCTGTAAAAAGAGGCATAAAGACTCAGTAGAACCAGCCCAAATAAAAAAGAGGCCATTAATAAAACTTTTATAAAAAAACAACTCTGATCGCTTTTTCTTAAAAATGACTTTGTCTTCCCATTTTGCCATGAAAAAAAATTTGCGATGCTGGGCGTGAATTTCGCTCCCATGGCCACACCTCTCTGTTGTGAATAAAATTTATTTAAGTAGTTTAAAAAGTTTTTTGTGTCTCTCAAATAAGAGCGCGTCTTGACCAATTTTTGCAGAAAAGCATGGTCAAGACACACTCTTATTTGTTTTTTGTGTCTCTCTTATTTGAAAGACACAAAAAACTTTTTAAACTCCTTACAGAATGTGGATTTGGGAGGAAAACAGCGCGTCCTTTGGGTTACAGCTGATGTAGCATCCTTGTATTCCATAATACAACATGATGACGTGCTCCTTGCATTAAATTGGGCACTCAGTCAAAGAGATGATCTTCCTCACAATCCAAAGATATTTCTCAGACATGCCCTGGACTTTTGTCTAAGCCACAACTGCTTCTGGTATGTCAATAAATTTTATTCGCAACAGAGAGGTGTGGCCATGGGTGCAAAATTCGCACCCAGCATCGCAAATTTATTCATGGCAGAATGGGAAGACAAAGTCATTTTTAAGGAAAAGCGATCAGAGTTGGCTTTTTATAAACGTTTTATTGATGACGTCTTTTTTATTTGGGCTGGTTCTACTGAGTCTTTATGCCTCAGCAACTAAATAGTAATAACAATAATATATGGTTGACCTCACAATGGCATAACAAAAAAATCAACTTCCTCCTCATGGATAAAAAATTAAATAAGGCGGTGCTAAGAGGCGGAGCCTAGCGGAGCAGACATGCATTGTTAGAGCTCCACACCGCTGAGGAGAGAAGAGAAGGACAAAGCGGAGCCTGCAGGCTCAAAAGGTATCCATTTGAACCTTTTTGCCCCTGGGAACAAACTGTGAAAGTTTGGGCAGGAAATATGGTACTGGGAGGAAACCGTGGCAGAAATAAAAATCACCTCACAAAGAGCTCACAGGCACTCACTGCAGCTGAAGCAGCTCCAGTCACCTCACAAGATACAGCATCAGGGCGCTCTCACAGACAGAAAATGTCACAGCAAGACTCTCCATTTGAGTCCGATACAGAACAAATCCTCTCACAAACTTCTCCACAAGTCTCCTCAGTATCCCCAGTAATATTATTACAATTTGAAAAGATGCTTCATAAGGCTTTAAAACAAACCTCAGACCAAATAACAAAAAGCCTAACCAAAGAAATAAGAGAGCTGGGAAACCGCACCGCAGCCCTAAAAAAATAAAAATGGATGAAATTGAAATTACAACCCAAGAAAATATAACAGAATTGGAACAATTAAAAAAAGAGAATTTAATACTTCAAACTAAGCTCGAAGATTACGAAAATAGAGCCAGACGTTCAAACTTGCGCATAAGGGGAATACCTGAAACTGTGACAGACCTGCAATCTACTATTACTGCTCTATTACAAGAACTAAAGCCAGATATCCCTATTGAACGTTTAGAACTGGACAGAGTACACAGAACCCTCACAGCCAAAAAGAAAGATGGACCCCCACGTGATATAATCACAAAATTTCATTATTACAGAATGAAAGAACAAATACTAATTGCTGCAAGAGAAAAAAAGGAACTTAATTTTCAAGGACACAATTATCAAATTTTTGCTGACCTATCCCAACTTACTATTACTAAAAGACGATCCATGAAACCCCAACTAATGGAACTGCAACGCCACAACATTGTGTATCAATGGGGCTTCCCCTTTTCAGTCAGATTTAACTACCAGGGTACAATTTACAGAAGCAGATCAGCAGATGAACTACAACAAACCCTTTTAAAATTAAATCTGACAGAACCCACAAGCAGCAACACTCCCACACGCAGAAGAATGGCATCATCTTCACCTTCAGGCAGCACCCAGAAAATTTCAGAACAAAATGGGAATCATCATTCTCACAAAAGAGGCCGTTATGCCACATCATCCATGGACCAAGAAGATTCAATGGACTGACATCCTAATTCCTGATATCTCTTCATTTATTATACTAAGAGATGGTTCTCTATAAAAAAACCTATATTTATAACTGAATGTAACTGCATTCTGATAGTCACACACTGTGTGGGATCATGTTACATTCCAGTTATATTTCTTATTACTTCTGATTCATATAGCCTTAGAATATATAAGTGAAATAAGGAAATTCTTGTTCAGTTATATATTATCAGGTAATAACAATAGATTTATTACTTTTTAGGACAAATATGTTCAATAATCCAGAAGTAATGGAAGCTTTTTCTTTCTTTTCTTAAAACAAATATATTATTACCTAACTAGTTCCTAGAATTATGTTTTTGTTTATTCTAATCTGAAGCAATACAACCTCAATTTTATGAGTTAACATATCTAAACAGTTACATATGAATAAAATATGTAATTGTTTACTCTAAAAGGGTTAAAATCCCAAAATAATTCAAACTATCTTCATCAATACCAAAGTTATTAACAGTACCTTTCTAACTGAATTATTTCGCCTAGGGCAAGACTAACCATATACAACCACCCTGGAATAAATAATTTCAACAAAAACTATATTCTGCACTCCAATTAATGAAACATCATTTTGATGTCTTTTGACATAGCACTTCTCTCCTGTAAGCGGAAGATCCGTGTACCCCCATTAGCCCTCCTCATTCTCCCAACCATATTATGTGGGAGTGTGACGAAGGCACTTATTCCCCTGAGAGAGATATTTATTCTCTTTCACGGGTAAATTGTGATTACTTGCAAAAAATAATTTATACAATGTATCATCTAATCTCATATGTTTTTTGTTTACTCCTTACTCCAGAATTCACTGGTTTCTTTTCTATCTATTCATCTCTTCAGTCCACACAGGTTGATCTGCGCAGTCAGCTCTGCATAACAAAAAGTAAGTCAAAACTATTTGATCTATTGCCATGGCACCACTGAATATACTTTCCCTGAATGTTCAGGGAATAAATGTCCCTCAAAAAAGGACCAAAGCCTTCCGTACTTTCCATAACAAGAAGGCTCACATAGTATGCCTCCAAGAAACACACTTCACCAAAGATTCTACTCCAAAATATATTTCTCCTTTTTATCAACAAATTTACACGGCTTCTGCCTGTACCAAGCAAAGGGGAACTCTAATTGCATTTCACCGATCCACACCATTCACCTTATCATCAGAAATTAAAGACCCAGAAGGTAGATACCTGATACTCATGGGTTATATAATGGATACAGCAATCACGGTGATTTCCTACTACGCTCCTAACAAACAACCTACACCATTCCTCTCACATATATTACAAGTGATTAATACACACAAAATAGGAACAGTGATAATGTGTGGGGATTCGAACCAGGTCCTCCTCCCATTTCTAGATAAATCACCTTTTACACCATCCAAAATAACCTCT
Source organism: Aquarana catesbeiana (assembly GCF_042186555.1). NCBI lineage: Eukaryota > Metazoa > Chordata > Amphibia > Anura > Ranidae > Aquarana > Aquarana catesbeiana. The sequence continues at coordinate 498,970,119 of NC_133327.1, read as the reverse complement.
AGATTACCTTTTTCTCAACTTCTTTCCAAATACAATCTGGTAGATTCGTGGAGAGAAAGTAACCCAATGAAAAAGAAATTCACTTATTTCTCGCACCCTCATCAAACCTTCACCAGAATAGATCATATTTTTCTAACAATAGGAATGATACCAGAAATTATTGCATCAGATATAATTCCGATTCCGTGGTCTGACCATAATGCAGTATACACTATTATAGCCTCAGCCATACCAAAAGCGCATGACCCAACGTGGTACTTACCGGACATAATGCTCAAACACCCACTACATCAGATGGCCATTGAACAAGCTTTAAAGGAATACATATCAATTAATAATACAACAGACATCTCCCCAATAACACTGTGGGAAGCTCATAAGCCTGTCTTGCGTGGTACAATACAAAGACAAATGGCACTATTTAAACGGGAACGCAAAAATCTAGCAAAAAAACTAGAACTCAATTTTAATGCAGCCTACATATCATTTCAAGATAATCCATCTCCGAGTACAAAATCTCATCTGGAAAAATCTAGATTGGAATACGATCTATTTCTCACTGAGTCAGTTGATAAATCCCTCAAACGCTCCAAACACAATTTCTACATGAATACAAACAAACCAGGTACATATTTGGCTCGGGCATTAAATTCAACTAACAAATCTTTCAAACCAATACGTTTGAAATTATCAAAAAATGTTTACACTTGTAATCCAGTTAAAATAGTCCATAAATTTCACTCACATCTCGCAACTTTATACAAGACAAACAATGAATTTAATCCTACAGAGGCTGAATCCTTCTTCTCAAAAATAACCTTACCTGAGTTATCTCAGAATCAAAAAAGCAGTTTGGATGAGCCTATAACTATAGATGAAGTTGCTAACGCCATAAAAGACCTAAAACTTAACAAAAGACCAGGCCCAGACGGCTACTCGGCTTTATACTATAAAACATTCTCAGAAATACTCTCTCCCATTCTCACTGAAACTTTTAACAAACTTCTAGATGGACATTCTTTTTGGCAAGAAACACTAATGGCAATTGTTTGTATGATCCCAAAACCCCTTTCTGATGATACTTCCTGTGTGAATTATCGGCCTATCTCTCTGTTAAACCTCGATATTAAATTATTAGCAAAAATAATAGCAAAACGCCTTAATAGCATCATAGGAAAATTAATACATAGAGATCAAGTAGGCTTCATGCCAAATAGACAGGCAGGCGATAATATACGCAGGGCAGTGTTATTGGCACATATTGCTAAAAAACGGAAAATCCCTTTATGTTTTCTATCTCTCGATATTAAGAGGGCATTTGACACAGTATCCTGGCAATATATGCAATATTCATTACAAAAATGGGGTTTTGGACCCCACTTTTTAACATGGATCAAAGCATTATATAATAAACCCAAAGCCTATATAAAATATGCTGGATACAAATCTGAAGCCTTTAATATCGAAAGAGGTACCCGACAGGGTTGCCCATTATCTCCCTTATTATTTGCCCTTATACTCGAACCCATGGCCCAATACATCAGAACAAACCAAACTATAACTGGCATTGAAGTAGGAGGTATTACACACAAATTATGTATATTTGCAGACCATATATTACTTTTTCTATCATCACCACAGGTCTCTGGTCCTAACTTAAAACAGCTCTTGATGGATTTGCAGCCCTATCCGGCCTTATGATTAATCCTAAGAAATGCCTAATGCTTAATATTTCACTCACAAACATGGAATTGATCCCAGCTAGGGCTGCACTCCCATTCACATGGGCAGAAAAATCAATCCCATATCTTGGAATTCATTTAACAGCATCTCATTCTGACTTATTCTCAACCAATTATCCTCCTGTATTAAGACAGATCACAAATCTAATAAAACAATGGTCGCAACTTCCTTTATCCTGGATAGGGAAGATTAATGCAATCAAAATGACTATTCTACCCAAATTGCTTTATCTATTCAGAGTCCTCCCTATTCCAATTCCTTCCTATTTTTTGAGAATAGTACAAAAAAGAGCAACTTCGTTTATATGGGGCTCTTCTAAACCACGTATACCTATACACACACTACATCTTCCCAAAAATAAAGGAGGCCTGGGATACCCTAATTTTACTAACTACTACAGAGCAGCACATTTGGCCAGTCTGTCCAAATACCATGCAAAACAGGAAATCCCATTATGGGTATTTATAGAGGCTTCAGAAAATGACCCTCTATTAATATCAAATTTATTATGGCTTGATCCTAAAGACCGCTTTAAAATTCATAATCCCATAACTAAACACTTCTTATCTCTCTGGGATAAACTAAAAACCAAATATCAGTTACAATCTCCACACAATCCTCTCCTTTCTTTTATCAGAAATCCGGCCTTTTATCCGGCATGGATCTACCCAAATTCTTTTAAAGCTTGGACAACATCAGGCATTCAGACACTAAATGACTTCATAGCATCTAAATCATTCCTTTCATTCCCATCGCTTAGAGAAAAATATGATCTACCAAACTCTGAGATATTTAGATATCTCCAAATCAAAAATTTCTATACACCATTCCTAAAGGGGGATACACCATTATCCCAATTATCCATTTTTGAATCAATCTGTACAAAAGATCCATTTGCTAAAGGTACAATTTCATCACTTTATAATCAATTATATGGAGTAGCAAATCTTAATAGACCCTCTTACATTCAGAGGTGGGAGGAGGACCTGGGACGAACTTTAGAAGACACGGACTGGTCTAACATATGGCTCACATCTAAGTCATCTTCACCCAACATCTTAGCACTGGAGACAAATTATAAAGTCCTAACTCGCTGGTACCTTGTACCCGCTAGAGTGGCAAAATATTCACCTAATACCTCAGCTCTTTGTTTTCGAGGATGCCCAGAAATAGGCACATATTTACACATATGGTGGACGTGCCCAGTAATCCAAACCTTCTGGAAGGAAGTCTTCGTGATTGCATCTAAAATATTTAAAAAAATAATACAACCAGATCCATATTTAACTTTACTTAATCTAAAACCGGAATGGTTAACACTCTATCAATTCAAACTTATGATCCAACTAATAACGGCTGCAAAACAAACAGTGGCCAAGGCATGGAAATCTCCTACATTGGTACTAGCAGAAACAATTCACAGAATGAATAATACAATGTCCCATGCTAAGATGGTAGCCATCGATCAAAATCAAATTCCAAAATTTGAAAAACTTTGGCATCCTTGGATAAAACAACAGTTCCTGTCAAACTTCAATGACTCTGTCCTGTTGCCATGGTAACAGATTAAATGACTTACAGAGACACCCATTCTAAGGCTTCAAAGAGAACTAAAAAGAATAATAAACTGACGAGCGGGACAACCTTGTGGACCATACCTCTACCTTTCAACCCTTTTTCTTCTTTTTCTTTCCTTTTCTCCACCTTACGATTAAAGCTCATTATCAGAATTTATTTGACCTATATACACTCTACTTGTAAACAATATGTATAGTAGGTATAAATCATTTAAATACCTACAAAAGTAACTAAGGAAATTATATATATCTTTAATTTAGGTTTACGTAAACCCAATGTTTAATATTTGAAATTTCATGATATTTACCTATATAAACCCTACTGTAAAACAATGAGCTTACTTAGATCCTTGTAAACTTACTTTATGTATCTTTATAACATTGTATACTCAATAAACTTCTTTTGACAAGGAAAAATTAAATAAGGCACTTCCTCCTACACCGCAATTCATATACAGGAAAGCCGTCAGTTTTGGAGATAGAGTTATAAAACAAGTTTTAGATCCCCAAAACGCCCCCAGTCATTTTGGGACCGAAATGGATTATTTGCCTGTAGAAGGTGCAAGGCATGTAGGGAGATCTCTAGGCCAATCAGAGGACTGGACAATTTCACATCCCCTACTAACAATAGAAGCTTTGATATAAAACAATTTATCACTTGCAATAGTACCTATGTGGTGTATGCTTTGAAATGCCCATGTGGCCTTCTGTACAGAGGACACACTAAAAGGATGTTGAGAGTAAGGATTACCGAGCATATTCACAATATTAAAATAGGGTTTAAGGACCACAATGTGTCCTTACACTTCAAACTTAAACATAACAAGGATCCAGCAGGCCTGGAATTTTAGGGTGTTGAGCACCTAGAACCACATTGGAGGGGTTTGAAACTCGTCCGCGAGTTGTTGAAACGCGAAACACAATGGATTTATTTATTAGATGTTCTCTCCCCCAAAGGCTTGAATATAGAACTCAACATCAATTGCTTCATTAGTGATACTTAGTGTGGTCTTTTTAGATTATGAATTGTGCACCATTCTGGCAGTTTTTTTTTTTTTCGTACTTTTAATGATCAATGCGTATATATTTGATCATTTACAGGATTGATCATCTGGTATAGTGTTTACATCAGGCAATTCTTGCATGTTCCATTTTAACAATTTTTATAAATTTTAACAATTTTTATATATTTTAGTATTGCATCACCAGTAATTGGTACCTAGTTTGAGGATGCTATATAAAGATGAATGTTTTTGCAAACTTCAGTTCAATGTTTTTCGAATAATGATTCTTTGATAATTTTTTATTATATAATTCTTTATATTTTATATATATATATATATATATATATATATATATATATATATATATATATATATATATATATATATAAATAACTTTAGAGGGGAGTTCCCATAGGGTAGTCTCTTGTTGAATTTACTCGTCTCCATAAATGACAGTGTGGATGATAATATATTGTTCCAATAAGCACATTGGTGTTGTATTTTAAGAATTTTTATACATTTTAACAATTTTAATATATTTTATTACTGCATCATCAGTAATTGGTACCTAGTTTGAGGATGCTATATAAAGATGAATGTTTTTGCATACCTCAGTTGAATGTTTTTCGAATAATGATTCTTTGATATTTTTTATTATAAAATTCTTATATTTTAAATATATATATATATATATATATATATATATATATATATATATTCATCCACATTTATAATAACATTTATTATGCAACTTGAGAGGGGAGTTCCCATGGGGTAGTCTCTTGTTGAATTCACTCGTCTCCATAAATGACATGTGGATGATAATATATTGTTCCAATGAGCACATCGGTGTTGTATATATGGTGGTGCATTCTAATCTGTGGCTGAAATTATTCCATAGATAGTTTGTATTCATGTATGTTTCACCTTTAATGTCCACTTTATGAGCATTGTTTTCAACTAATACTGTGAATAGCAGCTTATGTTACTTATCTATATATTATCACTTTTCATGTATATGAGCAGATAGTGACTGATACTGGATTAGTTTTAATGTCACTACTAGTAGCTGTACGGCATTAACCCTGCGGCCGAGATGCCTTTGTTATGTACCTTTCTGCTAGCCATAGCGCAGGATGCGTGCCGTGCTATCGGAGGTGGGTGCGGTGACATTAATTGGCCGCTGGGCTAGATTGTCGATCCACATAAAGACCGGCCCTCACGTCAGTAGATCACGCCCTCAGACGAAGTCAGGAAGTGACAAAATGCGTCAGTGACGTGATCAACGTGATTTGCTGGAAGTGATGTGTGCGTTCCACGGGCCGAGTACCCAGGAAGTAAGATAGCTGATGTACACAGCAGTGTCTCCCCTTCCATTACCGGCGACCGGGTGAATACATTTGCACTTAAGCACTTTATCACTACTCTAAGATAACTTGACTATTGTACGTTTAAACTTGATTTTTTTTTGGTTTGGTAAAACTTTTATGCACTATTACACTTTGTGGACAATTCATTTTTTCACATGGTTTTACTGGAGCCCTGCATAGTGTGTCTAATGTTCGGTGGAAGCTTTGGTTGGAGCAGTGGAGAAGCAGTTTATAACTAAAGGCACATTTCAACTGTACTTTTGGTGAGTGTACCCCCAAAGGGGAGATTTCCTCACGTGGTGAAGTATCTGGTGGATGGTGTTTGCTCTTGGACAAATCACAGTACAAGTTATTACTGATCTCCTTCACTGTCATTGACTCATCTGTGAATTTTATATGGAAGCTTGTCATTTGATTTTATCTGACAAGAGCGCTGCTACAATATTACAAAGGACTCCACAATTTTGAGTGTTTTTAGTATTGTTTTTAAATAATTCACTTTTATTGTTTCACTTTAAGCATTATTAAAATCCCTGCTCCCGAAAAAACTGACGTTTTTAAAACTTTTTTTTGCATTGATACATGTCCCCTGGGGCAGAACCCGGGTCCCCAAACGCTTTTTTATGACAATAACGTGCATATTAGCCTTTAAAATTAGCACTTTTGATTTTGAACGTTTGAGTCCCATAGACTTTAACAGTGTTCGCACAAATTTTTTGTCTGTTCACATGTTCTGTCGCGAACCGAACCGGGGGCTGTTCAGCTCATCCCTATTCACAATGATTACCCCCCTACCATTATTCAACAATATTTTATCACACTCCATTGTACATTGACTTTTCACAAAGTTTATAGTAGTACACAATCTCTTTAAGACCCTCACAATAACAATAACAATTACCAAAAAAAGAAAATTTTGCCCCAGGGATTTTTTTTGAGCTGTGCCAATTAAAGATTAATACCAATATATATAAAAAAAAATAAGACCTATTGGACTAGTGTATGTCAAAATACAGAGACACACTGTACATGTATTTACATAGAATTACATACATACACAATTTCAAAAGCACTTGAATTGATGCATGTTTGGACTCGTATGCGTTTCGTGGAGCAGCAGCCACAATTTGATTTGTGCATATTTGTGGAAGACCATATCATAAAGAGAAACAATAAAGAAAATGTCTGTATATGTAAATGAAGCCGTCCAAAGCAGTGGATGTTTATCCATATAGAAGGCATACTTACACAGCAAAAAATCATGCTTAGACCAGGGTAAATAAGTGCTTACTGGTATACAAAGTAATATAAGTGTCAGAGCGATATAAAGGGTGAACGTGTGCAATAAAATGGGTAAATAAAGTGATCAGCGTCCCCAAATGGCAACTGAATGTAATACCTCAAAGGGAAAAGTTCAACAGGACTGACCAGGTGATGTGTGTCTGCTGCAAGTGAAAGGAAAAACTGCAAGGAAAAGGCACTTATATATTTCTCTAACTGCCCCTGGATCTGCCCCCCTAAATGTCATGGGACAGGCTGGGCTGTGAATTACAGGACAGCCCAAAACCGCCATGAATGGCAGTGGACTCCACCGAGGCGATGCCCAAATTGACCATGGCGCATGCGCGCAGACGTCACAGCGGCGCAACGAGTCGTGCCATAGCGAGTACAGCACATGTACAAAGGTCACACTCCACAAGGCATGCACCAGACATCACAAGGCCAGCGAAGGGATGCCGGGCACTGCAACAACGTGACGCCAAAACAGAGGCGCATTCGCAGAAGGTATCTAAGGGAGGGATACCAAAAACATGATGTCAATGCCACCCGAGAAAGGCCAAAGGGCCAACGATGTAATGGACCCAACAGGTGACACCCTGGTCAAAAATAAATCTATGGAAAAATAAAATGAAATTGATGATAGAAAGAGATCAAATAAAAGAAAAACTGAAAAGAAATAGAAATAAAGTAAAACAAAAACACTAACATGTCAAAAAAAAATCAAAAACAGAATCACTGAGTTGGAAAAAGGATCACTACCTTATGTCAGTATTTTGTTGAACCACTTTTTGCTTTATTTACAGCCTTTAGTCAGGATTTGTTTCTTCTAACTTTTCACATCTGGACTTTGCAATATTTGCCTACTCTTCTTTGCAGAGCTGCTCAAGGTCAGTTAAATTTGATGGTAATCGATTGTGGACTGAATTCTTCAAGTCATTCCACAGATTTTCAATGTGGTTTACGTCTGGGCTCTGACTAAGCCATGCAAGGACATTCACCTTTTTCTCCTTCAACCGCTGTGTGGTAATTTTTGCAGTGTGCTTTGAGTCATAGTCATGTTGGAAGGTAAACCTTGTTCCCATTGACAATTTTCTGGCAGAGGGCAGCAGATTTTCCCCAAGAATTTGACAGTATTTTGCCCCATACATTTTTCTTCTATCCTGACAAGCGCTCCAGTCCTTGCTGCAGAAAAACACCCCCATAAAAGGATATTACCACCTCCATGCTTCACTGTATGAATAGTGTTATTTGAATGGTGAGCTGTATTGGATTTCAATGTTAGTCTCATCTTATCATAACACCTTTTTCCATGTGGCCTCAGAATCTCCAAGGTGCGTTTAAGGTCAGATGAGACTAAAATTGTATTATTTGGCCTCAACACCAAAAGATATGTCTGGTAAAAATCCAATACAGCTTACCATCCAAATAACCCCATCCCTACAGTAAAGCATGGAGGTGTTAATATCCTGTTATGGGGGTGTTTCTCTAAGCAGGGACTGGATCACTTGTCAGGATACAAAAAAAAATGTATGGGGCAAAATACCATTAAATGCTTGAGGAAAATCTGCTGTCTTCCAGAAAGTTGTCAATGGGAAGAAGGTTTACCTTCCAAGATGACAATGACCTAAAGCACACAGCAAAAATGATAACGCGGTGGTTGAAGGTGAAAAGGGTGAGTGCCCTTGCATGGCTTAGTCAGAGCACAGACCTAAACCACATTGAAAATCTGTGGAATGACTTGGAGACTGCAGTCCACAAATGGTCACCATCAAATTTTACTGAACTTGAGCAGTTCTGCAAAGAAGAGTGGGCAAATATTGCAAGTCTAGATGTGCAAAGTTAGTAGAGACATATCCAAACAGACTAAAGGCTGTAATTAAAGCAAAAGGTAGTCCAACAAAATACTGACAATATTTTTTCCAATTCAGTGATTCTGTTTTTTATTATTTTATTTTTTTTATATGTGTTGGTGTTACATCTTTCACCTGGATGTTAGAAGTTGCACTACTAAATACAGCTAGATAAAACAAAAACGGTGTCTGTCTTCATTTCTAGTTGCAAAGCAACAAAATGTGATTATTTTAACCGCTTCAGCCCCGGAAGATTTGGCTGCTGAATGACCAGGCCATTTTTTGCGATTCGGCACTGCGACGCTTTAACTGACAATTGCGCAGTCGTGCGACGTTGTACCAAACAAAATTTACGTCCTTTTTTCCCACAAATAGAGCTTTCTTTTGGTGGTATTTGATCATCTCTGCGTTTTTTTATTTTTTGCGCTATAAACAAATAAATTTTGAAAATTTACAATTTTGAAATAAAAAAGCACAATATTTTGTACTTTTTGCTATAATAAATATCCCCCCCAAAAAGCAAATTTTTTCTCAGTTTAGGCTGATATGTATTCTTCTACATATTTTTGATAATAAAAATCGCAATAAGCATGTATTGAATGGTTTGCGCAAAATTTATAATGTCTACAAAATAGGGGATAGATTTATAGCATTTTTATTTATTTATTTATTTTTTACTAGTAATGGCGGCGATCTGCGATTTTTATCGGGACTGCGACATTATGACGGACTCATCGGACAATTTTGACATATTTTTGGGACCATTGCCATTTTTTATAGCGATCAGTGCTAAAAAATATATTGATTACTGTAAAAATGTCACTGCCAGTGAAGGGGTTAACACTACGGGGTGATCAAGGGGTAAACTGTGTTCCCTGCTACGTGTTCTAACTGAATGGGGGATGGGACTTGCTAGGGGAAGAGATAGATCGGTGTTCATACATTCATCTGTGTCATGAGCGATCGCGGGAGCCAGGCGGTCATCGCAACTGCTGGGCACTCGCATCGGCTCCAGCGGCACGCGTGCGCCCCTAGTGGCCACAAATAGAAGCGACGTAACATGACAGCAATTCCCACAGCTGAGCCATGTTGCCTCAGTACAACTGGTCGGCAAGCGGTTAAAGGGGGGGGTAATTCTTTTATAAACCCACTGTATATGGGAGTGGTTTTGCCTACCAAAGAATTCGTATTTCTTTCTATATATTCTATTTTGAGATTTAAAACATGAGCATTATATTACACCTGATCATCTTTCTGCTCCTTTTCCCTGTCACAACCTAAGCTCTTCGAAGGACACTGCTAAAAAAGTTTGTTTCAGGTACTGACACGATATGCTTAAAAAAAAAATTATTAACATTTTTACCTATACTGAGCTGCATTATTGAGTATATATGCCTGGAGTTCATTGTTAATGTGATGAACTGCCTTGTTGACCTACAGGAAGGTTTAGGAGGCACGGAGAGCAAGGCAAAGTATGAATTATACCAGGGAAAATTAATTTCCCTTTATATATAACTGCAGAAGCTTGTATGCCTGTTGTAACATGAGCCTTGCACTAAAGGTAACCTCTTCTTATGCTTCATTCATGTACCTATTTGAATTGATTAGGCGTAAAAAAAGAACTGTAAAGCTAAAGCTATTTTTTTCAACCCCCCCCCCACACACACACACACACACAAATCTAACTAATCTTTATATGTTTTTTTTCCTTACCTTGTCAGGCCAGTTATGCTCACGTATAGTCCCTCACTGTTGCCTGCACAGGGGTCTGCAAATCCAGCAGTGCAATGGAGCCTAAGCTCGCTGGTCCCCTACCTTCCTTCTGTGATAATATGAGTCCTCTTTTGAATCCAGAGAGGACTCCACCACTGGACATCCAATATTAAGTGTCTACGTCATGCAGACACTGATGTGAACACCTGAGAAAAGATCCAAGCAGAAAGTAAACAGAAGAGGGCAAGGCTCAGGGTTGTGATGTCATAGTCATGTCATGTCTTGTGACTTAAAGTGATTATTTTATTTATTTTATTTATTTCAGGTACTTATATAGCGCCGTCAATTTACGCAGCGCTTTACATATATATTATACATTCACATCAGTCCCTATACCCTCAAGGAGCTTACAATCTAAGGTCCCTAACTCACATTCATACCTATACTAGGGCCAATTTAGACAGGATCCAATTAACCTACCAGCATGTCTTTGGAGTGTGGGAGGAAACCGGAGTACCCGGAGGAAACCCACGCAGACACAGGGAGAACATGCAAACTCCAGGCAGGTAGTGTCGTGGTCGGGATTCGAACCAGCGACCCTTCTTACTGCTAGGCGAGAGTGCTACCCACTACACCACTGTGCCACCCTAACCCTATGGTTATAAACCTTCAGATATACCCAGCGAACCAACTGGCCTCAGGTGATACACAGTGATGGAACAAATCTTCCTACATACTGTACAGTAACGTGTACCTGTTTATCTAAAGCCGTTTTTCCCCTACATTCATTCAAAGTGCAGAATTTACACAGGATCTCTCAGCTCAAAAAAACAGTGGGCAGGGAGTTGAATTTACATCAGTGAGGAGAGCTCTGAGAGCTGATTGGAGGGAAGGGACACAACCCCTCCACATAGCACACGGGAACAGAGCTGAGGCTGTCAATCTGCTGGATGTCCCTCCCGGTCACCATTTTTCACTTGGTGTCAGGAAAACTTGTCAGAAGTGACTCATGCTTATAGCAAAGGAATGAAGCAGCAGAGAGAAATTACACATAGTACTCTTAACAGAGACAAGCACACACTATGGAAGAATATGCTTTGTTCATATTTCACCTCTGGGGTTTACAACCACTCCAAAGTAGGTAAAAAAAGCATTTATGGATTTTGGATACTGATTTTTTTTTTCCATCCAGCAATCACAGAAAGAGAGTGGGAGAGAGGGATGGGAGGGGAGTGAAATTTGTTCTGTAGAGTGGCTTTAAATCCTAGGTTAGACTAAAAAAATTACTATGTCCCTATTACTATGTAGATAATTTTAGACCTGAAACTAGCCACAAACTGTAAAGTAATGTGAATTTAAAATCTAGTGTAACAACAATGTGAACTAAGTACATGTTCACCTGACCTAACCAAGGAGAATGCTCACCTGAATCCAACATTTTTGGATGGACCAGGTAAGTGTTATTTGCTATCTAGGGATACCATTAGAATCCAGAATTAAAAGCTACCAGTGATTTTTGAAACAAATAGATTAAACCATTTACCAGTGTGTTGTTGCCTGGTATGAGGTTGTCTGATTTAGTTTATAGCTCCATAAGTAAGACATCTGGTCAAGTGGTCTAAAAGTTCTAAAGGCATCATTGTGATATACGAGTTCATAATTTTGTTTCTCAGCACATCTTCACCCATTCATAAATCCAAGTGCTTCTGAACTACAGCATTGGAAGATAAAAGAATATGATATCTATCAGAAAGACCTATGATACATAAACCTTTTTAAAGTGTGTATAGTATATTTTAAAAGATTTTTTTAATCTTCTATGGGGTAAATTTACTATACAGCAAAAAGTACTTTGTTAATTATTTAAAATTCTAAAAATATTCTAACAGCATATTTCTTTCTTTGTGTGTGTACCATAGTAAAAGTAAAATCAATTAACAGCTTTCAAAACAGATAAAGACCTTTGTACATGCTACAAAACAAATCCTAAATTAATGGCTTTATATTTCAGGGCACTTAAGATGGGTACATTTTAACTACCTACTGTAAATACTGGGTACTTTCTCTTCATTCTTTTAGACAGATAAAGCTTTATTTTCATGCTATTTAATCGTGTTGTGGAAATTTTATGAAGATGTATTTTAATAAGTATTGTCATAGTGTCTCCCAGTGTTAGTTCTCCCGCAACCCACTCTAAAGAGCTGACTGGGGCAGACTGACGCTGGTTGAGGGGGCAGGGGTGTCCAAACTACGGCCCTCCAGCTGTTGCGGAACTACACTTCCCATGAGGCATTGTAAAACTCTGACATTCACAGACATGACTAGGCATGATGGGAGTTGTAGTTCCTTAACAACTGGAGGGCCATAGTTTGGACACCACTGCGTTAGGCAGTGGAAAACTTTCTGAGGTTGGAGACAGGTGTCTGCCGGTGAAAGGGCCACTGTGCAATGTTCGTCTGGGGGGATGTGTTCACTCTGCAAACACATTATCGGTTTAGCAGATGTGCGCTCGTGTATGCCTGATCAACATATTTGAGGTGCCATGACGTACACCTGCAGATAAGCTCCCATAAGCAGGAACAGTAGTCATTGGTTGTTGTATAAACACATTCACATCCTGTGTTGTCTCATCCTGTGTTGTCACATCCTGTGTTTTCATTTCCCATGGAGGAAGCAATTGGCTGTGGGAGCCAGGACTTCCTGTTTGTGATTTCTTTTGTTGTCTTTAAATAAAAGAACCAGTGCACTGCTCGGCAGGCAGTCTTGCTGAGATGAGAACGTAAGCATGGTCATGTCTGTTTACTGGGGAAATGCGGTAGACATGGGTTAAGTAACATGCATTGTACCATTAGACTAAAAGGGCGCGTGTTAGCGCAGGTGAGATTGATTATAGCCAAATCTCCACCACAATCACCACTGGGTTTTTTATTTTTGCTATTTAAAGCGTAACTCCACTTTTGTTGAGAAAAAAAAACATTTCCCTCTGGGTGATCAATGTACATTGCCATGATTATAACAAACTTTATTGCAGATTCCTACCTTTTGTTATTCTGAAGATATCCATGTGTGTTTGTCTCTGCCTCTGTTCTGAGTGGGTCTAATGGGAGTGGTTTCATAATTATTTTCATAATTAACTGTCAGGTGTGGAGCTACAGGGCACTAATGAGGAAATGCATCTCTTTAGATGGGTTCCTATTGAAAAGTATCTCTCAAAAAATGACATTTTTGTTGCAAGGGATGCCTGAAATCTGACTTAGGCTGACTTAGGCAGACTTCTGGGAAAATTGGTGAGCCAATCACACAAGCAGGTAATTATGTTTCTAGGGAATGGTCAGTACACACTCTGTGTACAGAAAACTCCAGGTAGCCAAAATGCAATGTACTCTCAGAAAATTATGTTTGCTGCAGATTGAAAGAGAAAGGTAATTTCTATTAACATTCAACTACAAAATGATTAGTGTTGCAATCATATGCGCTATATTATTTTTTCTTCATTTGCTATTTTCTTTCCCCACGAAAGTGGAGTTATTCTTTAAAGGGTTACTAAATCCTATTTTTTTTTTTTTTTTAACAAACATATTATACTTACCTCCACAGTGCAGTTTATTTTGCACAGAGTGGCCCTGAACCTCGTCTTCTTGGGTCCCCCGGTGGCGCTTACGGTACCTCCTGGCATCTGTAAACCCCCTAGGAGAAGCACTTTCCCAGGGGGTTACCCTGTGGGCGCGCTCCTGAGTCCAGCATTTACATCCACAGACACAGAATGCAGGACTCAGCCCTACCCCCCCCCCAGCGCCCATGTCACTGGATTTTATTGACAGCAGCGGGAGCCAATGGTTGTGCTGCTATCAATCTATCCAATCAAGAGCTGAGAACCCTGGGCAGAGAGGCGTGGAGCGTGTCTCTGCAGTGGGAACGAATGGGCTTAAGTGAGTAAAACGGGGGTGGGGGGGCTGCTGAGTGACAGAAGTTTTCTCAACTTAATGCATAGGATGCATTAAGGTGAAAAAAAACTAGGGTTTATAAACCCCTTTAACCGCTTGCCGACCGCCGGCCGTCAATTGACGGCCAGGCGGCGCGGCTCTTATTGCGGGAGGGTGTCATATGACGGCCACCCATTTAAACAGGGAATGCGCGCGATCGTGCGTGCGCATCCCTGTTCCTTCGGTGGCGGCGTGTCACGGAGACATCGCTCGCCACCGAGGGGGGTGAACAGCCATTGGACATGGCTGTTTACCACGTGATCGGCCGTGATGAAGTCACGGCCGATCACAGATAGGTCCACCCCATTGTGCACGGCGCATGCACGCGATGGCGAACTAGCTGTTACCAGCTCTTCTCTCACACACCGTTTCCAGTGTGAGGAGAGAAGAGCCAGAAGCAGTGAGTTACCGATCTGTGTTCTGTAGTGTCTGCACCAACACCACACCTGTCCCATCGCCCCCCCCAATTGTCATCTGTCACCCAACAGTCACCAGTGTCACCCAATAAAGTGCACCTGTCACATAAGGGACTGCCATCAGTGACCGTCAGCGGTGCACCTGTCACCCGTCACAAATCAGTGACCATCAGCGGTGCACCTGTCACCCGTCACAAATCAGTGACCATCAGCGGTGCACTTGTCACCCGTCACAAATCAGTGACCATCAGCGGTGCACCTGTCACCAGTCAGCCATCACCCGTCACCCATCAGTGACCGCCAGCCGTCACCCGTCACCCATCAGTGACCGCCAGCCGTCACCCGTCACCCAACAGTGACCGCCAGCCATCACCCATCAGTGACCGCCAGCTGTCACCCATCAGTTACCGCCAGCCATCACCCGTCACCCATCAGTGACCGCCAGCGATGCACCTGTCACCCGTCACAAATCAGTGACCATCAGCGGTGCACCTGTCACAAATCAGTGACCATCAGCGGTGCACCTGTCACCCGTCAGCCATCACCCGTCACCCATCAGTGACCGCCAGCCATCACCCGTCACCCATCAGTGACCGCCAGCCATCACCCGTCACCCATCAGTGACCGCCAGCCTTCACCCGTCACCCATCAGTGACCGCCAGCCATCACCCGTCACCCATCAGTGACCGCCAGCCATCACCCGTCACCCATCAGTGACCGCCAGCCATCACACATCACCCATCAGTGACCGCCAGCCATCACCCATTACCCATCACCTGTCACCCATCAGTGACCGTCAGCCATCACCGATCACCTGTCACCTTTTAGTGACCGTCACCCATCACCAGTAACTGTCCGTGGCCTGTCACCCATCAGTGACCATCGCCTGTCACACCGTCATCACCGATCAGTGAACGTCAGCTGCCACCCATCGCACAGCCCATCAGTGACCGTCACCTGCCACCTGTCACACCGCGTCATGTCCAAAAGAGTATATAGCAGTGAGGAGGCGTTCCAGATCCTCTCCATGACCGATGAGAGCAACGGGGAGTTCTCATCAGATTCCAATTCGGATTCTGATTCAAGTTCTGCATTTGAACCAAATAGTGAATCGCCAAATGATTCGGAGGAAGAATGGGTCCCTTCCAAAAGGGCACGGCACTCTGGTAACCAGGATTATATTCCCAGGCCCAGTACCAGCGCTGCCACCACCAATAGGCCCCAGGAACAAATTCCCAGGCCCAGTACCAGCGCTGCCGTCAGCGTTAGGCCCCGGGAACAAATGCCCAGTACCAGCGCTGCCGCTGGCGATAGGCCCCAGGAACAAATGCCCAGACCCAGTACCAGTCCTGCCACATCACGCCTGAGTACCAGCACAGGAAATTCCAATCCAACTACTGGAGTGTCACACCCCCCAAGAGCCAGGGCCTCTACATACATGCCAGATGGTCTTGCCAACCCAATATGGCTGCCTTCCAACTCGGCATCGCCAATTATTCCCCCGTTCACAGCACTGCCAGGTGTGCAGACCAACACCCGAAATTTCTCAGAGATTGCTTTCTTTCATATGTTTTTGCCCGACACTATGCTGCAATTTATTGTGGACCAGACAAATTTGTATGCCCAGCAATATATTGCCAACAACCCCCAATCATCCTATGCCCGTCCTTTTGAGTGGAGAGATCTGAATTTGGAGGAGTTCAAAATGTTTATGGGCCTCACCCTAAACATGGGGATTACAAAAAAAAATGAAGGACATGCCTATTGGTCCACCAACCCTATCCACAATATGCCCATTTATTCTTCCCTAATGTCCAGGTCCCGATACAAGATGATAATGCGCTTTCTTCACTTCAGCGACAACACCCAGTGCCCTCCCCACAATCATCCAAATTACGACAAGTTATACAAGATTCGCCCACTGATAAATTTCTTTTCTCAACAATTTGCAGAACTCTATGTCCCCGATCAGAATATTTGCGTTGATGAGTCCCTGGTACCCTTTTCAGGCCGGCTAGGAATAAAGCAGTATATTCCTAGCAAAAGGGCCAAATACGGAGTAAAGTTATACAAGCTATGTGAGAGAGCCACAGGATATTTGTATGCGTTCCGCATATATGAAGGAAAAGATTCTCAGCTCCAGCCCCCTGAGTGCCCGGCCTACATGGGCACAACTGGAAAGATTGTATGGGACCTGGCATACCCACTTCTAAACAAAGGATATCACATTTACGTTGACAACTTTTACACCAGCCTGCCCCTTTTCAAACACTTATACACTGCAAAAACCCTGGCCTGTGGAACCTCCAGAAAAAATAGAAAGGGCTTCCCACAATCTTTAGTGAACAAAAAGCTGCGAAGGGGTGAAAGAGCATCATTGAGATGCAACAAAGTGCTGGCCTTGAGGTGAAGGATAAGAGGGACGTGCACATGATGTCCACCATCCATGAAGACACTGCAATTGAGGTACAAAGAAGACAAGGTCCCATTGAAAAGCCAACATGTGTCCAAGATTATAATCTCTACATGGGGGGGTAGATTTTAACGATCAAATGATTCAGCCCTATTTGTCAATAAGGAGGTCCCGATTCTGGTATAAGAAGGTAGCAATTTATCTCATCCATTTGGCCATTTACAATTCCTACGTAGTCTACACCAAATCCATTGAAAGCCCCGCCCCCTTCCTAAAATTCATAGAAGAAGTTGTCACGTCCCTCATCTATCACCAAAGACCCCCCCAGAAGACCTTCGCTCTGAGGCTGTTTGCCGACTCCATGAGCACCACTTCCCCTTCAGCATTCCACCATCTGAAGCAGGCCGAAGACGACAAAAAAAATGTCGCGTGTGCACCAAAAGAGGATTTAGAAAAGATACCAGCTACCATTGTCCCCAGTGTCCCTCCCAACCTGGGCTTTGTATTGGTGAATGCTTCCAACTTTATCATACATCCATAAAATATTAGCCCATATTTTTAACCATTTCCCCATTTTCATCATCTGTGCTGACCATTTTCCATTCTTTCCCAAATAACCATGCCACTGCCTTCCATGTGAACTGACCCTGGCCTGATTTTTGACTATGCCTCTGCCTACTGTTTGGACTGCTTTCATGTGAACTGACCCTGGCCTGTTTTGTGACTATGCCTCTGCCTACCGTTTGGACTGTCTCCACGTGAACTGACCCTGGCCTGTTTTATCAACTACTCTACTGCCTACCGCTTGGACTGCTTACATGTGAACCGACCCTGGCCTGTTTTATGGACTATGCTTTTGCCTACCGCTTGAACTGATCTGTTGCCCTGCTACTGTAGTACACAGGGGTCTCACATATGTGAGGGGCTCCAGAATTGTTTTTCCGGTTGGAGAAAACAATTATTTTTGTTTTCTCCGGGTTTCGGAATTAGGGTCTGGAGTCCGGAGGCTTCATAGAGATTTGGGTGGGTCGAAGCCTCTACCCCTGTGCTCCTGTGCACAGGTCTTACCTGATTGTGGCCCTCAGCCTGCTGCTGACTTACTGCCACCATGCCCATGCCTGTCGCATGAATGGACCACACCGCTACCTGAACTATGCAAATAATTAGCTGTAGCAGGAGGCAGTATGTTTATGAAGGGCTGGAGAGCGGTACAATAATGAGTGTCTGCAGTTAACAGTGTACCAGGACCAATATTATGGCTGTGCTGGCTGTCTCTGCCTGGACAATTTCTATGGACTGTGCTGTGCCGACTATAGACAATATTCCTGCCTGCTGCCTGGATAGTTAATATTGCTGTCGCTAAGCACCTCCCTGCCTGCTGCCTGGACCAGTGCTCTCCTCTGTGGATACTACTAAAAGCACAGGTAATGCTTTTTTTTTTACCCTTTCTGCAATAGAATTTATTTTGGATTGTAACTCTTGGTATGTGCATGCTATGTGTTAGAAATGAAGGGTTTTCAAAAATGATAGGTTGCCAGGAAATTATATATGTCATTTATGCTCCTAGAACACCTGATGGTGCTACTTGGATGTTGGGCCTCTGTATGTGGCCAGGCTGTGTAAAAGTCTCACACATGTGGTATCGCCATACTCAGGAGGAGTAGCAGAATATATTTTGGGGTGTCATCTTTCCTACGTACATGCTATGTGTTGGAAATATCTGATAAATGGACAACTTTGTGTAAAAAAAAAATGCGTTTTCATTTTTTTCCACATTTTCCAAAAACTTTTGGAAAAAAATGAACCGTTCAAAAGACTCATTATGTCTCATAGATTATACGTTGGGGTGTTTGCTTTCCAAAATGGGGTCATTTTGGGGGCAATTCCATTGTCCTGGTGCTCCAGGGCCTTCAAAAATGCAATAGGTGGTTGAGAAATGAGATGTGTCATTTATGCTCGTAGATCGCCTGATGGTGCTACTTCAATGTTCGGCCTTTGTATGTGGCCAGGCTGTGTAAAAGTCTCATACATGTGGTATCGCCATACTCAGGAAGAGTAGCAGAATGTATTTTGGGGTGTAATTTGTTGTATGCATATGCTCTGAGAGAGAAATAACCTGTTAATATGACAATTTTGTAAAAAAAAAAAAAAAAAATCTTCATTTTGCAAAGAATTGTGGGAAAAAAATTACAACTTAAAAAAATTCACCATGCTACTTACTTAATACCTTGGAATGTCTACTTTCTAAAAAGGGGTCATTTAGGGGGTATTTGTACTTTTCTGACTTGTTAGTGTCCCAAGAAATGAGATAGACCATCAGTACTGTGTGATCAGATGTGATCAATTTTCAGTGATTGGCACCATAGTTTGTAGACTCTAACTTTCACAAAGATCAAATAATTTACACTAATTTGGGTTATTTTTACCAAAGATATGTAGCAGTATAAATGTTGGCCAAAATTTATGAAGAAATATTACTAATTTGCAAAATTTTATGACAGAAACAAAGAAAAAGGCATTTTTTTCACAAAATTTACGGTCTTTTTTATTTATAGCACAAAAAATAAAAAACCCACTAGTGATTAAATACCACCAAAAGAAAGCTCTATTTGTGTGAAAAAAGGACGCAAATTTCATATGGGTACAGTGTTGCACGACTGAGTAATTGTCATTCAAAGTGTGAGAGCACTGAAAGCTGAAAATTGGTCTGGGCAGGAAGGGGGTGTAAGTGCACTGTATTGAGGTGGTTAAAAGGAAAAAATACTCCAAAACATTTTTAAAAAACTTTTTTCTTAGTTTGTGTTTTAAACTTTTGCAAATAAGTATTATTTCTTCATACATTTAGGCCAAAATGTATTCTGCTACATTTCTTTGGTAAAAAACAAAACAAAAAAACAGTTTACAGTATATTACTTTAGTCTGCATGAAAGAGTCTACAAACTATAGTATATATATATTTGAAAATTGATCGGTCCTGATTTACTACCTAAAATGTGAGGTCAATATCAATATCTCTTAAATTACCCCTTTTTGGAATGTGGAAAGTGCAAGGTATTTAGTAAGTGGCATGGTGAGTTTTTGAAGTTTTTATTTTTCGTTACAAGTTTTTGGAAAATTAAGACATTAAATAAAATTTGTTTTGTTTTCACAAAGTTGTCATTTGATCAAGTTATGTCTCATCACACAGTGATATACAGTGGGGTATAATTACACCCAAAACACATTCTGCTATGCCTCCCAAGTATAGGTATACCACGTGCGTGAAACTTTTTCACAGCCTAGATGTATAGATGGGCTCAAAATCCAAAGAGCACTTTTGGGCTTTCAAGAAGCAATAATTATGCTTCATCTAATTTCCTGACTACCTATCACATTTTTGGAGTCCATGGAGCACCAGAACAGTGGGAAAAAATAACAAAATGACCCAATTTTGTAAAGCAAACGATCCAAGTTATTTTCTAACATGCATAATTAGTCTTTTGAAAATGTAATTTTTTACCACAAGTTATTGGAAAATTCAGGAAAGAAACTGAAAAGAATGAAGGATTTTTTAACCACTAGGCGTCCGCGCTATAGCCGAAAGATGGCTACAGCGCGGACTCCAATTGCCGGGAGGGCGTCCCTGGACATCCTCCTAGTTACTTCCGCGTTGCGCGCTCCCGCAGGCGTGCATCGGGGAAGTTTTGTGCTGGCCGTGTCCCTCGGACACAGCCAGTCACAGATCATCTCTCATTGCCGGCTCTCCCTCCTCACACAGAGACAGCGTGTGAGGAGGGAGAACTAACCGCTGAGGCGCTAAGTAAACAGCAAAAAAAAAAACGAAAAAAAAAGTGTCAGCACAGTCATCTGTCCTGCCATCTGTCCTGCCATCTGCCCCTGCCATCTGTCCTGCCATCTGCCCCTGCCATCTGCCATCTGTCCTGCCATCTGCCATCTGTCCTGCCATCTGCCCCTGCCATCTGTCCTGCCATCTGCTCTGCCATCTGTCCCCAGTGCCATCTGTCCCCAGTGCCACGTAAAAGTGCCATCTGTCATCAGTTCCACATAGTGCCATCTGTCATCAGTGTCACGTGCCATCTGTCATCAGTGTCACGTGTCATCAGTGCCACGTATCAGTGCCATCTGTCATCAGTGTCATCAGTGCCACATATCAGTGCCATCTGTCATCAGTGTCATCAGTGCCACGTATTAGTGCCATCTGTCATCAGTGCCACATATTAGTGCCATCTGTCATCAGTGCCACGTATTAGTGCCACGTGTCATCAGTGCCACATATTAGTGCCATCTGTCATCAGTGCCATTTGTCATCAGCACCACGTGTCATCAGTGCCACATATTAGTGCCATCTGTCATCAGTGTCACGTGTCATCAGTGCCACGTATTAGTGCCATCTGTCAGTGCCATGTATTAGTGCCATCTGTCATCAGTGCCACGTATTAGTGCCATCTGTCATCAGTGCCATGTATTAGTGCCATCTGTCATCAGTGCCACGTATTAGTGCCATCTGTCATCAGTGCCATGTATTAGTGCCATCTGTCATCAGTGCCACATCACTGTCAGTGCCACGTATCAGTGCCATCTGTCATCAGTGCCACGTATCAGTGCCATTTGTCATCAGTGTCACGTCAGTGTCACGTGTCATTATCCTGGTGCTCCAGGGCCTTCAAAAGTGTAATAGGTAGTCAACAAATTAGATGTGTAATTTATGCTCCTAGAACACGTGATGGTGCTCCCTGCATGTTGGGCCTCTCTATGTGGCCAGGCTGTGAAAAAGTCCCACACATGTGGTATCGTAATACTCAGGAGGAGTAGCAGAATGTATTTTGGGGTGTTATTTGTGGTATATGCATGCCATGTGAGACAAATAACCTATTACAATGACAATTTTGTGGGAAAAAAAAAATCTTAATTTTGCAAAGAATTGTGGGAAAAAATGACAACATCAAAAACCTCCCAATGCATCTAACTAAATACCTTGGATTGTCTACTTTCAAAAAAGGGGTCATTTGATTTTGGAGGAAGCAAGCACACTAATTGCTCAGGTATGTGTTGTGTTCATAGTGCAGCCATAGATAAATCTCAGGGCTCCACCCTTCTGATTGAGATCAGTGTGTCTGAAAGAACTGTGTGAGATGCTGTCGGGCATCAGTGATGTTCAGATTAGGACAGAGGAAGGCCCAAGCCTGAGAGGAGTTCATATGGGACAAGAAGAAACAGCTAGAGAACAAATATTGTCCAAGAGGGACACAAACAGCTAGGAAGCTGTAAGGAAGACGCAGAGCTGAGAGGCAGCATCTGTGCATAAACACTGGGATGTGTTTTATGGTCAAGTGGATCAAACGAAGGTACTAAAGTTCAGTAGGGAACCTGAAGAGGTACTTGGAGCACTAAAGTGGCCACAAGAGATCCAAGAGGCTGAATGTTATGTCTTTGAAGTGATGATGAGAACTCCCTGTCTGGGAAGAGCTATTTGTATGAACTTTGACTTGTTTTAAAAAATAAAATGGACTGCCATGCCCTTACAATACAGTTTTAAACTGGTGCAACTCATTGTAAATGCACTTACCACTTTAGGTTAATCACCCCAATCTTACACCACACAGAAGGGCCCAAAATCCAAAGAGCATCTTCAGGCGTCATGGGGGCGTAAATAACACATCTAATTTCTTGACTACCTATCACATTTTTGAAGGCCCTGGAGTACCAGAACAGGAAGGTAGAAGCAAATAATCGAAGGTATTTTTTAAGAACTATGGTAAGTCTTTTGAAGACTTATTTTTTGCCACAAGTTTTTGTAAAATGCGGAATGAAAATCATTTTTAATTTATTTATTTATTTATTTATTTTACAGTTGTCAGTTTATTAGGATATTTCTCACATACAGCATGGGCATACTTAGAATCACAACCTAAAATACATTTTGCTACTCCTTCTGAGTATAGCAATACGACATGTGTGAGACTTTTTTAATGTTTGGACTGAATATATACTGGACCATGCATCTTCTCTACCACATAAATCAACCAATTGTATGTACTGTAATTGTCATTTCTATATGAATGAGGCTGGCCATATTTATTAACCAGGAAGTACAGAAGGCAGAAGGACAAGAGAGTTCTTGTGGCTCCAGCAGTGTAATTGTATGCAAGGAATGGCTGGGACTGGTATCTATCAGGAACATAGTCAGTCAAGCATGCAGATGGATCTGTTCAGGCGCAGACAGAGACATGGTCAGCAACAGGGAAAGGATTGGTTCAGGTAATAGACAGAAATGTGGTCAATAAACAGGCCAGGGTTAATACAGCCAGGAAGCAGAGGCAACACTGTCGCTGGCTGCACTGCTCTGGTAACAATGGGACTTTTGCAGTGGTGATCAGGAACACTGTTGCTGGCTTCTACTGGGAACTAGTGTGGCAGCAATCAGGAACGCTTCTGCTCATTGACACTGGTATGATGTAACTGGGTCTGGTGCGGCAACAATCATATACCATTTTGGGTTACACTGGCGTGGTGACGCTGCAACAGGTGTGGCGGGGATAAGGAGCATTGTTGCTGGCATACACTGGTACAGGGAATGGTGTGGCAGTGGTCAGGAATACTGTTGCTTGCTGCACTGGTCTGGTGTGTTGGCAATCAGTTACACTGATTCTAGCTACACTGGTCTGGTAAAATTGTGGCTGGTGTGGTGGTGATCGGAGAACTGTGACTGGCTGCACTATTAGGGCTCATTCACACATGAGGTTTGAAAGCAGTAAAATCTTGAAGATGATTCACAATTTTACCACCCCGCAGCTGCTTGAAAAGTACACATGCCGCAGCAGTGATGCTTTGATTCACAGCTGTAGCAGGAATCATATCCCTTATATGCCCATCGATTGTGACACATACAAGTGAATAGGGTTGCTTGAGCAGGGTCCAAGGGGTTAAACTAGGTGGTGAGGCAATACAATACAATGCTTCAATGGCAATATAATGCCTCCTTGCTGCCTATCTTTGAAGAGTGATCATGGATGGTTCTACAGAGAGCATCACACATGTAAACAAGTGCTTATGGTGACACTATGACTGCTGTGGCTGTGATCGGGGACACTGTGACTTCTGTGGTGGCAATCAGGGACACTGTAACTGGTGTGGCAGTGATCAGGGACACTGTAACTGATGTGGTGGTGATCAGGGATGATCAGGGACATTGTAACTGGTGTGGCGGTGATCAGGGACACTGTAACTGGTGTGGAGGTGATCAGAAACACTGTAACTGGTGTGGCGGTGATTAGGGACAATGTGGCCAATTCACTAATGTTTACCACATGCGATAACAAGGTCACAGAAATAAATTTGCATAAGCTATCGCACAATGAAAAATGTGCCGGTAAATATAACCAAAAAAACATGCAGTAAGCTCTTAAGTCCAATTCATAAACAGAACAGAGAGTAAAAAAATATGCGTTATTTATCACCAGGGTTTTACTGGTGGTATCACATGCAGTATTTGTCAGAAATAGCATGGGGCCAGGGGGCGTGTCCGGATGTGAGAGGAGACAGACGTGGGAGAGAGGAGCTCCAGAAATCCTGACCCTAATCCTTAGCCATCTGAGCGCTACACAGCCTAAATTAAGTTAATTTCTTTACCAGCCTGTCCCTCTACCTGTCTGGCTGCACCCGGTGTCTGTATTGAGCAGGATCCATCCGGGACTGGCCAGGGCAACACGGATGCCGCAAATCTGCAGCTGTCGCCATCTTCCCGGCCTACATCTTGATGAAGGGAGCTGTTGCCGGCCTGGAGGTATAGCAGGGGACTCCATCGTCATCCAGTCTGCCCTGTATAGTGCCTGGTGGGGTCTGGTGATCCGCGGGGCAGCCGAGATTGCCTGTGGCGCCTGCGAGCTGGTCCGGCCTAGTGCGGCCTAGAGAAGCCTGCCGCCCACCGCATTTTCCTACGAGGCCAGCCCGCGGAGGGGCGCCGCGACCAGTACGGACTGTAATCCAGGGCGCATACGCTGCTGACATAGGCCTCTCACACACCATACCAAGCCCAGATAAGTGCCAGGTGGAATCAGCCTGTGTAGGCTGGAGACTGAGTCCAAGGGCCCAGCGCTACCCACATTCTCCTGCCTACATCCCAGCTCTCTGGCAGTAGCCCTCAGTTACCTCATCATATTGCCAAGAACAGTTCAGTGTTGGGTGGAGACTGCCTGTGAGAGCTGGTAGCAGTGTCCAGGGAGGCAGCATCCTCCATATCTTCCTGTCCCTGTTCCAGCTCGCTGAAAAATAGCCCTCAGTTACCCCATAATCCTGCCAAGCACTGTGAGGGTTGACAGCCGTGTCCAGGGCCCAGTATTATCCACATCCTACTGCCTCCATCCCGGCTCACTGTTTTGATACCCTACAGTGAGTGGTCTCCTGGCCGGTGGATGGCAAAAGTGTGATTGGGGGCACCTCCTGATTCCTTAGATGCCATCCAAACAGCGATCGACAAAGAAACAGCCAACTCCCAGGACACAGAGTTCTCCGGCAGTGACACGTGCAGTGGTTATCGCGTCCTCTAGTGTAGAGCGAGCTGCGGCCATACAAACAGCCCTACAGCTTTTGAGAGACATGGAGCAGAACGTAGAAGACCCACAGCAGCCCTTAGGTATGGAGCAATCAGCAGCTACTGCTTCCACTGCAGCCATCCTGGCAGCCATTGAGGAGAGTAAAACCATGGTCATGGGGAGGATAGATACACTGGCCATACAGTGTGGTCCTATCCGTCAAGACATGGACAAGTTTAGGGGCCGTGTTGCTGCTACGGAGAATCGTATTTTGGAGGTCGAGGATACTGTGGTTACCACTTCCCAGAATGTCGCTGACCTGCAACGCACAATTAAAACCCTGATGGCGCGGTCTGAAGATGCTGAAAATAGAATGCTCTGCAATAATGTGCGCGTGGTGGGCCTTCCTGAGGGTGCAGAGGGTTCCCATCCAGCCAGCTTTGCTGAAAATTTTTTTAAAGACATCCTCAACTTACAGCAAGTATCCTCGGCTTACATTGTGGAGCGCGCTCACAGGGTCCCCACAGGCTCGAGACCACAAGGCGCCTTGCCCAGACCATTCCTGGTGAGGTTTCTAAACTACCGGGATAGAGATCTCATCCTTGCTGAAGCCCGGAAGAAACCACAGCTCCGGTTTGAGAATACGACCCTACATTTTTTCCCGGACTTTTCTCCGGAACTGCAGAGGCGCCGTCGCATGTTTGTGGAGGTTCGGAAGAGGCTCCGGGAAAAGGCACTCACATATAGTATGTTGTACTCAAGTAAGCACCGTGTTGAACACCGGGGCACTGTGAAATTCTTTGAGGTCCCCTCGGATGTCTCAGATTGGCTGGATACCTTGAATTGAAGTGAATCATCGTTTATTTTTTGTTTTATTTTTTTGCTCTTTACCGTAATCCGGTACAGTGAAGGCTGACTGTGCTATGGTGGGTGCATACACTTGCTTATAATCCTACACAAAGTTCTTCTTTCCAGTAGATTTAATGGTGGTATGCGTTGTCAGGAGATGCATTTGTAAAGACCCTGCCTGTACTGCATAAAACATTCCCTTCAAGATCTTGCAGCATGAGTATAGCTGCTTGGTGCTTCATGGCTACAATATACATAGAGCCAGATGCTCTCTCTGCAAAGAGTACCCATGGAAGTGTGTAGTGTTAGTGCTCACCCTCTGAACTTGTTTGTTCCTTCTAAGGGACATGTGGAATAATTCTACAAGACAATATTCCATTTTTGTTTTTTTTTTTGTTTTGGGGATCAAGTCTGCCGGCTGATGTCGGGTTTGTGGGGGTTTTTTTTCTGTTTTCTCCCCCATTTTTTTTAAGCTGGCAAGACAGGGAACTGTTTTGGAGTGAAGTTTTTGTTCATGTCTTCTCTTATGTTCTGTTTTTTTGTACCTACTCCACCCTTTTGGTGTCAGTGTGTTTGTGGTGTCATCCTCGGAACTGCACCGTTGGCAGACTGGGGGACACTTGGAAACAGGCTCCACCAAAATGTAATGTTTGTAGGTGGGTAAATGTTTTTCTTCAGCATACTGTGTGGCTCTCTGTGCCTTTGGACTTCAATTGTGTTCCTAGGCCTCCATCTAGTGGCAAATTTCTGAATTACAGTCATGTCCTTGAATATTAGCATCATCTCCTGGAATGTCAGGGGTTTGAATTCAAAATTTAAGAGAGCTTTGGTGTTGAAATTTTTACAGGCCCAACATCCTCACATAATGTTTTTACAGGAAACTCACTTACTAGGCAACAAAATTTTGGCCATGAAACGTCCCTGGATACACAGAGCCATACATACCACTTATTCATCTTATGCTAGAGGTGTGTCTATCTTGTTGCACAAGTCCTTACCTTGCTCCATAGAAACGGTGATTACAGATCCTGGGGGCAGATACTTAGTGGTAATAATTGAAGTTTATTCCCGCAGGTTGGCCCTGGTAAATGCATATATTCCCCTTCCTTTTTCAAGGAATATCTTGTATGAGGTGTTGGAGAAATTGGCACCACATGCTCCATTTCAGTTGTTGGTGGCCGGAGATTTCAATAATATTCTTAATTATATGTTGGAGACGTTCAATCCACACAGGGCTCCGAACCACGACTTGTCGCATTGGGCGGAAGCTGCGGGTCTCACAGAGATCTGGCAGTGGAAACATCCCACAGACAGATGCTATTCATATTTGTCCTCGATACATGCTTCGTCCTCCAGAATAAACTTGGCATTCGCCAATGGGACATTATTATCATTGGTGACTGGAGCGGCCTATCTTCAAGGAGGCTTATCAGATCACACCCCAACTGCAGATTACCTTGCAGCTGGACTCCAGGAGCTTGAGGAGAGTTTGGCGTTTGTCTCCTAGGTGGGTTGATGAACCCACTGTGGAGGAGATGCTGAAACTGCACGTTGATACATATTGGCAGATTAATTAAGGATCAGCAACGGTACACACTGAGTGGGAGGTCTTCAAGGCCACAACTTGGGGGGTATACATATCAGCCATAAAAGCACTGAGAACAGAACAGAATAGTGTAGAAAAACAACTTCAGGACAAAGAGCAAGAATGCACTAAGGCACATGCTGATTCGCCCTCCCCTTCCACGTTGGCTCAGTTGCAGTTTGCAAGGAGGAATATATCTCTTCATTGATGTGACTGCTTGCCAGTTGCAAAGGAGTGCAGCAAGAGTCTTTGAAAAAGGAGAAAAAATGGTAAACTATTAGCTTTACTGACGGCAGGGGACACATCCCCGACAGTAGTTCCCTGCATACAGTCTCCGTCCGGACAAATATTGAGAGACGGAGAAGACATAATGTGGGAGTTTGTGTCCTTCTATAGGTCACTCTACTCACCTATAGATTCCTATGACATTGAGGACCTTAGGGACACCTTGGGGACCCTACAGTTGCCTGGGCTGCCAGAGGAATCTTGCGGTTTTCAGGATGCTGAGTTCATGGAGGAAGAGGTGTTCATCATATAGGCCCATTTCTTTATTAAATATGGACTTCAAAATACTGACCAAACTGTTAGCTACTAGATTGATGTTGGTCCTACATCAGGTTATCTCCCCAGACCAAACAGGGTTTATGCCCAAAAAGGCCACCGATATTAACTTGTGCAGGGTTTTTACCTATACACAGCTGGGCCCAGATATTTCCAGCGGTGGAATACTGGTCTTTCTAGATCTGGAAAAGGCCTATGATTCCGTGGATTGGAATTACATGAGGGTGGTATTAGAGGTACTTGGATTCGGTCCTAGGTTCCGGAAGTGGATCGACATTCTATATCATTGTCCTACAGCAGCCATAAAGTTGAACAATATGTTATCCAAATTTTTTCCAATATATAGGGGCACCCACCAAGGATGCCCTTTATCCCCGGGTCTTTTCTCTATCATGATTGAGCCCTTGGCAGCGGCCTTGCGAGCCTCTGAGGAGGTATAAAGGATAACGGTGGGTAGTCTGACTGAAAAAACGGCACTGTATGCGGATGATATGGTTCTTTTTTTGCGAGACTCCAAGCAATCCCTGTCGGCAGCGTTAGACATCCTAAATTCCTTTGCTCACTTTTCGAGTCTGAGGGTCAACTGGGGGAAATCCCAGATTCTATCACTCAAGACGCTATCCCCCAGATGTGAGATTCCCACAGATTGTCTTTTACAGAGGGTAGAGGTGATTAAATATCTGGGATTACATATATCCAACTCCGTATCAGACTTTATTGCCTTGAATGTCGATCCACTTTTGATTAAACTAAAATCCAGGCTACAGGCATGGCAGAATTTACCTTTGACACTCATAGGTAGAGTGAACTTAGTGAAAATGAAATTTTTGCCTCTGTTTCTGCATATATTTGGGAATTCCCCTGTTTGGATTCCGAGATATATATTCAAAAGAATAGATCAGCTCATCACGACTTTCCTGTGGCAGGGACAACACCCCCACATTAAACTTCGGGTGCTGCAGCTGCCGTGGAAACAAGGGGGGTTGGCGGTCCCTGACTTTCATAGATATTTTTTGGCGGGTCAGCTAGTAGTCGTACATAGGTGGTTTGTTGTGCCTGAGGATGACACTGCTAACACACTAGAGGCAGCGGTTGTTGGTTCTTATGAGGCACTGAAACATCTCCCGTTTCGAGGTTTCGGGGCTCCATATAGACTCACAATATCCATGAGTGCGACCAGTAGGGCATGGGTGGCAGTTACCAAGATGGGCAGTGCTTCTGAAATTTCTCCTCACACACCACTTTGGAAGAATCCTAAATTAGCACATTTCTATAAGCACCCAGATCCGATCATCTGGACTAAATTTGGTATTAAGACACTGAAAGATATAGTAGGTGGTGGGGAACTTCTACAGTTTGACGCCCTAAAAACCAAGTTTAACCTTCCCAACACTCACCTGTTCCGTTATCTTCAGCTAAGGCATGCGTACAATGCCCAATTTGGAAATAATGGAATTACCCTGAAAATGAGTAATTTAGAGTCTTTACTGAGGGAGGACACTTTGGACAAGGCCTTGTCTACAATATACTAACAACTGATCGGTGAGGGGGGAGATCTCCTTGCAAAGTGTAGGGCGATGTGGGGTGAGGTGTTCCCCCAGATGGACGGGGATGACTGGGACGATGTATGGGACATTAATTTTACCAGATTGGTTTCTGCTAGAGACCAACTCATTCAATTTAAATTCCTTCATCGCATATATCTTACTCCAGCTAGATTGGCTAAGATGTTCCCTACCCGGTCACCTAGTTGCTGGTGGTGCAGTTACCTCACTGCTGATTTTATGCATATCTTCTGGAATTGCTCGAATATTCAAGCATTTTGGAAGGGAGTTACAGAATGTATAGCAGAAGTCACAGCCATTCCTATACAGCCCACAATAGAAGTGTGCCTTTTGGGGCTGGTAGACAATCTAGCCCCAAAGAGAGTAACTCGTACTTTGCTAACGATCCTGATCTATTATGCTAGAAAAATGATAGTGTTGTCATGGAAAAAGCCTAATCCTCCATCTGTATCAGCGTGGAAGGGTGTGGTGAATAGGGCTGCACCTTTATACAAGGCTACATACATTAGCAGGGGTATACCACAAAAATTTGATAAAGTAGGGGGCAGTTGGATGAATAGTGAAACTACGGTGGTGGATCGAGTGGTACCTAATGGAATATGTTTACAGTGGGTTTTAACATGTATGCAACTGTGACAGACCTAGCCGGGAGAGAGACTTTTGGAGGGGACTGTATGCTAGCCTCTTGCCGATCGATCGGGGGCCCTTGCATTTGGGGGAACTCTTTGTGAGCTGTATGCCTGGGGACCCTTGAGGTGGTATTACTGTGGATTTGGGTCCTGGTCCCCCAGGACACACAGACTCTGGGGACACTGGATTTGCCATATTGGAATAGTGGCTGATTCATAATGCTGGGACAGATACTGTTAGGAGATGCTGATGTAAATTCCAGCACCTGTCTGTCTGTTGTCTACTAAAATGTGTATTGTAAATAAGTCTATAGTATGGGATCTAAGAGTCATTAGATCCCCATTGTTGTTTGTGTTAATTAACTCTGCTATTGTGTGAAGAAGAGTCTATGTTGATTGTGATAATGTTGATTGGATTTTCTGAACTACAAGACGGCCAGTCATGTCTGTGTCATCTAGGCTGTCTAAAGGGATTAGTTAATTAGCTCATGTTAATTAGTTTTATTAGGTTACAGCTATATTGTTAGAGTAATATGAGCAGGAGCCAATGGGAGATGAGTACAGAGCTGCACCAATATTAATAGAGGATGGTTACACAGTAAGCAGCTGACACACCTCTTAGACAAAGGTAAAATAGAAATGAAAAATGTATAAAGTGTAGCGCTATCTGTGTAAATACTATAGATGAAAAAACATAGTGAACTAAGCCCAAACCATTTCTGGAGGGCCCACGAAAAAAATAAAAAATAATATAATTCAAAATTACATATAAATAACTAAACACAATCAAAAATGTACTGAGTGCCACACACTGTCATAAACTGATTCTAATAGACCAGTGGAAAAACAATGTGGAAAATAGTATAAAAGTGAAGAAATAACAAAATGTCCATAAATGTTGAAAATTATGATCCTAATAAAATTCAACACCCGCCACCAAAAGTCTTTGAGGGTTGAATA
This sequence comes from Aquarana catesbeiana, assembly GCF_042186555.1. Lineage (NCBI taxonomy): Eukaryota > Metazoa > Chordata > Amphibia > Anura > Ranidae > Aquarana > Aquarana catesbeiana. The sequence goes on along the minus strand of NC_133327.1, from coordinate 498,938,089 downwards.
ATGAAAACAACAATGGAAAGCTTCTGGCAAGTGGATAGATAGAACACCAAATAAATGAGACGTCTAAATGAGTGTCAGGACCACCACCGGAGCATCAGAGGAGGCTTACCGGAACCAGGTGACTTGAGAAGACATACGTCTTACAAGTCTCAGAAAGCTTGTTTAGCCACCAAGGCTGGCAAGATGGATCCTCAGGTGTCCTCAACTTCAAATGGGGGGGGGGAATAGAGATACCGTCACAGCTTCAGCCGTCCAGACTTTTCAACAGGCCAACCGGATATATTTACATACCATGGGAGAAATAAAGCTCACATGGCATGATATCGTTTAAAAACATGAATTTATTAAAACAATAAAAAGGAACACTCACATGTTAGGAGATCAGAATAAGCTCAAAACTGTATATCAATCGCGCTGATCATAGGGAGTCCACCCAACATGTTTCGGCTAACGAGCCTTCATCTGGGGTGTGGAGCCCCCCCACCTCACCGCTATTTAAACTAGAAATGACCCCCACTGGGAGTGTCACAGCACAGGAAGTGCCCCACTGATGTCACTTCCGGTTTAGTAGATTGGTATAAATAGTATGAAATATATGTAAATTTTGGGATTCTAGTAAGTGGTATTATGCCACTAGCACCAGTTAATAGAGTTCAAAAATAAGACCAAAGGAGCGTCTATAATATTCATATGGCCAGCCGACCCGGAAGTGCTTGGAATTCAACCAAGCCTCGGTGTCAGCATGGTCAGATAGGCAGATCAGAGCGCCTACGCGCTCCGCCCGCTGGGCATGTCCAGGTAGCAGGGCCGTGCGCAATAGCGGAAGTCACAGGGGGAAGTCCACCTGCGCACCAAGCCTCGCTCTCAGTTGGCGAATCCATAGGCCGGAGCGCCATCATGCTCCGCCCCTCGGACTCCGCATCGAATGTGTAGACAGGGCCCGCCTCCGTCGAATGCGGCGCGCGCGCATTCGACGCTCGGGACCTAGCTTCATCACCACGCTGACAGTTCCCGCACTTCCTGTATGTAGGGAGGAGGGCCCCAATAGGCTGGAGAAGGCCGGAACTACCTCCCGGCGATCTCATAACACAAGCCAAGTGTCAGCAAAGGTGGAAGCGATAGAAACCTGGAACGCATCCAATATATAAACGTCAACAAGCTAGAACGCATCCAATATATAAACGTCAACAAGCTAGAAGTGAAAATGAAAAATTAAGGAATTAAAAGATTAAGTGCTTTTAGTTATATGGGGGCAATGGCCACAACCATAGAGTATTAAAAAGGGAATTAAAAGATTAAGTACTTTTAGTTATATGGGGGCAATGGCCACAACCATAGAGTATTAAAAAGTGACACTACCAATGGGGGACATCCCAAAGGATCCATGTAATGCACCATATGCAAGGGGGACTACCAATAACAGTAATACCGCTAAAAAGGGGACATCCACCAAGATACACAAATACAAAAAGTAATTGTATAATGTCACAATATAAAAGATATTAGTGGTCAAGAACTGCCTGGCATTGATATGAGAATTTAATTAAAACATATACACCAGAAAAGAAATGTATAAAAATATATAAGAATGGAAATAAAAATGAGAGAGATCATAAGTAGCTATGCCTGATTAATAAACAAATTGATGTCCCACTCCACGTTAATACCTTGCGGGAAGTGGGAACCCAATTCGTAAATCCAGTAAGTCTCACGGCGGGAGACCCCCCTAAGGGTTGATCCACCCCGCCAGGGAGCCACATATTTATCGATGATGAGAAACTGGGTACCTTCAGGGTTTCGATCGTGGAATTCCCTATAGTGACGAGGCACAGTGTGTTTGGTGCTACCTGCCTTAATAAGGTTGATGTGCTCAGAGACTCTGGTAGTAAATGACCTGATAGTTCATCCCACATACTGTTTGCCACATGGGCAGGTCAAAAGGTAAACTACCCCTGTGGTCGCGCAGATGCAGAACTGCTTGATCTTGTAGGAACGGCCAGTCACCGTAGAGGAAAAAGTGTGACTAGCTCTCCTACCATTGATATTATATTGACAGACCAAGCATTTTTTACAGGGGTGAAAACCGGTCCAGTTGTGAAAAAAGGAAGGTTTGTTTGGGGGATTAACCACATTAGGTGCCAACCTATTACGAAGGGACGGAGCGCCCTTGAAGACCACCTTAGGGGTTCCGGGCAACATAGGGCCCAAAATCTTGTCTGTTTTTAAAACGTCCCAATGGTGTTCAAAAATTCTTCTAATGTGTTTATGTTGGATGGATAAAGATGTCATGAAAGACCATTTAAAGTCCTCATTTACCTGTCTAGGTTTGTCCTCTAAAAGTGTTTGACGATCAACAAGACAGGCATTGTCTATCTCCATATCCAAATCTGAGGGTTTATGACCCTTCTCCAAAAACCTATTTTTAAGAGACGCTGCTTGGGTCTTAAAGGTGTTGAGATCACTGCAGTTCCTGCGTAATTGCAGGAACTGGCTTTTAGGGACTGATCTGATCCAAGGGGCATGGTGGCAGCTATCGGTAGGAATATATCCATTCCGATCGGTGGATTTAAAATAGGTACTGAATAAAAATTGGCCTTCCCTTCTCTCAATAACCAGGTCCAAAAAATGGACAGAGGATACGCTTGCTTCAAAAGACAAGACAATATTCATGTTGTTATCATTAAGGGTCGCAAAAAAATCAACCAAATCTTCCGAAGTCCCAGTCCATAGGAGGAGGATGTCATCTATGTACCGAGCCCACAACAAAAGGTGCAGGCTCTGCATAGCATAGACGACATCCTCCTCCCATTTGGCCATAAATAAATTGGCCAGACTGGGAGCGAACTTCGCTCCCATTGCGACACCTTTGTGTTGCTGGTAGAATCTACCATCGAACCAGAAGTAATTGTGCTGTGTTGCAAACTCAATTAGTTCGATAATGTAGTCCACCTGGGGTGTGGCAAGGGTAGCGTCTCTGTCAAGAAAGCATTTGACCGCATCAATGCCCCTGTCTTGTGGGATGCAGGTGTAAAGTGATGCAACATCCGCAGTTGCCATGATGAGATCACCTGAGTAGGAAACATTAGAAAGTAATTTGATCACATCTTTGGTGTCCTTCAAAAAGGACGGCATCTTAGTGACTGATGGCTGGAGGAAAAAATCAATATATTTCCCAATTTTAGAGGTGACCGAGTCGATGCCACTAATTATTGGCCAACCAGGGGGATGTAGGGGGTCCTTATGAACCTTAGGCAGGTAATACATAACAGGTATGCGCGGAGCAAGTGGGACTAAAAATGATCTCTCTTTCTTGTTTAAAATATAAGAATTGTAACCTTTGGATACCAGTCTTTGTAACTCTTTCTTATACTTATGTGTGGGGTTACTCGGTAGTTCGATGTATGTCTCGTGATCTCCCAAAATGCGATGCATTTCGTGGATATAGTCAGATTTGTTCAATAAGACAATGCCACCGCCCTTGTCGGCGGGGCGGATAACTAAATTTTTGTTGTCACATAGAGTTTTTAGGCCTGTTGAAGGTAAGGGGTTGGGGAATTTGCGTTTCAACGGAATGTTGGCTAAATCCCTCAACACTAGTTCCTTGAACAGATTAATAGCTGGTGGAAGCTGTGTTGGAGGGCTGAAAAGAGAGGGTTGGAGGGGTTAATATGAGCAGGAGGTCTGCACCTCCACTTTTAGTGTATAAAAGCCTGTATTTTCCAATAAAAAAGATTCCTGGTTGAACTTACATACAGCCTGCCTGGTGTTTGTTCTGAGCTATCACAACTGGGTTAGAACGGCACAGTTCTAATCCCGGAGCATCGGATGACCGAGCAATCAGATGTTGCGATCTGCAGTCTGATTCTATAGCAGCAGAGGAGTGTGGGGAGAGTGGAATCGAGCGAGCAAGGGGCTCGTTACAGCAACTATCTGACATATCTTAAATCTTGCACTGACTGTTATTGTAAAAAGGGGGCCTAATTACTATTATCTTAGTTTTTTCTTTTTTCACTGAGTGAAGGTCTGGAGGAAGGAGGAGAGAGTCCATGCTGAGGAAATGTAAATAGTTTATTTTGTGTGTGGCACAATGGGTCTTGTATGTACCTGTATGTTACAAAAGCAATAAATAAAACTTTTCAAAAAAAAGAAATAGCATGGGGGTCCCCCCCAATAGCTGGTTGCTAAGGAGTGGGCCACCGTGTCCTTAGACACCAATGGATGACTCATCAGCTGTCAGTGGGTTTCCCACTGACAGCTGAATGTAGAGAAAACATGCCGCCAGTTTAAAATTATGAAAAAAAGACAGCACGGGGTTCCCCCCAATGCATACCAGGCCCTTTGGGTCTGGAATGGATTTTAAGGAGAACCACACGCCAATTTTTTTTCTTAAACGGCATGAGGTCCCCCCAAAATCCATACCAGCCCTTCTTCTGAGCATGCAGCCTGACAGGTCGACAGGTCAGGAAAGGGAGGGGACGAGTGAGCGCCCTTCTCCCTCCTGAACCATACCAGGCCACATGCCCTCAACATGGGGGGTTGCTTTGTTGATGGAAACAAGGGCCTCTTTCCCACAACCCTGGGCTGTGGTTGTGGGGGGCTGTGGGTGGGGGCCTTATCGGAATCTAAAGGACTCTTAACAAGGGGGCCCTCAGATCCCAGCCCCACCCCATGTGAATGAGTATGGGGTACATAGTACCTCTACTCAATCAAAAAAGAAGTGTCAAAAAGAAATAAAAACACACAGTTTGACACAGATTGCTAGAGGTTACAGCACATCATTACTGCTAACTAGTTGGTTGCTGATTGGTTGCTACAGGTTACTGCACATTCTTACCACTCACTGAGCAATGGAGAAATCATAAAATAATTGAGCAAATAAAGCAGCACATTAAGACACATACTACAGGAAACAGTCAGGGTCTGCAGACATACTGCAGGAGATGGTCAGAGACTGTGGACATACTGCAGGAGAAGTTCAGAGACCATGGACATACTGCAGGGGACTGTCAGAGACTGTGGACATGCTGCAGGGGTCTGTCAGAGACTGTGGACATACTGCAGGGGACTGTCAGAGACTGTGGACATACTGCAGGGGACTGTCAGAGGCTGCAGACATACTCCAGGGGACAGTGAGAGACTGCAGACATACTCCAGGGGACAGTGAGAGACTGCAGACATACTCCAGGGGACAGTGAGAGACTGCGGACGTACCGCAGGAGACGGTCAGAAACTGCAGACGTACTGCAGGAAATGATCAGAGACTCCAGACATACTACAGGAGATGGTCAGAGATTCCAGACATACTGCAGGAGATGGTCAGAGACTGCGGACATACTGCAGGAGACTGTCAGAGACCTTTCAGAAATGCAGAACTTTACAGTTAACAGAACAACAACTCAAGGTTTAGGAAAGCAGTCAGACAGTCTATGAGGGGAAGAACATACCTGGTCAGCCAGGCCCACTGTGCACTTTCAGAGTTTAGGGAGTGAGGCTCCCACTCAAATTTCAGCTCCTACTACAGCCACTCCTTCCCGAGTATACAGGCAGGGTCAGAGCGTTAGTGGAGCTTCCAGCCTCGCCCCCTCCCTGCTGGCTGGGGAACACAGCACTGCTTCCCATGTCCCCAGTACGCTCTGCAGGGCCATAAATGGGGCCCAAATTTGCTGACAGCGCTGGTTCAAGGGGCAGCTGCTTTGGGCCCCACAACAAAGACTGGGCCTTAGGCAGCTTCCCTGTTTGCCCCACGTTAAAGATGGCCCGGTCTGTAGGTTATATACTCTTGACACCTGCACTCCATACATTACATACTTCTGACCCCTGCACTGTGTTACACATTCTTGACGCAAGCTGAAACTTTTAGCCTCTTCCACACTTAGTTTAATTTTGCCTCATCTACAATACATTCAATGACATGTTGTGCATGTCTTATCATTCCTCTCTTCTTCTCTTTTGGGTGCCCAATGATGGGGGGGGGTGATTGGGGGGTGGTAGGCTATATGCGTGGTGCCATGATTTCTAATGGAAACCCTGATCCCCTCTGTGGAATTATGACAAATCAACATCACCCTGAATTGCCATCCTTTGTAAAAAAAAAACTCCAGAGGAAAGAGAGCATCTGACCATCAAAATCACCTAACAGGACAGCTGGGGATGGTCCCCACTTTCACCCTCAACCTGACACCCACACTATTCCTGAAGTACACATATTTTTCTCTCTTGACTACATTTCTACCATTCAGCAAAATGCCCTCTTTTGCTTGCCCTGATGCAAATTATATATTGAAATTGAAAAATGTATCGGTTGTTATGGCTACATTTAAAAGTTTCAGATTTTTCAGAAAATGTTACATTTGTAGTCATAGCACCACACCTTTGTAACAAAGCTGTTAGCTTTGTTTGAAGCAAAGCATCTGTACATCTAGAATTCCCATCTTTTTCATTTAAGTATAAATTCTTGTTTTTCTTTGTGTTTTGTGTGCTCTCATTTTTGACTGATATATATTTTATACACTTTTCAAGGAAGAGTAGTGGCATAAAATATAACACTGTCCTCTTACAAAAATTGCACATGACAACAAAGAATAATAAACAATATTTAAATACATATAATTAAATTATACAGTATTTTTTTTTATTGTCCACAAATTAACTAACAGACATTTAGAAGAAATTTGCATGAATTCAGACTTGTCAAAGAGTAGAAACTGCAACTTGAGGATCAATAAATTCAGTTTGGGGATTTTAACATGCTTTTTTTTTTACTGAAAATATAGATTTGATAACCAGCAGCACAAATATCATGTCTAAAAAGTTGCAACTACTACTATTTGATTCTACAGGGTCACTGCTTTTGCAAACTATATAATAGTTGCGATTTTAAGAATCTTTTTTTAGTATGTGTGCAAAATGAAAAATTGTTCTGCATGTTCATCAGCCCTATGAAGGTCTTGATGGATCAAGTGTTCACCCTAAGACAGGCTAGTGTAACAGTTTGAGCACAACTTAAAGTGGGGTTCCACCCAAAAAAACAAAAATACCTGAAAAATTATAAAAAAAAAAACAAAAAAAATTTGGATATTTTTTTTTTTTTTTACTTACCTCTAAATGCCTGTTGCTAGGTGGTCCCTCGTAGTTTGCCTCTTTCTTTGCCTGGGCTGGTGACATCACTTCCCCCTCGGCACAGGAAGGGCTTGGCTCTGCTCCCTCCCTCCTGTCAATCATCTGGGACCCATTACAGGTCCCAGGTGATTGAGTGGCCAATCACGGCGCGCGGTGCAACTCGCGCATGCGCAGTGGGTGCCAGGCTGTGAAGCCACAGCCCGGCGCCCACAGTTGAAATGCCGGCGCCGACGAGCGGAGGGGGGGGTGAGCAGGGCTTCGATCCCCCGCATCGCTGGACCCAGGGGCAGGTAAGTGTCCAATTAAAAGTCAGCAGCTGCAGTATTTGTAGCTGCTGACTTTTAATTTTTTTTTTTTAATGGACCCCCTGGGTGGAACTCCTCTTTAAACAGCATGTTGACACAAGTGGTGGACACAGATTAGAGAGATTGGGAGTGTCTATTACTTATACTACCATTATATGTTTATGTTTATATGTTATATGTTTGCAATTCCCATAGTCAATCTACTGGACTCCCTTTGAATTATGACACAACTACAGGGCCCTTTGCACATCACTAAAGAAATGTGGGAATGGAAGGCGACTCCATACAGAAGTGCAATAGAATATATTTGCTTAATGCAATAAAAAGTAGACATGTTGATAGTCAGAGAAATCATGCAGCAACCACAGTAGTCACAAAGTTCTATCTACCATCTGTCTAAAGTTAGACCTTTCAACCATAAAAAACATGGGCTTGTCTAAGTTCAAAACCATAGAGACCAAATGTATTGTTAAGCTGGCCATACACCAGTAGAATTTTGTTCCAAAAAAAATTATTTCAAGAGTGTTCATCCGATTTTCTAATTGTTATTGGTGTTTGCTTTCAACCACAGTGAAGAGAAAATTTGAAGGAGCAGGATGGAATTTTTTTCTTGAAAAAACTAATCTCACACAGTAAATGTGGTCTTAGTTTTGGGAAAATCCATTCATTCCAACATTAAATGCTGAATGCAATTTTTTTTTTTTTTAGTACTTTCAAATGACTTTCTTCATGAATTTACTGATGAAAATTTTCATATGAATGTACTATGGTTCATTTGTAAATCTACTACTTCATGGCCGGATTAAGGGTAAGGTCCAAAGTGTTACCTTACTTGTGTGGTTCAGTTCTCAAAAGTGTGCTGAAACGTTTTTTTTTTTGACTGTTTTGCTAAGATTCGTCATGTCAGGAGGATCTACAGAAAAGAAGAAAATGTCAGTATGAACATTGACATCAGATACATTGGGGCATGTTGTTAAATTCAGCTAAGTGATCTTGCTGAAAATATTTGATATCATACATTATTCAGTGACATCTGCTTTTGGTTCATATGAGCAGTCTCTGTCAGTCTATTGTAACATATAAATAATGAATACACAGTAAATAGTGGATTGTAGGTGGAGTCAGTAGGGCAAGGATACAAAAAAAAAAGAATAAAGGCTTTTTTGAAAATAAGAACAGTTCCTCAAATGGCCCTACTGATTAATATTAATGACATATTAAATATGACGTAAATCAGAGACTCTGCCCCCTTGTGATGAAATGATCACGCCCCATAGGAATTGTCAAACACGGGAGCTCCCAGAGCGGTGGGAGCATTCGGCAGGGGAGGAGCATTTTTTTTGTTTATCAGGGCGGTGGCAGAGAAGAAAGACATCATGATTGACGTTGGATGTACATCGGGAGGACATTATACATTTTTAATAAAGGACTCATGTTTTTATTACACTACACAGTTTTTTTTGGGGTGAATGGGTAGGGGGTACCCCATACTTATGCACATGGGGGGCTGGGATCAGGGGGGGCTTGTTAAAGGGGACCTCCAGATTCCAAAAAAGGCCCCTTCCCACAGACTCCCAAAACCACAGCCCAGGGTTGTAGTGAAGAGGCCCTTGTCCCCATCAATAAGGGGACAAGGTGCTTTGGGGGGGCCCCCTGTTGAGGACATGTGGCCTGGCATTCCCTCCCCCCCTCTTTCCTGACCTGCCAGGCTGCATGCTTGGATAAGGGTCTGGTATGGATTGGGGGGGCCATGCTGTCTTTTTTTATTTTGACTGGGGTTCCCCTTAAAATCCATACCAGACCCCCGGGGTTCCCCGCCCCCAAGACCATACCTAATTTGGCTTGAGGTTTAATCCATACCAGAACCGAAGGAATTGTTTTGATTGGTCAAAGTCAAAAATATCTCAAAGTCGGTTCAAAATCGGATCCTGTTCACATGGAGGTCAGATCAAAGATGCAGGGCAAAGTGAGATCAAAATTTGCACAACTTTCATGTCAGATGAGTGTGAGCTTTCACCTTGGTTCACATCAAAACTGCCTGTAAAACACCTATGTGTTAATGGAGAATTTTTTCAGCGGTTTTTCAACCTTTGCAGTGCATTTTTTAAATTACATGTGACTCAAAAACTGCACCAAATAAACTTAGCGTGTGCATTTTGGAGGCGTTTTAGAGGCATTTCTTAGGTGTTTTTGAAGCAGTTCCCATTCATTGCATTTTTGGTGCGTTTTTTTATTTCACCAAACATGCTCCAAAAATGTGGCAAGCATGATTTTTTACACTGTGGAAGCACACTGCCCCAGTGTGAACATATTGTACATACATAGAATTTAAAGGGAAGCATTTTTCTTGAGCTTTTCAGGCGCTATTTTTAACGCAAAGGCGCTTCAAAAACTCTTTAGTGTGAAAGTAGCCCAAATATCAGTTTTTACACTACACACTACAGACAGAGGTCATGTATTAACCTGTGCGGTGCCATGCCGCATGCCTAATGTTTGAGCAAACAAAACTATGCTGTTGACAAATGAATGTGAAGATTTACTGTACTAAAGGTTGTTCGTACAGAGCACCAAATGACACCATAAAACTGCAGGATGAACACACATATTATGAAGTTGAAATACACAAGGTGTAGAAAGGAAGGTTTATAATAGTACAAACAAATGGCCACTGCCCTCACCTATAACTGGCCTTTGCAGCAAGGAGCACATGGAGGAGCAATGCATGCAAAACAAAACCAAAGCCAAAGAAATTCCCAGCTCAACTTACTGACCAGTCTGCAACTAACCAAGTTATCCTGTCTAACAGTATGCCTTAAAAACACTGTTGAGGGAACACACTGGACACCTTTGCTGCCATTGTGCTTTGTGCTATGTGCTGGGTGTCCAGTGCACCTCTGTGCCTTTAAGGAGGAGTGGCCTGCCTCCAGGCTCACCTGCGCTCTGTCTATCCATTATAATGCATATGCTTCCACAGTGGAGGCTCTCAAAATTTGGAGTTAGGACTGCAGAAAATACTGGTGTGCCTTGAAGGGGCTCTGCAACTTATGCATGTATTTGCAAACGTGTGCAAACTAAACCCCTGTTTTTAATACATACTGTTAGGCCGGATAATTCAGTTGGTTGCAGACTGGTCGGTAAGTTGAGCTGGGATTTTCTTTGGTTTTGTTTTGCATTCGTTGACTTTCCATGTGCTCTTTGCTGCAAAGGCCAGTTATAGGTGAGGACAGTGGCCATTTGTTTGTACTGTTGAAATACTGATGAGGGAATGCACTGGACACCTTTGCTGCTATTGTGCTATGTGCTGGATGTCCAGTGCAACCCTTTGCCTTTAAGGAGGGGTGGGCTCCCTCCAGGCTCACCTGCCCTCTACCTATCCTTTATAATGCATGTGCTTCCATGATGGAGGCTCTCAAAATTTGGAGTTAGGACTTCAGAAAATACTGGGGTGCCTTAAAGGGCCTCTGCAGCCTACGCAAATGTGTACAAACTAAACCCCTGTTTTTAACGCATACTGTTTGTAATAGAGCATATGATCAACTGTCACTCCATTTTGTAATCTACCCTCCATTTTAAAAGCTTGTTTTTAAAGAATGTATGTGCCTTATCTTACATTTCTTTCTCGTTAGAGTTTTAGACTTTTTTGTTTGAGCCGAGTTTTAATTAGAACCCCTGTTCTGTTCTCGCTACACACTTGCCCAGGGCCGGATTAACATAGGGGCTGATGGAGCTGCAGCTCCAGGCCCCTGCCTTAAAATCGGCCCTCACAGCCAGCAGTATAAGCCTGATTTCTCATGTCCATAAACTTCTCTGGGACAGGAGAAGCTGTGTGTAAATGTAGGGGTGTCTGGCTGCATCTGTGTTGGCTCACTGTGGTTATTACAGTGTCACAGTGCACAGTTCCCCCCTACACAAATGGCTCTGCCTTCCCCCTCCCCTCCCCTCTCTCCGTGTGCAGTGAAGGAGCCGTGTGGGCTGGGAAACAGAGCAACTGCAGCCGGCAGATAGAAGGTGAACACATATCTGAGTGATAAACTTCTGACCATCCAAGTGTGAGCTCAGTGACTGGACTCTTATCTCCCTTCTCTCCCCCTCTTTTACCTTTATCTTCAGCAATGGCTCTTGTTAGAATATTATTCCAAATTTATAATTCGGCACTTATAGGTGTTATATTATATTCATGGCAAGCTTGCAAAACATATTTGGTTTTATGATTAATCATGATAAATAGAGTATGTGTGAATGACCTTGATCAATAGATTTGACATGATTCTTCTTCTAAAGCTGAGCATTGCTGGATTTTTCTGGTGTAGCCAATTTGAGTATGACATTTAAGGTATCTTGGTGTAGAATGTCATGAGAAGACAAAAATAGACACGTGTGTGTCCACGTAGCTAAAGGAATATACATTGTGGATTATATACTGTTAAGTTAAGTTAGTTTGTAGTTCCAGTCATATTAATAAGTACTAGTATATAGTTACTTAATGTAAAGTTGATAATATGTGTTCATATTATATAGATGTTTGGTTATATGACATTACATGATCAGCATATTACTTCAAATATGGAGTGTTACATGTGGGCTTGTCAATCATATGCCATATATGACTATGAGTGCTTACTGAAGCTAGCAGAAATGAATATGTGCCATACAAGGTTCTAAGTTGGTGTGAGGTTATGACGTTCACACGTTCACATGTAACATATAAAGCCAATGCTTCCATATTGAAGGTCACACAGAGACACAGACAGACACACACACACAGACACACACTCCCACTCGCTAGGATAGATGATACTGACACATTCACAAGACACTTTGATAAGTTGGGACAGCTGCCAGAAGACTGAGAACGTCATTTCCTGTTTCTTCTTAGAGGACACACACACAGCATGGAGAAAGACAGCAGCCATGAAGCATACATGCTTTCATAAGCTTATACAGCTTTATAACTTTTTATTCTATTTCATATATTTTTACCCACACTGTACTGAACTATTATACTTTTAACATTGTATTTATGATGCCAACTGTGTGACAATAAACTCACACTTTGTTTTAAGTCAGTTTGGCTATCAATGCTATTTCATCCGGAAGCGCCTCTGAAATACAAGAATATTAGATATTAATAATATTCTTCATTTTGGCGAGCCAGACAACTGCCGTCATTTCTCAATTTTTACGGAAATCTCGATCCTTGCTGAGGGGGGAGAGATTAGCGCAGTTTTATATATATTCAAGTCTCGAGAAAAAAGACGGTTCAGAACCTATCAACCAAGAGGCGTTTGTGTTGCGTCAGATGTGGACAACAGTCCAGCAACAGACGGTTGAAGACGAGAAATTCTTCTAAATACGGTGAGTAAAAGTTATGGAATTTATTGATGAAATAGCTAGAGACAGCAAGCTAGAGTTTAAAGATGTGTCTTTATATCCAAATGACAGTCACTTGTGGAGATATATGTACAATGAATGCTTAAATGCTAATACACAGATTGATAAATCCAGGTTCACTGTACATAAATTACGTAAAAAGATAGCTAATATCTTAAGCTTAGTGAGAATATTTAACAAAATGATTGTTAATGTTGATTTACCTGCTAAAAATGTGTGTACATTACAGCAGACAGAATGTAACACTGTACAGAACACAGGGAAACATGAAAATTTGTCTCCAGATTCTCTTAATTGTCCAAACTGTGAGATTTTTTGTAATTATATAGAGAATCTTGAGGAACAAATTGACTCCAAAACAAATCTTTTGGAAAAACTTCAGAATGACAGTAGATTGACACAGATTGCTGTAATAACTACAGATGACAAAAAGACTGAATCTAAATGTAAGCAACAATCCTCTTATATTCCGGAAAGTTCGGATATGGAGAATGTTGATGCTACTGATGAAAAAGAAATGAAACATAAAAACTTATTATGTAGAACTGCAAAACTAAAGTTGCAAATACATGACCAACTTATGAAAGTTTTAAAAGATTTTCCTATTTATGACACTAAGGCAACTGTATTTTCCAATTGGGATTCATTTGAAATGTTTGCGGATCGTTTTAATCTGTCAAATGATCAACGCAATTACATATTTCAGTTGTGGGTTCCTGTTAATTTCGCTAAACGAATTAACACACCTGTTATTGATGACGAAGGTCAGGAAAAACAAAATGACGCGACAGATAGACTGCGACAATTATTGCTATGTATGACCGGTGAGCAAATACCGACCATAGAAATGTTAGATCTTTTACAGACTACTGCAGAAGAAAGTCCAATTGACTTTAGAATTAAATTTTGCAAAGTTTATCAAATGATATTTGGAGTAGATGATGACAATGACCCAGGTTTAAAAACAGCTTTCATAAAAAAATTGAAATACCTTGACCCAACTTCAGTAGCTATAGCACAGGAACGTCAAAATTTAAATGATATAGTAAGTTTTATTGATAAAATTAGGAGACAATTGAATCAAAGCAATCTCACACATGAGATAGCTATAATTCAATGTGACAAAAATAGTCAGGCTGCAGACATGTCAGAAACGACAGGTCTTGGCAGGAATGACAAGGACAGCTGCAGACAAGTGAGGCAAGGAGAGCCTATCACGTGTCTTTACTGTCATAGATCTGGCCATATGAGAAAACATTGCTGTAAATTTAAGAGAGACTCACAAATAAAAACTAAAGATATAGAGAATGAAAAATCAGCTTTTGTAAAACCTGTTTTTTCATGTCAAGATAACATTTTGACTGAATTGCCTTATGCCACTGAAGTCAAACAGATCAGTAATTTGACTGTTATCAGCAGTTCAGACAACACTGTCACTGAAAGAGAGGGTTTATTGCCATTGCCAAAAATAGAATCACATCGGGATTCAATTTCTCTGCCATTACAATATGTAGCACCAATTATTTTAGATGAGAATGGTAGGCCATATATACAATGTTTGCTTAATGGTAAAAACATTAATTGTCTCATTGACAGTGGATCTGAGATTAGCCTTACCAAAGAAAACATACCTGTGAAATCCAATTCTCCTATGTGTAATATAGTGGGTTTTAATAATACAGGTAATTCCACTGCTAGACAGGTATCTAATGTAACATTTGAAGTACCTGGAATAGTGAAAACTAACATTAACATTTGGGTATGTCCCAAAGCAGAGAATATACTCGGCATTGATGTAATCAATGAACAAAAATGGGTGATCGATTTGGCTAATAAAAGTATTTGGAAAGATCCATCTAGGCCCAAATCAGTACTTATTGATCCCTCTGTATACAGTAAAGTTGGTTCAATTACCAATATGTCTACAGAACAAAAATGGCCTGATGTTGATGGTAATTGTGCTTTAAAGGAAGTGGTACAACGTTTTCCAAGTTTGTGGTCAAAGTTCAAAAATGACATTGGAACTTTGAAAAATACTGAATTGAATATTGAGGGAAAAGATCCAGAACCCCTTAATCAGTATGAGTTACCACTAGAATCAATTGGTCCACTTTCTGCGATTATTCAAGAGTTTGTACAACTTGGAATTGTAAAGAAAGCTAAATCAGTGGTAAATAACTGTATTTGGCCTATCAAAAATACTGATAATTCATATTCTTTATCAGTTGACTTAAGGACATTGAATAAACATATCACAAATAACCCAGTTCTTCCTGATAAATCTAACTTAAAGTTAAATTTGAATGCTGAGGACAAAGTGTTCTCTGTATTAAAAATTATGAATAGCCATTTTTCCCTTTCTTTAGCGAATAGCAGCCAGTACAAATTCGCATTCACATTCAGAAAAGAGACTTATACGTTCACTCGATTAATACCTGGCCTAGGTATTGGTGATGGTATAGTTCATGAAACTATAGCAAAAATACTTTCAAAATTTTCTAGACTGGAATGCCTTTCTCAGCATGTGGATACGATTTTGCTGAGTACTCAGAATATCGATGAACATATGGCTCTTTTGTCTGAGTTGTTTATGATGTTACAAGCTGAAGGTTTAAAATTAAACACGACAAAAGTCCAGCTGATGAAAAGTCAAGTGAAATACCTTCACATGCAAATTAGTCAAGGAAAGAGACAACTGTTGCAAGAAACAGTTAGAGATATCACTGCAATCCCAACTCCAACAACTCATAAGGCATTGCGTCAATTTTTGCATAAAATAAATCATTGCAAAGAGTTTTTACACTGTTTCGCAGAAAAAGTTAATCCACTATATAATCTTTTGAGAAATAAAGGTAATATAGTTGACCAATGGGGTCCAAATGAGAAAAATGCTTTTGAAATGTTGAAAAAAGATTTGCAGAATGCTCCAGCATTAAGTACAATAGAGGTTTGTTCTGAAGCATCTTTTGTTTTGAAAACTCATGTATCTGAGAATGCCATCTCAGTAACGTTGTCTCAATTACAAGAAGGTAAGGAGAAAATAATTGCCTATTTCTCCAGAGTTTTATCATTTTTGGAAAAAACTTTTGAGTCAGGTGTAAAGCAACTGCTAAGTGTTTACTATGCAATTAAAGCTACAGAAAGCATAGTGAAATCAAACAAAATCATTGTACAGACACCTGACTGCTCACTAAAAGGTATTTTTGAGGAAGATAGTTTTAAAGAATGTCGTAAAACATATCCTCTATGGTTCAGAGCTTTAGCATCCAAACACATTCAGATAGATGTAAAAGGAAGACATCTTCAGGAATGTACACCAGCACATGTTTATACAGCTGCATCTCAGAAGTCTTTATCTCAGGTTTCCAGCATAAGAACAGAGAAGGACATAGAGCCAGTATTTGTTACTGCAGAACAGTCTAACACTAGAATAAGAGCTTCAACACAGAATACAGTTACGCACATTTCTAATTTTTTAGAGATGAGAACAACGGCATAGTCCATTGTCATCTCTGGGTGGTACAAAACTCTTATTTTGTTTGTGAAAACAGAGATTTGCATCATGACCAAAGGAGGTGTTGCGTCCTGTCATACCTAAACTTCACCGTACATATGATTTATAGTTTAGGCCATCTTAGACAGGATAAGGACAGTACATTGTCATACAGAAGTTCTCTTTGAAGGAAAATATAAGATAGTGTTATTTTACATATAGTTTAACAAATTCACAAAGTTATTGTCTCATAATGTTTTAACATTTGTTGGAAAAAAGTTACAAGAATTTAATGAAAATATTTTATGCCTGATTAATGATACTGCATTTCTTTTACAGAAATGGCATCTAAAATCACATAAATATGGAAGATAACAAGCTCATATGAAGAGCAAAGAGAATATCAGGAAAATTCAAAGTTAAAGAAGGAATCCTCTAGGGAAGAATATTGGACAAAAGATTTATACTTCATATTTTTGACTGTTTTATCTTATTCAACAAGATTTTTCTAATCTAATAGAACTTGAAGAAGAAACTTTAAAGACATTTCATGAAGAAAAAAATTAATCAGAAGAAACTTTATCTACTATAGATAAACAATTTGGGACTCAAACATTTGTCCACATATACATTTTTTGATAATCCGATTATTCTGATATTAATGTTCATATTAAGTTAAGATTATCATTATTATTTTTATTTATTTTTCCTTATTCATATATTGAATATTTTTAGGTAACAACTGCACACTCATTCAAGTTTATAGAACATCTTTTGTTCATAACCTAAGAAACATATCACTCTTAATAGAAATATGGAAAGTTATGACAAGTTTTAGAGTGTAAAGTATATTTCCAAAGAGCTAAAATATTATTTGAGCACAAATATGGAAATATATTATTGCATAATTTATTTTAATAATAATAATAATTGTTATTATTATTAATAATAGTAATTATAGATATGAGTCATCATTATGTAATACATTTTTAAATTCTATATCATTATTTTAAGATTTTGAATAGATAGACCTAAGAGAAGTTACAGTAAAGAGAAAAGCGATTAGAAGGAGAGTTATTTCTAGCTGCTTCAGTTCTGAGGAATATTGTGTTCAATCATTTGATACAAGGATGTGTAAATGTGACACGAATGATGTTTTGAATGTATTAGAATATTTTGATATGATTAATCATAATTCAGGGGGGATTGTTAGAATATTATTCCAAATTTATAATTCGGCACTTATAGGTGTTATATTATATTCATGGCAAGCTTGCAAAACATATTTGGTTTTATGATTAATCATGATAAATAGAGTATGTGTGAATGACCTTGATCAATAGATTTGACATGATTCTTCTTCTAAAGCTGAGCATTGCTGGATTTTTCTGGTGTAGCCAATTTGAGTATGACATTTAAGGTATCTTGGTGTAGAATGTCATGAGAAGACAAAAATAGACACGTGTGTGTCCACGTAGCTAAAGGAATATACATTGTGGATTATATACTGTTAAGTTAAGTTAGTTTGTAGTTCCAGTCATATTAATAAGTACTAGTATATAGTTACTTAATGTAAAGTTGATAATATGTGTTCATATTATATAGATGTTTGGTTATATGACATTACATGATCAGCATATTACTTCAAATATGGAGTGTTACATGTGGGCTTGTCAATCATATACCATATATGACTATGAGTGCTTACTGAAGCTAGCAGAAATGAATATGTGCCATACAAGGTTCTAAGTTGGTGTGAGGTTATGACGTTCACACGTTCACATGTAACATATAAAGCCAATGCTTCCATATTGAAGGTCACACAGAGACACAGACAGACACACACACACAGACACACACTCCCACTCGCTAGGATAGATGATACTGACACATTCACAAGACACTTTGATAAGTTGGGACAGCTGCCAGAAGACTGAGAACGTCATTTCCTGTTTCTTCTTAGAGGACACACACACAGCATGGAGAAAGACAGCAGCCATGAAGCATACATGCTTTCATAAGCTTATACAGCTTTATAACTTTTTATTCTATTTCATATATTTTTACCCACACTGTACTGAACTATTATACTTTTAACATTGTATTTATGATGCCAACTGTGTGACAATAAACTCACACTTTGTTTTAAGTCAGTTTGGCTATCAATGCTATTTCATCCGGAAGCGCCTCTGAAATACAAGAATATTAGATATTAATAATATTCTTCAGCTCTTATAACTGCAGTCAATATGTAGACTCGGCTCCTTGTGCTTTTAGGTGGGTTCACACTGCTTTGCTGTGTTTTGGCCCATTGCTGGTGTATCCGCAGTTTTCCTGCGTTTTACCCACAGTCCTATTGATTTCTAAACTGCAGATACACAAGCAGTGCGCCCAAACTGCAGCAAACCAGTGTGAGCCCAAAGGCTTGTACACACCCCCCTCTATAGAACTTGGTCTGATCAATACTCCTGGCATTCATTTTACACACAACCATACCATCCCAGATCAGGAGGGGTGGGGGCTCCAGGGATTTGTTTGACTATGCAGGCCCTGTCCCTTCTACCCATCCTGGAAGAGTCCTGGAGGGAGTGGCAGGCTGCTGGTGGCAAGTGACACGCTGTATCTGGTGACAGGTTGTCAGTGGCAAGTGGCACACTGTATCTGGTGGCAGGCTGCTAGTGGCAAGTGGCACACTGTATCTGGTGGCAGGCTGCTGGTGGCAAGTGGCACACTATCTGATGGAAGGCTGCTGGTGGTAAGTGACACACTGTATCTGGTGGTAGGCTGTGGTTGGCAAGTGGCACACTGTATCTGGTGGCAGGCTGCTGGTGGCAAGTGGCACACTGTATCTGGTGGCAGGCTGCTGGTGGCAAGTGGCACACTATCTGATGGAAGGCTGCTGGTGGTAAGTGACACACTGTATCTGGTGGTAGGCTGTGGTTGGCAAGTGGCACACTGTATCTGGTGGCAGGCTGCTGGTTTCAAGTGGCACACTATCTGGTGGCAAGTGGCACACTGTATCTGGTGGTAGGCTGTGGTTGGCAAGTGGCACACTGTATCTGGTGGCAGGCTGCTGGTGGCAAGTGGCACACTGTATCTGGTGGTAGGTTGTGGTTGGCAAGTGGCACACTGTATCTGGTGGCAGGCTGCTGGTGGCAAGTGGCATACTGTATCTGGTGGCAAGCTGCTGGTGGCAAGTGGCACACTATCTGGTGGAAGGCTGCTGGTGGTAAGTGACACACAGTATCTGGTGGTAGGCTATGGTTGGCAAGTGGCACACTGTATCTGGTGGCAGGCTGCTGGTGGCAAGTGGCACACTGTATCTGGTGGCAGGCTGCTGGTGGCAAGTGGCACACTATCTGATGGAAGGCTGCTGGTGGTAAGTGACACACTGTATCTGGTGGTAGGCTGTGGTTGGCAAGTGGCACACTGTATCTGGTGGCAGGCTGCTGGTTTCAAGTGGCACACTATCTGGTGGCAAGTGGCACACTGTATCTGGTGGTAGGCTGTGGTTGGCAAGTGGCACACTGTATCTGGTGGCAGGCTGCTGGTGGCAAGTGGCATACTGTATCTGGTGGCAGGCTGCTGGTGGCAAGTGGCACACTATCTGGTGGAAGGCTGCTGGTGGTAAGTGACACACAGTATCTGGTGGTAGGCTATGGTTGGCAAGTGGCACACTGTATCTGGTGGCAGGCTGCTGGTGGCAAGTGGCACACTATCTGGTGGCAAGTGGCAGACTGTATCTGGGGTCAGGCTGCTGGTGGCAAGTGACACGCTGTATCTGGTGACAGGCTGTCAGTGGCAAGTGGCACACTGTATCTGGTGGCAGGCTGCTAGTGGCAAGTGGCACACTGTATCTGGTGGCAGGCTGCTGGTGGAAAGTGGCACACTATCTGGTGGAAGGCTGCTGGTGGTAAGTGACACACTGTATCTGGTGGTAGGCTGTGGTTGGCAAGTGGCACACTGTATCTGGTGGCAGGCTGCTGGTGGCAAGTGGCACACTATCTGGTGGCAAGTGGCACACTGTATCTTGTGGCAGGCTGCTGTTGGCAAGTGGCACACTGTATCTGGTGGCAGGCTGCTGGTGGCAAGTGGCACACTATCTGGTGGAAGGCTGGTGGTGGTAAGTGACACACTGTATCTGTTGGTAGGCTGTGGTTGGCAAGTGGCACACTGTATCTGATGGCAGGCTGCTGGTTTCAGGTGGCACACTATCTGGTGGCAAGTGGCACACTGTATCTGGTGGTAGGCTGTGGTTGGCAAGTGGCACACTGTATCTGGTGGCAGGCTGCTGGTGGCAAGTGGCATACTGTATCTGGTGGCAGGCTGCTGGTGGCAAGTGGCACACTATCTGGTGGAAGGCTGCTGGTGGTAAGTGACACACTGTATCTGGTGGTAGGCTGTGGTTGGCAAGTGGCACACTGTATCTGGTGGCAGGCTGCTGGTGGCAAGTGGCACACTATCTGGTGGCAAGTGGCACACTGTATCTGGGGTCAGGCTGCTGGTGGCAAGTGGCACACTATCTGGTGGCAAGTGGCACACTGTATCTGGGGTCAGGCTGCTGGTGGCAAGTGACACGCTGTATCTGGTGGTAGGCTGTGGTTGGCAAGTGGCACACTGTATCTGGTGGCAGGCTGCTGGTTTCAAGTGGCACACTATCTGGTGGCAAGTGGCACACTGTATCTGGTGGTAGGCTGTGGTTGGCAAGTGGCACACTGTATCTGGTGGCAGGCTGCTGGTGGCAAGTGGCACACTATCTGGTGGCAAGTGGCACACTGTATCTGGGGTCAGGCTGCTGGTGGCAAGTGGCACACTATCTGGTGGCAAGTGGCACACTGTATCTGGGGTCAGGCTGCTGGTGGCAAGTGACACGCTGTATCTGGTGGTAGGCTGTGGTTGGCAAGTGGCACACTGTATCTGGTGGCAGGCTGCTGGTTTCAAGTGGCACACTATCTGGTGGCAAGTGGCACACTGTATCTGGTGGTAGGCTGTGGTTGGCAAGTGGCACACTGTATCTGGTGGCAGGCTGCTGGTGGCAAGTGGCATACTGTATCTGGTGGCAGGCTGCTGGTGGCAAGTGGCACACTATCTTGTGGAAGGCTGCTGGTGGTAAGTGACACACTGTATCTGGTGGTAGGCTGTGGTTGGCAAGTGGCACACTGTATCTGGTGGCAGGCTGCTGGTGGCAAGTGGCACACTATCTGGTGGCAAGTGGCACACTGTATCTGGGGTCAGGCTGCTGGTGGCAAGTGACACGCTGTATCTGGTGACAGGCTGTCAGTGGCAAGTGGCACACTGTATCTGGTGGCAGGCTGCTAGTGGCAAGTGGCACACTGTATCTGGTGGAAGGCTGCTGGTGGCAAGTGGCACACTATCTGGTGGAAGGCTGCTGGTGGTAAGTGACACACTGTATCTGGTGGTAGGCTGTGGTTGGCAAGTGGCACACTGTATCTGGTGGCAGGCTGCTGGTGGCAAGTGGCACACTGTATCTGGTGGCAGGCTGCTGGTGGCAAGTGGCACACTGTATCTGGTGGCAGGCTGCTGGTGGCAAGTGGCACACTATCTGGTGGAAGGCTGCTGGTGGTAAGTGACACACTGTATCTGGTGGTAGGCTGTGGTTGGCAAGTGGCACACTGTATCTGGTGGCAGGCTGCTGGAGGCAAGTGGCACACTGTATCTGGTGGCAGGCTGTGGTTGGCAAGTAGCACAATGTATCTGGTGGCAGGCTGCTGGTGGCAAGTGGCACACTGTATCTGGTGGCAGGCTGCTGGTGGCAAGTGGCACACTGTATCTGATGGCAGGCTGCTGGTGGCAAGTGGCACACTATCTGGTGGAAGGCTACTGGTGGTAAGTGACACACTGTATCTGGTGGTAGGCTGTGGTTGGTAAGTGGCACAATGTATCTGATGGAAGGCTGCTGGTGGCAAGTGGCACACTGTATCTGGTGGCAGGGAGCTGGTGGCAAGTGGCACACTGTATCTGGTGGCAAGTGGCACAATGTATCTGGTGACAGGCTGCTGGTGGCAAGTGACACACTGTATCTGGTGGCAGGCTGCTGGTGGCAAGTGGCACAATGTATCTGGTGGCAAGTGGCACACTGTATCTAGTGGCAGGCTGCTGGTGGCAAGTGGCACACTGTATCTGGTGACAGGCTGTCGGTAGCAAGTGGCACACTGTATCTGGTGACAGGCTGTGGTTGGCAAGTGGCGCACTGTATCTGGTGAAAGGCTGCTGTTGGCAAGTGGCACACTGTATCTGGTGGCATGCTGCTGGTGGCAAGTGGCCCACTGTATCTGGTGGCAGGCTGCTGGTGGCAATTGGCACATTGTATCTGGTGGCAGGCTGCTGGTGGCAAGTGGCACACTGTATCTGTGGCAGGCTGTGGGTAGCAAGTGCCACACTGTATCTGGTTGCAAGTGGCACACTGTATCTGGTGGCAAGTGGCACACTGTATCTGGTGGCAGGCTGCTGGTGGCAAGTAACATGCTGCATCTAGCGGCAGGCAACTGTGGAAAGTGATACGCTACATCTGGTGGCAGGCTATGGGTGGCAAGTGACAAGCTGCATCTGGTGGCAAGTGACAAGCTCAGGTCCCACTGATTCTGCATCATGGTGAGTTGAACTATTTCACTATATATTACAATGTAGTAACTGAAATAATGGAATTTGATCATCCTGACACCATATCAAGCATGGTGTCAGGATGATTGATTTTATGTACTAACACCAGCCATTTGCCTGACAAATCACCTCCACCGCCAATTTCCCCGCCAACCCTGAGACTACATCCCCCACCCTCATCTTTTTTTTGGGAAGAGGGGGTTGTCTCTGAATGACAGTTTGGAAATGTGGTCTCCCTATGTTGCTGCTGGTGAGAGACCGCATAGCAGGTGGTATTGGTGGTGTTGCTGCTGCTCAGAGGCTGCACAGCTGATATTACTGGTGAGAGTTTATTTAATTTGTTTTAGCGAAAAATTGTTTGCATTTTCATTTTGTTTCCATAAAAAGGCCCACCAAAATCCTCAGCACCAGGCCCATGATGCTCTTAATCTGGCCCTGCACTTGCCCCTGGCATGTATGTAGCTCAATATACAACTTAAACCTTGAATCCTAAAATAACCAGACTGTCTGTAACTTTGGATCTATTACAATGAACAGGTGGTGGCCATGTAAGAATTAGGATGTGAAACTAGAAATAAACAGATACATGAACATATATGAATTACATGACCATAAACAAATGTCCACTAGGTATACAGGTAAACAATCTTTTAGCATACCAGTGATGCTGCCTTAGAAGGACCAGGATTTTCCTCTGAAACACGTGGTACAGGCTTAGCTGGCTCCCATGCGGTCTGTCCCAATGGAGAAGATGAAAGAGACTCTTGTAGGAAGTGGATCTAGTTCCCAGTGATATGACAGGAAATGTGTATTAACCATAGAACACATCAATAGTCTTTTGTTAGAGTGGCATCTAGTGGACAATGTTGGTATTGCAAGTCCAGAAGATATTATTTTTCCTTATAGGCTGAAGGCATGACACTCCACATCTGGTATCGTCAGATGCCACTATTTATTCCTCAGATGACAACAATAAAATTAGTTCAGAAACTGGTCTGAGGAACAACTTTGTCTCCTTGTTTCTATGAATCTTGACTTCCACTTTTCTGACCTTTCCATCCTCACTTGGAAAGGTGTTGGTGATGAGACCCAAAGGCCACTTTCCTAATCCTCAACACTGTTGTTGACGTAAACATAGAAACGTCTGGTCTAATTGTAGATGTAGCCTAGCACTACCTTGCTGTCATTATAGAGCTGGATATCCTTGAGGTCAATGTCCATCTCTGAGGTTATTAGTTCTGCTAGTTCAACAGCTAGTACTTCAGCACAAAGTTCTATCCTAGGTACAGTGTGCTCAGAGTGTGGAGCTAGCTTTGCCTTGCCCATGACGAATCCTATGTTACATCATGCTGTAGTGTCGACAGTTCATAAGTAGGCCACAGGAGCTATTGCCTTGGTAAAGGCATCACAGAATATGCAAAGGTTTTGGCTCTGTGTCTTTGTAGAGGGTACGGGAGCATATGGGAGTGAAACATGGAGATCAGATAAGACTGATAGAGAGTTCCTCCACTCTACCCAAGAGTTCCTCTTATCAAGGGGTAGTGGGGAATCCCAGTCAGATGTTTCACGAATCAAGTCTCTAAGTAGAGCTTTACCTTGAATTGTAAAATGTGCTGCAAATCCTAATGGATCATATAGGCTATTGATTGTGGACAAGACACCTCTGCGAGTGAAGGGCCTTTCTTCTCCACTTATTCGGAAGGTAAAGGAATCAGATTTCAAGTCCAAAAGTAGACCTAGACTGCGCTGTACAGGTAAAGAGTTTGTACCTAGATCTAAGTCCCTTAGATCGTTAGAATGGTCTTGAGCAGGGAAAGATTCCATTACCTCTTTGTTGTTGAAAGCAATCTTGTGAAGCCTGAGATTAGAACAAACAAGCATTTTCTGTGCTCTTTTCAGAAGACAGATTGCAGATTCACTGGAAGGTAAGAATTTCAAACAGTCACCTACATAAAAGTCTTTCTCTATGAATTGTTTTGTTTCTGAGCCATACTCAAGTTCGCCTTCTTGGGCGGAATGTCTGAGTCCCTAGATAGCGACTGCAGGTGAAGGGCTATTGCCAAAGATGTTTACCCTCATGCGATACTCTGAGATGTCTTTGGAAGGGTCATTGTCTTTGAACCAAAGGAACCTTAGGAAGTTTCTGTCTTCCTCTCTGACCAGGAAGCAATGGAACATCTGTTGGATGTCAGCTATAAAAGGCAATAGAATCTTTGCGGAAGCGTAAGAGCACTCCCAGGAGTTTGTTGTTGAGGTCTGGGTCTGTCAAGAAGACATCGTTCAAGGAGACACCCACGAATTTGGCACTAAAGTCAAACACTACCCTGATTTGACTTGGCTTTTAAGGGTGAGAGCTATCTCGGCGTGACCGTTCTCAAAGATCTTCCCCATGAAAGAAAAGAAATATTCTCTCATCTCTGCCTTTCTTTGTAAATTACGTCTAAGGGAAGCAAAATGTTGCAACACTTGTTCTCTGTTATTGGGTAAGCGTTGTCTCTGTGGTATGAAGGGAAGAGGTGCAACCAAGATGTTTGTGCTATCTTTGACTAGTCCTTGCTCCATTATTTCTAAGAAGAGTTTGTCCTCAATAGACATTGCCACATGATTGTCATCTTTAGTTCTTTGAAAGACTGTGCACCATAAATGGTCTCGGTCGCTGTCACAGGCAAAGTTGTCACTAGTGGGACTTGTGAAGGGACAAGACAAGTGGGTGGTATAGGCCGATTCCTTAACACGGAAATGGTTGTGGCATGGCTGGAAAAGAGAGGGACGCCCATTCTCGAGGGTATTTGTGAGCATGCTGCTAACGTAGTTAGGTTTATGCACGCTTCCTGGACAGACGTCTCCTATGATGACCCATCCGAGGTCTAACCTCTGAGCATAAGGAGCGTTGTTGGGACCATTAATTTGAGCTCTTGATTTGTGGACTTGTAAAATATCTCTGCCAAGGAGTAGGATAATCTGAGCCTGAGGGTCAAGTTCTGGTATCAGATGCGCTATGCGTTTCAAGTGTGGGTGATGAGCAGCCACATCTGGTGTAGGAATTTCAAATCTATGGTCAGGGATCTGGTTGCATTCGATAAGAGTTGGCAAAGACAAGCATGATTGTCCATCAATGAACTCGACTTGGTAGCCGCATGCTCTCCTCCCCGCCATCTCCACTAATCCTGCACAAGTTTTTAAGGGGTAGGGATGCTGGGGCCTTTAATGCCAAAGATGTCAAAGAAGGTTGAGCTGGCTAATGACTTGTTACTTTGGTCATCCAGAATTGCGTAAAGCTTAATAGCTTTGTCTTTTTGGCCTGCTAGGTAGACTCTGACTAGGCAGATTTTGGAGCAGGACCTGCCACCTATGACTCCTTTGCAGACCTCTGTACATTGTGAAGTGATATGTGGTGTAGTTGTAATGGTGTGCTCTTCCTCCCCGCCAAGCTCACTAGTGCTGAGAGTGTGTTGTAAAGTCCATGGAGCTGGCCCAGAATGTAAACCTGTGTTGTGAACTGATCTGTCACATTCTATGCATTTTAAACTGACCTTACAGTCTTTGGCGAGGTGAGATGTTGAAGAGCAGCACCTGTAGCAGATGTGGTTCTTCTTGAGGAAGGCTTTGCGGTCCTGCAGGGTTTTCTCTCTGAAGGCTCTGCATTTTAGGAGAGGATGTGGCTTCCGATGCAAGGGACGCTGCTTACCAGGATCTTTGACCTTTGTCCCCGAGTTAGAGAAGCTGGCAGACCTGTGAAAAGAATCTGGAGGAGTCACGTTAGTTTTGTGTACTGCTACTGGAGGTTTGCAAGGCTTAAGTCCCGAAGGAGCAGCACGTGACAATGTAAAATCAAAACTTGGATCATTTCTTGTTTTAGCTTGCTGACACACAAAGTTCACAAAAACAGAAAACGGAGGGAATGGAACATCATGCTGTCTTTTAAATCGGGATCCATGTGTAATCCACTGCTCTTGCAAGTTGTAGGGTAACTTTTGTACAATGGGGCTGACACCTCTGGCTGTGTCAAGGAATACAAGTTCTTGTCATGCCGCGTACACACGAGCAGACTTTACGGCAGATTTGGTCCGGCGGACTGGACTCCATCAGATAATTCGATCGTGTGTGGGCTCCAGCTGACTTTTTTTCCCAAAAGTTCGACGGACCTAGAAATGAAATGTTTCAAATCTTTCCGACGGACTCGAGTCCGGTCGAAAAATCCGCTCCTCTGTATGCTAGTCCGACGGACTAAAACCGACGCTAGAGCAGCTATTGGCTACTGGCTATCAACTTCCTTATTTTAGTCCGGTCGTACGTCATCACATATGAATCCGTCGGACTTTGGTGTGATCGTGTGTGTCCAAGTCCGTCTGTTTGTAAGTCCGACGCACCTACGCTACAAAGTCCGTCGGAAAGATCGTCGGACCAAGTCTGCCATAAAGTCCGCTCGTGTGTACGTGTCTTTAAACTTTTCAAGTCCTTTGGTGACTAACTCACGTCGTGCAGAGAACCTTGCAAAGTCTATGGTGGCTTGGTTAGCCTGCTGTGTGTTGCCATGGTGAGATGGCTGTGTGTAGTCATACCTTTTGAGGGTGCCAAGCCGACCTCTGTCGTACCGTTCTGACTTGGACATTGGTTCTGGAGGACGATTAGAAGGCTCTGCTATCTCACGTGTAGGGAGTCTGTCGTAGGAGGCATCACATTGCATAGATTTCTCCTGTTTGCAGGCTTGAGACTTGTTGCTGACTTGCGGCGGTACCGTGTAGTGTCTTTAGCTTGTCTTTTTGACGTCATCTTTGTCACTGCTTGGCTTAAAATGTTGATTGATGTAATCTGAAGTTTGTTTTTAGAGAATCTTGAGGAAGATCTAGAGGAGCCGAAAACTTGGGACCTTGTCTTGAGGGAGGATGCCTGGCTATGTGACATGTTGCTTGCAGGAATACTTGACTGCTTGACTGTGTAGAGACTGCTGTATTGCCATATGTAGGTCACTGCGCTGACAGGGTAGCAGGCCTCTGTGTAGTCACTGTCCTAAATCCCACTTGCTGGATAGCCGCTGTTTCACTGTTCTGTTCTCGCTACACGTTTGCCCCTGGCGTGTATGTAGCTCAACATACAGCTTAAACCTTGAATCCTAAAATAACCAGACTGTCTGTAGCTTTGGATCTTTATTACAATGAACAGGTGGTGGCCATATAAGAATAGGATATACACGTGCGGTGAAACTAGAAATAAACAGATAAATGAACATATAATAATTACATGAACATAAACAAATGTCCATTAGGTATACAGGTAAACGATCTTTTAACATACCAGTGATGTAGCGTTAGAAGGACCAGGATTTTCCTCTGAAACACGTGGTGCAGGCTTAGCTGGCTCCCATGCGGTCTGTCCCAATGGAGAAGATGAAAGAGACTCTTGTAGGAAGTGGAGCTAGTTCCCAGTGATATGACAGTAAACGTGTATTAACCATAGAACACTGCCCATCAATAGTCTTTTGTTGGAGTGGCATCTAGTGGACAATGTTGGTATTGCAAATCCAGAAGATATTATTTTTCCTTATAGGCCAAAGGCATTCCACCCCCACTGTATGACTCATTGTGTTTAGGCCGATTCTAGGTAGTTAGTCTATGCAGATAAGCTATCTTTGTAAATTCCTTTCAGCTACATAAAATTAATGATGAAAAAATCTCTGTAGAAACCTGGTAACCCCTAGAAACTTAGGAGCGAGTTTACCCCTCCTCTCTGTGTTGTAATTCACATATAAAGATATCATTCTTAATAAAGAGTTCAGACTCACTTTGCACACGAAAGCTGCCTGTTGTGTGTGTCATTGGGGTCTCCAGAATTCTGACGGGGTGGCTGTGGATTACCAAGGGAGGGTGGTCGGCTGTCCAGAAATCTATGCTATCAGATGGGGGTTCGTCCCGATTAAAGCAGTCAGTTATTCCACGGTAAGTGAATTTTTTGTCTTATCTGACAGATTATTTCCTTGCCGCGGTTCTGAGCCGCTATAGAACCGTTTAAATTGTATAGAAAGGAGACGGACCATTCCTACATAGACTAATTTAGAAAAAGGTCTTTTGTAGACCTGAAAGTCCTTTTGGGAAGGACACAAATATAGAAAAAGGTCTTTGACAGACCTTACAAAGTCCTTTGGGAGGACACAAATACTGTTTACTCCTTTTGAGAAGGAGAATAATCTATGAGGTAAATCTACCGCTACCCATAACTTTTCTGCTTATTCTTTCTGTCGCTTAGAAGTATAAGATAATTTGGATGAGATGGTTGTAAGGTAAGACAGCCGTTCCCCACTGTCAATATGGGTAAAAAATATGGTAAAGAAGTTTCTCCCCCTCCTCCCAACCCTGGGGAAACATGTAAAGCTTATGTAGCTAGGGGTTTGTGGTATGGATTCTCAGTTCATAGTCCCCTGGGTGTCCAATCTATCGGGGTGGACTGAAACTATGCATAGCTCCGATCCTTTCCCCCTGGATGGTGATAATGATAGGGTCCATATGGATATGGTAAAATGATTATGTCTAGGAGATAAAAAAGCATTTCCCTGGTACTCCGGGGACCCACAATGGGACATGACTCATATGAGTTGGTAGACGCACCAACTAGAAATAAAACATTACTGGATCTACTGATTACCAACAATACAGACCTGATCACGGATGTGGAAATGCGGGGCAATTTAGGTAACAGTGATCACAGGTCAATTAGTTTCAGTATAAATCACACAAATAGGAAACATAAAGGGAATACAAAGACACTGAATTTCAAAAGAGCCAACTTCCCTAAACTACAAACCTTGCTAAAAGGCATAAACTGGGATAAAATATTAGAAACAAAGAATACGGAGGAGAGATGGGTTTGCTTTAAGAGCATATTAAATAAGGGCATTAGCCAATGTATCCCATTGGGTAATAAATTTAAAAGAGCGAACAAAAGTCCTGGATGGCTTAACTCCAATGTAAAAATGCATATAAAAGCAAAGGAGAAGGCCTTCAAAAAATACAAGGTTGAGGGATCATCCTCAGCATTCAGACTTTATAAAGAATGCAACAGGATATGTAAAGGTGCAATTAGGACAGCTAAGATAGAACATGAAAGACACATAGCGGAGGAGAGCAAAAAAAATCCCAAGAAATTCTTTAAGTATGTAAACAGTAAAAAAGGGAGGACAGACCATATTGGCCCCATAAAGAATGAGGAAGGACATCTGGTTACAAAGGATGGGGAGATGGCGAAGGTATTGAATTTATTCTTCTCCTCAGTCTTCACGAGTGAATCGGGGGGCTTCAGTAACCAAAACTGCAGTGTTTATCCTCATGACACAACACAGGAAGCACCTCCATGGTTAACAGAGGACGGAATTAAAATTAGACTTGAGAAACTTAACATTAATAAATCACCGGGACCAGATGGCTTGCATCCGAGGGTACTTAGGGAACTCAGTCAAGTGATTGCCAGACCGTTGTTCCTAATTTTTACAGATAGTCTACTGACTGGAATGGTACCAGCTGATTGGAGAAAAGCCAATGTAGCACCTATATTTAAAAAGGGCCCAAAATACATCCCTGGGAATTACAGACCAGTTAGCCTAACATTGATAGTATGTAAACTCTTGGAGGGGATGATAAGGGACTATATACAGGATTTTAGTAATACGAACGATATCATTAGCAGTAATCAGCATGGATTCATGAAGAATCGTTCTTGCCAAACCAATCTATTAACCTTCTATGAGGAGGTGAGTTGCCATCTAGATAAAGGAAGGCCTGTAGACGTGGTGTATCTGGATTTTGCAAAAGCATTTGACACAGTTCCCCATAAACGTTTACTCTACAAAATAAGGTCTGTTGGCATGGACCATAAGGTGAGTACATGGATTGAAAACTGGCTACAAGGGCGAGTTCAGAGGGTGGTGATAAATGGGGAGTACTCAGAATGGTCAGGGGTGGGTAGTGGGGTGCCCCAGGGTTCTGTGCTGGGACCAATCCTATTTAATTTGTTCATAAACGATCTGGAGGATGGGATAAACAGTTCAATCTCTGTATTTGCAGACGATACTAAGCTAAGCAGGGCAATAACTTCTCCGCAGGACGTGGAAACCTTGCAAAAAGATCTGAACAAATTAATGGGGTGGGCGACTACATGGCAAATGAGGTTCAATGTAGAAAAATGTAAAATAATGCATTTGGGTGGCAAAAATATGAATGCAATCTATACACTGGGGGGAGAACCTCTGGGGGAATCTAGGATGGAAAAGGACCTGGGGGTCCTAGTGGATGATAGGCTCAGCAATGGCAGGCAATGCCAAGCTGCTGCTAACAAAGCAAACAGAATATTGGCATGCATTAAAAGGGGGATCAACTCCAGAGATAAAACGATAATTCTCCCGCTCTACAAGACTCTGGTCCGGCCGCACCTAGAGTATGCGGTCCAGTTCTGGGCACCAGTCCTCAGGAAGGATGTACTGGAAATGGAGCGAGTACAAAGAAGGGCAACAAAGCTAATAAAGGGTCTGGAGGATCTTAGTTATGAGGAAAGGTTGCGAGCACTGAACTTATTCTCTCTGGAGAAGAGACGCTTGAGAGGGGATATGATTTCAATTTACAAATACCGGACTGGTGACCCCTCAATAGGGATAAAACTTTTTTGCAGAAGAGAGTTTACCAAGACTCGTGGCCACTCATTAAAATTAGAAGAAAAGAGGTTTAATCTTAAACTACGTAGAGGGTTCTTTACTGTAAGAGCGGCAAGGATGTGGAATTCCCTTCCACAGGCGGTGGTCTCAGCGGGGAGCATTGATAGCTTCAAGAAACTATTAGATAAGCACCTGAATGACCACAACATACAGGGATATACAATGCAATACTGACACATAATCACACACATAGGTTGGACTTGATGGACTTGTGTCTTTTTTCAACCTCACCTACTATGTAACTATATGTAACTATGAGACAGGGAGGGGAGAACTGGTTAAAATATGCCCCGTATTGGTTCCAGAGGGATAATAAGAAACAAAAGAAATCCAATAAATGTTTAAGTAAGGAGGATTATGAGAGAAAGAACAGGGAAAAGGCAGATAAGCAGAGACCAGACTGAACTGCCCCCCTCCTTCCATTTAACCCTCCACCATATACAAACAAAATCTATCTCAGTCTCACAAAAGAAGATAAAAATCTTACACACAAGAAGACATGCACCTGATTATTGATAGAATAATCGGACACACAACTGCATGGAACTGGGTTCATGTCCTGACCATAGCTGTAACACAAGACGGTGACACCAAAGCAGCAGATTATGGGCTTAACATTGAAGATGGTAGGAAGAAAATGTCGGAAGGAATTGAGAAAGAAATGACAAGTGCTTTTAAAAAGTTTTCCCTCCCCACTGCTATAGCATGCGAACAAATTCAAGTGAATCAGTATTCGATATTTGGAAGAAATTCATGGATACCTGGACTCAAGAGGATGGGTTATCCTTGCAGGCAGATATGACTAGTCTGATAATTCAGACTTAGATCTCTAACCTGAAACCACAGATGGGCTTAAGGGTCAGGCAAATGATTTCTGAATGGCCAACAAGTACTTTGGATGTTTTTCAGAAAACATTAACAGAAAGGGATGCTGTAGGGTGTTTTGATATAGCAAAGGAAAAAGCAGTAGGTGCCCCATGGTAATGGTGGGCAGTGGTGAAGAGAAAGAGGATTTTCTAGGAGTCCTCAGCAGTCTAGAACCAGTTGTTTCAACTGCGGACAGGAGGGCCACTGGAAAAATCAATGCCCATATGAACCTTTCAATCAATCAACTTCAATCAATTTCAATCAACAACAAAATAGTCAAGCCCCTGCCCAGATACAGAACCCTCAGCAAAATCAGGGAGTGAAATACCCCATTCAGTGGACCCAGCCTAAACCACAACAACAATGAAGCTGCCCAGAAGGTAGTATCCAGCATTTCCCCTTGTCTCTCGCTCCTTTGACGAACAACCAATAGTGACTCTGCATGTCCAGAGAAAGTTAACCCCTTTCTTCTTGGACTCAGGAGCTACTCATAGTACCCTCAGTGAGGACTACT
This sequence comes from Aquarana catesbeiana, assembly GCF_042186555.1. Lineage (NCBI taxonomy): Eukaryota > Metazoa > Chordata > Amphibia > Anura > Ranidae > Aquarana > Aquarana catesbeiana. Next base: position 498,905,081 of record NC_133327.1, on the reverse strand, counting down.
ACAGAGGAGAGACAACGAATGCTGAGCCTTCAATGGAAATTAATGGGTTACTCACCAAAACTTTAGAAAACCCTCCTCTCTCAGTAGTAAATGTAGAACGCGGATCAATGTTGTTGCATCACAGTTTCAGGATAATACCAAACTGCCCTGTCAATCTTTTGGGGAGAGACTTAGAAGACTGAGAATAGAGATAACCAATCAGGGGAGGTGTGATTGCTCATTCTAAAAAGATCCCCATATGGCCCATAATGTTGAATACTGAAGTGCAAGAGACAGACACGGGACCCCCCAGTGATTCTGACAAAGTATGGTCAGAGAGTGCTCTAGAGGTAGGGCTCATCACCCTCAAAGAATGGGCACAACCCATTTATCACAAACAGTATTCTTTGCCAAAAGAAAAAGAGGAAGGCATTGCTCTTATGGTAGAACACTTCTTAAAGAAGGGCATTCTAAAAGAAGTTGTATCCCCTACAACACACCCATCAACCCAGTTAAAAAGCTGTTTGGCAGTTAGGTTTGTTCAAGACCTTTGAGCTGTAAATAACCTGGTAGTGCATTTTTTTCAAAGGTTGTGCCTATTGCTGTACAGGGCATGCCGGCGTGTCTCAGAGCTCTGGCATCCTGTGCAATGGTGGTGGAAATGGCTACATCATTCACTGTAGGACATGCCACCACACTACACACCACTCACAATGTATCCATTCTACTAAAGAATTGGGATGAGCCGAACACCCCCCTGTTCGGTTCGCACCAGAACTTGCGAACAGGCAAAAAATTTGAACACGCGAACACCGTTAAAGTCTATGGGACACGAACATGAATAATCAAAATTGCTAATTTTAAAGGCTTATATGCAAGTTATTGACATAAAAAGTGTTTGGGGACCTGGGTCCTGCCCCAGGGGACATGGATCAATGCAAAAAAAAGTTTTAAAAACGGCCGTTTTTTCGAGAGCAGAGATTTTAATAATGCTTAAAGTGAAACAATAAAAGTGTAATATCCCTTTAAATTTTGTACCTGGGGGGTGTCTATAGTATGCCTGTAAAGGGGCTCATGTTTCCCGTGTTTAGAACAGTCTGACAGCAAAATGACATTTCAAAGGAAAAAAAGTCATTTAAAACTACTCGCGGCTATAATGAATTGTCGGTCCGACAATACACATAAAAGTTAATTGATAAAAACGGCATGGGAATTCCCCACAGGGGAACCCCGAACCAAAATTAAAAAAAAAAATGATGTGGGGGTCCCCCTAAATTCCATACCAGGCCCTTCAGGTCTGGTATGGATATTAAGGGGATCCCCCGGCCAAAATAAAAAAAAATGGCGTGGGGTCCCCCTCAAAATCTATACCAGACCCTTCAGGTCTGGTGTGGACTTTAAGGGGAACCTCGTGCCAAAATTAAAAAAAAAAAATCGGCGTGGGGTCCCCCTAAAAAGCCATACCAGATCCTTATCTGAGCATGCAACTTGGCAGGCCACAGGAAAAGAGGGGGGACGAGAGAGCAGCCCCCCTCCTGAACCGCACCAGGCCACATGCCCTCAACATTGGGAGGGTGCTTTGGGGTAGCCCCTCAAAACACCTTGTCCCCATGTTGATGAGGACAAGGGCCTCATCCCCACAACCCTGGCTGGTGGTTGTGGGGGTCTGCGGGCAGGGGGCTCATCGGAATCTGGAAGCCCCCTTTAACAAGGGGACCCCCAGATCCCGGCCCTCCCCCCCTGTGCGAAACAGTAAGGGGGTACTTGTACCCCTACCATTTCACTAAAAAAGTGTGCAAATGTTAAAAATGACAAGAGACAGTTTTTGACAATTCCTTTATTTAAATGCTTCTTCTTTCTTCTATCTCTTTTCGGTTTCTTCCTCCATCTTCTTCTTCTTCTGGTTCTTCTGGTTCTTCTGGTTCATCCTCCGGTGTTCTCGTCCGGCATCTTCCTCCGCGGAGTCGGCGTCTTCTTCCCTTCTTCTCCTCGGGCCGCTCCGCATCCATGATGGCATGGAGGGAGGCTCCCGCTGTGTGATGCTTCTCTCTTCATCTTCTTCTCTTCATCTTTTTCTCTTCATCTTCTTTTCTGGCCGCTCCGCATTCCATGATGGCATGGAGGGAGGCTTCCGCTGTGTGATGCTTCTCCTCTTCTGACGGTTCTTAAATAACGGGGGGGGCCACCCGGTGACCCCGCCCCCCTCTGATGCATGGTGACTTGACGGGACTTCCCTGTGGCGTCAAGTCCCCGTTATTTAAGAACCTTCAGAAGAGGAGAAGCGTCACACAGCGGGAGCCACCCTCCATGCCATCATGGATGCGGAGCAGCCCGAAAAGAAGATGAAGAAAAGAAGATGAAGAGAAGAAGATGAAGAGAAGAAGATGAAGAGAAGAAGATGAAGAGAAGAAGATGAAGAGAAGAAGATGAAGAGAAGAAAATGAAGAGAAGAAGATGAAGAGAGAAGCGTCACACAGCGGGAGCCTCCCTCCATGCCATCATGGATGCGGAGCAGCCCGAAAAGAAGATGAAGAAAAGAAGATGAAGAGAAGAAGATGAAGAGAAGAAGATGAAGAGAAGAAAATGAAGAGAAGAAGATGAAGAGAGAAGCGTCACACAGCGGGAGCCTCCCTCCATGCCATCATGGATGCGGAGCGGCCCGGAGAAGAAGGGAAGAAGACGCCGACGCCGTGGAGGAAGATGCCGGACGAGAACACCGGAGGAAGAACCAGAAGAACCAGAAGAACCAGAAGAAGATGGAGGAAGAAACCTAAGGAAGATAGAAGAGAGAAGAAAGAAGAAACATTCAAATAAAGGAATTGTCAAAAACTGTCTCTTGTCATTTTTAACATCTTTGACACTTTTTAGTGAAATGGTAGGGGTACAAGTACTCCCTTACCATTTCACGCAGGGGGGAGGGCCGGGATCTGAGGGTCCCCTTGTTAAAGGGGGCTTCCAGATTCCGATAAGCACCCCACCCGCAGACCCCCACAACCACCGGCCAGGGTTGTGGGGATGAGGCCCTTGTCCTCATCAACATGGGGACAAGGTGTTTTGGGGGGCTACCCCAAAGCACACTCCCAATGTTGAAGGCATGTGGCCTGGTATGGTTCAGGAGGGGGGCCGCTCTCTCGTCCCCCCTCTTTTCCTGTGGCCTGCCAGGTTGCGTGCTCAGATAAGGGTCTGGTATGGATTTTTGGGGGACCCCACGCCATTTTTTTTTAAATTTTGGCGCGGGGCTCCCCTTAAAATCCATACCAGACCTGAAGGGTCTGGTATAGATTTTGGGGGGACCCCACGCCTTTTTTTTAAAAAAATTTAGCCGGGGTTCCCCTTAATATCCATACCAGACCTGAAGGGCCTGGTATGGAATTTAGGGGGACCCCCCCCCCACGTAATTTTTTTTTTTTAATTTTGGTTCGGGGTTCCCCTGTGGGGAATTCCCATGCCGTTTTTATCAGTGAATTTGTTTGTGTATTGTCGGACCGGCAATTCATTATAGCAGCGAGTAGTTTAAATGACTTTTTTCCTTTGAAATGTCATTTTGCTGTCAGACTGTTCTAAACACGGGAAACATGCGCCCCTTTACAGGCATACTATAGACACCCCCCCTAGCTACAAAATTTAAAGGGATATTACACTTTTATTGTTTCACTTTAAGCATTATTAAAATCACTGCTCCCGAAAAAACTGCCGTTTTTAAAACTTTTTTTTGCATTGATACATGTCCCCTGGGGCAGGATCCAGGTCCCCAAACACTTTTTATGACAATACCATGAATATAAGCCTTTAAAATTAGCACTTTTGATTTCTCCCATAGACTTTTAAAGGGTGTTCCGCAGCATTCGAATTTGCCACAAACACCCCAAATTGTTCGCTGTTTGGCGAACTTGCGAACAGCCGATGTTCGAGTCGAACATGAGTTCGACTCGAACTCGAAGCTCATCCCTACTAAAGAATATTCATACCCAGCACATGTCAGCCCAAAGGTTGAGCGGTTATGAAGTAATTTTACTTTCTAACCCAAAACTTGAGATAAAATATGCCTCTCCCACTTCTGGCCCAGCTCCAATCCAGAATGCCTTGCTAGGCTTGAAAGATGAGGAAGATGAGGTAATGCCTTTAAAATTAGCACTTTTGATTTCTCCCATAGACTTTTAAAGGGTGTTCCGCGGCATTCGAATTTGCCGTGAACACCCCAAATTGTTCGCTGTTTGGCGAACTTGCGATGTTCGAGTCGAACATGAGTTTGACTCGAACTCGAAGCTCATCCCTACTAAAGAATATTCATACCCAGCACATGTCAGCCCAAAAGTTGAGCGGTTATGAAGTAATTTTACTAACCCAAAACTTGAGATAAAATATGCCTCTCCCACTTCTGGCCCTTGAAAGATGAGGAAGATGAGGTAATGCCTCAACGTGAATGCATGGACCTCATCCACCAAGACACATCCCCAGACTAGACATGTCTTCAACTGTTCTCCCTGGAGCACACAATGTCTTTGTGGATGGGTCTTGTTTAAGACCAAATGATAACACATACCACGCAGGGTATGCTGTTGTCCAATTGCCTGATAAAATACTGGAAGCAAACCCTGTCCCATTCCAATCAGCACAAGCTGCAGAACCTATAGCCCTTGCTAGAGCTTGTCAGCTTTTTGAAGGACAGGATGTAAACATTTACACTGACTCCAAGTATGCATTCGGTGTTACACACGATTTTGGAGTTATATAGAAAAGATGGGGCTATACAGCAGCAGATGGTAAATCCATCTGACATTCCACACTTGTCACAAGCCTGTTACACCAAAATCCATTGCTATATTGCACTGTAAGGCACATACAGGTCAGCAATATGACATAGCCAAGGGAAATGCTTTAGCTGACAAAGCAGCAAAAGAGGCAGCATCCACACAGCCAGCAGACATCCAAATGCCATTGCTCTCACCTGAAATCCCACTCCTAGATCAGACATTGCATGATCTCCAAACATATGCTACAGACAAAGACATCCAACAATGGAATGCAGTAGGTGTGCAGAAAAGCTCAGAATCTGAGCTTGTCTGCTATGAGGGGAGACCATGTATTCCTGTAGCAAGTGCTCCTTTATTCATTGCACAATACCATGGTGTAGGACACAGAGGCTGGCAGGTCACATGTGAATTATTAGACAAGGATTTTTTCATCCCTGGTCTTCCCTCCTTAGTGAAGGCTTATGTTTCCAGTTGCATCACATGCATCCGGAATAATCCCAGGAACCCTCACAAGGCAAAACACCTAACCTATCCATCCACACCATTCACTCATTTACAAATTGATTTCACACACATGCCTAAGTTAGATAAGAGACAAAAATACCTACTTGTAATAGTGCACATGTTCTCAAGATAGAAATGTTTGCCACAACAAAGGAAGATGCACAAACATTAGTGAGAATTCTTAAACAGGAAATCACTCCCAGATGGGGATGCCTGCTTCAGATCAACTCAGACAATGGCCCTGCATTTGTAGACCAAAGTCTGCCAAGATTTAGTAAAAAAGCTCAAAACTGACTGGAAGTTTCACATACTTTATCACCCTCAAAGTTCAGGTATAGTGGAAAGGATGAACAGAACCATTAAGGATAAAGATCAGGAAGGCCACTGGAGATACGTTTACCAATTGAAAGAAGGTCCCCCCAGCCATTCTAGCTTAGGTAAGAATGACACCCTCTAAGAAAACAGGATATTCTCTTTTTGAAGTCCCTTGGGCCAGACAGCCACTTATGTTAGAAAGAGGGGACCTTGATCTCATTCAGTAAGAATATGTAAGAAAACTTATTGAAAACTTTGAATAAAATTGAAAGAAATGTTTCTCGCACCTCTCCTTCTTCTTCACAGGAACCTACACATCCTTTCCAGGTGGGTAACACCGTGGTGGTCCAGCAATTGAACCGCACCAAGAAGCAGGAGTAGCTCTTCGGACCCCCAACCACAGTGAATGCAGTTACCCGCACAGCTATTCTGGTAGAGGAACAACAGGTCTGGATTCATGCCAGTCATGTGAAGAAGGTGAACCAAGCACCTAAGAGGAAGATTAAAGACAAAGGAGGTGAAGTAAGCAGTGAAAACCCTCAAATAGTGAGTGAAGCAGGTGGTCAAGACTCTGAAAAAAGATGACCTCGCCTATTTCACCACAGACTTCTGGAAGGCCTTGTGCCTCCTATTCTTGATCACTTTGATTGTGTTCCTACCCACGTGGATCATAACTAACTGTATATATCAACCTGAGGACTTGGGTGCCATAAAAGGCATATGTGGAGCACAACCTATACATGACACACGTAACAGGTCAAAAAAGAGAATCATTGGGAGAAAATGAGATAGAGGAAGGATCAAACACTTTCCATGTTAAAATGTTATTGATGAAGTTCAAATATGCATATGCACAAAAAAGTCAGGTTATGAGAAATGTTGAAAAACAAGAAAAAATACTGCGCTACCACTAAATCAATAAACCCCCCAAAAAAGCAGCAGTTAAACAGTGAGATGTGCACCAAAATGGCAAAAGAAAAAGAAATAACCGCGCTAAAATATATATGAATAAAATATGTGAAATATTCTTGTATCGATGTCCCAAAAACCTCTGTTAGAAAATTCATGTATATATGTGAAACATTGCGATAATCAGAAAAATATATATAAGTCCATACATATAACTGTGAATCAAAAGGTGATATCCATATGTGGTAGATGGAAATCTTTATATATGATAATTGACCAGAATCAGTCACAGAGAGAAGCCCATGAATGGACACAACCAGACTTGGTGGTAAAGATGAAAGAGACACCACACTCAGTGATCCGCCACTGCACAAATATTGCGCTTACCACAAGGCAAGCAAAAACCAGCCTATGTTCCGTCCTGGTATGGGAAAATCCAGCTGGTGTGACTTGACTGCATACAGCGTGGCTAAGAGGATGTAGCAAGGACCCCAAACTCTCGTCTCACAGGCATGTGAATGAAAAGAAACTGACCATAGTGTAATACTGGCAGGACAGTTTAATAAAAAAAGGTAGAAAACTTACATAAGTAGATTAAAAACAGCAAATAGCCGGCCGGCATAGCGAGCACCCGTCCACACTAGGATGGCGATGACGTCAGAGCGTCAACCTCCCGACGTACGTTTCACCACAAATGGCGTCGTCTGGGGAACGGGCGACGCTCTGAGTCATCGCCTTAAATAGAATACAGATAACCAAGCCTTGTTCTGAGATCTCAGCAGTGGAAGGGAAAATAGCCACTCAAATCGTGGCTCATATTAGAGGGGGAAAAAGAATCAGAACTGAATCTTATACTTAAAACAAATTGCTTAGTATGAAAATGCAAATATGTGAACCAAACAAATGAAAAAATGTATAGAAAAGTGTCCAATCAAGAAGTCCTTCCTCTGACAAAAGGTCAGGCTAGCTCAATATTCCTTGAAACTATTGAGCAAAAGGATTATGAGATTCGACACACTGCCATCTTGTGGTGATAAAAGAGATGGCTATAAAAATACAAAAAACCGAGTGAATGACCTCAAATAATAATTAAACAGTCTCCATGAATTAAAATTAAAAATAAATAAAATGTGATAAATTCCTTGCGGACACATATTAACCAAGAGGCTAAGGCGTCTCATGGTATATATTATTGTTGAGAGCCTATACTCCACAAAGTAATAATAAAAACAAATTTTATTGAAAATAAAAATAAAATAAAATTAGTGTGCATATCTTTGCCTAAAAAAGGCACAAAAAATCTTAAATACTTTAGGAAATATTGTATTATATTATATATATATATTACAATATAATATAATACAATATTTCCTAAAGTATTTAAGGAAAATGCTTCAAATAAAAGCAGTGCCAAAAACACAGGCTGTAAAAAATATTGCTTAATTGGTTGCCAATTTCTCTTAAATATTTACTAGGAATGTTGCCGAAATTTGCAAATTGTCATTTATGCACCTGATGCGTTTGGGGAAACTCCTTTTTTTATATTCTGCTTTATGACTGTTTATCTTAGTTGACATTTAAAGAGCGATGATGTATTGTTAATGTCACAAAAATCTGCACCAAGAAGATGGTTTTCACCAATAAAAAATAATAATTATTATTATTATTATACAGGATTTATATAGCGCCAACAGTTTACGCAGTGCTTTACAACATTAGGGAAGACAGTACAATTACAATACAATTCGACACAGGGGGAATCAGAGAGCTCTGCTCATTAGAGCTTACAATCTAGGAGGGAGGGTCAAGTTATACAAAATGGTAATAGCTGTGGGGGATGAGCTAATGGAGAAAATAGTACAGTTGTTAGATGGAGGCATGATAGGCTTCTCTGAAGAGGAAAGTTTTCAGGAATCGCCTAAAAGTGGATACATTTGGAGACAGTCTGACAGATTGGGGTAGCGAATTCCAGAGGATGGGCGAGGCTCAGGAGAAGTCCTGGGGGCGGATATGGGAGGAGGTGATGAGGGATCTAGAGAGCAGGAGATCTTGGGAGGAATGAAGAGGGCGATTAGGTTGGTATTTTGAGACTAGGCTAGTGATGTAGCTGGGAGCAGAGTTGTGGATGGCTTTGTAACTTATTGTTAGTATTTTGAATTTAATTTGTTGGGCAAGTGGCAGCCAATGGAGGTTTTGGCAGAGAGGGGTAGCAGACACTGTGAGGTTTGTAAGGTGGATGAGTCTGGCAGCAGCATTCATGATGGACTGAAGGGGGATAGTCTATTTATATTAGGGTGTTTGCACATATTTTTATGTTTTGAATAGATCCTATATCTATTTATTTACTGATTGATACATTACACTCTAACGCAGCGTATTCTTTCTTTTGGATTATTTGCACGATATATGAGACGTGATCTGTGTGTGCAGCTGAGTAGTGATAGTCTTTTGGCATAAGATCGTTGTGGCTCGCACGATTTGACAGGGAGCGGTGTGCTAGCAGGATGGGAAAAAAAGTCCTGCTAGCAGCATCTTCGGAGCGGTGAAGGAGCGGAGTGTATACCGCTCCTTCACCGCTGCTGCCCATTGAAATCAATGGGACAGCGCGGCTATAGCACCGGCAAAGTGCCTCTGCTAGCGGCCGAATACCGATTGGTAAAGCGCCGCTTACAATAGTGGCGCTTTACCGCCGATGCTGCCCCCGCCCCAGTGTGAAAGGACCCTTAGAGAGTGTAGGATAGAGTCAGAGGGGGACCGTAGTATTTGAGAGGGAATAGGGTCCAAGGGGCAGGTGATTAGGTGGGCGTTAGAAAGGAGTTTAGCAACTTCGTCTGTAGTAGCAGATTTGAATAAGGGGAGTGTCAATTGTACCTGTTGATATGGGGTCTTAACTGGGGGAGATACCTGTAGAGTGGAGATTTCATCACGGATTGTATCAATCTTGTTTTTGAAGTGATTAGCAATCTCCTGGGCAGTGAGTGAATCAGTGGGTGGAGACGGTGGAAGATGAGGTAGAGAGTTGAAGGTAGAGAAAAGTTTATGGGGACTGGATGAGAAGGTGTTAATAAGAGTTGTGAAATAGGTCTGCTTGGCAGTGTGGAGGAAAGAATAGTATTTTTGGAGGGCAGATTTGTATTGGTTGAAGTCTTTGAGAGACTTGGTTTGTGCCACAGATGCTCAAGAGCGCAACTAGGTTTTTTGAGAATTTTAGTGTCATCTGTTTGCCAGGGTTGTAGGGGTCGAGGCCTGATTCTGCGTGTAGTGAGGGGAGTGAGCTTGTCCAGGGTGGAGGACAGGGATTTATTGTAGATGGAAGTGGCTTGGTTGGGGCAGGACAGGGGAGAGATTTTGTCATAGAGGTGGTCAGTAGCAGAATAGAGGAGAGAAGAGTTGAAGTTGCGAAAGTTTCTACGAGTGATGATTAGGTGATTGGAGGGAAAGGTGGTGGAAGACAGGGAGAGAGAGAAACGAATAAGGTGATGGTCGGAGAGAGGAAAAGGATTGTTTGAGAAGTTGCATGGAGTGCAAAGGTAGGAGAATACAAGGTCAAGGGTGTTGCCATCAGAGTGAGTAGAAGCCTGTACCCATTGCTTCAAGTCAAATGCAGAGGTTAGACTAAGAAGTTTAGAAATAGCAGGAGTGTTTGTATTAGCAGGGATGTTGAAATCACTGAGAAGGATTGTGGGAATTTCCGAAGAGAGAAAGTAGGGTAGCCAGGCAGAGAACTCATCAAGGAAAGTCGATAATGGTCCAGGGGGCCAGTAGATAACAGTAATTCTTAGGGAAGTAGGAGAGAATAGACGTATACAGTGAGCTTCAAATGATGAGAGGGAAAGAGAGGGAGGGGAGTGAATAACCTGGAAGGTGCTTTGGAGGGATAAGAGGAATCCCACTCCACCTCCCCAGCATTCATTAGGCCTAGGGGAGTGAGTCCAGTGAAGGCCACCCTGGGAGAGGGAAGCAGGAGAAGGGGTGTCAGATTCGTGGAGCCAGGTTTCGGTGAGACCAAGTAGAGTAAAGGAATTAGTGACAAAGAGGTCATGAACAGCAGTGAGTTTGTTGCAGACAGAGCGAGCATTCCAGAGGGTGCAGGAGAGGGGAAGGCTGGCGTTGGGAAGAAGAGAAACAGAGACGAAATTGCGTAAATTGCAACTACTGCCAGAGGGTGTAGGGTGATTCTGATGGGTGTGTTGGGTACAGTTAAATAAGGGAGGCCCAGGGTTTGGGGAAATATCTTCGGCGGTTAGGAGAAGCAGAAAAGTAAGGGAGGTAATATGAGAATACGATTTGTATGAGGGGACATGCTTCAGTATCCTGGGGTGTTTGTTAGCAAGTGGGCTTAGAGTTAGAATGAGGTGATGAGTGCAATAATAGGGGGAGGGGAGAAGTGAGGGTGATATGTACAGATTGGGGGGTGGAGCAGAGGGGTGAAGAAAAGTGAGTTTGAGGAGAGAGGCTGCAATTGTGAAGAGGAGGAGAGGTAAAGAGTGCATGTTTCAGAAAGGAAAGTGAGATAATTTGTAAATGAGGTCACCTGCTGTTTGCTGTGGTTTGCTTTGTGCAAATTGCTGAAGTGCAAGAGCAGAAGTGCCACTTATTTAAAGAACCCCACTTCTTTGGAAAAACCCTCTGTATGTGCAGCCCCCTGTATGTGTTCCCCCATAAAGAAGGCCTTGTTTTTATACTGTGTTGGGTGTGGGTTGAATCTGGCAATTAATCAATCAGGAGGTAATATTAGGCACACAGCTAGCAGAGCAAATCTTTTCACATCACATTGAAACTGCAAGAGGTCTAAAAGGCCAAAATTGTAAAGATAAGGGAAACCATAATTTAGGTAAGACTTAATAGATTACTTAATAGCTTAAAAATTATTGAGAAGAAAACACAAAAAAGCAATAAACAAGCCTGGAACATTCCTAGTTGGTTGAACTGTTTGACAAAAATGTACAGGGGAATTAAAAAAAGCCCTATTGACAGATTTCTGGTGGTAGTTCTCTTGAGAACTATCTGCGACTGAGAAACAGATAAATATTTGTGTCAGTGTCGGTTATATTACTGATAGGTGTGGCAAATTCACGCAGTTCCTGAAAATTCATAAAGAATTATTATCAGGTCTCAGATTAAGAAACTGGCAGTAATTAAGACCAAGTCTGAGCCGGTGTACAGATGTATGTCAGTACTCAGAGCAGGCAATGCCTGTGCTGGGAAGTTGGCATGTACTGTATCTGACAGCTTCATGCACAGTGCTGTATCCCTGGTTCCACTTAATTGTTGGCTGGGAGATTTCCCAGATAAAAGCTAAATTTACTAAACATGTCAATACCCAAATAAGGCAATTCCCATATTTGGAAAATGACTTATCACTGGGTGCGCAGAGCTTGATGGGGGGACTAGTTCCCCATTAGGTCTGCTTTACTGTTGATCGACAATGGCAGTTGTTGGATTTGAAAGCTGCTATTGGACTGTAAAGCGGCTATGGATCCTCCTACTGCCGTACATTGTCAATCAAATGTAAAGTGGACCTCATGGGGAAATGGTCTCTCAGTGGCCCATGAGGCTCTGCCTACTCCTACTAAGAAACTCCTTGGCCATGGACCTGCCAGTGTGATAGGCACAGTGCCCAGAATGGAAGGATGAGAGAGCACTGAGGAAGGAATGTCCTATGTGGACACTCTGACTTAATTGCAGACACAGACAGATTCATATACTTGTCTCTGACATGTACATGAATCAGGTGCAAGCACAACATTTTCAGTGCTGTGCCCTGGCAGAATTATAAAGTGTGTCTATGATCTCTTTATAAATTCCCCTGGTAATGTTTTATGTAGAGTTTGGCCTAGATTATTGCCTAAAATTACTCAAAGGTACTGTAGATAAGACAACAGCAGTCCTATTGATTTATCCAGCATTGGACACACTCAGATGCAACTATTTTAAAGAGTACCTCCACTTTTGTGGGAAAAAATAGCAAATAAAAAATATATATATCATACACAATTGTACTATAAGCCATATTGTTATTGATTCTTATTACAAATTACCTTTCCTTGTGAATCTGCAATCTGTAATTTTCTGTAAAATGTAATGCAATATGGCAATCTGGAGGCATCCTGTACATCACTGGTGTACAGGACACCCCAAAAAATGTTAATTCTTGCTTGTGTGATTGGCTCACTGATTTTCCCAGATGTCTGCACTAAAATACAAATCAGATTTTAGGCATCATCCACAACAGAAATGTCATTTTTGGTGGAATGCTCCCAAAGGGTTAATCACTTCTGAAGGGAGGCTGACCCTCCATTATCCTCATTAGAACACTGCAAGTGCGTCAGCTGATTACTAATGAAAAAGTCATTCCAATTCAGATTCACATTGAATTGAACTTTAAGTGAGTTTAGCTTGTTTGAACCATGCTGGTCAAAATTAACTATTTCTTATAGTAAGAGTCCACATGCGGTGCTAAAAGAATGGTTAATCCAAGAAGGGAGAGTTGATAAACCGTTACCAGCTTCATTGTGTATGGAAAAGCACACCAGACCATGTGGGAATCCAATCTGCTTACCAGACAGCTGTTAAAAGTAGGCATGTAATAAAAACAGACCACAGCTCTGCTCTCCAGTCTTGGATAGTAGGTGTGTAGTATCCAAATATAGAACTCAGCAATCATCAGGCACTCACAAACAGCCAGGTAAACTCAAACTCCAACATAAGGTGATGAGACATCCAACCAAAAGGTCAGTGGCACCAAATTAAAAGATAAGGCAGCCAATAGTGAAGCCCTTATGATAATATAAAAAATGTTTGTGTAGTAACTTACATTTCAGAACAAGAAAACAAACATCATGATGTACAAATGGCCGCGGCTTTCAGCATGCTAGTGTCAGCCCGCCTGACATGTTTCATCCAACAGGATATTGTGAGAGGTGTGGCTATGTGACACCAGCATGCCCTTTTATTAGAATCACAAATGCCATCCATCCCGGAGGGGTAAACCTCTAGAAAGAACACCAGCCGGAAATTAGGTAAGTGGAGTGCATCCCGCACCGCGCCAGTGCTTCACCACCCTATTAGAATTACGGATGACGCACATCACGGCAGAATGAATATCTGGAATGACGCAATGGTCGGAAATTAGGTCAGTGGAGTGCATTGCACGCTGCGCTTGTGCTCCGCTGCCAACAACACGGTCACATTTGACGCCCATCCCAGGAGGAGGAACCGCCGGAATGTCACGCCTGGTGGAAATGAGGTCAGTGGAGTGCGTCAATATCTGCTCTCCACGGCCAAGCAATCACCCATGGATGACATAACCCCACAACCCGCAGACAGAACATAACAAATGATCTGAAAGCATCGAATGGGCGTCATCCTTAATAGACAAACATTCTGCAACCTAAGCATACATTGAAAAAATAATTTAACATTTAAACAACAAATTCATATCGTTATAGGTAGATAATATGACATTATAGGAGGCTATCTAGAAGTTAAAACATTAATATAAAAAGAAAAAGAACAGATAGAAATGGTTATATTGGGCAGGGGAGTTGTCATCACCCCACATGGTTGAAATCAGTGCCCAAGAGTCAATTCATTTGTTTAAGACGAAACCGTACCATGAAGAATGATTTTTTTGAACAAGACTCAACTTTAAAAAGCAAATTTATTGAGAAGGGGTATATCACTGCTGATCTAGATAAAGTGATAAATGAAGTGGCTATTAGGGATGGGCAGAACAGACCCCTGTTTGGTTCGCACCAGAACTTCCGAACACCACGAAAGTTCGGACCCGAACAACGAATCCCATTAAAGTCATTTGGACCTGAACATCAAAAGTGCCCATTTTGAAGGCTTATATGCAAGTAATTGAGCATACAATGGTTGTAGGGGCTGGGTTCTGCCCTGGGGGACATGTATCAACAAAAAAAGGTTTGTGAAAAACTTCATTTTTAAATGAGCAGTGATTTTTTGATTTTTAAAGTAAAAGCCTAAAAATGAAAAATTCCTTCTAATATAGTGCCTGGGAGGTCCCCTTAGTATACATGTAAAGTGGCAGATCTGTACCATGTCTAGAATCCGCTGCAGCAATAATTGCATTTATAAAGCCTAAAAAATGACATTTTCCCTGCAAGCTGCCTTTATTTTGCTCGGCAACAGATAAGGAGGGGGTGTGTGTGATGAGGCTACAATGTAGTGCACTGGGAACAAGATTAGAGATTTGTGAAAAAGGTTCGGAGAATTCCCCATGGGGAATTCTCCGAACCTTTTTCAATCACTTGTATCGGGGTGTGCAGCGTTCTCAGACTCTCATACATGTGTCTTTCCATGCAAGATTAGAGATTTTTTGGATACATTCTGTTGTCACTTTGACTTTGTAAAGAAGTAACGGGTGTGTAAAAATTGGTCTTTGGGTGTCGGTGGTGCCTTCCCACCATAACCCTATGGAGGTACTCTTGATGAAAGCAAGAATTGGCCTTGCTGTAAAAAATTGCAATGATATGCACCTGTCAAACAGGTGCAGAAAAATGACTCTTTGGGTGTCGGGGACGCCTTCCCACCGTGCTCTTGATGAAGGCAAACAAAAATTGCAGTGATATGCATATGGTTGATATAGCGTCTACAAAATAGGGGATAGATTTATAGCATTTTTATTATTATTTATTTTTTTACTAGTAATGGCACTCCCCTGTGTTCCTGTTAAATACTTGCTTGGCTGACATTCCTTCTGGCTCCAGATCCTGCTTGCTGTTCTACTACTCTCATCTCTGGCACCCTTACGTTTTGGCTTGTCTGACTATCCGTTCCGCTTCCTGAACTCTGGCTATGTTATGACTATGTTTTCATTATTATTAAACAAGTGTGATTTAACTGTACTTCTGTCTCAGTCTGATTCATGGTTTCTGACAGTGAATGAATACAAGGCTTTCTCTGATTGGCTGAGGTGGAGATAATGATGTCATCTTGTAATGTCAAAAATCAGAGGAAGCCTTTTACTTCTTCTGAAAATACAAGCTTCCTGTGAATGGCTGAGCAACACACAGCCTAAATCAATTTTATTCCAGAAATGGGATGGGAAGTTCAGCACTATATACTGTATTTACAGTAGCTGATGCTGCATACGGTTTATACAGCGCAAACAGCAACTGCATGTGCTAGTGAAAGAAATAGTTTGTTTGGATGAACTTGGTCCATTTAAAGTTCACTAAAACCTTGAGTTAGGTTTTGGAACAAGCAGTGGATGTTAATTGCCGTTATGTGCACTGTTGTATGCATTCTACGAATGTGGCAACCCTCTAACTAGAAGTCAGATTACAACAGCAAAAAAAGACATTTGAAATTTGTAAGAGGCAGGGAGCAACAGAAGGTACTTTTTTAAATTAAAAAAAAAGTATGTCCAAAGCTCTTTTGGCCATACTTCTCTTGCAGGTTACAGGAGTGGATTTACTATTGCTCTCCTGTGACCCAGAGTCAAACAATAGCGGGCTATTTCTCACTACGAGCTAATGTGTGTCACTACTAGGATCCCTTTAAAAACCAGTAGAACTCACATGACACAGCCTTTGCCTGGGAAACAGTGGTGGCCAGCTAACCTTTAAATCACCTGTATCAGCACACGATCAGTGCTCCTGATACAGTTGTTACCTTTGAGTGCTACTGCTTGACCCAGCTGATATCTGCTTTGTATATTTCATGTATGACCCGGCTAGTTTTGACCCTGCTTGCTCGCTTCTGAATTGGTACCGTTTGGACTGATCTACCTGTGTATGACCCAGCTTGCCTAGACTACGCTTTGCTGATTCTACTGTAGTACCTTCTTCTGCAGCGGTGAACTACAAGGTCCAGCCAACACCTACCTTCATCTGCAGCTGTGAACTACAAGTTCCAGCTGACCTGCTCTGCTTAGACCTGCTCATGATATGTGCTCTTGTTCCTTGAACTCTTTTGCATAATCAGGACACCTGAACTGTTACCTGTTTTCTGCTCCTAGCCTGACAATGTGGCAGAGTTGCTCTAGACTCTGTAAGGATCCCAACAATACTGTCAGGATCCACCCAGCGCCCTGATTGCCAGCTGGCTCTGCCTTTCAGCAGCTCAAAGACAGGGGCAGCTGCTTCCTCCCCCCTCTTCAGCCCAGTGCTTCAATGAGCACTGACAGTCACTGCTCACCACTAGGAGCAGACCAAGAACTGAGTAATCAGTGGTCACGTGATCACTCAGTTCTCAGTGTCAGGAAATGTTCCATCCGCTGGTAATATCTGTCATTTGGCATGCAGTAATGAGGTCCACCAGCAGGTGTCTCCTGGCAGTTTGGAACTGTCAGGAGAGCTTTTCCCTGCTGATATGTAATCTTTGGGCCGTAGTACTGGCGTCCACCAGCAGATGGATCCTGGTAGTGTGGAGCAGGCAGTACCTCCTACAATCAGGTGTCACTTGAGGCCAATCACAGGCCTATAAATACCCGCCAAGCAATCACATGCTTGCCTTAGTATCTTTCTTCCTTGCGCCCTGACCTGGAACCTGTATCTGGAACCTGTATCTGGAACCTGAACCTGAACCTGCTTCTGAGCCTGTATCCGATCCCATCCTGATCCTGTCCCTCCTGTGTTCCTATTCCCTTGTAGTCATTTCCCAGCCATTATCTCCCTCTCCTAACCTGCCCTTGTTCAGTTGCGCATCCCCCTGTGTATGACTTAGAATACATATTTGAATAGATTTTAGAAAAAACTACGTTTATTGTCACTTTAACCTCTTGCCGACCAGCCGCCACAGTTATACTGCAGCAGGTTGGCTCGGCTGTGCGTATCGCCGTACCAGTATGGCGTGCCCGCAGATTGTCGCTGGAGCCAATGCGCGTGGCCAGCAGCCGCAATGTTCGCCAGCCACCTGCGATTGTTCTACAGAGAGCCAGAATGGGTTATGACTAAGGCCTTATAGGCTGAAATGCGTCAACTGATTTAATCAGCGTTTGTTCACTGTGGCTATTCAATAAAATGAAAACATTTTAAGAGCAACAACCAGAGTGCAGATCATTTTTCCTACATTACTCTACTCATCCAGCGACTGTGGATCAAGCACCTGGCAGCTCTGCTATCTATGTGGTGTATGGGTAGTAGCACTGACTTTTCTATTTATAGAATGGGGATCTGTCAATGTAAACAAGCAGATCCCCGTTCTGTCAGGGGAGTAGAGAGAGATGGTCTGTTCCTAGTGAGCAGGAATAGAGATTTCTCTTCTCCTCCAGTCAGTCCACTACCCGCACAGTTAGAACCACTTCCCAGGGAACACATTTAACCCCTGGATCGCACCCTAGTGTTAACCCTTTTTCTGCCAGTGTCATTTATACAGTAATCAGTGCATTTTTACAGCACTGATCGCTGTATAAATGTCACTGGTCCCAAAAAAGTGTCCAAAGTGTCCAATCTGTCCGCCGCAATGTCGTAGTCCCACTAAAAATCGCTGATCACTGCCATTACTAGTAAAAAAAAATTATAATAAAATGCCATAAATATATCCCCTATTTTGTAGACACTATAAAAATTGCGCAAACCAATCAATATGCGCTTATTGCAATTTTTTTTTTAACCAAAAATATGTAGAAGAATACATATTGGCCTAAACTGATGAAGAAATTAGTTTTTTTTATTCGTTTTTTTGGATATTTATTATAGCAAACAGTAAAAAATATAGTTTTTTTTTTTTTTTAATTGTTGTTTTTTTTTTGTTTGTTTTGTTTATAGCGCAAAAAATAAAAACCACAGAGGTGGTCAAATTCCATCAAAAGAAAGCTCTATTTGGCCTGGTCATTAAAGCGGGGGTTCACCCACACCGCCAAAAAAAAAAAATATTAAAAGCCAGCAGCTACAAATACTGCAGCTGCTGACTTTTAATACATGGCCACTTACCTGTCCCAGGGTCCAGCGATGTCGGCAGGGGACGCCGAGAACCCGCTCGGTTCTCGGCAGCTGCCGCCGCCATCCTAGGTGAGGGAATCAGGAAGTGAAGCGTTGCGGCTTCACTTCCCAGTTCCCTACTGCGCATGCACGAGTCGCGCTGCGCGTCCCAAGTGGTCCCCGTTCTCTCCTGGGAGCTGTGTGTTCCCAGCAGACAGCGCGGTGGGGACGGGAAGAGGCATAGACTCCCATGGGAGTCTATGCCGGAAGTGGGTGCAAATACCTGTCTTAGACAGGTATCTGCACCCCCCTCCCCCCTGAAAGGTGCCAAATGTGACACCAGAGGGGGGGGGGGTTCCGAAAAGCGGAAGTTCCATTTTTGTGTGGAACTCAGCTTTAAGGAGGTAAATCCTTCCAGGCTGAATTGGTTAAACTTTATTAAGGCTCATTCCACGTCTTGTTTTTGTTTATTGTGCTGCTGGCAGAATGGAGAAAGCTGTTTTCTTTCTGCCAAGAAACAAATCCTAAACAGGGGGGAAGAGAAAATTATTTCAATTGCACTTGTGAATTTTTGGAAGCAGTGTGAACTGACAATGCCTAAAATGACATTTTGTCAGCAATGGATGGGTTTAGTTATGTTTAATTATCTGAAATCTAAAAACTCAATGGTGCTGTTTTAAATGTCATTACTTGGTCTGCCTATCAAATGAAAATTATTCTGTGTCAGAATAAAATGCTCTTGACAGTTTGGAATGAAAAGACATAAAAAAGATTAATAATTTTTAGGGAAAAAAATCACAGTTAAAAACCACTGAGATGTGCCTGCCAGCACTTTGGTACCATATTTTTGTGTATGAGAGTCAGGTGCATAGTTTACAAATGGGGGGGGGGGGGGCATCGTGTGAAGCACAGCATAATGTTATTGTTTGTCAAATTGCTGAATATAATTACTAGTGGCTAAACAACTGAAATCAGCTATAAACAGGAAATGAAAGCTTATTCATGTAGTATATGTTAAGGAAATTGGGTTTATCTCTGCTTCAATCAAACACATGAAAGTAATGATGTGCCTTCTCATCCAGAAATGACTGTCACAATATTCAGACAATGAAATTATTTTTTTTTTTAATTCACAAAGATTTTATCAGTTAAAGTAGAATGAGACTCAAGCATCTAAATACAAAGTTGAAAAACCTATACATTCTTTTACTTTATAAAAACATTGGTTCTGTTCATAGTTTTGTTATTCCACCTTGTTATGCACACATCTTCACCCTACCGCATTGGCAAGATTACTTTAAAGAATATCTATGGTCAAAATGTAAAATCATATAGTCATATACTCACATATTCACATTGTAATTTAATTATTTCTAACCCACTCCTAATAATCTGATTAATCCTGTAATGTGTAAACTTAGTTTGTGAAGAATATTGCACATTTACTTATTTGAATTCTATGACAGGTATTTACTATACCCTGTTGATTGTTTCACAGAGTAGGCCTTCTGAGAGCTGGAGTTTCAGAAGGAGGAGTCAATACAGGGATCACAGCTTGGAGGTAGCAAGGTACCTTGGTAAGGTACCATGGTAAGGTACCAAGGTATCAACATTGAAATTGAATGTGAACATTCTACTGTGCATTCTGCCATGCCTTGGGAATGTAAAAAAATTCTCATTCAGAGGCCGGCTCTAACAGCATTGGTGCAAGCTCGGTTATCTCTCCCGGGGCTTCTGGACGTACTATGTCACTTCCGGGTATATACAGCAGGATGACATCACTTCCTGTTGCTCCTAAATCTTCATGCAATAATTGTCTACATACAGTGCCTTGCATAAGTATTCACCCCCTTGGCTTTTTACCTATTTTGTTACATTACAGCCTTTAGTTCAAGGTTTTTTTTCATCTGAATTATATGTGATGGATCAGAACACAATAGTCTAAGTTGGTGAAGTAAAATTAGAAAAATATATACATAAAACTATTTTTCAGAAATAAAAAACTGATAATTGCCATGTGCGTATGTATTCACCCCCTTTCTTATGAAGCCCATAAAAAGCTCTGGTGCAACCAATTACCTTCAGAAGTCACATAATTAGTGAAATGATGTCCACCTGTGTGCAATCTAAGTGTCACATGATCTATCATTATATATACACACCTTTTTGAAAGGCCCCAGAGGCTGCAACACCTAAGCAAGAGGCACCACTAACCAAACACTGCCATGAAGACCAAGGAACTCTCCAAACAAGTAAGGGACAATGTTGTTAAGAAGTACAAGTCAGGGTTAGGTTATAAAAAAATATTCAAATCTTTGATGATCCCTAGGAGCACCATCAAATCTATCATAACAAAATGGAAGGAACATGGCACAACAGCAAACCTGCCAAGAGACGGCCGCACACCAAAACTCACAGACCGGGCAAGGAGGGCATTAATCAGAGAGACAGCACAGAGACCTAAGGTAACCCTGGAGGAGCTGCAGAGTTCCACAGCAGAGACTGGAGTATCTGTACATAGGACGACAATAAGCCGTACGCTCCACAGAGTTGGACTTTATGGCAGAGTGGCCAGAAGAAAGCCATTACTTTCAGCAAAAAACAAAATGGCACGTTTTGAGTTTAAGAAAAGGCACGTGGGAGACTCCCAAAATGTATGGAGGAAGGTGCTCTGGTCTGATGAGACTAAAATTGAACTTTTTGACCATCAAAGAAAATGCTATGTCTGGCGCAAACCCAACACATCACATCACCCAAAGTACACGATCCCCACAGTGAAACATGGTGGTGGCAGCATCATGCTGTGGGGATGTTTTTCAGCAGTCGGGACTGGGAAACTGGTTAGAGTTGAGGGAAAGATGGATGGGATATTCTTGAGCAAAACCTGTACCACTCTGTGTTTGAGGCTAGGATGGAGGTTCACCTTCCAGCAGGACAATGACCCCAAACACACGGCTAAAGCAACACTTGAGTGGTTTAAGGGGAAACATGTAAATGTGTTGGAATGGCCTAGTCAAAGCCCAGACCTCAATCCAATAGAAAATCTGTGTTCAGACTTAAAGATTGCTGTTCACAAGCGCAAACCATCCAACTTGAAGGAGTTGGAGTAGTTTTGCAAGGAGGAATGGGCAAAAATCCCAGTGGTAAAATGTGGCAAGCTCATAGAGACTTTTCCAAAGCGACTTGGAGCTGTGATAGCCGCAAAAGGTGGCTCTACAAAGTATTGACATTAGGGGGGTGAATAGTTATGCACATTGACTTTTTCTGTTATTTTGTCCTATTTGTTGTTTGCTTCACAATAAATAAAAATCATTTTCAAAGTTGTGGGCATGTTCTGTAAATTAAATGATGCAAATCCTCAAACAATCCATGTTAATTCCAGTTTGTGAGGCAACAAAACACGAAAAATGCCAAGGGGGTGAATACTTTTACAAGGTACTGTACAGTACAATCCTGGTGTTCCAATACATCTCTGTGCCACCACCATCACATAGAGCTTTACTCCCTTGGGAAGAATTAACCTGGACAACTGCTACAGACTGACTCCTCACAAATGCGTGCCACTTAGTACACAGCGGGATGACGTCACTTCCTGTAGCACCGGGAGCTACAGAAAATGTTGTCATTCCGCTTGCTATGAGAGGTCATAAATATCTGGTGAATTTCCTAAGGTGATGGTGGTGGAACTGAGGTGTATTGGAACACCAGAAAAATTGCATGTAGATAATTATTGCATTAGGATTTGGAGCAACACAGCACAAAGCATTTTATTGATTTCTCTTGCACTGGGCACTTTATTGAAGCACTTTATATGTGAAGCACTTGATGATTGCAGTATTGCATATTGTGATAGAACATGTCTTTATATATGAATTTTCAATTTATATTTATAGTGGTTAACACATGCTATGTATATACAACACAGAAGTGCTGTGTATATACAGTATCTAACAAAAGTGAGTACACCCCTGTCAGGGCTGGTCTCAGTCCTTCCTTCTCTAAGGTGGCCGCTCAGCTGTTGGCTAATTGCCAGCTCCTATCTCTCCACAGTAACTCCCCTGTTGATGATATCCTGCTTGTCAGTCCTGTCTACTTAAGCCATCCAGTCCAGATGATCTCTGACTTCGCCTCGGTCACATCTCTAGAGACGCTCTCCTGTGTTCCTGTTAAAGACTTGCTTGGCTGACATTCCTTCTGGCTCCAGATCCTGCTTGCTCTTCTACCACGCTGTTCTCTGGCTCCCTGACATTTTGGCTTGTCTGACTATATGTTCCGGTTCCTGAACTCTGGCTATGTTTTGACTACGTTTACTCTTTTTTTTTTACCTTTTTTTATTATTATTAAACAAGTGTGATTTAACTGTACTTCTGTCTCAGTCTGATTCATGATTTCTGACAGTAGGCAAAGGCCATAAATTCAGAAGATGCAGTCAATCCACTTGTTGGTAATATTTTTTCCAGGTTGGATGAGTAGGATCACCACATGGATCAGTTTGCCATGGCATTACAAAGTCTCCAAGTCCTGACAAAGGAGTGCGCATGCCCAGTGTGAGCCTCGCGCATGCTCTGAAACGCGTTGTGGATCCCCCTCACTCCGGTGACGTCACAGGTCAGCGGGCGGATTCTCAGCTGTTTAGATCTACGGCGACTTCAGCTGGCCGGTTCCACTGCATTGCCGATCCGCGCTATGGCTAACATGCACTGACCCAGGAGCTTCTCCTCCCCGTGGCTTGTCATCCATTACTTCTATGTAAGTGTGGATTGCTTGTTATGTGCTTTCATTAAATACCTGCACTCAGAGGCGCTTTTCTCTTGTGTTTTGCTCCTACCATTCTCCCAAGGCTGCTGGCCACTCTGGGAAGAATCAACTCTTTTTGCCATTTCCCAACAATTCTGGTGGCCTAGTCTACGTGCTGATGTAACCGCCTTCATAGCTGCCTGTTCCGTGTGTGCTCAGAGTAAGACTCCACAACACCTTCCAGTGGGCCTCCTACAACTCATACCCAATGGAGAGAGGCCCTAGACCCACCTGTCTATGTATTTCATTGTGGAGTTACCCAACTCCCAGGGCAACACAATTATCCTTATGGTGGTTGACCGCTTCTCAAAAATGTCTCATTGTATTCCACTTAAGAAGTTGCCCACTTCTAAGGAACTGGCTTCCATTTTTGCTCTGGAGATCTTTCACTTACATGGGCGAAAAATCTCCCAAAGTGATTGTCTCGAACAGGGGTAGTCAGTTTGTGTCCCAGTTTTGGAGAGCCTTTTGTGCACAGTTGGGAATTTAGCTTGCTTTCTCATCTGCCTATCACCCACAGTCTAATGGGGCTGCAGAATGATCCACTCAATCCTTGGAGCAATTCCTACATTGCTGTATTTCTGACCATCATAACAACTGGTCAGAACAACTTTTACCATTGGCGGAGTTCGCTCACAATAGTGCCTTGAATTCTGCTTCCCGATTGTCCCCATTTATGGCGAACTATAGTTTCCAACCTTCCATATTGCCTGACTAATTTGTTCTGCAGAGTATTCCTGCATTAGAGGAGCATCTCCATGGTCTTTGTTCCACTTGGGCACAAGTCCAGGAGGCTTTGCGACATGCTAATGATAGGTACAGACTCCATGCTGAAAGCAGACGCCTGCCTGCCCCTTCCTACCAGGTTGGGGACAGGGTCTGGCTGTCTCGCAACCTCTGACTTTCGCACCTCGGTTTATTGGGCCTTACCTTATTCCTCGCAGGATTAACTCAGTGGCTTACGCATTAGACCTTCCTTCTAATATGCGTATCTCAAATGTATTTCATGTCTCCTTATTAAAACCTTTGGTCTGCAACCGCTTTACCACCTCGGTGCCTTGTCCTCACCCTGTGCAGGTTGAGAACCATGAGGAGTATGAAGTACAGTTCATTGTTGACTCTTGTAGGTTCCGTGGGCGCATACAGTACCTGGTGCATTGGAAAGGGTACGGTCCAGGGGAACGCTCTTGGGTCTCATCCTTGGACATACATGCCCCTGTCCTCCTCCGTGATTTCCATAGACATCTTCCCCTCAAGCCTGGTGGTCCTCTGAGGGGGAGGGGTCATTAAGGAGGGGTACTGTCAGGGCTGGGCTTAGCCCTTCCTTCTCTGAGCTGTCTGCTCAGCTGTTGGCTAATTGCCAGCTCCTATCTCTCCACAGTGACTCACCTGTTGATATCCTGCTCGTCAGTCCTGCATACTTAAGCCGTCCAGTCCAGATGTACTCTGCCTTCGCCTTGGTCACATCTCTAGAGATGCTCTCCTGTGTTCCTGTTAAAGACTTGCTTGGCTGACATTCCTTCTGGCTCCTTCTGGGGGCGGGGAGCTGTGGAGAGTTCTGTAAGATAGATGCTGCTGAATAAACACCAGGCTCATGGTAAAGCTCCTGCTGTCTGCCTATTCTTGGTGTTAAAGCATCACATGGTACCAGAAGTTGAGTCAGAAGAGTCATGGCAGCAAACAGCAACACAAAGAACATTGGATTTGGAATCAGGGAATTTATCTGAAATAGAACTTGTGTTTGCAGGACCAGATGCAGACAAATGGTCTGATCGGCAGAAAGCAGCTCACTTTCTGATATGTGTGGGACAAAAAGGAAGTGATGTTTGCTGAGCCTGGCAAACAAGTGGGGAGATCACTGCAGAGGGCAAAAATAAAACAGAGGTACTGTTTGCAAAGTTTGAGGCATACTGCAACCCAAGGAGAAACTCCACAGTGCAAAGGAAATTGTTTTATGAGAGGAACCAGTGTGGAGGTGAGTCTGTGGATGAATGGGTAATACATCTGCGCTTGCTTGCCAAAGACTGTGCTTTCTATGATGCTGGAGATATGATAAAAGACCGCATTGTGATGGGCAGTAAGTTTAAAGAAGTTCAGGAAGAAGATTTAAATCTTGAGAATGTCATAAGGATTGCCAGAGCATATGAAATGTCAAGAAAGGACATGCAGGTACTGGAAGGAACACAGCTCCAGATTAATGCTATAGAAAATCACAGCAGCAGATATGGGCAAGAAAGAGCACACAAAGGAATAAAGAACACCTATGGCACTGGGACAAGTAACACACAAGAAGCGTGTGGATATTGTGGAAACATGCACCATAAAAATAGTGTCTGTCCGACAAGGGGGCAGATATGCAATAAATGCAAGAAAAGAGGACATTTTGCCAGGGTGTGTAAACTGTCTTCACAAACCCGGAAGGTCAAAAACACATTCTGTACATGCCATAGAGGACAATGATGACAATGCAGGGACAGACTCAGACTGCTCCCCAATATATCTTGCAGCAGTACAAAAAACACATCAGTCTGCAGATGAAGCAACTGTAACATTACAGATGGGGGCTAACAAAACTCCAATCACATTCAGAATAGATACAGGAGCACAAGTAAATTGTGTGCCAAGCCACATATACCTGGAACACCTTAGTAATTAATCCCTCTTAGAGACTCAGGACCTACCGAAACTAATAGGATATGGTGGTGAAAAGCTGAAAGTAATGGGTCGATGTCATGCTAAATGTTTATACAAGGGATCTGAAAAGGTTTTACAATTGTTTGTGATAGAAACACAAGCCCCAGCTGTGCTAGGTCTCAGAACAAGTAAATAGATTGGACTTGTGAAGATCATAATGACTGTGGATGGTGGGCACAGAGGTCTGACAGAGGCTGATATTAAATGTGAGTATTGTGATTTATTCAAGGGCCTGGGGTGCCTCCTGGGTGTAAGCCGCATACGTATAAAAGAGGGTGCACAGCCTGTCATGCACGCCCCAAGTAGAATACCTTTAACTGTGGATAAAGTCAGACAAGAACTCACTAGGATGGAGAAGCTGGGAGTAGTTATTAGATTGTAAGCTCTTCTGAGCAGGGCCCTCTTAATCCTCCTGTATCTTATTGTATTATAACTGTATTGTCTCCCTTTTATATTGTAAAGCGCTGCGTAAACTGTTGGCGCTATATAAATCCTGTATAATAATAATAATAATAAGTAGTAAAAAAGGTCACAGAACCATCTGAATGGGTCAGTTCTATGGTTGTGGTGAAGAAGAAGAACACAGGTGCAATTCGTATATGCACTGACCCACGTGATTTGAATAAAGTCATAATGAGAGAACACTACAAACTCCCCACCATAGAGGATATAGTGCACAAGCTAGTAGGAGCAACAGTATTTAGTGTACTAGATGTCCATTTGGGTCACTGGCAATTGCGTCTTGATGAAGCCAGCAGTTACTTGACTAATTTTAACTCCCCTTTGGGTTGATGGTACTTCACAAGGGTATCTTTCGGCATAGCATCTGCACAGGAAATATTTTAAAAAAAATCACACAAATTGATCGCTGGTCTACAAGGTGTTGAAGTAATAGTTGATGATTTGCTGGTCTATGGAAAGGATCAAATGGAACATGACAAAAACCTTACTGCTTTGCTCAATCGGTGTCGTGAAAATAATCTTACACTCAATCCAAACAAAGTGCAAATTGGGGTAGAAGAAGTTACATATTTTGGACACCTACTAACCAAAGAGGGCTTGAAGCCTGATCCAAAGAAGATTACAGCAGTTCTTAACATGAATGCCCCAACCTCCAGAAAGGAGCTGGAGACATCACTAGGTATTTTAAACTATCGATCCAAATTCTCTCAGGGCCTTGCTCAACAGATAGCACCACTACGTACACTGCTACAGAAGGATGCTGTTTGGTGTTGGGATGCAAACATGGAAAAGACTTTCGACAAAGTGAAAAAACTGATCACTAAACATCCAGAGCCAATACTGAAATATTTTGACGTAAACTGTGACACTGTACTTCAAGTGGATGCATCCCAGTTTGGGTTAGGTGCTGTACTGACTCAACAAGGACATCCTGTGGCATACGCTTCATGAGCACTGACCACAACACAAGCCAATTATGCCCAAATTGAGAAAGAGATGCTGGCTTTTGTGAATGGATGTGAGAAATTTCACCAGTACATATATGGTCGCCCAGTAGTTGTGGAAACAGACCACAAGCCATTGGAGTACATCCTACAGAAATCACTAGCTTCTACACCTCCACGTCTGCAGCGCATGGTTATGAAATTACGGCAGTATGTTTCTAGAAGGACTTGAAGCACGGGATGAACCTGAGTTGGAAGAACAGGTACATACAGTACTAGCGAACATTCCAATATTGGATGTACGGCTGGAGAAGATAAGACAATACACCAAACTGGATAATGTCCTAGAAAAACAAACTTGTGTCATGTGCAATGGCTGGCCAGAAAAACGAAGCTGTGTCCTGAACTACAGGAATTCTGGCCTATGAAAGATGAGCTATACATTCATTCGGATATCATATTTATGGGTGACCGTATTCTCATTCCTAATTCACAGCAGGCAGAAGTAAAGAATCAAATCCACTAGGGGCATTTGGGCATCACTCTGTGTAAGCGCCGAGCGCGGGAGTTGGTCTACTGGCCTAATTTGGACTTTGATATTGAGACACTTGTGAAAAAGTGTGAAACCTGCCAGACATTTCAAAAACACAATGCAAAGGAACCTCTTACATCATGGAATGCTCCTTCACGGGCATGGCAGAGACTACAGATATTTTTCATTTTGAGGACAACCATTACCTGATAGTAATAGATAACTACAGCAAATACTTTGAGCTAGTGCAGCTAAGAAATTTAAAAGCATCAACAGTCATATGGGTTTTCAAAACAATACTTTCAAGACATGGAGTGTGTGAAGAACTTGTGTCTGATAATGGGCTACAATTCTCATGTTCTGAGTTCCAGTGCTACCTGTGTGAATGGGGAATCAGGCACATACCCACAAGCCCCTATCACCCACAGGCCAATGGTCTAGCAGAGAAGTATGTTGGCATAGCCAAATCCATTATACTGAAAGCCCAATCATCAGGGCAGGATGTGTACCTAGGACTGTTAAACTATCGTGCAACACCTATTGAAGGTTTCTGCTCACCTACACAGCTGCTAATGGGTAGAACACTGAGGACCACAGTGCCTATTGCACCACAGAAATTGCAGCCTCAGTCTATTCCACAGGATCGAGTAACAGCTCAGAGGATCATAAACATGAAAAGGCAAAAACTGTATTTTGATAAATCTAGTAAATCCCTTCATCCACTCTCTGCTGGGCAAGCTGTGCGACACAGAGTCACTGGGAATAAATGGGAACCTGCTCGAATTGTCAAAGAAGCCAATTCACCAAAATCATATATAATCGAGACCAAGTGTGGACAGAAACTGAAAGGAAACAGGCGTCATCTTCATCCAGATACTGAAGCGAATACATCATTAGAGGAACTGGATGACAATGGAGATAAAGAACAAGCCCATGATGGCACAGAAGTCCTAAACACGGATATTGAGTCTACTGAGGATACCGAGGACAGCATAAACATATCATCAGCATGTGATAATGCTGGGAGTGACTCAACTGCACACCAATCCTATGGATGATGAGCCAGCGATTACTTTCTCTCGCTATGGTCGAGCTATTAAACCAAAGATATGGAGGGACTTTGTCTCATATTAACTGCTTTATACTTGATAGGGAATATGTAATGATGTGTATGCTTTATGTTATAATTCAAGTTCAATTGTTATGCCTAGTTCCTTATGCATGTTAGGAAACAGTTAACAGTTTTGGTCATGTGATCTGGGGGCGGGGAGCTGTGGAGAGTTCTGTAAGTTGGATGCTGCTGAATAAACACCAGCTCATGTTAAAGCTCCTGCTGTCTGCCTATTCTTGGTGTTAAATCATCACACACCCCAAACAGTTTGCTGAAGACAAGCAGACTAAGGACATGGATTAGGGGAACCATGTCCTGTGGTCTGATGAGACCAAGATAAACTTATTTGGTTCAGGTGGTGTCGAGCGTATGTGCAGGCAACCAGGTTAGGAATACAAAGATAAGTGTGTCTTGCCTACAGTTAAGCATGGTGGTGGGCGTGTCATGAAAATAATGGTGGCCACACAAAATATGACAGCAAATTTACACTGTTATACAAGCTGTACACTCACTACTTTACATTGTAGCAGTGTCATTTCTTCAGTGTTGTCACATAAAAAGATTTAATAAAATATTTACAAAAATGTGAGGGGTGTACTCACTTTTGTGAGATACTGTATGTATAGAAAAAATGTTTGCACACTGTTTGGTGTCAAGACACAGCAGCTTTAGAGGGATAGTAGGATTGCTTGCGGCGCAGGTGTATTTTGGTTTTAAGTGGTACAATTACCTGAATACATTACATGCAAGTATGGACCTAGCCCTATGCCTATGCTTTAAAGAGGGGACGGAGGAAATTAAAAATCTGACAATAGAGAGATGGTTGTTACTTGCCTGGTTGTGAATAGTGTCAGTTATGTAAATCTCAAGACTAGCTGAACAGAATTACAAATCTTACGGCAGGTAAAGCAGTTAACATATGTATTTATACAGTGTATTTTTATGTATTTGTGTGCCTGAAATTCCAATTAATTTGTACAGATCGTTTTCTTTCCTCAGGAAACAGTAGTTACCTGATTGCTGCAGCAAAAAGATAAATTCACCTGAGTGATTGGTTATCTGCTTTGAGAGATGGGTACTAAACATAACAGCATGCTCACCTCCTGAGTTCTCTGATTAGGTCTTCTATATTTTGCAAGAATGGAAGTTCCTACGAAATTGAAGAATGCACTTAGCCCTATTTTTATTTTATTTCTAACCATATCTGAGTCTGTAGCATAAATGAAAGCAATCTTCCAGCAAGTGAAAAAAGAACAAGAGGACTTTTGTGAAGAGTGCAGTCAGCTGTGTCTCCTTTTCTGTGATGGAGTTCATCAGTAAAGTATGATAAGATCCTAACTATGTCTGCCTATAAAACTACATTTGGGTTTAAATGAAATGCCTCAAAGTGTTTAACATGCAAAAAAGACCAAGCAGCACACATACATGATATAGATGGTTAGTTTAAAGCAATCTGGACCCAGAATATCATGTTTGGGGCTTTCACAGCCGTAAACAATTTTGAATTACTCTGTGAGTTTAAATCCGCGTACACACGATTGGATTTCTGACGGGAAATGTGTGATGACAGACTGTTGGCGGAAAATTTGACCGTGTGTATGCTCCATCGGACAATTGTTGTCGGATTTTCCACGGACAAATGTTGATTAGCAGGTTTTAAAACTTTCCGCGGACAAATGTGTGTTGTCGGATTTTTTAAGCGTGTGTACACAAGTCCGTCAGACAAAAGTCCAAAGTACAAACACGCATGCTTGGAAGCAAGGACGAGCCAGAAGCGGGCAGTCTTGTAAAACTAGTGTTGGAATTAACGTTCGTGATGTGGCAAATTATGAAATCTCTCAATGCCTCGGCCTTTGGGGGTTATACCGGGATGATGCCCACAGCTGCAGGCATCACCCGGTACCGTTCCTTTAGTGCGGGCGATCAGCTTTCCAGGTATAACAACCGATGTGGCGAAAAGCCGCTCGGCTGTTATCCCGGAGGAGCGTGAGGGGATATCCCCCCTCCTGCTGCCTCCTGCCACTCTGAGCGGGCCTCCCGTCCCACCAGGAGACCCAACCTGTGATCCGGTACCTCCAGCGCCTAGTGACAGACTGGAACAAAGCCGGATATAGCTTTGTTCCAGTCTCCTGAATGTAAACACGGAAGCGAAGTCACTTCCTGTTTACTTGGCTGCCAATGGTGCCGGTTTTTAAAAAATATACAGTATTTAGAATCACCGAAAATGGCGATCTGAATACTCTGAAGTGTAAAGGAGGGATTTGGGGTCTTTTAGACCCCTGATCCCTCCATAAAGAGTACCTGTCACCATCTATTACTGTCACAAGGGATGTTTACATTCCTTGTGACAACAATAAAAATGATCAAATTTTTTTTTTAAACACAATTTAATAATGTAAAAATAAATAAAATAAATAAGAAAAAAAATTTTTAAGCGCCCCCGTCCCCGCGAGCTCGCGCAGCAAAGAAAACGCATACGGAAGTCGCACCCGCATATGTAAATGGTGTTCAAATCACACATGTGAGGTGTCGCTGCAATCGTCAGAGTGAGAGAAATAATTCTAGCACTAGACCACCTCTGTAACTCTAACCTGGTAACCGTAAAAAAAAATTAAACCTATGGAGATTTTTAGGTACCGTAGTTTGTCTCCATTCCACGAGTGCATGCAATTATAAAGCCTGACATGTTTGGTATCTATTTACTCGGCGTAACATCATCTTTCACATTATACAAAAAAATTGGGCTAACTTTACTTTTACTTTTTCATTTTTTTTAAATTCATGAAAGTGTCTTTTTTCCCAAAAAGTTGCGTTTAAAACACCGCTGCACAAATACTGCGTGACATAAAATATTTCAACAATCGCCATTTTATTCTCTAGATTCTCTGCTAAAAATATATATATAATGTTTGGAGGTTCTAAGTAATTTTCTAGCAAAAAATACGGATTTTAACTTGTAAACACCAAATGTCAGAAATAGGCTTAGTCATGAAAGGGTTAAAATGGGATAATAATGAAGTTGCTTTGCTGGTGATATTGACAGAGTTCTGCCAAATGTATTTTAAATGGCTTTTTTTTCTAGTGATATTCAGAATAATATATATATTTATATATATATATATATATATATTTTTTTTTTAGATACCACAACACCATTATTGTCAAGTAGTTTTTAAGCTCAAAGATACAAC
Source organism: Aquarana catesbeiana (assembly GCF_042186555.1). NCBI lineage: Eukaryota > Metazoa > Chordata > Amphibia > Anura > Ranidae > Aquarana > Aquarana catesbeiana. Next base: position 498,872,998 of record NC_133327.1, on the reverse strand, counting down.
TATTGTTGTCCCTTGTTAATTTGACACTGTATTTTTGAAATGTACCTGCTTTTAAGTAAAACACATAGCCAAGTATTTTTCAAAATATTTTTTTTTATTTAATAGGGTTACAAGGTCATATAAAAATCAAGAGGAAGGCAGCGATGGAGAAACAATCGGAATTGGTGAGACCTTTGTACCCCAGGGCACACATCAGTTATGTGAAGCGTGAAATTGGGAACCTGAGGAGTCCATTTAATAGGGAGTACAATATGGTCCTGGACTCCTAGAGATCAGTAGCAGCAGCAGATGACATATATGTGCCCAGGCTGTGGTCTTACCACAGCCTGCATTTTTTGACAGACCAGACCGAACCCAGGCCATTTTCTTGTGCATTCTTTAACAAATCAAATAAACAAAATTAAATTAAAAATGTAGTCTCTGCACAAAAAAAAGTAGAACAACTCAAATCATAATTTAAAAAATAAACAAAAAGAAAATTAGAAATTGTAGGGGTGAAAATCCCCAGCTTGTTGGGGGCTGTGGTGGGTGGGGTGGCTGTGGTGTCTGTGGAGGTGGTGGAGGTGGTGGAGGATTGTCATCTAAATAACAGATGTGGGTTTTAGGTGTAATTTGCCCCCTCCTCCCCTTGTTGAGGAGCTTCAGGATCAGCTCCTCATACATACTCCGTTGGTCCTCCTCCATATCCCTCAGCTTATTGCCTGTCATACAGCCAAATGCCTCCTGTGCATCCGAGGCCGTACTGATTGCTGTTGTTGCATGTCTGAGGAAGGCAGTCGTGGCCTCATCCAGGTTCCTGGTCTTTCTGGCCCTTTTAGTAGGAGGGCGTAGTAGGTCTGGCTGCTGGGCATGAGCTCGTCCTGACTGAGACCTTCCTGTGTATGAAAATGGGACATATTTGTGTTTTTTTGGTCATCAATCACACACAATTTTGAGCTCATGACTGTTGCAAATTGAATACTGACAAATAGAAAAGACTATCATTCTGACCCCAGCATTTTTCATTCTTGTCCCAATCATTTTTGGCCACTACTGCCTATTGATATGTAAACCACTTTGTTAAGGCATACATTTGGGATCAATAATGTCTAGTTAACATCATTCAATTTTTGTCTACAAATATGTTTAACAATGCTATAACTCGGTCAAGCTGGGCTCCTCCACATCTTCTTCCTGCGTAGAAGGTGGACCTCAGGAGCTGTGGCCTCAGCCGATGTGGAAGGAAGCTTTGAGAGTGATGGCATGGTTCTGTTTGGGCGGACAAAAAATGCAGGCTGTGGTAGTACAACAGCCTGGGGACATATATGTCATCTGCTGATGCTCCCGATCTCTGGGATTCCATGACCTTCTTGCGCTCCCTATTATATGTACTACGCAGGCTACCAATTTTGGCCTTCAAATAATTGATGTCTGCCGTGGGATACAGAGGCTTCACCAATTCCAACAGTTTCTCCATCGCTGTCTTCCTCTTGATTTTTTTTGAGTAATCCCTACTCTTGACTTGCCATAGGCGCGGCAGCTCCTGGTACTGCTGTATAAATTCTGGCAAAAAGTCTGGCGCTGTGAATTTATCCACCATTGCAAATTCAATTAATTAGCAGATGCCTGCAAGACAGAACACAAGACAAACCCTAATGTCAGGCTAAACTCATAAATAATCTGGTCCCAATATGGGCCTCAATCTATAAGCAGTGTAGGCCACTAACCACTGATGCCCCAATTTACAATTGTACCTTAGTTTTATGTTTCCTTTTGGCAATGTCGATCGTTTGTCCTCCACTCCCATATCGTTCCTACGGCCGTTATATCGACTGTGCGTTATGGCTCAATACACACTGCACATGCGTAAAACTAGGCTTTCAGTGCATCATGATGCTGGGGCGTGACCATCTCTCTTCTGCATGCGACACACGCGGCGGAAGCTTTGGGAGTGTGACAGCATGGAGGATTCCGAAAATTCAAGGCAGGTCCACGGTGCTGAAGCTTATAGGAGGCACAAAGCCACCCCCATGAGCAAGGCTGAGGTGGAGATGGTGCACAACCTTGAGAAGCACGACTACGATTGCAAGCTACGCAACTATAAAAGGCCCAACAGCCAAAAGGACCTCATTTTGGAGAAGGTACTCACCGTTTTGGAGGTCGAATTTTCAGTCTAGCGAACGAAGGACCAAATCCGAAAGCAATGGTCAGATTTAAAGCACCACAAGCAAGATCAGATGGAATCCATCCATTACATATTTAAAAAAGTAAGCAATATTTGTATCTAAACAATAAGTACTGTATTTATTGGCGTATAACACTCGCTTTTTCACCATGAAAATTGGGTGCAAATAGTGTGTGCGTGTTATATGCCAATATTTCAATTTTAGCTGCCTCGGAGGGGACAGGGAGGGGGGCGGGATGAGCGCCATCAGATTAAATATTGTGAGAATCTCCTGCTTACTTGGCAGCCTCTGTAATAGGAAGCTGCTGCATTGAAGGTAATGGTGAGGCTGCTGCATTGATGGCAATGGTGAGGTTTTTTCCTGAAACTTCCCTCTTAAAATTAATGTGCGTGTTATACACCTGTGCGTGTTATACGCCGATAAATACGGTATATGTGTAAATTGTCTGTATATGTGCTATCTCCAAGTAGGTTTTTAAAATTCTAGATAATGTTTTCTCTAATCTTTGTCCGATTTTTTTTTTTTTTTTAACATGAAGTTAAATATAAAGCAGATATGAAAATTTTTATTTTTTTGCCATTTTTTGGGTAAATAATATTTTTTTACTCTTCTTTCAACAGGGAAGCACAAAAAAGGAGGCTACAGACAAGCCACCAGAGGGGACAAAGGGAGGCTACCCTCGCCCGGGCCTCAACAGAGGAGACAACAAGGCAATCTTCCCCCCAAAATCGTAAGTGATAACTTTAAACACACTCATTTAGCCACTGACAGGGTTAATTCTAGGTGTGCCAAAGGCCCTGGGCTTAGGGCAGAACTTAAGGGGTAAAAAACACTTTCTGGTTGCTGCCTGGCTCATCAGTGCCCATTAATGCAGCCTTGCCAGGGTAGACATGGGTAGAGGAGAGGCCCTGGGGATCACAGTCACACAGAGTCACGCCTGCTAGAATGAGCCTCATATATCCCCTATCATATAGGAGACAAGAGGGGTGGGGGGCAACTGCATGAGTTTTTCAATGTTGGCACTTGTCCAGTGTTTCCCCTCTGTAAAATGACATCACCTTCCCTTTTCTATGCATTTTTAAAGGGAAAAAAACCACAGTGCACCAGTGCAAAGTTGGTCAACTATTGCAGCAAAATGGATGCTAGAGACATATGTGACTTGGGGGGGGGGGTTAATGAATGTTGTATTATTTCTTTTTAGAGGAAAGTGAGTGCGTTAAGCTGAACCAGGATGTTGGTTTGGAGGTGTGGGATATGACACCTGGACCCAGCACAGACCTTCCTATTGTGGATGTAATATCCCCTGACTTAGTCAAACACAGGGCCAAAGAGACCCAGAAGTGGAAGAAAATATTTGTGAGACTTTTTTTTGCGCAAGTAAGTATTCTTTGAATCTGTCTTCAAATGTGTATACGTGTCAAATGTTTAGATGTCCAAAACAAACACCCACTCCACACAATAGTAAAGTATGTAGTGCTTTAACATTAGCATGGAGAAGGAAGAGGTGGAAGGAGCTGGCATTTTTGCTAGGTACCCGAGTTTTGTAGACCCAGGAACCAGGGCCAAGATTACAGAGTAGTTGCAGTGTGTACATTCCTAGTAGTGTAGGTGTCTGAAGGGCAAAAAGGTTGCAAGCAACAGTAGACTGGGTTGGTAAGTATTTCCCCAATTTGACTAGTAACTTGACCATAATTCGCTATGTAGGGCCTCAGCCACTTGACCATCATTCCCTTAATACTTTTTTCTCTTCTTACAAGGACACGAACTTCGAAGATGCACAATTGCCTGTATGAGTGCTGATATGATGCAGGCTTTGATTGATCTAGACAAAAAAAGGAGGGTGCCACTGCTTTACAGAGAAGAATACGTGACTATGTTGACATGCTTGCCAAATTTTAAGTTCATCTGGCCTGAAGTTTTCTTCCACTTGTTGGCTCGTGTTTGCAGTTTTAAGATTTCCCATGGTTTTAGTACTTTTAAGCCCTGGTTCATATTGATGCTACTTTGAAATCACACTACTTCACTTGAATTTCAATTTCAAAGTAGCAAGGTCAGTGCAATTTCAGGTGCAACGTGATAGACATTTGTGTGGCTTCATGTGCAGATGTCTATTTCAGTCGCACCTGAAATTGGAAAAAGTAGTGCAGGAACTACTTTTGCAAATTGTTGTGGCGCCGCTAAATCAGTGTCGCACTGATTGGAACAGTGCCATTGCTTCAAATAGGCTGCAACTTGTGTGCATCTTCAGTTTTTGGCTTTGCGATTCTTAAAAACACATAAAGATTACAATTAAAACATCACTTAGGGCATGCTATCAAATCGCATGACAAATCGCTCCAATGTGAACCTAGGCTTTATAGTGTCTGAGGTCAGTGTTTAGCCACTCCACTTCTCTAGGTACACCACCAGGTCCTGTTTTCTTTATTCACGGTTAATTACTAACCTTGAAAATGACATCATCGCCTGTGCCAAAAGCAAAAAATATAGAAAACATGACCTAGAAATGCATCTGGAGAAGGAGAATTGTGAAACACTGCCCTAAGTGATGTTTTAATTGTAATCTTTATGTGTTTTTAAGAATCGCAAAGCCAAAAATTGAAGATGCACACAAATTGGGCCACAAAATTCTGATTTCCCTCATGATCCCATGCCTAAAATGTGTGTCTTTCCCTACTTCTAGTTTGCTAAAGCCCCAAAACACACAGTGTGTCAACATGTGCCAGCTCCCATCACGGGAAAATATACACGTTTTGGGGTTGCAACCCCTTCCTCAAAACTAAATTAGGTGAGAGGAAGGGCTTGCACCCCCACAACACGTACATTTATATCCCGTGATGGGAGATAGCACATGTTGACACATTGGGGGTTATTTCCAAAAGGCCAATCCACTTTGCACTACAAGTGCACTGCAGTGCACTTGTAGTGCAAAGTGGATTGGCCTTTCATAACCTACACACATTTTAGGCAGGGGATCATAAGGGACATTTAACAGTTATGCCTCTACGTGTATGTGGCTTCAAATTTTGGCTTTTAGAGGGGTGAGATCACCCCATCTGAGGAAGGCAACATCAACAAAGTTTTGGGATACTAATGTCTCATATGGCCTTCACTTTAGCAAAGTCGAACTAAGTAAGTAAGTTCCTGAGTTGGGGATGTGTATTTTATGTTTTTAAACATGTTTGTTTAGCCCCAAAAAAGGCAAAATAATGGCAAACATACATGTTATACACCAAGATGTTTGTTTGTTCAAAAATCTTTTAAAACGTACATGTGAATGTGCTTGGAGTAAAATGTTTTATACTAAACAATGTGGCTTATTTCAATGCTCAATACCAGTGTATTTGTTAAGTTGGTGTAGTTACAGTGACAATGTGCTCTAAAATGTGGCAAAGTCAGGCAATTTTAGGGCCTCAAAGAAATTAATTAAAGGATTTGAAAAGGCAGAATATTAGGTACATTAACAACAATAACATTGTGTGTGTGTGTAGCAGACCCACAGCACGACATAATAGTTAGCCGAAGAACAGATTGTAAGGTACATTTGCACTATTCTAGAAAATGGCCAAAATTAAGGCCATTTGAGAACCTAGGAGACAGATAAGAAACACAAACAGTAGTTCAAATGAAATAGGAGTTTAGTATCAAATCAAAGATTTATTCCTGATCAGCAACATTTTGCTGCAAAGCCACTGGCCCTCCACCCACAAAGTAGTCCATATATTGTTGCCGGACATCTTGGGAGGGCAACCCAGCACAGCCACTTTCCAGAGCTGTCATCACACCAGGATCAGCTGGGCCTGACACTGAAAAGTCAACCTCACTTTGAAGTGAGGCAAGGTAGCTGCTTGCATTCCTCTGTAAGTAATTGTGCAGTATGCAGCAGCACAACACGACATGGTTGATCTTGCATTCTGCCAGGTTAATTGATGTTAGAAACAGCATGAACCGACTGGATAGTATGCCAAAGGCGTTTTCCACAACCCTTCGGGCATGAGAGAGCCTGTAATTATAGATCCTCTGCTCTGGGGTGAGGTTACTCATAGGAACCATAAGATGCTTCATAAGATGTTCCCCCAGAGCCCATCTGCCATGAATTGAGGCCCTCGACATTCTCCTCAGGAGGTGGCAAAGTTGCCATTCTGTAGCCGACGGTAGAATTCGGTCTTCGCAATCACTTCTCCATTCGAGTTTCAGCCATTCTTCCCAACATCCAGGTACAGGAACTCTTAACTTGCAGACACTACTGCTAGCATGACAATGCTGCAAAAGCCCTAATTCCGCGTATTTCCGACACCAAATGTTCGATGTGAGCCTGTTGTCGGAAATTCTGACCATGTGTAGGCTCCATTGGACATTTTCTGTCGGAATTTCCGACAACAAAAATTTGAGAGCTGGATCTCAAATTTTCCGACAACAAAATCCGTTGTCGTAAATTCTAAATGTGTGTACACAAGTCTGATGCACAAAATTCCATGCATGCTCTGAATCAATTACGAGACTGGAATCGCTCGGTCTGGTAAAACTAGCATTTGTAATGGAGATAGCACATTCGTCACGCTGCCAAGTTTTTAATCTTTTAATGCAGCGCATTCTCTTCTTCTTTATAATGCTAGAATAATGAAGTTGTTTTGCTGCTGATATTCACACAGAGATCTGACAAACTGATTTCTTTATTATTTCTCGTGATCTCATGAATAATCTTTTTTTTTGTCGCCAGATCTCCAGAATAATGTTTAGATATTTTTTTTATAGTGATCTGCTTTTTTTTTTTTGGTCAAGATCTCCTGATTTTTTTTTTTTCTAGTGATCTCCATAATATTTTTTCTCGTTTTGTGTGTCAAGTTACCACAACACCATTATTATCTTGTATTTTTTAACCTCAAGGAGATTGGTTGGTGTTGGTGTCCCTTGTTAATTTGACATTGTGTTTTTGAAATGTACCTGCCTACTCAAAAAACAAAAGGCAAAATATTATGAACCTGAACACACCTAATGATTTTTAGCACCACATCCCGAGATTGAATAGTAAAAAAGCACAAAGATTGGGACATTGTAGGTGCAAATAAATTGGGAGAAATATCAAATATAATGTATAAAAAAATGTCTTTTATTTTGAGGAGCAAAATAAGAATTCATTCATAAAACAAGGAAAGGAGATACACTGATGGCTAGTACAATGTGTTCAAGTTACAGCAACACAGCAATATATGATGGACCACCCAACATGTTTCGCCCATCAATCGGGCTTCCTCAGGGGATGCTGGTCATTTGCAGCATACAGTGCCTTCTATCGAGAAACACAGACAATTTGAACATATTAGATTATATTTTTGAATTAAACTTTTATATCACAACTTATTTTTATGCAAATGCGTCTCCTCTGTCAGGGTACCACTGCTTATCTATAAAGAAAAGAGGGGACCAAGAACTGCCGGGATGACTAGATGGTTTTCTGCATCAGAAAAAACATGCACTAATGTGGCCATAGATGGTAACTAAAAACCAACTGAAAAAACAAAAAAACAACAATAATAACTCATAATCTCAGAGAGAGAAAGTTGGAATGTTCTTTCAGAAATCACGGAGACAGAGAGCTATAGTGGGGTTTACTTACAGAGGCAGGTACAGCTGATGTCTAAAAGCCAGGGGCCCACACACCTCCAAATACTCAGATCGCTTTAGGGATATCTAGTAAACACAAGTAAAACAACAATTGTGACTTGCTGTGTAATGCCAGCAACAGATATAATAATCTTCAATAGTCAAAGAGTCACAATCACCAGTGTGGAGTTACAGAAAAAGCAATTTGCAGGATATAAACTAGCTACAGTTACCTGAATAGAGAAGAGCAGCGTGCATGTGTCCCCTGGTTCTTGCAGCGTCTCCATGCTGCTAAGGGCGGCTTTAAATACAATCAGGTGTAAACACCGGATGCGAACGTAAGAACCTCGCTGCGCATGTGCGAACCTCGTCGCAGTACCTCGTTTGTCCATTCCCGCCAGGTCCTAAGGCTCGGTCGGTGAATGGAAACAAGACTCCCTCTGGTGATGGAGGGAGGAGAGCTCACCAGTCAAAAGGATAGGAGAGACTTCTAACAGGCGGCGACGCACACACAGGGAGCACAGTGAAACGGGTGCCCGTCTGTTAGCAGGGACACCCTGGGAGTCCATACGGTCACCTAAATGCACTAGGAGACTCAAATGAGCAAAACAGCATCCCGGAAGCAAAGCGATCCACTAGATGGAATTAGGCGAGAAATGGACATGGGGGCAGTGCATAACCATGAACTTGGAGACGCAGTTGCATTTACAGAGCAAAACAAAATTATTAATAAAAAGAGGAAACCAAAAACAGTAATGATTCAAAATAAGTCAAGAAATCAAAAAAGAACTCAGAACAAAACTGAATAATAAATGAAGCATGAGTTAATAATGATAATATGGATGATAATTAGTAATAACCCCATTATCAGTTCAACAGATCACACACATGTAGTGATATAAAATTATGTGTAGTAGTATAGTGGTATCGTGGGTATGATAATTAATTAGTAAGTACTCTTCCGCAGCAACCCAATTCTTCCAGAGAGATGCACTTTATTGACTTCCAACACAGAACAAAGTCCAAAGTCCACAGATGACAAAAATATCCAGCAGAGTATATCATTCAGAGCCCCAATTCTTAGGTCTGTGTCTTAATACACAGACAAGCCGAATTTAAACTATAGACTGAATGCCGTGTTATATTCACTAGACACTGAATGGCTGAGCAATTTGATTGGCCATTTCAATTTAGGACTTTTATTTGCTTCAGTCTTTCAGACAGACAACAACTCCCAGCCGTGAACAGCTGCAGTCATAAACTGCCCCAATTTGCACTCCCGCATATCAACATCAACAAGTCCCCTTAGATAAGTGTAATTAGATTAGATGAACAGATACTACCTGAACACCCTTTGAGATGTTCAAATAGACTTGCATAAGATTAACACATCAAAGGGTCTTCAGCTGTCCCCTTGCTATGTTAAAATTCAGTTGGCTCGGACAAATCAACCATTGTCAACTGAATTCTGGCCTGGTTAATATTGACTGTATGTGCATACATATAATAATGTCCCACATAAATCGGTGAACATATTACAACATATACCCCCACTTGGGTCGGTTCTAACTACTAGAACTGACCCATAAATCAAACAACAAAAAATATCATTACGATTTGAGGTACTGGATGCTTTACAATGGCTCATATAAAATATAAAGTTGAAACTGGTTACATCTCTCTTCACCAGCCTCTAAAATATCCCCATGAAACAGTTATTAGATAATATAACTTTTAGACCATGACTGGAAAAGGATTTGGTAAACGTCAGTGGCCCATATAGCTGTTAGGCCTTATTATATCACATCAAGATCTTGAATATTGCACAAAGACAAGCTGATGTCACAGTCCATTCTTCGGTCTGACTTCATCACATCTCTCACCATCTCACTGAAAGTAAACTTGGTATGCTCTGGGAGCTCCAATCCACATAAGTCCAGGATTTTCATCTCCAGGCTCAAGCTTTTCATTTTTAAAGATGCTTTTACACAAACATTCTACTTTCATCTTTATAGTAAGAAAAACCGTCAATGTACCAGCACTCACTGGTCAAAAGGTTTGGATACGGTAGTAAAAACTGTGCTGCAAACTATTTCCTTGCACTTGACATTCATGAGTCCATCTGACAAGCATTTTACACTTCACATCTGCTTCTTTCCATTTCCTATTTGAACAATGATGACCGGGTTGTGTACCTGTCAAGTACCAGAATTTGTTGATTGACAGCCACAATTTGCTTTTGTAATTTGCTGTAGGTCAACCCCTCATTGCCTTCAATAGAGCAGTTACTTGGATCATTCAGTCCATAATTCCACCTGAATGGTATACCAACATATACATATACCCCCACATGATGGTTCAGATAGAGTCATTAGTGTTTATCAGATCTTCTATCCAGACAAAACGGCAGTGGAAATTCTTGCCAGTATCCTCACCATGAAAGGTAGAAAGGTCTTTTTCATCCATATATGTCATAGCCTTTAGCATATTATAAACAACTGCATCAACAAAGTTTCAAATCATGACTAGAGTGATGAATTTCACTCACCCCTCTTATAAATTTAGGAAAACCACCCAACATACTATAATTTATGCTATGCCAAGCCATTGTGCAGCATCTCACCTTAGATGTCAAATATATTGATCAATACGCATTATGTAATATGTACAGATGTTATGAAAATTATTTTAGGTTTAAATGCTTCTCTTTGGTTTTAAGATAACGTTCAAGAAATAAAACATAAAGAAAATAAAAAATGAAAAGCAAAATATATCAGGAAAAGGGAGAAAAATTAAAAATTAGGGCGTTGAAGAAAAAAGAGAAAAAAAGGTCCATTGCTTGATGAATTTCGAGAGAGTCCATGAATGCTTTATAATTCCTTGTTGTCTATTCAGCATTTCTCCCATAATTCTCCCCCACTAGCCAGCAATTTCAGACTGTGCTTCTGCTATTCACCGTCATTTAAATGTCAATATCTGAAAGACAAAAAAACTCTCCAACAAAACTAATTAGCAAGGTCCTTAAATGTTGTTTGAAGTTAAAACAAAACACTATTTACACATCTACAGTTTGGAGCTAATTCCCCCCCCACTGCTAGAGAAGTGTCATCCGCATTAAAAAACAGATCTGGAGAATCTACATCTTCATTTATGACACCCTGTACCCCCTTCAACTGCTCTAATAATTTATCACGTTCCCCTCTCATCTTGTCATACTCAATCTTCAGGTGGTCATATTTCTGTTTTAACTTTTAACTTAACTTTTAACTTTTAGGGACCAATGTGGGTGTGCGATGTATGTGCAGAGTGCTGCGTGAATTGGCGGCGCTATATGGGTACCTTAAATAAAAATAGGGATGATTGTAGACACGCACCCACACTCACTCAGGTTGAACTGGATGGACTGTTGTCTTTATTCAACCTTACTAACTATATAACTATGTAACTATGTAACTGAGAAAACGGTATCCAGGTTTTGGACCTTTTCTTATTATTATTTTGGTCAGCTCTGTTTTTCATATTAATATCACCTTTGTTTGACCCGGTGTCTCCTCTCTGGGTATTATCATAGGATATTATCTTCTGATCTTTATGTTCAGTATTTGTCCTAAACAATGTGGCTAAATCAATCTTGACAGCCTGCTCATTTGACTTTCTCCATAAATGGTCTGCTCTCAACAATATGTCTTTTAAATCATGAGGATTTGGGGTAGCTAATAAAATATTTTGTTTGATATCTTCATGCAATGCATCTAGAAACACACTCATATGTATCAAGCCCCCTCGCTCAAATGCAAGATTATTACCAACCAATAATTCCATAATAGTTGCTATCCTGTGTGACAATTCATATGGAGATTCATTTTGCATCTGTTGGATCCTCCCATGAATAGTAACATCAGAACGTACACCATACAAAACACATAATAATTCCAGTAATATGTCCCTTGTCCTCAGAGGCTGAATACAGATCTGTTTAATTCTCATCCAAAGACCACTTCCTACAGAATGTTGCAAAACTCTTTCTAAGTCAGATGGGTTGAGATTGTACATATCTCTGACCTGCTGCACGTCACAAAACCATTTTAAAAATCTGTTTAAATCATGGTATGGAACCATTCTTATTTCTTTAAGAATTGTGTCTAATTCTTTTGGTTTCAAAGGCTTCATTACAAGCTGAACTTCACCTGTATTATTATTATTGTTGTAAACTGTGGTAGTCACAGTGGGGGCAGCTGGTAATGAATTATCAGATTTAATATGAGGTTCTGTTTCAATTGAAAGAAAGTTTGTGTCTGTATTTTGCTGCAGACTGCGGAATCCAAGATTTGATGCATATCTGCATTCTTGAGATCTCTTCTCTAATTCCATAATTCTTAATTTTAATCTCTCATGTTCCACTGATAATTCGTCACAACGTTTAGATTTCTCAAGTAAAGCTCCCCCAATGGTAACTGCATGCAATTTTAAATTTACTGTCTCGGTGTCTGATTGGTTTTGTAACCTCTCACAAACATTGTTGCTATTATCAACTGCCTTCTGTAACTGGGTAATTTCCTCAACCTTACCCTTTAAAGAACTTTCCATTGTTAAACAGCAAGATAATAAGCCCTGTATAATACAACCTTTTCTTTTACTTTCTGAAATTTTGCTATCAAAAACATTTTTCTCTAAAAATTCCTTCATCATAGTCCACGTCTGCTTACATTTTTCTGGAATTTCATAAGGACCGCCATGACGCTTAATACATTTTAATACCCATCTGTTAACTTTATCAGAACTGACACTAGCTTCACACTGAGTAAGCATTTTGACTATATTACTAATAAATAAAAAAAAAAGGAAATATTTTACTCACCGCATTAGTTACTCCTTCAGCTTCCAGTTCAGGTCTTCTGGTACACGACACATTCCTTTTTTTGTTGTTTCCAGTCTCCAGAGAATAATTCTGGGGTTCCCAACTTGTTTAATTTTGTAGATCAGATTCTCTTATGTCACAACCGACATTAGAGTCACAGCACAGCTCTTGGTTCTTCATCAGACTTCTGTCCACCTCACAGGATTGTTGTCACCACCGACTTCTGTTACTAAGTCCGAAAATGCTCTTCTGGTCACTTTAACGGCACAAATGTAGTGATATAAAATTATGTGTAGTAGTATAGTGGTATCGTGGGTATGATAATTAATTAGTAAGTACTCTTCCGCAGCAACCCAATTCTTCCAGAGAGATGCACTTTATTGACTTCCAACACAGAACAAAGTCCAAAGTCCACAGATGACAAAAATATCCAGCAGAGTATATCATTCAGAGTCCCATTTCTTAGGTCTGTGTCTTAATACACAGACAAGCCGAATTTAAACTATAGACTGAATGCCTTGTTATATTCACTAGACACTGAATGGCTGAGCAATTTGATTGGCCGTTTCAATTTAGGACTTTTATTTGCTTTAGTCTTTCAGACAGACAACAATTCCCAGCCGTGAATAGCTGCAGTCAGTCAATTTGCACTCCCGCATATCAACATCAACAAGCCCCGTTAGATAAGTGTAATTAGATTAGATTAACAGATACTACCTGAACACCCTTTGAGATGTTCAAATAGACTTGCATAAGATTAACACATCAAAGGGTCTTCAGCTGTCCCCTTGCTATGTTAAAATTCAGTTGGCTCGGACAAATCAACCATTGTCAACTGAATTCTGGCCTGGTTAATATTGACTGTATGTGTACATACATATAATAATGTCCCACATAAATTGGTGAACATATTACAACAACACAGAGCAACAATGATTTTTGTGTATGGTTAGAAAAGAAAAGGGTCAGGGGAGGGAAGAGGAGGGGGGAAAAGGGGGAGAAGGGGGGGAGAGGAAGGACAGAGGGAAGAAGGAGGATAGGCAGTCAAAAGAGTAGATATGGGACAAATGACAGTAAGCCAGAAGTAAAAATATTAAAGGAAAGGTTTGTAGCTAAGCATTTCATTTAACTCAGGATAGACAGTAGCTTTCAACAAATAAATCCAACGTGATTCCAGTTGCAAAGGTTTTCTGATCGTTACTAACTCCTCTGACATCAGGGGAATGTGTTCAAGGGCCATAAATTTGATAGTATTGAAGGCTAAAGCCATGATAAAGCCCCACATGTTGGCTTATTAGTGTTTCCACTCTCCGTTTCTTTATCAGAGAAATACGGTCATTTATTCTCTTATGAAAAGGACGTTTTGTTTTACTAATATAAAAGCACTTACATGTACATTGCATAAGATAAACAATACTCGGAGTTTGGCATGTCACTCTATATCTAATCTTGTGAACCTGTCCGTTTGGCAGTATTAGTTCATTGTTGTTAGGCATGAAAGGACACTTGTCACATTTGTTACATGAGAAAGTGCCAGAAAATTGGCTCAAAGAAAAAGGGATATTATAATGACTTTGAGTTAGTCGATCTTTTAAAGATTTAGCCCGTCTATACGTGATTTGTGGTTGTCCTTCTACATATTTGTTGGCAATCGGATCAGCTAGTAGGAGTGGCCAATATTTTTCAATGATCTGTCTCAGTTGTTGGTGCTGTTTGGTATAAGATGTAATTATCCTAACAGTCTGAGAGGTGTCCTTAGTTTTTTTTCTTATGGATCAAGGTATCTCTAACAGCCTTTGCTCTATTGAAAGCTTTTTTGAGGATACTGTGAGTATAGCCTCTCTCTCACAGACGACCATATAGAAGATTCGCTTCACTCTGAAAATCAGCATCCCTGCTGCAATTATGTTGCAGTCTTAGATATTGACTGTAGGGGATATTATTAATTAAGGACCTAGGGTGGGAGCTAGATGCATGTAAAACTACATTACTTGCTGATGGCTTCCTGAATAGAGTAGTGCCCAGGGAGCCATCAGATTCCACAAAAATTTGGATGTCAAGAAAGTTGACGGATTCTTGGTCACAGGACATGGCAAACTTCAGATTGTAGGTATTGTCACCAATAATGGTCATAAATTCCATCAGTTCTTGCTGAGAACCTGACTATATCAACAGTATATCATCTATGTAGTGATGGAACATCACCACGTAATCCAGGTACTTTTTGATGTCCTCTCTAGCAAACAAATTCCTCTCCCACCCCCCCAGGTACAGGTTGGCATACGATGGGGCACAACGAGTCCCCATCGAAACCCCCTGCACCTGGAGGTAGTGGGAGAGGCCAAACATGAACACATTCCTTGTCAGGATGAATTTTAAGATTTTCCAGAATGAACTCGTTATAGTGATCAGCAGCATGTCCACGTTCCCGTAGATGCTCAGCTACAACTTTAAGTCCTAATTCATTTGGGATTGTATTGTATTTCTATATCAATGGTGACTAGCCATGCGTCTTTAGGAACTGAAATGCCTTTGATCAATTTAATGAGATCAATCGCATCTTGGACAAAAGAAAATAATGATTTAACATGAGGGCCCAAATAGGTGTCTATTAGACTACTAGCATTTTCTGTCAAGCATCCACATCTCGAAATAATGGGGCGGCCGGGGGGTTAGTGTTTAGTGATCTCCATAATATTTTTTCTCTTTTTGTGTCTCAAGTTACCACAACACCATTATGATCTTGTATTTTTTAATCTCAAGGAGGTTGGTGTTGGTGTCCCTTGTTAATTTGACATTTTATTTTGAAAATGTACCTGCCTACTCACAAACAAACTGTCCTTTTTGAACTAAAACACATAGCCAAGTATTTGTGATAAAAAAAATAGACATTTATTAGGGGTCATAACAAACTAAAGAGGAAGGCAATGCTGGATAAACTGGTGAGATTGGCAAAGCCTTTGTACCCCAGGACACACACCAGCTATTTGACAGGAAAAATTGGTAGCCTGAGGAGTCCATTTAATAGGGAGCACAATCCGGTCCAGGACTCCGAGAGATCAGGAGCAGCAGCAGATGACATATATGCCCCGAGGCTATGGTCTTACAACAGCCTGCATCTTTTGTCAGACCAGACTGAACACAGGCCATAACTCTGTCTTCCTTCCACGCTTGCTTCCAGGCTCTGGCTCTGGTGTTGGATTTGTGGCAGGAGGTGGAGGAGGATGGTCCAACTTACACAGGTGGGTTTTTCTTGTGAGTTCACCCCTCAACCCCTTATTTAGGGCCAGATAGATCACTTCCTCACAAATGAGGGGCATTTCCTGCACTTTGCTGGCTACCATGCAGGCAAAATGTGCTGACTCCTCCACGTTCCTCCTCTTCCTTGTACTTTTTGTTGGAAGGCAGAGGGGAGGAACCTGCAAATCGGTCAGGCTACTGGGTCCGGCCACTTCCTGGCTGCCACTTACCCCCACCTCCTCCTGGCTGAGACTTTCCACGGCCTCCCCTTGCTGAGACTTTCCACGGTCTCCTACTGGCTGAGACTTTCCTGTGTATGAAAATGGGACATAGTTTTAGTTTTTTGGTCATCAATCACACACAATTTAGAACTCATGACTGTTGCAAATTGAATGTTAACAAATAGAGAAGACTATCATTCTGACCCCAGCATTTTTCATTCTTGTCCCAATCATTTTTGGCTACTATTGTCTATTTGATATGTAAACCACTTTGTTAATTCCGAAATTAGTGATCAATACTAACTTCTAGTTAACATCATTCAATTTTTGGACTAGAAATATGTTGAACAATGCTATACCTGGCTCAAGCTGGGCTCCTCCACATCTTCCTGGATGGAAGGCCCAGGTTGTATGTTGGAAACCTCATTTGATGTGGAAGGAAGAGTGGAAGGAAGGGTTGAGAGTGATGGCCTGATTTCAGTCTGGTCTGACAAAAAACACGGTCTGTCGTAGTACCAAAGCCTTGGGACATAAATGTCATCTGCTGCTGCTCCTGATCTCATGGAATCCTGGACCTTTTTGCGCTCCCTATTATATGTTCTCCTCAGGCCACCAATTTTGCATTTCAAAAAGGGGATGGTTGCTGTGGGAATCCCCGGTTTCACCAATTCCAGCAATTGATCCAGCACTGCCTTTCTCTTTATTTTATTATTAACAAAAAGGGTGTCACGTACCTGGTGATGGAGCCTGATATGCAGAGGACAGCCTCTCTTACAATTCTGACTTGGAGCCCCTGATAGAGCTGACAGGAAGCACCGAGATGCAGAGTTGCACGAGTGCCTGGCGGGATCACTGAACCTGGAGCTGGATCGGAGCACTCGGCCGGGCTGTAGAGGTGTCTGTAGGAATCCCAGAGCAGTGGTAGGCAGGTAGCTGGAGTGAGTAGACAACCGGTCCCCACAGGCAGAAGTGCAGGTGCAGCAGAAGGGATGGTGGCACCCTCGAGGCTGAAGAGAAGGCAGGTACAGGCAAGCCGGGTCATACACAAACGGGCATGTCAGGAACAGGGGCTGAAGCGGAAGCGGAATCAGATTACAGGCCAAGTCATCAGCAGACTGGCAGCGAAGTGGCAGAAGGAGCAGGCAGATGCAGAGTAGAGGACAAGTCAGGGTTGGATGCAGGCAGGAAACAGGAACTTCAGGAAGCAAGCCGGGTCACAACAGGAATGGAAGTCAGGTAGGTAATTGCAGGATACACAGGGAACGCTGTAGAGCAGACAGCACTGAGTCTGGAAACTGACTGAGTTTAAGTAGCCTGTTTGGGTGTCAAAAGCTGTCACAGGGTGTGTGTGCACCAATGGAATTCTGACAGGGGCAGAGGTAACAGGTCATCTTCTTCGGCAGCCATCTTGGGTGCTGGCATGCCCTTCCTGACAGGCAGAGGTAACAGGTTGTCTTCTTCGGCAGCCATCTTGGGTGCTGGCATGCCCTTCCTGACACTGGGTGATTCACCTGCCACAGACAGGGCAGCTCCCTGTATTTATCAATGAAGTTGGGGAGGAAGTCATGATCATTGAATCTATCCAATTTATCTGCAAGACACAACACAAGACAAACCCTAATGTCAGGCTAAACTCTCCTAATCTTGTCCCAATATAGGCCTCAATCTATAAGCAGTATAGGCCACTGATGCTCCAAGTTAAAATTTTACCTTTGTTAGCACGATCGGCGCTTACGCTACTCTGTCCTCCGCTCACAGATCGTATGTACGCGTGTTACGCTTTATATACACTGCGAATGCGTAAAACTTCACCTGCCCCTGACCTTTTTTCTAGTATATTCCCTGCCCCTTCTCTTTCGGCACAGTGGGAGAGCACATGGCGAAGAAAGAGCAAGTGCATGCAGAGGAGAGCAGCAACAAGGAGGACGACGAAAGCCCGGAGCCACAAACGTCCGATCCCGGAGGGGATTTAAGGCCTCAAATATGTCCTTTGTAGAGATGGTGGAGATGGTGGACATCTTGAAGAGGGCCAAATATGATGGGAAGCATGAACCTTACCCAAAGCCAAATGTGAGAAAGGCCAAAATTATGGCAAAAGTTGTGAAAAGTCCTCAGAAGAATTTTGGGGTACGGAGATCCAAGCATCAACTGAGGAAACGATGGTCAGACCTCAAATTGAGGGAGCAGGATCAGTACAGAAGAATTAAGAGAGTGTTGCAAAAAAGTAAGTATTTTGTTGTATGTTCCTATTATCATTATTACTTTCATGCTGCTCCATGTGCTTTTCTTTACTGTTGTACAGTTTAAAATGGCGTTTAAAATAGCAAGTTTCAGGTTCGTGGGCACAGTAATCGTTCGTAGTAAACATCGTTCGTTCGCCCACTAATACAATGTTTTTGGCAGATGCAGGTTAACTACATTTGTTCATGCCTATTTGTATTAAAAGAAGTTTGTTGCCTAGATGGGTTTGTAAGTAGAATGAAATGCAAACTTGATTTAGTGTAAGGAGAGGACACTCAGCAGCTGTTTACACATTTGGACGCAGGAGCACTAGTGTCATAAACCAGATGTGACCAGAACTGTGTGACTGCGACAGAGTGAACCAGACATAAATAGGTGAAAGTAAGTTTATTAAGGAAAATGCATATGTGAACACACCACCAATACAGAGTGAACAACCAAACAATCAGTGATATAAAACCAACCAGCATATGTAGCAAGAGG
The DNA here is from genome assembly GCF_042186555.1 of Aquarana catesbeiana. Taxonomy (NCBI): domain Eukaryota; kingdom Metazoa; phylum Chordata; class Amphibia; order Anura; family Ranidae; genus Aquarana; species Aquarana catesbeiana. The sequence goes on along the minus strand of NC_133327.1, from coordinate 498,854,189 downwards.
GAGTACCAGAATCGTAGTCAAGCCAGGCCGGGGTCATAAACACGGAATCAGTAGCTGGGAAGGGAGATAAACAGGACAAGAGAGGATGGATGGATCACAGGAGGGACGAGTCAGGTACAAGGCTCAGAGTCCAGAGTCCAGGGTTCAGGTAACGGACAGGAAACAGGATCAACAGGTTCCAGGAATCAGGCTTCAGGTTCAGGTTCAGGTTCAGGCTACAGGATCAGGAATCAGAGTAACAGGATACGGGTCAGGGCTCAAGGAACAATACCAGGGCAACATAAGTCTGCAATTGCTGGGTATTTATACTGCAGCTCTGCTAATTAAGGTCAGGTGATATCTGTCTGCAGAGGGGAATACCTGCTCCATACTGCCAGGATTCCTCCGCTGGTGGACGCCAGCACTGCGGCCCAAAAGTGACAGAATACTTGCAGGAAAGAGCAGCTCCGAACTGCCAGGAGACACCTGCTGGTGGACCTCAATACTGCACGCCAAATGATCGATATTACCAGCGGAGAAGACCTTTCCTGACAACTAGTGTGGGACACCAGAACACCCTTTTTTAGGGTGTCCCACACAGGTGCTCCAGTGGATACTAGGGGTGTCTCCATGTGTAAAACTGCACAAAACAGGTTAGTATTCTAGCTTTAGAAAGGGAAAAAAATAATGTCTTCAGCTTGGAACTCTGCCAAGACAGACAATTGTACCTCACTTCCAAGCAATGTTTCATATTCCTAATTCTGTCTTCAAATATCTGTGTGCTAAGTATACCTATTTTTAAATTCACACAGGGGAGAAAAGACTCGGGACATCAGAGGACACCAGGGACCCCCAACCTCCTAAAGAAGGGGAAATCACCACACCACAACCTCAGGATGTATCAGGAACCATGAATCAGACTGAGACAGAAGAATAGTTAAATCACACTTGTTTAATAATAATAATAATAATAAGGTCAACAGAGTAAGTGTAGTCAAAACAAGCCAGAGTTCAGTAACCGGATCGGGTTGTCAGCCAAGCAAATGTCAGAGAGCCAGAGATAAATGTAGTAGTACAGCAAGCAGGATCAGCCAGAAGGAACGTCAGCCGAGCAAGTCTTTAACAGGAACGCAGGAGAAAGTCTCTGTGATGTTGACAAAGGCGAAGGCAGAGATCAAGTGAGCTGGACGACGGGAGCTGGCAATTAGCCGACAGCTGAGCGGCCAGCTCAGAGAAGGAATGGCTGAGCCCAGCCCTGACAGTACCACCTCCTTAACAACCCCTCCCCCTCTGAGGACCACCGGACTTGAGGGGAAAACGTCTATGGAAATCACGGAGGAGGACAGGGACATGTACATCCGAGGATGAGACCCAAGAGCGTTCCTCTTCCAATGCACCAGGTACTGTATGCGCCCACGGAACCTACGGTAGTCAACAATGGATTGTGCTTCATACTCCTCATGCTTCTCAACCTGTACAAGATGAGGACGTGACACCAAGGTGGTAAAGCGGTTGCAGACCAAAGGTTTTAATAAGGAGACATTAAATACATTCAAAATACGCATGTTAGAAGGAAGGTCTAATGCGTAAGCCACTGGGTTAATCCTACGGAGAATAAGGAAAGGCCCAATAAAACGAGGTGCGAACTTCAAAGAAGGAACACGAAGTCGGAGGTTGCGAGATGACAGCCAGATTCTGTCTCCAACCTGGAAGGAAGGTGCAGGCAGGTGTCTGCGGTCAGCACGGAGTCTGTACCTATCGTTAGCATGTTGCAAAGCCTCCTGAACTTGTGCCCAAGTGGAACGAAGACCACGGAGATGCTCCTCTAACGCAGGAATAGGGATGAGCTTCGAGTTTGAGTTGAACTCATGTTTGACTCAAACATAGGCTGTTCGCAAGTTCGCCGAACAGCGAACAATTTGGGGTGTTCGCTGCAAATTCGAATGCCGCGGAACACCCTTTAAAAGTCTATGGGAGAAATCAAAAGTGCTAATTTTAAAGGCTTATATGCATGGTATTGTCATAAAAAGAGTTTGGGGACCTGGGTCCTGCCCCAGGGGACATGTATCAATGCAAAAAAAAGTTTTAAAAACGGACGTTTTTTCGGGAGCAGTGATTTTAATAATGCTTAAAGTGAAACAATAAAAGTGTAATATGCCTTTAAATTTCGTAGCTGGGGGTGTCTATAGTATGCCTGTAAAGGGGCGCATGTTTACTGTGTTTAGAACAGTCTGACAGCAAAATGACCTTTCAAAGGAAAAAAAGTAATTTAAAACTACTCGCGGCTATTAATGCATTGCCGGTCCGACAATACACATAGAAGTTCATTGATAAAAACTGCATGGGAATTCCACACAGGGGAACCCCGGCCAAAATTGAAAAAAAAAATGATGTGGGGGTCCCCCTAAATTCCATACCAGGCCCTTCAGGTCTGGTATGGATATTAAGGGGAACCCTGGCCAAAATGTAAGAAAAAAATGTCATGGGGGGTCCCCCTAAATTCCATTCCAGGCCCTTCAGGTCTGGTATGGATATTAAGGGGAACCCGGGCCAAAATTTAAAAAAAAATGGCGTGGGGTCCCCCCAAAAATCCATACCAGACCCTTATCCGAGCACGCAACCTGGCAGGCCGCAGGAAAAGAGGGGGGATGAGATAGCGGCCCCCCTCCTGAACCGTACCAGGCCACATGCCCTCAACATTGGGAGGGTGCTTTGGGGTAGCCCCCAAAACACCTTGTCTCCATGTTGATGAGGACAAGGGCCTCATCCCCACAACCCTGGCCGGTGGTTGTGGGGGTCTGCGGGCAGGGGGGCTTATCGGAATCTGGAAGCCCCCTTTAACAAGGGGACCCCCAGATCCTGGCCCTCCCCCCTGTGTGAAATGGTAATTTCACTAAAAACCTGTCAAAAATGTTAAAAAGGACAAGAGACAGTTTTTGACAATTCCTTTATTTAAATGCTTCTTCTTTCTTCTTTCTTCTATCTTCTATCTTCCTTCGGTTTCTTCCTCCATCTTCTTCTTCTTCTGGTTCTTCTGGCTCTTCTGGTTCTTCCTCCGGTGTTCTCGTCCAGCATCTCCTCCGCGGCGTCTTCTTCCCTTCTTCTCCTCGGGCCGCTCCGCATCTATGGCATGGAGGGAGGCTCCCGCTCTTCTCTTCATCTTCTTCTCTCCTTCATCTTCTTCTCTTCTTCATCTTCTTTTCTGGGCCGCTCCGCATCCATGGTGGCATGGAGGGAGGCTCCCACTGTGTGACGCTTCTCCTCCTCTGACTGTTCTTAAATAACGGGGGTGGGGCCACCCGGTGACCCCGCCCCCTCTGACGCACGGTGACTTGATGGGACTTCCCTGTGATGTCGCGGGGAATGCCACAGGGAAGTCCCGTCATGTCCCCGTGCATCAGAAGCGGAGGAGAAGCGTCACACAGTGGGAGCCTCCCTCCATGCCACCATGGATGCGGAGCGGCCCGGAGAAGAAGATGAAGAAGAGAAGAAGATGAAGAAGAGAAGAAGATGAAGAGAAGAGCGGGAGCCTCCCTCCATGCCATGAATGCGGAGCGGCCCGTGGAGAAGAAGGAAAGAAGACGCCACGGAGGAGATGCTGGACGAGAACATCGGAGGAAGAACCAGAAGAGCCAGAAGAACCAGAAGAAGAAGAATATGGAGGAAGAAACCGAAGGTAGATAGAAAATAGAAGAAAGAAGAAGCATTTAAATAAAGGAATTGTCAAAAACTGTCTCTTGTCATTTTTAACATTTTTGACAGTTTTTTTGTGAAATGGTAGGGGTAAGTACCCCCTTACAATTTCACACAGGGGGACAAGGTGTTTCATCAACATGGGGACATCAACATGGGGAGAAGGTGTTTTGGGGGTGCTACCCCAAAGCACCCTCCCAATGTTGAGGGCATGTGGCCTGGTACGGTTCAGGAGGGGGGGCGCTCTCTCGTCCCCCCCTCTTTTCCTGCGGCCTGCCAGGTTGTGTGCTCGAATAAGGGTCTGGTATGGATTTTTTTTTTTTTTTTTAATATTGGCGCGGGGTTCCCCTTAAAATCTTAAAATCTTTACCAGACCTGAAGGGTCTGGTATGGAATTTAGGGGGACCCCCACATCATTTTTTTTTTTAATTTTGGCCGGGGTTCCCCTTAATATCCATACCATACCTGAAGGGCCTGGTATGGAATTTAGGGGGACCCCCACGTCATTTTTTTTTTTTAATTTTGGCCGGGGTTCCCCTTAGTATCCATACCATACCTGAAGGGCCTGGTATGGAATTTAGGGGGACCCCCCACGTCATTTATTTTTTAAATTTTGGTTCGGGGTTCCCCTGTGGGGAATTCCCATGCCGTTTTTATCAATGAACTTCTATGTGTATTGCCGGACCGGCAATGCATTAATAGCCGCGAGTAGTTTTAAATTACTTTTTTTCCTTTGAAATGTCATTTTGCTGTCAGACTGTTCTAAACACGGGAAACATGCGCACCTTTACAGGCATACTATAGACACCCCCCAGGTATGAAATTTAAAGGGATATTATACTTTTAGTGTTTCACTTTAAGCATTATTAAAATCACTGCTCCCGAAAAAACGGCCGTTTTTAAAACTTTTTTTGCATTGATCCATGTCCCCTGGGGCAGGACCCAGGTCCCCAAACACTTTTTATGACAATAACTTGCATATAAGCCTTTTAAAATTAGCACTTTTGATTATTCATGTTAGTGTCCCATAGACTTTAACGGTGTTCGGGTGTTCGAACAAATTTTTTTCCTGTTCGCATGTTCTGGTGCGAACCGAACAGGGGGGTGTTCGGCTCATCCCTATGCAGGAATACTCTGCGGAACAAACAAGTCAGGCAACATGTAAGGTTTGAAACCATAATTCGCCATAAACGGGGACAATTGGGAAGCAGAATTCAAGGCACTGTTGTGAGCAAACTCTGCCCACGCTAATAGGTCTGACCAGTTGTTATGATGGTCAGAAATATAGCAATGTAAGAATTGCTCCAAGGACTGATTGGCTCGTTCTACGGCCCCATTAGACTGCGGGTGATACGCAAAGGAGAAAGCAAGCTGCATTCCCAACTCTGCACAAAAGGCTCGCCAGAACCGGGAGACAAACTGACTACCCCTGTCCGAGACTAATCACCTTGGCTAGCCCATGGAAGCGAAAGATCTCCAGAGCAAAAATGGAAGCCAGTTCCTTAGAAGTGAGCAGCTTCTTAAGTGGAATACAATGACACATCTTTGAGAACCGGTCAACCACCATAAGTATAACAGTGTTGCCTTGGGAGTTGGGTAACTCCACAATGAAATCCATAGACAGGTGGGTCCAGGGCCTCTCTCCATTGGATATGGGTTGTAGGAGGACCACTGGAAGGTGTCCTGGAGTCTTACTCTGAGCACACACGGAACAGGCAGCTATGAAGGCAGTTACATCAGCCCATAGACTAGGCCACCAGAATTGTTGGGAAATGGCCCAAATGAGTTGATTCTTCCCAGGGTGGCCAGCTGCCTTGGGAGAATGGTAAGTCTGGAGCACGGCAGTACGGAGACTCTCTGGGACAAAGCAGCGGTCACAAGGTTTCTCAGGAGGAGCATGAACCTGAGCAGCAAGAATTTTGTCACCCAAAGGAGAAGTAAGACTGGTGCGAACCATAGCCAGAATGCGATCAGGAGGAATCACAGGAACCAGAACCGACTCCAACTTGGAAGTGGGGGAAAATTGTTGTGACAAGGCGTCAGCCCTTACATTCTTAGTACTGTTATGGAAATTTGGCTGTAAGCTATGCACACAGCCATATCTCCTGTGCTAATAAGCACCCATTTCCATGTTATGATATAATAACAATACCAATACCAATTTCGTCTAATGAAATAAATGCATCTTACCTAAAAACCCACGCATTCCAAGTAATCAGACATCAGCACCTCCTTACATTCTCAACTCAGCATCACTTTGCCAGCAAGCCCCCCCTCAGCTGTGAGTCCCTTTATTACCATAACAGGAAGTCCCCAAACTCAAGGGTTGGGCTTCCAACAGCCAAACACCTCTTACAAAGCTTGTGACCTCACAGGAAATGAACACGGGATGTGAATGACCATATAAGGATTTCACAACAAAATACAACCAAATGACCATAACTAGAGTTCCTTGTGGATGGGAGATTATCTTCAGGTGTACGTCATGGCACCCCAAATATGTTGATCAGGCATATGGGGGTGACAAGAGCAAACAACCGCTAAACCGATAATGTCTTTGCAGAGCGAACACACCCCCACCAGATGATCGTTCTGTGCATTGCACAGGGGCCCTTTGCTGGCAGACATGTCCTCTCTCTGCAAACACTTCTCTCCAAACACCAGGAAGTTTTCCACTACCTAACAGGTCTCAACCAGCGTCAGTCTGCCCCAGTCAGCTCTTTAGAGCAGGCTGCGAGAGAACAGACACTGGGAGACTCTTATGACAATACATTAATATAAAATTTTCCACAACAGTCCCTCCTCTTGTCATATGATCCCATGTGTCCCTCGATGAATCCTTATCTTCTTCTTAGTCCATAAAAAGTAAAACACGGCTTGACATGTAGACTCTGTTGGAGATGTTGTGGTGAGCTGTAGTAGTCGCCGGTCAGTCTGGGATCCTCTGTGTCATGTATGTGGGTCGGGCTTCGGGGCATCTCATCAGGCTCTGGTCATGCGTCCAATCAGGCAACAGGAGCACCTCATCATGGCATATAGAAGGAATAGAAACAAAAAAACATGACTATATATACCCCTACTTCCTTCACTATGATCCGCTGCAAAATAAAAATTAAATCCCCAAGGATTCCCAAAACCTTACAAGGATTCCAACCTTCACTAGCTATAGCTCTGGCTTTGCCTTGTAGGGACCTAAATCTTATCCATATGAACTTTGTCACTACTATCCCTAATCCAGATATAACAATCTTTACTTATGAATTCCCAGAAACCCCCTTGGACTGTGGGAACTTCCTTGTAGCTTCAACAGTTACATGAAGACATCCCATCCTCAATGGATGAGAAATTGTTCAAGGGTTTCATAAGCTCAAGCCCCCACCGTGTACAAGCAATTCCCTTCCAGCTGTCCCTGCCATTCTTACCTTCTCTCGCGGCATCAGATCCTCACGATCGGCCACAACATAAGATGCTGGGACAAGTTTCACCAGCACACATGAACCTCTTGCCTTAGGGGAATTACCTTATAAGCTGTAGATCCTCATTAATACCAAGCTACAGTTGAAGCACACTTGTGGGCTACCTAGTTATCCCAATACCAAAGCTAGCAAGATCCAGAGCTATTGTTAAAATTATAACTAACTTTACCCTCTAGAAATGTTTTGTTAAGTTCCTTTGACAGGTGTCTGGATTTTACTAGTCTGTCAAAACTCCTCACAACAATATGAACGTCACATATAGCATGTACCGCCGTCATCGCTGGGGCACTAATACCCGACCATGTGTCCTGTTCTCTTTCTTAGCTAGTTGGGATGCTTTTCATCGTTACCCTTGCTAAAATGTATTAAACAAAAAATATAAATAAACGAAAGATACTTCTCATCCTTGTTGTCCTGTTCTTCAAGTTTTTTTACAACGACACAGTCACCTGTCATAAACCTGGCTAGAATTAGAGGAGTTAGTATTGTTGGTTTGAAAATGTGTAATTCTCACCACTCTCATCCCCCCTTTTCTTCCCTCCTCATTACAAGCTGGAGGAAGACATGCAGGGTTTAGAGTGGTGCAGAACAAAACCGTGAAATAGCCTATGATACTTTTACCTTCTTATACACCTGTACACACACTTTCAGAAACTCTTTGATCCTGAAAAGATACTTATAAACAAAAGTTATTCCTCTATCCTTCAAAGAATGGTAAACAATACAACATTTGTGTACATTGGCAAATTGTCACTTGACATTTCACAAAACCGATAATAACTAAACCCTCTGTAAATCTTACTTTCACGTTTTTACTAAAATACAACAGCCGCAACACGCAAGAGGGTTGTCGCGGTAGGTTTAAACATGTTACTACATACAAACATTGAAAAGAGACAAACATTTAGATACAAATGTGGGGGGAGATATTTCATAGTTCCCAAAAACGAAAATGAAAAAAAAAAAATTAAAACGACCAGATGGAATGCTGCCTTCACTCTTTTAGCGATAGAAAAAGAATACAAATTGAAAAGCACGAGAGCATTTCGAAATCTTTGCATGGACCAGCCACACAAAGTTCAAAAACAGGCCTGTGTATTTTTAATCACACAAATGTGTACTACACATTCATCAACTCACTCAACATTACAGATTTCTGAAACCGCAGTCGCGCTACATCAACTCCAGAGGGATACCCAAAATAGTATCCTTGGCCCACCTATGTCAATCTTTCTGGGGTTTAATGGCCTTTTCCTCAGAACTAGACTCCATGCTCTGTACATTCGTTTGACTGTGGGAAGCCTCGCATTCCTTCCCTTGCACGGACTGCTATTGCCCACGGCGATTCGAATCAGCTTATTGGCTTACCCCTGCGTCCAGGGAAACCCTTGCACCCATTTCGGAGACCACCGCCCGGTGCCTTCTTACACGGTGGATTGACGGACTACAACCACTATTAGTCACGCAACTAGAAACACTAAAACAAGGCATCAACTCTATGGCTCGTTGTCCCAACACTTTTGGCACAGAACTACAGAGTACCACTCTTTTAACAACCAACTATTAACTATGCCAAATGATTCGCCAACAACCACAGATCAACCCCCGAATTATGTCTCTACCCTTCACAGTGTATGCATACACAAGCGCATTGCGCTGTACGACCGTACACTGCGTCGCCAGACAAATCTACACAAAGCACTTTTGCCTGCTTCTTTTACAAAACACTGTGGCTTCTCTCTGTAGCTCGATAACATGGATGCCTCCTGTTTGCTCTCTACCGAAAACTGTATTACAGTATAAAACTAAAAAGACAGCTGGGAGATATTTAAAACACTTTCAAACGCCAGTATTTTCCCATTGTCCTTCCAAGCACAAATCTTATTTGCTTGTGTGATAGGAGCCCAAGCTCCCCCCCTCCAACTTCTTGTGGATACATAAAATATATACATAAAAAAAAGAAGGACTTCCTGTTGCATGCCCAGCTCCAAAAAAACCTCTCAAACTGGTTTATTTACATATCAATGTACAGGAAAAGGGAGGGGAGAGTAAGTCTAGTTTCATATATTGCAGGCTATACAATACAACCCTCAGCTAAAGACACAAAAACACAAAACAAATAAAAATTAAACACACACCGCTAAAAGCAAAAAAACTCACAGTTAAAGCTAGTCTTGTTATCCATTGAAATCCAGTGCAAAGTAGAGATTTCACTCAAAACCAATATTCAATACTGAAAACGCAATAGCTTACTTGAAAAGTATGTAAACAGTCCCAAAAATAGAATTCAATTAAAAGGAAAACAAAATGGTGCCTAGAAGCCAGATGGTAGCTTATAGCACATGGCTTTGCACACACAAAGGAGTCTAGAAACAAGATGGCAGTTTATACCACATGGCTTTGCACACACAAAGGAATACAAAATGGAGTCTAGAAACAAGATGGCAGTTTATACCACATGGCTTTGCACACACAAAGGAAAATTGGAGCAGCTTCCTCTGTAGGAAGGCCTACAGGTCTTCAAAATGGCCATCGATCCACATGGTGACTACAACAAAAGCCAGACCACAACAAAATGGCGCATTGTCCCGCCAAAACCAAAAATTTCTCCCCACAAAATTATACATTTGAGATACTAAATGAACACTTATGCCCCGTACACACGGTCGGATTTTCCGATGGAAAATGTCCGATCGGAGCGTGTTGTCGGAAATTCCGACCGTGTGTGGGCTCCATCGGACATTTTCCATCGGATTTTCCGACACACAAAGTTGGAGAGCAGGAGATAAAATTTTCCGACAACAAAATCCGTTGTCGGAAATTCTGATCGTGTGTACACAAATCCGACGGACAAAGTGCCACGCATGCTCAGAATAAATAAAGAGATGAAAGCTATTGGCCACTGCCCCGTTTATAGTCCCGACGTACATGTTTTACGTCACTGCGTTTAAAACGATCGGATTTTCCGACAACTTTGTGTGACCGTGTGTATGCAAGACAAGTTTGAGCCAACATCCGTCGGAAAAAATCCTAGAATTTTGTTGTCGGAATGTCCGAACAAAGTCCGACCGTGTGTACGGGGCATTAGACAAACATTTAAAAGTTTTAGAAGTTACGAAAAAGCACAAGGAACACATGCTATCCAATGAAACAACCAAGCCACATAACCCACAATCACACGGCTGAAACATACCCTCCCTTCTTAAACTCATTTCACATCAGCTTTCACAGAAAGAAGACATTGAGAAATACAGACAGTGAATGCTTGCATGTTCTTTTCATCTCAAAAAAAACCTTTCTATTGTTCACAGGGAGCAGCCAACTTTCACCATTGTAAAATGCTTGGCCGCCCCTCCCCCCAGGCCACATGCCCACTTGAAAATGCAGCAGCCATCTTCAACAAAGTCCACTAACCATCTGTGTCTTGAGACAATTAAACACAAAACTCATGTAATCTACTTGTCCCATACATAAGTAATAATTACAATTCATCCATTTCTCACATGCATTACAAACTTGTTACACAGCATCAGTCAAACCCACATTGCAGGCTGCAAATAATTATACATTTCTATTTCTCATATACTTATTACACAACATACAGTTACTTACACATACACACAGCACACAGTCTCCTTACACAAACATTCGAGATACAAATCACACACACACACACACACACACACACACACACACACACACATGCAGGCACACACCAGACATACGATCAAGCTTCCAGCATTATTTCAAAAGATGAAAAATTAGTTCTTTTCGCAAAGCAGATACTCCCCAACACATCTTAATGATCTGATTGTGAAGGAGGTTCTGTTCACTCCTACGAATCTGGCTCGCCATGATTGTTATGGAAATTTGGCTGTAAGCTATGCACACAGCCATATCTCCTGTGCTAATAAGCACCCATTTTCATCTTATGATATAATACCAATTTTGTCTAATGAAATAAATGCATCTTACCTAAAAACCCACGCATTCCAAGTAATCAGACATCAGCACCTGCTTACATTCTCAGCTCAGCATCACTGTGCCAGCAAGCCCCCCTCAGCTGTGAGTGAGTCCCTTTATTACCATAACAGGAAGTCCCCAAACTCGAGGGTTGGGCTTCCAACAGCCAAACACCTCTTACAAAGCTTGTGACCTCACAGGAAATGAACACAGGATGTGAATGACCATATAAGGATTTTAACAACACAACAAAATACAACCAAATGACGATGACTAGAGTTCCTTGTGGATGGGAGATTATCTGCAGGTGTACGTCATGGCACCCCAAATATGTTGATCAGGCATACTGGTGTGACAAGAGCAAACAACCGCTAAACCGATAATGTCTTTGCAGAGCAAACACACCCCCACCAGACGATCGTTCTGTGCACTGCAAAGGGGCCCTTTGCTGGCAGACATGTCCTCTCTCCGCAAACACCTCTCTCCAAACACCAGGAAGTTTTCCGCTACCTAACAGGTCTCAACCAGTGTCAGTCTGCTCCAGTCAGCTCTTTAGAGCGGGCTGCGAGAGAACAGACACTGGGAGACTCTTATGACAATACATTAATATAAAATTTTCCACAACAGTACCGGGTAAGAATGAGACAATGTAATTAAAGCTCGACAAGAAAAGAGCCCATCGCGCTCTTCTGGGAGAGAGGCGCTTAGCCTCAGACAAGAATGTGAGATTCTTATGGTCAGTAAGAATGAGAACCGTCACAGTGGTACCTTCAAGGAGATGTCTCCATTCTTTTAGGGAGAAAATGATCGCCAACACCTCTCTGTCACCAATCTCGTAATTGCACTCTGCAGGTGACAATTTCTTGGAAAAGTAGCCACAAGGATGCAAATCGCTCTCAGAGTTAGGACGTTGAGACAGAAGGGCGCCAACTGCAGTCTCAGAAGCATCCACTTCTAGGATAAAAGGCAACGTAGGATCAGGATGTGCCAACACAGGAGCAGAAACAAAGGCAGCCTTGAGACTCTCAAAGGCCTTAATGGACTCCGGAGACCAACTCTGTGGGTTACCGTCCTTTCTGGTCATATCAGTCAGGGCTTGACCAGAGACAAGAAGTTACGAATAAACTTAAATAATAATAGTTGGCAAAGCCCAGGAAATGCTTCAGAGGACGTAAACCCATGGGCCGGGGCCACTGTAGGACTGCCGAAAGTTTCTCTGGGTCCATTGAAAAGCCAGCAGTGGAAATGACATAGCCCAGGAATTTAACCTGTTCACGATGGAACTCCAAATTCTCCAGTTTACACTAGAGATTAAAAGTGTATACATGTCCCTTCCATTACTCAGAGTAATAGGTGAATGTGTGAAAGTACAAAAAATAAATAAATCAAGTGAAAAAATCTGCAGCAAAACCTAATAGTGTTCACAGCATATAACAATAAGTAAAATGTATAACGTGATCTCGCGCAGACTTGCAAATATTCTTAAGACACATAAAGTGCAATGTGCAACCAATAGGAGTAGTGAAAACCTCAAATAAAGGGTTGGAAAAACTGTTATTAGGATTAAATAGGCTCCAACAAGGGAGCTTTAAAAATAACAATAATAGGCTCTAACAGGGGACATTAACAGTAAAAATAATGATAGGTGAGTGCTTGCTTCGGCAGCACATATACTAAAATTGGAACGATACAGAGAAGATTAGCATGGCCCCTGTGCAAGGATGACACGCAAATTCATGAAGCGTTCCATATTTTTAAGACACACCGCAGCTGCACAATTTGGGCTTCATAATATAGAGATGCAATTTTCCCAACTTGAGCTTCTACCGACTGACCCCTGCCACGCCAAACTAATTTCATCTTATTATAAAAATCTGTTCCACTCCACGACTACTAGGATCACTACTATTGAACACAAATGGCACTTAGATATACCCGAGCTGACGGAGGAGATATGGGGGGAGATTCTTCCCTTGCAGGTTCCCTCCGTCATCTCTTCCATAGACAAGGTGATCCAGACCAAGCTATTATATAGAGCATACTTCACACCAAACCTATTATTTAGACTAAAAAGATTATCCAATCCTTTATGCCTTAGATGCGGAATGGCCGATGGCACATTCTTCCACCTAATGTGGGAATGTGCTCCGATACGGAAGTTTTGGTCAGAGGTTACAGCCTTCATCAGCTCTGTAGCTAAAATACCAAACATTTGTAATCCTCTCAGATACCTGCTGGGTTACATTGATGATGAAGAGTTATCCAAAAATGCACAATCTTTTGTACGAATAATGATGTTTTATGCTAAAAAAACATTAACCATGCACTGGAAATCCCAATCCACTCCGACTATAAAGTTCTGGCTCACCATTATCAACTAAGCAATACCACTATATAAGTTGACATACGAAGCTAGAGGATGCCCCAAAAAGTTCTCTAAAATATGGAACTCATGGGTAAGCTCAGAGAGCAACATACCACCTGCCCCGTAAGTTATAGCAAATGATTGAGATATTATGGTATAGCAACTATCAGAAATGACCCCTGACTATAATAAAATGTGTTGAAAGATGTATTATATGTACTAATGCATAAAGTTAACCTGTATACCTGATCAATGTATTGAAACAATGTTCATTATGATTGTATACCTGTGTAACTATTATTGTTATTTTTATAAAAACAATAAAAAGTTAACCTTAAAAAAAAAAAAATAATAATGATACATGTGCAAAAAAGTAGGAAGAATCAATGGATGTGCAAAAAAAATCGTATGTGCAAAAGATGCAAGAGAAATACATAAATGAGCACTTTAAAAATAGTTCATTAAAAGGAACAGATAGTTGATGTTTTCTCATGTTCCACAGAGAATGGTGAATACAGGAAAAATAAATGTTCATGAAGTGGTGAACAAAGATGGTGTGGTAATGGAAAACCAAATCAGTGCTCATCAGTGTCCATATATAACTTCATAAATTAGTTCTCGAACAGTTGGTCTCACAGAACTCTCACCTCATATACTGTATTAAATCGCATAGTCGAATGGATATAACTCTTCACCGCTTCCTTTTGGTTCTTTTTCCAGCACACATACACTTCAAAAGGGGCTAGGAGTACCTTCACCAGCTGTAAGTGCCTCCACTCAGCCATCCCAGTGCACTCCAGTGTAATAATGCAGCAATGATGGGGAAGAAAAAGAACAAAAGTGCCTCCAATAGTGTAGTGGGGTTTAAAAGACTAGGGTGCATTTTATTGAAAGCAATTAGGTGGACTCTTACATGTAAAATGTAAAAAATAGGCAAGAACAGTTTAAAACCGGCGTTTGCGGCGCCTCCTTACATCACTTCCGTGCGTGTCTGACTCCAGCCACTCCCTACCCGTTATGTCACGTGACTTTATCTGAGTCCCGAGGCGGGACTAACTTGATACGCATTACGTCATATCCGGGAGTTTTGGTTTCTGGTATACGATCGGTGGAACGCAAGCTCCGAGTGAGGAGAGCATTCCAACTTCTTTGGATTTATTTAATTGTTAATAAAAGAAGCAATACGGAGTCACGTTATGCAGATCGTTTTTTCTTCTTTTTTATAACACATATATGTGGATATCTGGCCAGGAATTATGCTGTAGAGGGGAGGCAGTGGAGTCCCCTTTCCTTTCGCCCGTGGATGGTCCCTTGCCCTGATGCTGGGAACTAGGGGGATATCGTAACTCTGTGACCGGGATCACATCATCTTTACTTCACGCTTGTACCCCTGCAGGGGTGAAGTGCTGTGGTGAGTGAAAACACAAGAGGGGAGCACAGTCACCACTGCCAGCATGTTTCTTGTTTATATATACTTTTTAAGAAAATTTTCACTAATCGGATGAAGCACTATGTCACTTTCTATGGACACTTATTTTGACTTTATGGTTTACAATTGGATATCACCAACAGCAGATTTACTAGTCACTTTACATCAATTTTATACATGTTAATGTTTAAATACTTATTGCACAGCTTGTTAGTGCTGATTGATGGTTGCTATTAACACTAGTTGATAATTTTTATTTATTTAATTGCATTTTTATTTGAGTATTTTTATTTTATCAGCACAAATCATTTTCTAGCACATGTCAGTTTGTATGATTATTTATTTATTTATGACAGGAAGGATTTGTCCTTGCTGGACATATATAGTTTCTTCACTATATATATACATATATTGCATGGTATATACACATTGTTTTTTTCACATAGAACAGCGCCATTCCCTATTTTGTCTTTTATACTTTGTTTGGGTTTCACCTAGGTGGAACCTTTTTACTGGGAGGCAGCAGTTGTAAACATCCTAAGCGCGGATTCCTCTGACAGTCTTTACAATTTTCAGCGCCATCCCTTTTTGAGCACATCTTGGAGGGATCCGCACTTCGGGGCCTGATCTCCGACATATATCAGCTACTTAATGCCTATTCTAAACCAAACCAGGGTAAACATGCCTATATGCTCCGTTGGGAAAAGATACTGGGTGAAGAAATCCCAGAGATGATGTGGTGGACGATCTGGACTCAGGCAGCTAAGAGCTCATTTGGCACGCTTTACAAGGAAAATGCCTATAAAATCCTTTACTTTTGGTACTTGACTCCGGACATACTCCATGCCATCTATCCATCTATTTCTGACCGATGCTGGCGCTGTCAGAGGGACAAAGGTACTCTTTACCATATCTATTGGAGCTGCCCCCTGATAGTGCCCTTCTGGCTTTCAACACAGCACCTGCTGTCCCGACTATTTGAGGTGACAGTTCCCCTGACGCCTAAATTTTTCCTGCTCGGTGTATCACCACTACAAATTCCCAAACCATACAAGAAACTACTCAGACATATCCATACTGCTGCACACTGCCTGGTTGCCCTCAACTGGAAGCGGAGCTCCCCACCTTCCCAAGACGCCCTGTATGCCAGAATAAAAGATGTGGAGCTAATGGAAAAAAATGACAGCTAGACTACAGGATAGGCTGGAATTACATGATAAAGTCTGGGAGCTGTGGCATCTTCAGGAGGACCCCTCTTGAGCCGGTGGATGAGCTATTGTGTTATTTCCCTGTCCTTCTTTCATCTCCCCTTTTCCCCAAACCTTTCTCTTTCCCTTCTTTTCTTCTTCTTCTTTTCTTACACTCTCTCCTCTACCTCATAAGTTCTTATCTGAGCTGTGGCAAACTCCATATATCACCTAACAGTTCATGGTATGACCAAACAAGGAGATTGTGCCAATTGTTACTATTCCTGTCACGTACCTGGTAGGTTTTGAGCCCAAAGTGCAGAGAGAGACCTTCCCTATGGCTCCCACTCACGGCCCTCTGGAATGGGGACAGAGGACACAGGAGTGAGGAGTGGTATGGGTGCCTGGCAGGATCAACAGTCCACCCAGAAGTCCAGGAGTAGTTAGGACCCAGGAACCTGGAACTGAAGAGAAGGCCGGAGACTGGAACGCTGACTGGAGCCAGAAACAACAGCAGGTAAGCAGGCAGAAGGCTGGAGTGCTGGACTGGAACCAAGAACAACAGCAGGTAGCAGGCTGGAAGCTGGAACGCTGGACTGGAACCAGGAACAACAGCAGGTAGCAGGCTGGAGACTGGAATGCTGGACTGGAACCAGGAACAACAGCAGGTAGCAGGCTGGATACTGGAACACTGACTGGAGCCAGGAACAACAGCAGGTAGCAGGCTGGAGACTGGAATTCTGGACTGGAACCAGGAACCACAGCAGGTAGCAGGCTGGAGACTGGAATGCTGGACTGGAGCCAGGAACAACAGCAGGTAAGCAGGCTGGAAGCTGGAACGCTGGACTGGAGCCAGGAACAACAGCAGGCAGCAGGCTGGAGACTGGAATGCTGGAATGGAACCAGGAACAACAGCAGGTAAGCAGGCTGGAAGCTGGAACGCTGGACTGGAGCCAGGAACAACAGCAGGCAGCAGGCTGGAGACTGGAATGCTGGACTGGAACCAGGAACAACAGCAGGCAGGTAGGCAGGTATCAGGCAGAAGGATATTCAGACAGGCCAGTGATCGATATCAAGCAGACAGCAAAGGTACCAGGGATCAAACAGGAGAATGGTCTAAGCAAGCCGGGGGTCAGATGCAGGCAGATAGCTGGATGGTCAAAACAGGTAGCCTGGTCAAGTAACAGGAAGTCTCAGATCAAATCAGGTTTTGGCACACAGAACGCTGTAGAGCAGAAGAGCGGGGACTGAGTGTGACAGGCAGGTTTAAATAGCCCGCCTGGCGCCAACAGGGATGTGCGTGCATGCGTCTGTGCGCACACGTGTCCGTGTGCGTGCGCGCATGCGCAATGGCACCTACGGTCGCGCACCAATGAGCCTGGGACGCCGATTACTGCCAGAATCTTCCTGACAGTTCCGCTCTCAAAACACTGACTATGTGTGGTTTTAAACGGACAGCTAAACACTTGTCAGAGACTCCAGTAAACGGAAGCCCAATGCTTGATTTGTCAACCAAAGTAACTTTATTTTACTTCTTTATTATTTATTTTTTTGAAAAGGCAATGATGTCTCAAGCCCCTTGAGAGAGAAAAAGACATGCTGCATCCATGTAGAATGACAATCTAAAATGGTTGAAGACCTTCTTAAACCAAAGCTCACTTCCTGTCTGAGAATATTTTATAACTAAAGATAAAACTGCTACAGACTTTGGCCACTAGATGGCAGAGGTAAACTACACATTCTATATAAGTAACTATAACTGAATTAGCCTGTAAAGTCAGCACGCTCCATGTCTGATATAATACATTATATCACTACTTATACATATCTACTGTACAGGGAAAAACACACTCATAAGACAATACATTCCTGTCTAGAACTGGTAACAAAAACTAAAACATGAGTCCACAATATCAGTGTCTCTTGGCTATGGTACTTCAAGCTGGTAGCCCACATGAAGAAATAGTTTCGTCCATAAATCCATCTTCAGATTGGAGAAGCCACACTAGGCCAAACTATCTCCAATGCCAATTGTAATCCACAGGATGAATTTTAACTCATGGCGAATGTCACGTCTGAAAGCTGTCATTGACAAACTCTATGTTATGTATTGTGTCAACAACATAACAGAAATACCTGTTCAAAGGAGAACAATGACATCCAAAACTGGTCTGGCGTACACTTTAACAGTCCCTTGTTTCGTCACTTTGGCATCAACCTTTCTGACATTACCATCTTTACTTGGCAATGTATTAGTGACAATTCCCATAGGCCAGTTATTTTTGCTTTCTTGACTATCTTTCAACAACACAACATCTCCAACTTTAACATTGGGACTGGTCTTATCCCATTTCCTGCGACTTTGTAAGGTAAACAGGTAATCTCTCCCCCATCTCTTCCAAAACGTATCAGCCAGACACTGGACTTGTTTCCATTGCTTTACATGAAGTTCTGTACTAAAGTCTCCACAAGGGGCCGACAAAGAGTCTACCTTTTGGGTCAAGAGCATAGCAGGAGTAAGAACTGTTGGATTATCTGGATCTGTAGATAGTGGTACCAAAGGTCTTGCATTAATGATGGCCATAACTTCTGCCATGAAAGTACTCAAAGTCTCATGAGTCAAATGAGTAGGTTTAGCATGGAGTAACATTGCATCTAAAATGCGCCTAGCTACACCTATTAATCTTTCCCAAGCACCTCCCATGTGAGATGAGTATGGAGTGTTTAAGATCCATGTGCATCCTTTGTCTTCAAGATAATCTAGAAGTTCTACATCATTTGAACATATATGCAGTTCCTTACATGCTCCTACAAAATTAGTACCTCTATCCGAGCGAATTAACTTAGCCACGAACAGAAAACAATCTTCTTAGAGCCTTGATGAAACTGGATGCTGACATGGACTCAATCAATTCTATATGCACTGCTCTTGTAGAAAGACGTGAAAAGAACAGCCCAGCGTTTGTTGTCAGCGCTACCTCCTCTAGTTCAGCGTGTTACAACTGCCCAGGGACCAAACACATCAACACCCACACTAGTGAATGGAGGCTCAGGATTGACTCTATCTTTTGGTAGCTCTGCCATCTTTTGCCTTTCCAATCTCCCTCTGAGCTTACGGCACATGACACATTTGTGAATGATTGCAGACACTAGACGTTTTCCACCAAGAATCCAGAAACCTGCAGCTCAGATGGCACCTTCTGTTATGTGGCGCCCTTGGTGAAATATTTGATTGTGATAATGTCTTACAATCAAAGTAGCAATGTGGTGATCATGAGGAATGATGACAGGCTGCTTCTCCTCATCTGACAGCGTGGCAAAGCATAAACGGCCACATACTCTCCATAGTCCATCTTGATCTATAAAGGGACTGAGTTTTGTAAGACGGCTATGCTTTGGAAGCGTCTTTCGTTGTTCAATGTAGTCATATTCTTGCTTGAAATATGTATGTTGTACAGAAGAAATTATGACTGTCTTGGCTTGTGAAAGTTCTTCTAAACTAACTCTTTCATGAAAAACTTCCCAGGTTCCGGGTCGATCATCATTGGTTTTGTTCTGGAAGCTTTTCGCAACATGAATTAGTCTTGCTATGACCCTGCTTAGTCTCTTCCAGTTGAAAAATCTTTCGAATCAATGTAACTGCAGTCTAGTGTCAACAGCTTTAGTACTGAAGCTTACTACTTCTGACCTAATTTCAGGATCAGCTTCGGGTTCCACTAAAGAGTAAACATTGGTGTTATCAGAATTATCTACAACTGTCTGATACAGAAAATGTGGGCCTGAGAACCATATAGAGTTATGAAGGCAAGCCATCTGTGTAGGCCTGGAGGATTTTGTTCTGAGGGCACATAGAACCATTGCTCTGGACAGGTTGCTTGTCTGATCCTATTCACCCGATTGGAAACATATAAGAAGAATCTCTTGGTAGTGTTACAGATATAGCCTAAGACTGTTTTACTGTCTGTAAAGAATTTCACAGCATCTAGGCTTAGGTCCATCTCGTCTCTCACTAGCTCATACAGTTCAACCGCTGGTACAGCTGCACATAACTCTAGGCGTGGAATTGTACGTGCCGGCCTAGGACTCAGTTTGGATTTTCCCATAACAAATCCAACATGACAGACGTTTCCTGCATTGCTTACCTTCAAGTAATTATTGCTGTAACAGATGCTTCTGAAAAAATGTACAGTTCTCTTTTGCAGGCTTGTGACAATGAAACAGGAACATAACATCTGGGTATTTGTAAACATTGTAAGGCTTGTAAAGACTCTGTCTATTGGACCCACTCATGGAGTCTCTCTTCTGGAAGTAAGGCATACCACTCACTTTCTCCACTTGACAGTTCACGAACTAAGGCCTTACCTTTTATGGTGACAGGTGCTACAAACCCGAGAGGATCGTAGAGACTGTTCACAGTGGATAGAATTCCTCTTCTCGTGAATGGCTTTTCTACTGAAGAAACCTGAAAAACAAAACAGTCTTTCTCTATATGCCAGCTTAGGCCTAAACTCTTCTGTAAAGGAAGGATGTCTGTTCCCAGGCAAAGGTCTTTAAGATTCTTAGCTCTGTCTTCTGCGGTGAAAGCTTCCATGACTTGTTTGCTGTTAGAGGCTATCTTATGTAGTCGCAGATTAGACTCTGCCAGCATTTGTTTTGCTTTGTTAAGAATGTTGATTGCCCCTTCAGGTGTGCTAGCTGAAGCAAGTCCATCGTCTACATAGAAATGTCTCATCACAAGGTGTTTGGCATCTTGACCATAATGTTCTGCACCTTTCTGGGCAGCTTTGCGCATGCAGTATATGGCAACAGCAGGAGAAGGGCTATTACCAAAAACATGCACCCTCATTCTATACTCTGTCACCTCTTTATCTGTGTCGTTATCCTTGTACCACAGGAAACGCAGGTAATCACGATTCTCTCACTAGAAAACAATAAAACATCTGTTGCACATCCCCTGTGAAGGCAATAGGCTCTTTCCAGAAGCGTAAGAGGACACCCAGAAGTGTGTTGTTTAGATCTGGGCCACTCAACAGAACATCATTTAATGAAACACCTTCATGTTGAGCACTGGAATCGAACACAACTCTTATTTGTTCTGGCTTGTGTAGATGGTAAACGCCAAACATTGGCAGATACCAGTGTTCTGTTGTTGGCGTACCTTATGTACCTGTAGAATGTCTCTTCCAAGAAGTAGAAGAATAGAGGCATCTTTCTGGATAGCTGTAATAAGGTGTGATATCGAATTGAGATGAGGATGATGAAGGGCCACTTCTGGTGATGGGATCTCTGCTTTATCGTCTGGTAACATATCACACTCTATCGAGGCGGGAAGTGAGAGATGGACTGTCTTGTCAAGAGACTCAATAGTAAAGTCGGTAGCTCTTTTTCCTGAAGTTTCCATCACTCCTGCACATGTCTTTAGGGTGTATGGAACTGCACTCGATGTAATGTTGAAAGCATCAAAAAAGTCTGACCTTGCCAGTGACCTGTTACTCTGTTCATCCAGAACCACATACATCTTAACTGCTTTTTGCTTTTCCCCTGTGCTGTACACTGTTGCTAGGCAGATCTTGGAACATGAATGTGGAGTTATACAGTCACCACAGATTTCCATGCATTTGGACATCACTGGGGTAGATGAATTATCTTTTTGCTCCCTGTCCTCACCTTTCGGGGCTTCAGTGACCTCTAATGGTTGATGCAAAGTATCAGGGTGTAAAGCTGTGATGTGTCTGTTACTGCCACATTCGGAGCAATCCGCTTGTATTTTGCAGTCTTTGGCTACATGTTTAGTGGATCCACAACACTTGAAGCAGATGCCGTTTTGTCTAAGAAAGGCTATCCTTTCCTTGATAGGTTTACTTTTGAACCCTTTACACTTGTTTAGGGGATGGGGCTTTTTATGAAGTGGGCAAAGTCTGTCAGGGCCTTCAAAGGTGTTTACCTTGTAGCTGCTTAGACAGTCTGGGTCCTCAGAGGGTACAGTTGTTTTATGGGCAATCACTGAAGTCCTATGAAAGGCTCTAGGTGGCTTTTCTGCTTTCGGCAGTTGACTGTTGGTGATGAAGGAAAAGCTGGGATCACACCTGATCTTAGCTTGCTGCTGCACAAACCTAGAAAACACAAAGAATGGGGGAAAAGGGACATCATGATCTTCTTTGTATTTGGCTCCAACACTCAACCATTTTTCTTGTAGGTTGTGAGGTAGTTTCTCCACTATAGGCTTAGTACCACTAGCGGTATCTAAATGTGCAAGTCCTCTTAAATAGCCTTCTTCTTTGGCACACTGGACTTCCCAAAGAATATCACCCAGCTCTTGTAGTTTGAAATTGTCTCTGCTTTTTAGCTTAGGGAAAGACTCCAGTCTTTTCATTTGAGCACCTTCAATTGCTTCTGGTGATCTATATCCTTGCCAGGCCATATCAAATCCTGCTGAAGGGTTAAATATGTGTATCCTGCGCATCCTTCTTGCATGCTCTGCTGACTCAGTCCCAAGCCATGTCATCATCAGGTCTAGCATCTCAGCTGCTGGTAATTCTTATGCCCCGTACACGTGGTCGGATTTTCCGATGGAAAATGTCCGATCGGAGCGTGTTGTCGGAAATTCCGACTGTGTGTGGGCTCCATCGGACATTTTCCATCGGATTTTCCGACACACAAAGTTTGAGAGCAGGCTGTAAAATCTTCCGACAACAAAATCCGATCGCTTACCAGATGGCAAGCAATTAGAGCTTGCGGTCTAAACCCGACCAGGGCCTTTCTCCAAGATCAGGACACAAAAAGTCTGAGGGAGAACCCGTCTAGGAGGTCAGCAGGGGATCGCCAAACTCGTCACCCAGGATCGTTCCCAGATCAAATATGGTGATGATCAGACGTTCCAAAAATATATAAAGGAATCACCATAGCGTAACATGTTTAAACTTAGTTTATTATAAGAAAGCCACTTACAGTGTATCGTAGCAATTAAAAGCAGTTTAGCCGGCCGGCTTGTGCAAACACCCGTCCCTTCGGACACAAACGCGAGACGTCAGCACGCGCGTTTCGTCATATAATGATGTCGTCTGGGGCACGGGCAACGCACTGACGTGTCGCGTATAAATAGAGAACTAAAAGAAACCAAGCCTCGTTGTGAGACCAGATCTGGAAATCATCCGCGTTCCATCTCCCGATATAACGGAAGTCTATAGCGGAAGTCCATTTTAACTAATGGAAACGAATCCCATGTAGTGATCCGGATACATAACTAAATATCCAGGTGAGAAGAAAGAAGAAAATTAAACATTCTCACCATGCTCACAACCTATAAATAAGGGACAAATTATGCCTCCTATATCATGGTGGAACATAAATAAAACCTTAAAACAAAAATTAATTATTTTAAGTAACATTACTCAACATCTAAAAAAAAAATATTTTTATTAAATAAAAACGAACAGAGAATTTTTTTATTGTTTCAAAAAAACAATTATTTGGGAAAGACCAGAGAACCATATACCTAATATAATAGTGTGCAGCCGTTCTAAGCAAAAATGGATACACCCACTTTAAGTAGGGGTAAATATTCTACACCTAATCATAACCAGAAACCTTCCTGACATAAAGTACCCAATCATCAAACTATAGGTGAAATAGGGATGATTTCCTTGGGTTCACAAAGAGTCAGATTCCAAACAGACCTCAAATTAAAAAAAAAAAAAAAAATGTTCTTCGATAACAAAAACATTAGAAATAAAATAAAATAGTAATAGAACCACAAAAATACATACTCTCAGGAATTATCTATGAAGGCATTAGTATCTACATCTACGTTTAACCCATGGGGGGTATAACATTTGACCTTATAGATCCATAGCATCTCAAGCCTGGAGATGCTCCTGACCAGAGAACTACCCCTCCAATGGGGACGGTATTTATCTATCCCTAAAAAGATCGTATTAGAGGGATCCTTGTTGTGAGTATTCAAATAATGTTTGGAGACCGAGTGTTTTGGGAATCCATTCTTGATATTAGAGATATGTTCATTCAATCTGACGGAGAGGGGTCGCCTAGTCCTGCCCACATACTGCAACCCACAGGGGCACTGTAGCAGGTAGACGACCCCCTCCGTCGAACATGTTATGAATGGCTCAATCACATGTTCCCTCTGTATGGTGTGGGAAGTAAACTTATGGGTACATCTCTGTATGCCCCTATTAATGGAGCACACCCTACATCTCCCACACTTACAGTATCCTGTGAAATTACCAAAAAAACTCAATTTGGTAATGGGTGGATCAATAACATTAGGGACCAATCGGTCTTTAAGACACGATGCTCCCCTAAACACCATTTGAGGTCTAACAGGTAGAATAGACCTAAGAGCAGGATCATTATTCAAAATATGCCAGTGTCTCTGCACTAAATTCCTAATTTGGTTATGCTGTACTGAATAGGTAGTGATGAAAGGGACCAAAGCAGAATTCCGCTCACGAGGTGGTCTGTCCCTTAACAGACCGATTGGTCCCTAATGTTATTGATCCACCCATTACCAAATTGAGTTTTTTTGGTAATTTCACAGGATACTATAAGTGTGGGAGATGTAGGGTGTGCTCCATTAATAGGGGCATACAGAGACGTACCCATAAGTTTACTTCCCACACCACACAGAGGGAACATGTGATTGAGCCATTCATAACATGTTCGACGGAGGGGGTCGTCTACCTGCTACAGTGCCCCTGTGGGTTGCAGTATGTGGGCAGGACTAGGCGACCCCTCTCTGTCAGATTGAATGAACATATCTCTAATATCAAGAATGGATTCCCAAAACACTCGGTCTCCAAACATTATTTGAATACTCACAACAAGGATCCCTCTAATACGATCTTTTTAGGGATAGATAAATACCGTCCCCATTGGAGGGGTAGTTCTCTGGTCAGGAGCATCTCCAGGCTTGAGATGCTATGGATCTATAAGGTCAAATGTTATACCCCCCATGGGTTAAACGTAGATGTGGATACTAATGCCTTCATAGATAATTCCTGAGAGTATGTATTTTTGTGGTTCTATTACTATTTTATTTTATTTCTAATGTTTTTGTTATCGAAGAACATTTTTTTTTTTTTTTAATTTGAGGTCTGTTTGGAATCTGACTCTTTGTGAACCCAAGGAAATCATCCCTATTTCACCTATAGTTTGATGATTGGGTACTTTATGTCAGGAAGGTTTCTGGTTATGATTAGGTGTAGAATATTTACCCCTACTTAAAGTGGGTGTATCCATTTTTGCTTAGAACGGCTGCACACTATTATATTAGGTATATGGTTCTCTGGTCTTTCCCAAATAATTGGTTTTTTGAAACAATAAAAAAATTCTCTGTTCGTTTTTATTTAATAAAAATATTTTTTTTTTAGATGTTGAGTAATGTTACTTAAAATAATTAATTTTTGTTTTAAGGTTTTATTTATGTTCCACCATGATATAGGAGGCATAATTTGTCCCTTATTTATAGGTTGTGAGCATGGTGAGAATGTTTAATTTTCTTCTTTTTTCTCACCTGGATATTTAGTTATGTATCCGGATCACTACATGGGATTCGTTTCCATTAGTTAAAATGGCCGCTATAGATTTCCGTTATATCGGGAGATGGAACGCGGATGATTTCCGGATCTGGTCTCACAACGAGGCTTGGTTTCTTTTAGTTCTCTATTTATACGCGACACGTCAGTGCGTCGCCCTTGCCCCAGACGACGTCATTATATGACGAAACGCGCGTCGGGAGGAGCTGACGTGCTGACGTCTCACGTTTGTGTCCGAAGGGACGGGTGTTTGCACAAGCCGGCCGGCTGAACTGCTTTTAATTGCTACGATACACTGTAAGTGGCTTTCTTCTTTTATAATAAACTAAGTTTAAACATGTTACGCTATGGTGATTCCTTTATATATTTTTGGAACGTCTGATCATCACCATATTTGATCTGGGAACGATCCTGGGTGACGAGTTTGGCGATCCCCTGCTGACCTCCTAGACGGGTTCTCCCTCAGACTTTTTGTGTCCTGATCTTGGAGAAAGGCCCTGGTCGGGTTTAGACCGCAAGCTCTAATTGCTTGCCATCTGGTAAGCGAGCATTCTTCTTATCACTGGAGGTGTGGTGGAAGTTGAATTCACTTACCGTGGACTATTACTACTTTTTTGCCAATTCTGTATGCACAGTTACATTGCTCCTTTATCATCAGTTGATGCTTGGCACTCTCTTTTTCACTGTGGAATTGAGAAGATGGTGTTTAGTTTCGCTCTTGATCACAATTGATTTAATTAACGTTTATTTTAATTTGTTATTTCTGCTTGATCTTCACTGTATTAATTTCTTAATTTTTGGGGGGTAGCGCTGCTCTGTATTGAAATTTATTATTGGTGTGTGTATCTCACTTCAGCAGCTGCTTTTTGTTTTAGTTATTATCCTTCTTGGTCGGTTTTAGTTACATTATTACAGCGCAGTATTTTTCTTTTTATTTATTAACAAAATCCGATCGTGCCAATTCCGACCGTGTGTGGCCTGTTCCGACGCACAAAGTGCCACGCATGCTCAGAAGAAATTCCAACACAGAACAGCTCGGTCTGGTAAACTTAGCGTTCGCAATGGATACAGCACTTTCGTCACGGTGCAATGTAAAAAATGGTTTAATACAGCGCACTCTCTTCTTCTTTATAATGTGAGAAGAATTAAGTAGTTTTGCTGCTCATATTCACACACACTTCTCACAAACTTCTTTCTTTATTATTTAGCGGGATTCCTTTTTTAAAGGCAGATTTATTTTTTATTTTAGGTTTGTATTTTTTCAAAGGCTGATCTTTGTTTTATTTTATATTTAGTTTTACTCCAGAATATTTTTGTGTGTGTTTTGTGTGTCAAGTTACCACAACCCCATTATTATCTTGTATTATTTAACCTCAAGGAGATTGTTTGGTGTTGGTGTCCCTTGTTAATTTCACATTGTATTTTTGAAATGTACCTGAATCCTCACAAACAAACTGTCCTTTTAGAAGGAAAACACACATAGGCAAGTATAATTGAATCCTTTATTAAGGGATCAGAACCAAACAAAGAGGGAGGCAATGCTGGAGAAACAGCAGAAATTAGCGAAGCCTTGGACCCCCAGGGCAGACATCAATTCTTGAACATCAAAATTGGTGGCCTGAGGAGTCCATATGTAAAGGAGTGCAGTCTGGTCCAGAAGTCCCAGAGATCCGGAAAGCAGCAGATGACATCTGTGTCCCCAGGCTGTGGTACCACAAGAGGCTGCATCTTTTGGCCGACCAGACTGAACCCATGGTCATCACTTTCTGGTCTTCCTTCCACGCTTCCTTCCTGGCTGTGGCTCTGCTGTTGGAGATGTGGCAGGAGGAGGAGTAGGACCTGGAGGAGGAGGAGGACTAGTAGGACCTGGAGGAGAAGGAGGAGGAGGAGGAGGAGGACCTAGAGGAGGAGAAGGACCATGTGTGAGGTCACAAAGGTGGGTATCAGATGTTATTTGGGCCCTCAACCACTAATTGAGAGCTTCCAACATTAAGGACCTCCACATGAGTTGTTGGCCCTCCTCCATCCGCTGCATTTTACAGGCAATTATGGCAGCAAAGTCCTCCTCCACAGTGTGTAGTGCTCCCAGAGCCTCTGTAGCCCTCCAAAAGAGGCCTATGGCAGCCTCATCTAGCATAATCCTCTTCCTGCCACTTTCTCTTTGCGGGTGTAGGGGAGGGACCTGGATATCAGGCAGCCTGCTCGGCCCGGCCACCTCCTGGCTGAGACTTCCCTGTGTATGAAAAAGGGACATGGTTTAATGTTTTGCATCATCAATCACAATCATAAATTAGTACTCCAAACTAACATCTAGTTAACATCATTGATTGGACAACCTGAAATATTTAGAGAAATGCTATACCTGGCTCAATCTGGGCTCCTCCACATGTTGCTGCCTGGAAGGCCCAGGTTGGGCGTCAGAAGCCTCAGCTGGGGGGGAAGGAAGCATGGAAGGAAGACTGGAGAGTGATGGCCTGGGTTCAGTCTGACCTGCCAGAAAATGCAGCCTGTCATAGTACCACATCCTGGGGACATAGATGTCATCTGCTGCTCCGGATCTCTGCGAATCCTGGACTTTCTTGCGCTCCCTTACATATGTGCTCCTCAGGCCACCAATTAGGATCTTCAAATATGTGATGTCTGCCGTGGGGATCACCTGCTTCACAATTTCCAACAATTGATCCAGGGCATGCCTTCCTCTTTGTTTGGTTTCTATAATGTGGGTGGATTATCTCACACAGACAAGGCAGCTCCCTGAACATGTCAATGAATATTGCCATGAAGTCTGTATCATTCAAGATATCCATTTTAACTGCAAGACACAACACAAGACAAACCCTAATGTCAGCCAAAACTCTCCTAATCTTGTTACAATATAGGCCTCAATCTAGAAGCAGTATAGGCCCAAGTTTGTCTCGCACCTTCGTTATTACAATCGACGCCTCCAATGCTCTTTCCTCCGCTCACAGATCGTACGTAATACGCGCGCGTGTTATGCTTTATACACACTGCGCATGTGTGTAACTCCGCCCACCCCTGACATTCTTTCTAGTCTATTCCCCGCCCCTTTTCGTTCGGCGCAGTGGGTGAAGAGCACATGGCAGAGTCAGAGCAGGTGCGTGCTAATTATAGCAACGAGGAGGAGGAAAGCCCGGATCCAGAAACGTCCCGATCCAGAAGGAGATTTAAGGCCACAAATATGTCCTTTGGTAAGATGTTGGAGATGGTGGACATCCTGAAGAAGGCCGACTATGATGGGAAGTATGGACCTTACCCCAACCCCAATATCAGAAAGGCCAAGATCATGGCGAAAGTGGTCAAAAGTCTGCACCGGCATTTCGGGGTACGACGATCAAAAGATCAGCTCAGGAAGCAGTGGTCGGAACTGAAATTAAGAGAGCCCGAGCAGTACAGAAAGATCCGGAGAGTGCTGCAAAAAAGTAAGTAGTTGTGCTGTGTTCCTATTCTTTTTGTCTTTATTACGTTTGTGCTGCTTCATGTGCTTTTCTTAAGTGTTGTACAGTTTAAAATGGCAAATTTAATGTTCATGGGCCCATTATTCGTTCGTATCAAACATTTTTCTTTCGGCCTATAAAACACCATTGTTTAGGCCATATGCATTTGCCAACATTTTTTAGGGCCTACTTGTATGAAAAATATTTGGTTGTGTAGATGGATTTGTTACTAGAATGAAATGCAAACTAGATTCTGTGTAAGGAGAGGACACTCAGCAGCTGTTTAGACATCTGTACGCTGGAGCACTAGTGTGGGACACAAGAACACCCTTTTTATTAGGGGGCCCACACAGGTGCTCCAGTGTATACTATAGGGGTATCTCCATCTGTGAAGCTTGTACAAAACAGGTAAAGTATTGAAGCTTGACAAAGGACAATAAAAATGCTACATCTTGGAACTCTGCCCAAATAGACAATTGTACCCCACTTACAAGCAATGTTTAATCTTTAGATTTCGGCCATCAAATATCTGTGTGCTAATTATACCAGTTTTGTTTTACATAGGGGAGAAAAGACTCGGAGGACACCCCTCATCCGAGGAGACCACAGACCCCCCACCTCTGGAAGAAGGGGAAATACCCCCAACCCAAGCTGAGTAGGAGGAGGAAGAAGACGTGGTGGAAATTGACACCACAACAGGTGAGTGTCTGCGACCACAGACTCAGGTAAGAGATGGATGCCGGCAGATTTTTGATACCTGTTTTTGTTTTGTTTCTCTCTTTTTTTTAGGTGATCGTGATGTTGTGGATCCAGATCCTTTCACATCAGAAAGTGCCCAGATCCTGAACGGGGAGATCATGGGGTGTAATTTAGAATTGGAAAACCTCAAGAAAAAAATCAATGATGTTATTAAAAAAAAAATAACATCATTGATGTTTTGGGGCGAATTTAAAACCCCGCAAAATAAGTTTGTTTTTTTGTGTGCTACAATCTTAAAAATGTTTTAGCGATGTTTAGAAAAGCCAAATTTGGAGGATGCACACAGTGTGCCAACATGTGCTATCTGCCATAGCGGGAGATCAATGGACGTGTTTTGGGAGTGCAACCCCTTCCTCAATAATAAAGTAGCTGTGAGGAATAGGTTTCTCCCCCAAAACACGTCCCTTGATCCCCCGTGATGGCAGCTAGCACATGCTGACATTTGTAAATTGGTGTGCATCTTCCAAATTTGGCTTTTCAAGGGGTGACTTCACCCGATCTGAACGCAATATCAAACACAGTTCCTAAATACTCATGTCTGATATTGCCTTCAAGTTTTACCATATGTTAACTTTGTAAGTTCAAGATTTTTGACTTTCTTGTTGGTTTTACACAGGCCTGTTTTATCTTAAATGGACATTTCTATTTTTGATAATGCCACCCCAAAAATTGTTATACAACAAACATGTTGGTTTGTTTTTAAAACCTTTTCTAAATGCACATGTGATTGTGTAGGTATTAAAAAGATTGTTAATCAAGAATGTGTGGATTATTGTCTCAACGTTACAACACTTTTGTGGTGATGTAATTGCCGTTTTCTGTGAAAATGGGGGTTATTTCCTAAGGGTAAATCCTCTTTGCACTACAAGTGCAGTTTCAGTGCAGTTTCAAGTACACTTGTAGTGCAAAGTGTCTATGCCTTTAGTAAATAACACCCAACAGTGCTTTGTATAAGGTTACACAATCACGCCATTTTCAGGACTCCCCACATTGCTGTCAGGGTCAGCTAAAACAAAAACAAGCCATAAATGTCACCAAAGATTAGCTTTTTTTTTTATTTGATAAAGGCTTCACAAATTGTCTGGCATATTGATGGCCACCCTACCCGCAAAGAACTCAAGGTATCTTAACCGGACATTACGGGCACTCAGGGAGGGCAAGCCAGGACGGCCACTTTCAAGCACCGTCAGGGTTGTTTCATGTAGACTTCCAGCCTCAGGCCCAACTGAGCCAGCATAGTTGGCAGAATGTTGGCGTAAAAAGTTATGTAGAACACAGCACGCCAGGATAATGTGATTCAGTTTGTACTCTGCCATATGGATGGGTGTCAGAAATAGGCGGAACCGGCTGGCCATGATTCCAAATGTGTTCTCCACCACTCTTCTGGCTCTGGCCAGCCGGTAATTAAAAACCCTCTGTTCCGGGGTGAGGGTCCTCATCGGGAATGGCTGCATAAGATGGTCCCCCAGCGCAAATGCTTCATCCGCATGGGAGTCCTTCCACATTGTCTTCTGGAGGTAGCAAGTCCAAGCTGCCATTCTGGAGAAGCCTGTAAAACTCTGTCTGGGCGATGACTCCACCATCGGACATCCGGCCATTCTTCCCCAAGTCCACATACAAGAAGTCGACACCACCGCCAACATCACAATACTATTGAACCCCTTGTAATTATAATAGTACGACCACGAGTTGGGTGGTGGGATGATGTGGACGTGTTTCCCATTAATTGCCCCTCCGCAGTTAGGAAAGTCCGACCGCTGGGCAAAGTGGGAGGCCACAGTCTGCCATTCCTGTGGCATGGAAGGAAACTGTTGAGGAAAACAAAAAAAATTAGTATTTTTGCACATAAACATGGCAAGCAGATTAGACACAAACATTCTTGGCCAACCTCCAGATAACATTTATTAAGGGGAATTTTACAACACCAAAGTATAAGGTACACCTATCATATTCCCCCCCCCCCCCTCATGGGCCATTTCTAACATTATAGGGGGGGGGAATCTTGGACAGGTAACCCTCTCCACTTCATTGAGAGATGAATGCCTAAATACAGGGTATTACTTGGAACAGCCCCTCCTTAGTTACACTATTGGCAGCCCACTGGACAGGTAAGAAGTGTCAGAATACAAAGATATAAATACACACTGTACACATTTGAGCACATTTGGACATTCTGCTATTACCTATCAAGATAATAATAGGATACACAAACTTGAAACAGTACCATTTGAAAGTATACAGGCAGGCTCTTGCAATACATGCTTTGGGGAATTCATCCATAAATCTGACCACAAAAGATGTGGGTATAGTGTGTCTGGGTTTGGCAAAGTCAGCAGATAGATGATTGAGTATAGATAGAGAATTGGTATCAGCTGACTTAGCAGTTGGGGGGAGGGAGGGTTAATAAAAATGATTTGAGGACACTACAAAAAAAAAGCCTCTGGCACTCTGCCTGAATTTAAAGCACAAATCACATGTCAAAACATTTTAGGGGGTGTTTGGGGTACAGCACTACTATGGAGCTGATAAAATACATTGTTAAGTGACTACATGAGGTGAATATAGGGGCAGGAGAGCATGCTGGGGAGGTTAGTGAAGGCAAATATGTATGAAGGAGCAAAAAAATAATTACATAAAAATCCAGCATGCATGAGGACAAAGGGGACATTCACAGCATATTACAATCATGGTAATTTGGGAATGAGGAAAGAAATACAATATATTAGCAAACATTCAATACAATAAAATGTGATATTAAAGGATAAAAATCTTACCTTCATATACTCCTTCTGAAGGACCTGGATGATGGCAGAACAGGTCTCTGGGATAATGATCCCCAGAGCCTGGGGGGAGATGCCTGTCGAGAACTTCAAGTCCTGCAGGCTTCTCCCTGTCGCCAAGTACCGCAGGGTAGCGACGAGCCTCTGCTCCGGAGCGATGGCTTGCCTCATGCAGGTTTCCTGCCTGCTGATATAGGGGGTCAGCGAAGCCAACAAACTGTGAAATACGGGGTCCATCATCCTGAGAAAGTTCCTGAAGTCATCAGGATTATTCTCACGGATCTCACGGAGCAAAGGCATATGAGAGAACTGGTCACGCTGAAGCAACCAATTCTTGGTCCATGAACTCCTCCCCACCCTGTTCACGGACTGGACTTGTGTCAAGGTCAGGACCCCAACACCAAGCCCCCGCACAGCACGAACTCTACGAGGAGTACGTATACGCAACATGGCTAGAAAACAGTCAGCTGCTCAGAACGAAGTAACAGAACACACTGAAGAACAGCAAGGCCTGTGAAGAGCGACCTGAAAAACAGTAACGAACGCACAAGAACACAATGACTAAGTCACGCGGAACTTGCTTGCACACACTGAAGAGCAGATACAAACCCACAAGCACAAACTGAACCGCAGAAAACGATCTGAAAGCCACGAGTCTGAAAAAGTGCGAATCGTCTCTCACCAAACTTTTACTAACACGAGATTAGCAAAAGGAGCCCAAAGGGTGCCGCGCTTGGTTCTGAACTGGCCTTTCCTACTCTCATCGTACATGGTATACGTGACTGCGTGGTTGGCGATCGGAAATTCCGACAACTTTGTGCGACCGTGTGTACGCAAAACAAGTTTGAGCCAACATCCGTCGGAAAAAATCCTAGGATTTTGTTGTCGGAATGTCCGATCAATGTCCGACTGTGTGTACGGGGCATAAGTCTTTGACTGCATTCAGAAAAGAAGACTTCCATCCCCAGTAATTCTCGGTGCTATCATCAAACTTGAGAAAGCCTGAATTAACCATTTCTTTACGGATAAGATATTTAGTGACATCTTGTGTGCTCTGGTGTTTGGGTTGCTGTAGTAAGGATTCACTTGGCATGTTCCTATATGTCTCTAATCGTTCATCTTTAAATGTTCTGGCATTGCTGGCTTCATGGGTTTGTTTTTGTATACTCAGGGGTTCTGCTGGTTCTGGTTTAAATTCAGCTGTCTCTGGATTGGGAAACTGTTTTGTTGCATTGCTGTTTAAAAGTTCTTGGACATACTCCTTTGTACGTTCTGCTGAGGAACGGGGTTTCTCAGGCACATCTGGGCCTTTGTAGATAGACCCACTTCCAGACCGCTCAATATCAGCATAAGCTGCGGCCTCTGCTGCTGCAGCGGCGGCTGCGCACTGACACTGAAGTATATGCAACTTTGCTTCCTGTTCTGATTTTTCCTTTATAATGGCAGCCTCTTTCTTGGCAAATTCTAGCTTGACCCAAGCTGCCTCTGCTTTGGGGCGAGCTCTGACTAAAAGGGCACTTGCTGATGAAATCTGACTGGACCTTGTTGATTTAGAAGAGTGTGAGCGTGTATCGTCTTGCTGAACACTTGGCATGCTCTCCGTGCCTTGATGTGTCCCGGGTAGCTGATCTTCAGCCTTATACTGTCTTCCTGATCTTAGACTCATTCTGTCTGTGCAGGGACTAATATCTCCAGGCTTGTTGCGCTATCACCTTTTCACTATTCCGCTCTCAAAACACTGACTATGTTTGGTTTTAATTGGACAGCTAAACACTTGTCAGAGACTCCAGTAAACGGAAGCCCAATGCTTGATTTGGTTACCGAAGTAATCCAACTTTATTTTACTTCTTTAATCTTTATTTTTTCTGAAAAGGTGATGATGTCTCAAGCCCCTTGAGAGAGAAACAGACATACTGCATCCATGTAGAATGACAATCTAAAATGGTTGAAGAACTTCCTAAACCAAAGGTCACTTCCTGTCTGAGAATATTTAATAACTAAAGATAAAACTGCTAAAGACTTTGGCCACTAAATGGCAGAGGTAAACTACACATTCTATATAAGTAACTATAACTGAATTAGCCTGTAAAGGCAGCACAGTTACTATTTTTCTTGAACTTGCTATACCCATGTTTCAGTATTACTTGGAGCTTACTTTGTTCTGTGTTTGTCCTATTCTCTGCTGAGATGACTAATAAAAAATTTTATTTGAAAAAAAAAAATTGCAACACCCACCATGTTATTCACTGGAGCCCCTGCTTAAAAATATATATAATGTTTAGTGGTTCTAAGTAATTTTCTAGCAAAAAATGCTGATTTTTATATGTATGTGAGAAGTGTCAGAATTGACTTGGGCAGCTAGTGGTTAAACAAAATAACTTGGGATTCCCCTTATACATACCAGAGCCTTATCCTAGATGAGGGTCTGTTATAGATGTTATTAGGTGACCCAAACATAAAAAAAAGACGTGGGGCTCCCTCTAAAGATATACTGTATACCAGACCCTTATCCTTGATTAGGGCTTGGTATGGATGTCAAGGGGAACCCTACTCAAAAAAAGAAATAATGGAGTAGGGTCCCCCTAAATTTTATACCAAACTTTTCAAGCCTGGTATGAACTTTGAGGACGTACCCCATGCAAAAAAACAAGAAAAAAGTGTGCCCCCCCAAAAATCCTAAGAAAATAAATGAGGCTACCAGATATTGCCCCCCACATAAATGAGTACTAATGAGTACCAGTTTTTTATTAAAAGATAGAAGAAAAATGTCCTACAATGTAAAACAATTGTCAATTTTGATGTCCAATGATGCAGATCCTCATCAATCACAATGAACAATGCCCACTGACTCACTGAAAGAAGAAAAACCACCAACTAACACGCCCAATTCCATCACTACACTTAATGTAAATAACAGTAGTGCCCCACCTCTAAATGTAAGCAAATTGACTGGGTATACCCAGTGATGTAATTAACCAAATATAAATTTTAAAATCTTTTTTTTGGGTCTGGGGGTGGCGGCGGGCGGCATGATTGATGATGGATCTACATCAGAGGACATTGTTTTTTACTTTTTAATAAAGGAATTGTCAAAAACTTGTGTACTGTCTTTATTTACTCTTTACACTTTTTTGGTGAATGGGTAGGGCTACTATGTACCTGTTGGTAAAATTCCATTCTCTCACTGATCAGTCAACTCCGGTCATGTTGATTAGAAGACAGATTTATTACAAATGTATATACATAGGGATGAACTCTCACAGCAAGGAGTCCCGTGCAGAGTCATACAGGAACCCTTTACACATGTCATTTTATAACAGTATTTGGCAAGCTACCATTGGCTAAGGCACACTGGTGACTCATGGTGCATCGTCAGCTTTATTGTCAAAAACAGTGTCCTTTACACAATATGCCCTAATATGGTAAACTTTTGCTAGTTCTTTAAATATTGTTGTAGGTGTTGGTCGGAACTAAGCAGATTGCATAAACAATAAGTCAGCGCCATTTTAGCTAGAAAAAAGCATATAAGGAACAAGGCAAATGTTGATATCACTTGTAATTCTTTAAATATTTCTTATCATTCCCTCCTCTGATATCTATATTTGCTTCCTCAATTTATTACTTCACTGCAGGTCAGTTCCACAACTGGGTTTTCAGACCTTAGCAAATCCTTGACCTTGGCAAGTCCAGTCCATTTCCCAAACCAACCTTCAAGCCAATTTGTGAATGGATCATCAGTACCTGAGTTTTCCGCTAATTAATTCGATAAAGCTTTCAATCCTTCGAGGGCTCTAGTTACGGTTCCTCCAGGAGCTGTATTGTTAGGAATAAAGGTGCAACACATACCGCCAAACATTTTACAGACCCCTCCTCTTTCTGCTAGGACCATATCTAATGCCATCCTATTCTGCCATGCCGTCAGAGAGGTAGGGCCTAATTGCTCTGTCAATCTCTTAACTGCATCCCTGATGTAGTTTACAAACCTTTGTTGGTTATAGTATATATAGTTAATCCAGTCAACATTTTTTTTTTTTTTTACTGTCACCCACCAGAGCAGAGACTCAAAT
Source organism: Aquarana catesbeiana (assembly GCF_042186555.1). Classification (NCBI taxonomy): domain Eukaryota; kingdom Metazoa; phylum Chordata; class Amphibia; order Anura; family Ranidae; genus Aquarana; species Aquarana catesbeiana. Next base: position 498,817,482 of record NC_133327.1, on the reverse strand, counting down.
CCAGCTGCCACTTGATTCCTAGCTTTGAACTTACTCGGCACTCCACGCGGAACCCCAATCTCATCTATATAGATCTGGGGGTCAAAAGACCCCGCAGGAGAGGTGTACCTTCTGCTCCTCCGGTGACCCGTCTTCCAAGGGGACTCTGACAGTAAGCGCAGAGGCATTGCCAGCTGTACCAGGGCACAATCCCCTCGGGAATTGGCTGGGATGCTTGCTCTGAGCCTCTTGTCTTCGCATAACCACCAGACGTCCGCCTTCTGGGTGTCGTGCTCAACCCAGTTGTCACCCTCTCCCTTTACTATTTTGTTAATCCTCTCCATGCAGTAGTCATCTGGTAAAGACCCCAAATCTTTGCCACTCTCATTCCCCGGAAGTGCAAAGCAAGCAAAGTTGCCAGGGTATGCCATGACAGCAGGTGGTATCCGAGGTCTCTGAACCTGGGGAAACGATAAACTTAATGTGTGACAGGGAGTGTTGGTGTCAGGTTCGTATGTTTTTTTTTTTTTTTTTTTTTTTTTTTAGCTTTAGCATACACTCTAAACCATCTGGATCTGTATTGTTATTTAAGGGAAAAGGCACTGTAGCCAGCTGGGGTCTGGCCCCTGCACAGACCAAGCAGTTCTCTTTTTTAAGGGTGTTAGCAGTATATATTAACCATTCAAGCCATTCATTCTTATCCTGGTATCCTGTTTCTAATGTTATAGCTTCTTCCGCTGTGAGATTGGTGAATCTCACTGTGGATCCTAATACCTCTACTTTAAGTCGGTCCTCATTATCTAATTATTTCTTCTTGTTTGTCTCATTCTTTGGTTTGACTTCAAGGAAGAATTTTCCCAAAGGGTCAGTTCCTGATATCCAGGCTCCTACACGGTATAACCTCTGATCTTCTAGTTTGGGGTCCTTCAGGGAAATCAATAATATATTGCAATTCTTTGATTCTGTACAGGGAGAGTGGACCGCTTTAGTTATGGTTAATCTATTCTTTAAATCTCCTGTTGCTGGGATCTCATATCCCCAATTCCTGGGCTGCAGTTGTCCACATGACTGAATCCCAAGTAGTACACCCGGTAGTTCCAGCCAGGTAGCACACATATTTATCTGCCCAGGTCAACTTGCTTCTACCTTATCTCCACAATCTGTCATCTGGCAGAAATCCACCTGTATAGTACTGGTGGTTCCTTCAACAAAGGTGAGGTTCAATGCTCTTCCTGTCTCTTCCCAATTGATTGGTTCCACTATCCTCCCGTGTCTCCTACCTCCCCATATAGAGGCATCTCCTAGAGTCACCAATACTCCCACGAGGAACAAAATCCCTACCATCCTATCTGAAGTGAGGGGGGCCTAGATAGGGCCTTTTCTTCACCAAGGTTGAGACAAGCAGACCTTTTATCTGCCTCCCTTTGTAGTTGGACTTTCCCCCTCCTTCAGTCTCTCTGTCCCTACTCTGCCTATATTTACCTTTTTACAGTGGAATTGGTGAATCCAGATAGTCCTTTCAGCAATTCTTACTGCAGTGGGAGTAGTAAGGAGTACTTGATATGGCCCGTCCCACTTAGGGGAGTGCCAATGCTTCTTTTTGATGACCTTGATGAGCACCCAATTTGTACTTTGTCTTCTCCTATGGGCTCTCCTTCTGGAATGGAACACTCTTGGTTAATTTGTTTCTGTTTTAATAACCTTGACATGTATTCTGCTAAGGTTCGCTCCCCTTCCTCTGTGTGGGTTTCATTTGGTAATAAAGGTATTTTATAAGGTCTACCATACATCATTTCAAATGGACTCAGTCCCTCTTTAGTGGGCGTGATATGCATGCTTAAAATAGCTAGTGGGAGACAGTACATCCAATTTTTCCCCGTCTCTTCCATAGACTTTTTTAGCTTGCTCTTTAATATCCCATTATGTCTTTCTACAAGCCCTGCTGACTGAGGGTGATATGCACAGTCATTCTTTTACTTCTATACCCATCACTTCTGTTAGGTGTTTTATAGTCTGATTTACAAAATGTGGACCATTATCGCTATAAATCTTCTCTGGTATCCCAAATCATGAAATGATATCTTTTAGTAAGGATTTGGATACTGTTAAGGCGTCAGCACTATATCTCTACCCATGTGGTCAATGCATCAATGATTTCCAAACAATATTTCTTCCTTTTCACATTTGTCTAATTCAATAAAATCCATGAAAATGTGTTGGAATGGATATTGCGGTGTGGGGAACTTCCCTTTCCGTGGTCTTATGCCTCCCTGAGCATTGTGTCTTGCACATATAATGCATTGAGAACAAAAAGTTTTTTTTTTTAGTAGTTTGTGAAGCCATAAGCTGTACATACCTTATTTAACATCTCAGTCATCCCCCTGTTTGACATATGAGTTACTCCATGTGTCAATACTACTGCATACCTAAATAAGGATTTTGACAATACCAGCTTTCCTTCAGGTGATGTGTAGATGTTATCTATTATTGTGCAACCTTTTGTTTTCCGATATTGTTTCTCCCCAGGGGATATATTCTGCTGTATATCAGTAAGGACTGTATGATCTATCTCTATGATTTCCTGTTCTGTCATGTGTCACTTCTGCATATCCAGTTACACTTGTGCCATCTGGATCTTTCGTACTGGAGCCATCAACAAAAAGTGTCATGTCAGGGTTAGATAACGGTACTTTCCAATCACTTCATGGCAGTACCTTTTCAGCGATGGTAGCAGTACAGTCATGTTTATGACCATCAGTAGGAAGTTGTATTAGTGTGGATGGGTTTAATGTAGTACATCTCTGTATTGTTAAGTGAGGTTGTGTCAAAAGTATTGTCATACAGGAAAGGTGTCGTGCTGGGCTCAAATTTATGGACCAACGGGGCGCGGTCAGTATTGAATACCCAGAAATCCAAGCTCTACAAAAATTTGTCATGCCCAAAAAAAACATAATTTGTTTCTTTGTTTCTGGCTTCGGCACCTGGTGGAGGGCTCAAATTCTCTCCTCATCCAGGTGTCAACCTTCTTTTGAGATATTATACCCTAAGTATTTGACCTGCTGTTGCCACAACTGGAGTTTAGTTTTTATTTACCTTATGCCCTTGGTATAACTGCCTGGTTAACAGCTTGTAAATCCTGTACTATTCTATTGCAGGGGCTATACCCTCCTCTGCTTCCTTCTTAAGGGGGTATCGCCTTCATCACCTTGCACAAAAACTTTACTTTCACATTTTTTTTCCATCACTTTCAAATACTTCTCAGAATGCTTAACATATTGCAAAACATCTAAAACTGATGCAGTTCAGTAAGTAACCAAGTTTTTAACAATGTAATCCTTATGATCCTGTTTTAATCCATTAACAAAAGCTATCTTTAGCTATTGTTGATATGCACTATTCACATCCTCAGCTTTGGGGAGCCCAGAGAACACTTTAAAAACGTCTCGTAGTTTATTTAGATAATCACTGACACTTTCCTTGTCTTCCTTTACAGTCATATTAATCTTTTGCCAGTCAGTTTGTTATACCCATCGGAGATTGCATCTCTGATAGAAGGCAGTCAATCTGTCTGTCAAATCTTTGCTATCAAGGGCCAGTGGTTCCCCGCTTTGTTGAGGGGGCACTGTGGCTACACAGGGGTCCCAATTTCCCTTTACTGATGCCCAATCTGATCCTAGAACCCTCCTTAAGGCCCTTTCCACTTCGACCCCGTTTAGCCTATAACTGTTCCTCAGACCTTCCATATTTTCAATGATTTCTGGGGCCCCAAACTTAGGATGTTTAATATGCTCAGTAGCCTTCTGCACGTCACTCTCAGTCCATGGTTTAAAAACAGTCATAGTTAGGGGCTGACCGTTTTGTCTGTCTCTTTGTCCACTAGGGGCAGTTGGGCTTGGCATTTCTCTTTTTTTTTTTTTTTTGTTCTCCTTATTCCGCCATTTCTAATCTTTTACTTTTTTTTTTTTTTTTTTCATTGGATCCTAACAATTTAAACTTATCCACCAACTCCTGACACCCTTTCACAGTTAGTTTACCATTGAATCCCAACTTCCTTTCCCACTTAGCACAATATTTAACAGATTTTGGTTATTTGCTATGCATACATTTCTTATCTCCTTCTAATGGGGAAACTATTCCCCATGTCTGTTTTTTTTTCCTTGAGTTTAGAATACAAGACTGGTAATTCTACTCTCGAACTTTGCCAGAATCTATATAAAACAGCAAACAAAGTCCAAACTCTCCAAACAGGAAATAAACATATATATATATATATATATATATATATATATATATATATATATATATATATATATATATATATGTTTATTTCCTGTTTGGAGAGTTTGGACTTTGTTTGCTGTTTTATATAGATTTATATACACATACACACACACACACATATATAAAACAACTTATACCTTTACCTTATTTACTACAAAGTACAGTTGGTCAAAACAAACAGTATTCTTAACGTTCTGATCAGAATTTTTTTTTTTTTTTTTTTTTTACACACACTCACACAAAAAGAGGAAGTGCACTTAGGTGTCCGTGAGGGGGGGGGAAGGAGTGAGTGAGTCCAGTTTTTTTTTTTTTTTTTAACCACAAGTTTGCAGCCAGACAGATCATAAAGCAGGCCTTTTATCAACCTGTAAACCACCAGACTAGCAACCCTTGGATCACAGTAAAGCAAAAATATAAGACTCCCCACACAAAGTTAGCAGTAATGTTAAACATGAGGAGGAAAGAGCAAGAGTTAGTCTCATGATTTAACAAATGCAGCAAAAGGAACAGTGCAGGAAATATTGCTCTCGAGAGAAAAAGAGAAAAACGATCGATCTATGGGCTAAGTGTTTCTGATCAAGTTAGATTGATTCCTGTTCGTACATTCACTTCCTGTTTGTCCCAACCACCACTCAGTTAGGAAAAAACCTGAAATGGCCACTGTGACTCTCTGTAATCTATCCATATTACGTGTAGTCACTATTCACAACAATTATCAATCATCTATCATCTTTCGGTACCTTAAATTTTTTTAATCTGTCTTAGACAGCGGGCTACGTCTATTTACCATAGGCAACATCCCCAAGTGCCTCTGTCTTCGGCCCCTGTGTCACCCAGATCTTTTATAAACACAGTGCCGGCAAACTTAATGAAAACCCAAATTACCTCGAGTAGAAGAGAAAAGAAGAGAAAAGAAAAAATCTGTCTTACCTTTCACAGACTCGGAGGACTGGATCAGAAGTCCAGGAGTAGAAGTCAGGTGTGGATCCCGGAACCGACCAGCCTCTTTTTACCACTTAACTTGAGTGGGAGGACCTAGGTCTCGGCGAGAGGGAGTCTGATACTCACCGATATTTTGGACGGAACCGTTCAATCCACCACCTAATCCTTACTTCCGGCTCGAAGGACCATGATGTTGGTAAAATTCCATTCTCTCACTGATCAGTCAACTCCGGTCATGTTGATTAGAAGACAGATTTATTACAAATGTATATACATAGGGATGAACTCTCACAGCAAGGAGTCCCGTGCAGAGTCATACAGGAACCCTTTACACATGTCATTTTATAACAGTATTTGGCAAGCTACCATTGGCTAAGGCACACTGGTGACTCATGGTGCATCGTCAGCTTTATTGTCAAAAACAGTGTCCTTTACACAATATGCCCTAATATGGTAAACTTTTGCTAGTTCTTTAAATATTGTTGTAGGTGTTGGTCGGAACTAAGCAGATTGCATAAACAATAAGTCAGCGCCATTTTAGCTAGAAAAAAGCATATAAGGAACAAGGCAAATGTTGATATCACTTGTAATTCTTTAAATATTTCTTATCAGTACCCCATACTCATTCACATAGGGGGATCTTCTAATAAGCCCTCCCGCCCACAGACCCCCACAGCCAGAGCCCAGGGTTGTGAGGACATGGGAATAAGGTGCTTTGGGGTGGGCAGAGCCTTCCCTGCTCCAAAGCATCCCATCTATGTCTAGGCATGAGGGCATGTGGCCTGGTATGGTGCAGGAGGGGGGTGCTTGCTTGTCCCCTCCCTTTCCTTCCCTGCTGGGCTGTATGCTCGGATAAGGGTCTGGAATGGATTTCGGGGCGACTCCACGCGTTTTTGTTCAGAATTTTCTGTTTTGTTTACATTTCAGCTGTCAGTGGGGAAGCCTGTTGAGTCATCGGTTGTTAAGGATGTGGCGGGTGGCTTCCCAGCCCGCTGCTTAACAACCAGCTATTCTGCACACAAAATTCGAATAGGTCGATCATTTTTCCACAGATCTAATTTCTAATTGTTCTGAAAATTTGGAGTTTGTTTCGAAAATGAATAAACAAACCAAAATTTAACGAAAATGAAACGAATTGCGAAACCAAGCTAAATTAATTACGAAACTAAATTAAATTAGTAAGATAGCGAATCTATCCGAAAATAAACAAACTTTTCCATTCTGCATATGTCTAGTATACATCTACTTTAGGTGAGATTCATTTAGTAAAGATCTTAACATGTGTTGGTCCTATTGTGTTCTTTAATTTATAGCAAAAAAACACATTTGGATTGCTTTACAACAGTAGTTGCCATTCAATAGACATTTTCAAAATTTTGCAAAGATGGTGATCCATTCTTTAGCTAATTAACCCTTTCGATGCCAGGCCCGTACAGCATATGGACCTACAGAAACCCTTCCAACCCCTTCAGGTTTTAAGGAAGCACTGAGATCAGTATGAAACGCATGCGTCACCTCCTGGGTTCGGACACTCTGTCTTTGTTGGCTGTTTATTGCTATTTTTTGGAATAAAATCGCTGGAACGTGTGCAGCCGTTCTTTTCTTCCTATTGATCATTGGTGGCGGGCTGTGGCTTGCACCCAGTGCATTCGGACTGTGGTGACTGCTCGCCTGGAGTGGCGTCTTCCTTGTTTGAACCCTTCCAGCTGACCAAGGGTTAACGGAAGAGGGTAGGTACTTTCCCTTCAGACCTGGTTATTAGTCAGCTGGTCTGAGAGTTTGTGTGGAGCTTTTTGCTAGCAATGAGAGAGAGAGATGCATGCTGTCTGGCAGACTCCACAAGTGGACTGGGACCTGCTGGGTGAGCTGGCCTGTAACTGAGACTTTGCAATGTTTGTTTGACTGGGATACTAACATAATTTTAAAGACTGTGTTATACTGATGAGCAGAGCACCTTGTGTTGTTTTGAGCTGCCTTTTTTCTATTTTTGCTGAATAAAGCCATTTTTAAGTTGACTGAACTGTCTCACAGCTGCCTGTTACCCCTCGGATCACAATTGGTGGAGTATGCAGTTTGAGGTGTTCAGGCCAGTCCCATGTACTGGGTTAAAGCTACACAGGTTGTGAATACTTCTGAAAAAGTTTTGGAGGAACTCATTAAACAACTAGCAGTGGCTAAAGCACAGGCAGTTGCTGCTCAGCAAGAGACAAACCGCCTACTGAAGGAACAGATAGCGAGTTTACATAAGGCACTGACCCAGCAGGCTGAAATGGGGAAAGGTGACCCCGATGAGTGACCCGCGGAGGGCTGTGCAGCAACTATGTAAAAGATGACGGCCACAGATAACGTGGAAGCTTATATGGCAATCAGGGCTGCCATCAGGGGGTTACAGCCCATACACTGGGGGCCCCAGCATCTGGACAGACCCGGCCAACTGGAAGGGATGTGAAAAGGCAGGGGTGGGTGCAGAGGAGCCCCGTGAATGCTCCTGTATATGTGTGAGTCGGCAGGCTGCTGCTCTGTCATTGAGCTGACATTGGGCTCTTTGCTGCCACCTCTGGCCATTTCCTGCATGTGCACCCCTCTGCATGTGGAAACAAGAGCTACTAGGACTAGGACGACCTTACAAGTAAGGGCTGATGTGCGGGGGGGCTGTGTGTGTGACTGTGTACATGCCTGTGTGTACATTTCTTGTGTGTATACGTTTCTCTGTGTACATGTCTTGTGCGTGTACATGTCTTATGTGTGTACATGTCTTTTGTGTATACATTTCTCTGTGTGTACATGTCTCTCTGTGTGCGTACATGTCTCTGTGTGCGTACATGTCTCTGTGTGTGTACATGTCTTGTGTGTATACATGTCTTGTGTGTGTACATGTCTTGTGTGTATACATGTCTTGTGTGTGTACATTTCTTGTGTGTGTGTGTACATTTCTCTGTGTGTACATGTCTCTGTGTAAATATCTTGTGTGTGTGTACATGTCTTGTGTGTGTACATGTCTTGTGTGTGAACATGTCTTGTGTGTACATGTCTTGTGTGTGTACATTTCTCTGTGTGTACATGTCTTGCATGTGTACATGTTTTGTGTGTAAATATCTTGTGTGTGTACATGCCTCTGTGTGTGTGTACATGCCTCTGTGTGTGTGCATGTCTCTGTGTGTGTACATGTCTCTGTGTGTATGTGTGCACATGTCTCTGTGTGTGTGTTCATGACTCTGTGTGTGTTTACATGCCTGTGTGCATGTACATGCATGTCATATATACACATGTGAGCGGTGCTGGGAGCTTACAGGTGTGAGGAGGGCTGAGAGCGTACAGGTGTGAGGGGAGTTGGGGCACTGAAGGACTTGATAAGATGCCTAGTGGGCAAATTTGGTGGGACGGCCAGTGGACGGGACCTTGGGGAATATTGGTAGTCAGGCTTGGGGGGGGGTAGGCCTAAAGCTGTATAAGGGGCCCCACAATTTATGATGGTTGCCCTGATGGCAATGTTTGAGCAGATTGCAACAAGGAAAGATCTGCCTGAGAAAGACTGGGTGGATGTGCTGGCAACTTTCCTGACTGCAGATCCTCAACAGTCATATTGTGAATTAGCCTCAGAGTCAGCATGGGACTATAAACTACTAAAGGCTGAAATATTAGCCAGGCTGGGAGTGACTGTGGCTTTAAGGGCGAGCAGAGTTCATGGCTGGAATTTTGACAGAGCTAAGCCTGCCCGTGCATAACTGTATCATCTCTTGCATATGTTCCAGGATTGGCTGAAACCAGAGGAGAAGACCACCACTTAGATTGTGGAGCGAGTTGTATTGGATCGTTTTTTGCATGGCATTCCTAAGGAGCTGCACTGATGGGTGGCTCAGTCAGAGTCCCAGTCCAGAGGAGAAAACCACCACTTAGATTGTGGAGCGAGTTGTACTGGATCGTTTTTTGCATGGCATTCCTAAGGAGCTGCACTGATAGGTGGCTCAGTCAGAGTCCCAGTCCCTGGATGAGATGGCTGCCGCAGCGGTAAAGCTGTGCAGAAAGCTTATGGGAGCTGGGCCAGACCAAGGAGGCACATTCCAGCACCAAGATGGCACCTGTTGAACGCATGGTGTCTGCTCAGGTGTCTGACACTCCTGCCAAGAACACCCCAACATCAAACCCTCCTGAGAGTCGGCGGGGGTAAGAGAACCCCGTAAGGTTCGCTGTTGGTCCTGCCAGTCATATGGTGGCCCTGTTTCCAAGGTGGGAGGATCCAATGAAATGTGCCATGGCTCGACACGGCTCTATGTTTGCTTTTACGCTGGTCCTAAATACAATCATAGCCCACTTGAGAGTGTGATGCGGGTTAATGGACAAGAGGTAATAGCACTTCTTGACTCGGGGAGTGGGGTTACTTTGCTTTGATTGGACAGGTTGTGGGGAAAGCTGATACCTGGGAAAAAAATTGGAGTGGTCTCTGTACATGGGGTTGTCAAGGACTATCCAATGGCTCATGTAACCCTGTCCACAACAGCAGGAACTGCTACATAGAGAGTTGGAGTGATCCCAATGTTGCCTCATGTCTTGCTAATTGGGCAAGACTGACCCATATTTTGTGACTTGTGTGAACGAACGTTCAAAGGTTCAGGTGCCTCCCCCAAAAAGGAGAAACCCTCAGTTGAAGTCATTAATACTGTGTTGCAGGATGTGAATAGTGATGAAATCCAGATAATGTGTGCACCTGTAAAATCTGACTCCGGTCCCCTGGGGGTGTTTGCAGGATTGGAAGCGGAAAGTACTTCCTCTGAGCTGGATTTGTCCAAACTGGGGGGCTCCAGGGAGGATTTTATTAGTGCTCAGATGGGGGACTCCTCTTTGATCCCCACCAGGGAACGGGTCACAGTGTTAAATGGTGAGCCACAGCAACCTGGGTCGGATAAGCGCTCCCCCAATTTGCTGTGAATCATGCATTATGACACAGAGTAACCAAAGAGGATGATAAACTGAGTAAACATGGGCACAGACCATTGGTAGTGGCCCAACATTGAGTGTACCACCGTTCTGCCCAGGTTAGAAATCTGGGGTCATTGTATTTGGGTCTACTGTGGAGAACATGTTTTTTTTTAACAAGGGGCAGGGACCCTCTGAAAAGCTGTTCTCGGTGGTACTGAAGGTGGAATCTGTGCTGGTGACTTTATACAGCCGATGCTACCTAATGATCACATTGAGGACTTTCTGTCTGAATATGATAATGTTGCTTAATTCAAAGGGAGGCCTAGAGGTTACTGGGCTGGGTTGGTGCAGCCCTTTCTGCCAGTGAATTTCCAGGAAGTGTACTGCCTAATGGGACCTGATAGAGAGGACTATGATAGGTATAAAGCAGCAATCCACTCTAGAGAGGATGTAGGTTCAGAGTAGGAAGGAGGCACAGATCTGGGAGCATGCATAGGAATAAGGATGCCCTTTCCCAGGCCTTTGGGAAATTGTCCAGACCCCTAGCCTGGAATGGAAGGGGGATATGTAGATAGTCAGCCTGGGGTAGGTTAAGAGAGGGATAACTGAAGAGGGCAGGTACTTTCCCTTCAGACCTGGTTATTAGTCGGCTGGTCTGAGAGTTTGTGTGGAGTTGTTTGCTAGCAGTGAGAGAGAGAGCTGCATTGTCTGGAAGACTTAACAAGTGGATTGGGACCTGTTCGGAGAGCTGGCCTCTAACTGGGACTTTGCAATGTTTGTTTGGCTGGAATGCAACATGATTAAAAGGCCTGTGTTATACTGATGAGCAGAGCACCTTGTGGTGTTTTGAGCTGCCCATGAAGACAAAGTCTGTAATTTTTTCTGTTTTTGCTGAATAAAGCTGTTTTTAACCACTTCCCTACTGGTGAATTGTAAAATGACACCTGCAGGAACCCTTCATCCCTCCGAGTGTGCATCATATGACGTCTGCCCGTTCTCACCACTCTCGCGTGCCCCCAGGGGTGCGCAGTGTGGCGATTAGGGATGAGGCGTGCCCGCAGCCCATCCCCGATCAGGGTAAAGAACCAATGAAAATGTGTCCAATCACAGCCGGTCACATGCACTGTCTTTGTGTATGCCACTTAGCGTGGCGATTGGGGATGAGGCGTGTCACTCTGACACCGCCCTTTCCCAATCAGGGTAAAGAGCCAATAAGATTGGCTCTTTACCATGTGACTGGCTGTGTCCAATCACAGCCGGTCACAAATGTCAACAAACAGTGGTAACTAGCTGTTACCGGGTTCTCCTCCTCACACACTGATCCTGTGTGAGGAAGAGATTGCGGTAACAGCTAGTTACTGCTTAAAGTGTAAAGCGCAGTCCCCAGATTGCCCAGTAATAAAGATTACTTATCACCAGCCCATCTGAGTACCTGTCTCCAGCCCAACAGAGTACCCGAGTACCTGTCTCCAGCCCAACAGAGTACCCGAGTACCTGTCTCCAGCCCAACAGAGTACCCGAGTACCTGTCTCCAGCCCAACAGAGTACTTGAGTACCTGTCTCCAGCCCATCAGAGTACCCAAATACCTATCTGCAGCCCATCAGAGTACCAGAGTACCTATCTGCAGCCCATGCCTCATAGAATATATGTTGGGGTGTTTGCTTTTCAAAATGGGGTCATTTTGTGGGTCTTTCCACTGACCTGGTTCTCAAGGTCCTTCAAAGGTGTGATAGGTCGTCAGGAAATTATATATGTAATTTATGCTCCTAGAAAACCTGACTGCTCGCTGCATGTTGGGCCTCTGTATGTGGCCAGGCTGTGTAAAAGTCTCAAACATGTGGTATCTCCAGACTCAGGAAGAGTAGCACATTTTAAATGTTACAAAGGATTTTTAAATGTTACAAAGAATTTAACAGAATATGTAAAAAGGAAATCTAGGATGCAAAAATTCAAAATGAATGACATATTGCAAAATATAGTAGGACAAGCCCCCAAAAATTCTTCAAATATATTAATAGTAAAAAGTCCAGGTCTGAGCATGTAGGCCCTTTACAAAATAATCTAGAGTGGGTGACTGGGGACAAAGAGAAGGCAAATTTAATAAATACTTTCTTCAGCTCTGTGTATACAAAAGAGCATTGGGGAGCGCAAGTCCATAATGGGGGTGGAAGTGACACAGCGCCGAATGATCCACAATGGCTCAAAAGTGATATGGTCCAGAAATATTTAGACAGAATAAAGGTGGATAAAGCACCTGGACCTGATGGCATCCACCCACAGATCCTAAAAGAATTGAGCTCTTTAATTTCAAAGCCATTGTATCTAATTTTTAGGGACTCATTAATGACTGGAATAGTACCACTGGATTGGCGCAGGGCAAACGTGGTGCCTATATTTAAAAAGGGATCAAAGTTTTTACCAAGTAACTATAGACCCTTTAGTTTAACTTCTATAGTCGGGAAGATACTGGAGCGTTTAATAAAAAACACACAGACGAGTTCTTGCTGGAAAAAACATTTTAAGCAACAGACAGCATGGATTCATAAAAGACAGAAGTTGTCAGACAAATCTGATTTCTTTTTATGAAGAGGTAAGTAAAACCTTGGACAGAGGGGTGGCTGTGGATGTGGTATACTTGGATTTTGCAAAAGCGTTTGACACAGTTCCCCACGCGCGGCTCATGTGTAAGGTAAAGTCTACAGGCTTGGAAATATCAGTTTGTAAATGGATAGAAAACTGGCTAAAAGACAGAATTCAGAGAGTAGTGGTTAATGATTCTTACTCTGAATGGTCTAAGGTCATCAGTGGTGTACTCCAAGGTTCAGTGCTGGGACCCTTACTTTTTAATATCTTTATAAATGATATTGGGTCTGGGATTGAAAGTAAAATTTCTGTCTTTGCAGATGACACCAAGCTATGCAGTGGAATAACGTCCTTACAGGATGTCTCCAATTTACAAGCCAACCTCAATGCACTGTCTAATTGGGCGACTATGTGGCAGATGAGGTTTAATGTTGAGAAATGTAAAGTTATGCACTTGGGGGCTAAAAATATACATGCATCATACATGCTAGAGGGAGTACAACAGGGGGAATACGTGGTGGAGAAGGATCTGGGGGTTTTGGTAGATCATAAGCTCAATAATAGCATGCAATGCCAAGCTGCGGTTTCCAAAGCGAGCAAAGTCCTTTCTTGTATTAAGAGAGGTATGGACTCCAGAGAGAGAGATATAATTTTGCCCCTGTTCAAATCATTAGTAAGACCTCATCTGGAATATGCAGTTCAGTTTTGGGCACCAGTTCTCAAAAGGATATCGGGGAACTGGAAAAAGTGCAGAGAAGGGCAACCAAACTGATAAGAGGCATGGAGGAGCTCATCTATGAGGAAAGATTAGAGAAACTGAATTTATTCACTCTTGAGAAGAGGAGAATAAGGGGGGATATGATCAACATGTTCAAATATATAAGGGGTCCATATAGTAAACTTGGTGTTGAGTTATTCTCTTTACAGTCAACCCAGAGGACACGGGGGCACTCTTTACGTCTAGAGGAAAAGAGATTTCATCTCCAAATACGCAAAGGTTTCTTCACAGTAATGCCCTGTACACACGGTTGGATTTTCCGACGTAAAATGTGCGATTGGAGCTTGTTGTTGGAAATTCCGACCGTGTGTGGGCTCCATCGGACTTTTTCCATCGGAATTTCTGACACACAAAGTTTGAGAGCAGGCTATAAAATTTTCTGACAACAAAATCCGATCACGTAAATTCCGACCGTGTGTGGACAATTCCGACGCACAAAGTACCACGCATGCTCAGAATAAATTCCGAGACGGAACTGCTCGGTCTGGTAAAATTAGCATTCGGAATGGATATAGCACTTTTGTCACGCTGCAATGTTTTATATAGTTTAATGCAGCTCACTTCTTTATAATGCTAGAAGAATGAAGTAGTTTTACTGCTCATATTCACACAGAATTCTCACAGACTTCTTTCTTTGTTATTTATCGTGATTTCATCAATATAATATTTTTATTTGTCACATCTACAGAAAAAACATTTTTTTTTTATGTTTTTAGATTAAATAATTATTTTTGGATTTTTTTTAACGCCTGATCTTGTGGTTTTTTAACTTAAGAATATTTTTGGGTGTGTTTTGTGTGTCAAGTTACCACAACACCATTATTATCTTGTATTATTTAATCTCAAGGAGATTGCTTGGTGTTGGTGTCTCTTGTTAATTTCACATTGTATTTTTTAAGTGTACCTGCCTCTTCACAAACAAACTGTCCTTTTTGAAGGAAAACACACATAGGCGAGTATATTTGAAACAAAAATTCCTTTATTAAGGGGTCATAACCAAACAAAGAGGGAGGCAATGCTGGATAAACAGCAGAAATTGGCGAAGCCTTTGGCCCCCAGGGCACACATTAATTATTTTCCTGCAAAATTGGTGGCCTGAGGAGTCCATATATATAAGGGATTACAATCTGGTCCGGAAGTTCAAGAGATCATGAACAGCAGCAGATGACATGTATGTCCCCAGGCTGTGGTCATACAAGAGCCTGCATCTTTTGCCAGACCAGACTGAACCCAAGTTATCACTCTCTGGTCTTCCTTACACGCTTCCTTCCCGGCTGTGTCTGTGGTGTTGGAGGTGTGGCAGGGGGAGGAGTAAAAATTATATATAAAACAGCGCTCGCAAATGAATTCATGTAATATAGTGATCTTTAAAAATCCTCTTGCAGCTGCAGGATAAAAGTGCTTACACTTTGAGTAGGACCTGGAGGAGGAGGAGGACCTGGAGGAGGAGGAGGAGGACCATGGGTGAGCTCACAAATGTGGCTTTGGCATGTGAGTTGGCCCCTCAACCCCTTATTTAGTGAGAAACTCACATAAGAGGCATTGGCCCTCCTCCATTTGCAGCATTTTGCAGGCTGTTAGGTAAGCAAAATCCTCTTCAACACTGTGGGGTGTTCTGAGGAACTCAGTAGCCTTCCAAAATAGGCCAATTGCAGCCTCCTCCAGGTTACTCCTTTTCCTGCCACTTTTTTTCTTTGAAGTCAGAGGGGAGGGACCTGGGTATCAGGGCGGCCTACTTGGCCCAGCCACCTCCTGGCTGAGACTTTCCTGTGTATGAAAAAGGGACATCGTTTTAGTTTTTGGTTCATCAATCACAATCAGAAATTAGTACTCCAAACTAACATATATTTAACATCATTAATTTGACCAACAGAAATATTTAAAAGAATGCTATACCTGGCTCAAGCTGGGCTCCTCTACATGTTGCTGCCTAGAAAGCCCAGGTTGGACGTCAGAAGCCTCAGCTGGGGGGGAAGGAAGCATGGAAGGAAGAGTGGAGAGTGCTGGCCTGGGTTCAGTCTGACCTGCCAGAAAATGCAGCCTTTCATAGTACCACAGCCTGGGGACATAAATGTAATCTGCTGCTCCGGATCTCTGGGAATCCTGGACCTTCTTGCGCTCCCTTAGATAAGTGCTCCTCATGCCTCCATTTAGGGCCTTCAAATAGGTGATGTCTGCCGTGGGGATCACCAACTTTACAAATTCCAGCAATTGATCCAGCGCTGCCTTCCTCTTTGTTTGGTTCTTATAATATGGGTGGTTTACCTGCCACAGACAGGGCAGCTCCCTGAACATATCAATGAATATGGTGATAAAGTCCTGATCCTTCAATATATCCATTTTCTCTCCAAGACACAACACAAGACAAACCCTATTGTCTGGCTAAAGTCTGCTAATCTTGTCCCAATATAGGCCCTAATCTCTAAGCAGTATAGGCACAAGTTTAAATGTTACCTTAATTATCACGATCGGCGCTTCCGATACTCCTTCTTCCGCTCACAGATCATACGTACTACACACGCATGTTATGCTTTATATACACTGCGCATGTGTGAAACTCCGCCCACCCCTGACTTTCTTTCTAGTCTATTCCCCGCCCCTTCTCGTTTGGCACAGTGGGGAAGAGAACATGGTGGAGACACAACAGGTGCGTGCTAATTACAGCAACGAGGAGGAGGAGGTAAGGCCGGAGCCAGAAACGTCACGAACCCAGAGGAGATGATTTAAGGCATCAAATATGGCCTTTGTAGAGATGTTGAAGATGGTGGACATCTTAAAAAGGTCTGACGGGAAGTATGGACCTTACCCCAAACCCAATGTCAGAAAGGCCAAGATCATGACTAAAATTGTGAAGAGCGGGCGTGACCAAGATGGCAACCTGAGAGGACGCAGCAACCAGAGCTCTGCTGGATATCTTATACTTATCCTACTCCCGGTTGATCTTTTGCCCTTAAATCTACACAGTTTTGTTCCGGATGTCATACAGGACAAGACACAGGGGGAAAAAGCTCAGTTTTCCGCAGACTGAGGAGGTTATAACCCCGAAAGGGTCTCCCCACGTGGCGGGCCGGTCGGGCAGTGTGCGCAACATGGCGTCACAGACAGTGATGGAGGATTCCACGACGGAGAACCAGCTCGGCTTTCAGGAGGTGATGGCGGCGATTGCCTCCTATCAGTCGGCCCTGACCAACAAGATTGAGGTGGTGCAATTAGATATTGGCCTCATACGGCAGGACATTGACAAGCTCCGCTTGAGGGTATCGGAGACGGAGCGGAGAGCCGGCCAGGCTGAGGATGCCATGGGAGAGCATGCAGTGTCCATCCGCACCCTCCAAACTAAAGTCCGAGCCTTGGAATACAAGGTCGATGACGCGGAGAACAGAAACAGGAGGAACAACCTCCGGATAGTGGGTATGCCGGAGGGAGTAGAAAGGAAAAATCTGACAGGGTTTGTGGAGGAGCCCCTGCGAGCCATACTACCGGATGCCCAGTTCTCCCCCTACTTCACTATGGAACGCGTTCACAGGATCCCTCCGGTCCCTGGACCTCCTGGATCTAATCCCCGCACCCTAATATTTTGAATGTTAAACTTCAGGGATAAAATACTTCGGGCAGCTCGAAGAGCGGATGAGTTGAAATATCAAAATGGGAAACTGCTATTTTTTCCGGACTACACCCTTGAGACCCAGAAGTTAAGAAGGTCCTTTGATCAGGTTAAAGTGGGGCTTCGGGCAAGAAATATCAAATACAGGGTCCTCTTCTCAGCTAAGTTGAGGGTGCAGGATGGAGAATCGGTAAAATTCTTTACTTCATCTCGAGAAGCCGATGCGTGGCTGGAGTCCCTGCCTCCCCTCCGTTAATGGGAAAGATTCAGCTGATCCTTTAGGAACCTACTTATTCCATGTGCCTTTTCTATATATATATTTTTGTGATGCCCGCTTTGAATCTCAATGTACACTGTCAAGTTTACTCCTCTCTAAATGGAGTCGTTCCAGTGTGTGCTCCCCGCTTTGACAGTATCCAGCATAGTTGACTTCCTAACGGGGTCACCAAATGCACTGTTTTCTCTCAACTCAGATGCCTCTTACTTGCAAGCGGCTGATGGTTATTAACTATACAGATGAAGGTGGTTGGCAGTCCTGTCTGGGCTGTGTATTATGGCCATAAGATGCTAATTATTGGAGGACAGACTATGTGCCTTTATGGTGGTCTTATCTTGACCCTGACTGACCATAAGATGGCCACCATCGGAGAAGCGGTTTATTCTCTTGCAGGCAGACATTAACGCTGGAGCAACACCTCCCCCTGGTCACGGAGTGGAATTGCATTTATAATCTGGGCTTTGAAGTGGGCAAACAAACCTGGTTTACTTGAACTATAACTGTGTGATGTTAGGTTCCACGTCTCTACATGCAACTAAGATATATACCCCTGGTTCAACCAGGAGAACTTTGACGCAACATCTAACCAGCATCTCTGTTGTTCTATTAGGCAACAGCTCTCTGCTTTAAGTTCACGTCCTCTGAACTGTTCTAATAGTTGGGGTTCAGGGATAGTATGCATCGCCAATTGTTGTGGGGGATGCGGGGAGGGGGGCAAGGTTTTCTGCCGTTGCAGATATTGGGGATTTTAACTTTAATGTTTTTGGAGTTGCTTTACCATTGTCGGAGAATTGCGATCTTCTATGTGCCTGACCACTGTTACAAGCTCTTCTATAATATGTTGCCGCACAGATTATGGTGGTCCGCCTGGTATGTGGAGGTCTGTTGGGTCGGATCTCTGCCTCTTGGGTCCCGTTGGTGGGAGGAGGGGACATGCGGATCATGGCTATTTATCCATCATCTGCAAATTAATGACTAACATTTCAATTACCTCCTGGAATGTTAGGGGGTTGAATTCGGCTATTAAAAGGTCCTTAGTTTTCAAATCCCTTCAAAATAATAACCTGCACATATGCATCTTCCAAGAGTCTCATTTGGTGGGCTCCAGGACTCTTGGTCTCCGGAGAGCTTGGGTGGGAGCCCAATATCATTCCACTTATTAAAATTCCGCCGGGGAGTGAGCGTCTTGGTCCGCAGGTCTCTTCCATTCCAGTTACTTGATGTGCTTACCGACCCTGGAGGCAGATGTGTGATCATACATGCACTAATTTATGCTAAACAGATGATACTGGTGGGTTTATATCTTCCTCCCCCAGCTAATGTGCAAATATTATATGAAATTATGCAGATAGTGATGGAGTATGGTAAGTCTTTGTATTTGGCGATTTTAATTTGGTGCCCTCACAGGACCTGGACAGACTGCACCCTGTGGCCCGCCCTTCCTCTGATTTACAAACTTGGGCAGATACATTTGCCCTAACGGATGCGTGGCGACACTTTCACCCACATGATAGGGAATATACGTGTCACTCCACGTCATATCAAACCCTCTCTCGTATAGACCTAGCCTATGTGTCCACTGATGCTTTGCGCTGGACGAGGGAGGTTTGACACCTAGCTAGAGGAATATCTGACCATGCTCCCCTTAATTTAACAATCTCCTTGATTAAATCCTCGGGCTTGAGACTCTGGCGTCTGTCCAGGTTCTGGGCAACAGACCAGAGAATACAGGAAGCAATGACGGAGGCTATATGTAAATTTTGGCTCTCAAATGTGGAATCAGCTAATGCTTTAACCCTTTGGGACACGTTTAAAGCTTGGATAAGGGGAGAATACATATCCCACATTTCATCATTGCAGAAAGAGGCTTCTCGGTCCCTGGAACAACTGGAGGGGGAGGTGGCAAGGTGTAAGGCAGCATATGTTGCATCCCCTAGTGCAGATGGTCATGTGACATGGCAGAGGGCACTGAGAGACTTATCCTTGTACAATGTTGAACAAACTAAAAAGTCCATGTTGTACTCCAAGCAGAAGGTATTTGAATATGGTAATAAAAATGGCAGGCTTCTGGCTTGGTTGGCTAAGGGATGGGAGGGTTCCACACACATTGCGAATATTCGGGATGCCCATGGGTTGTTTTTGTCCTCTCCTGAGGATATCAGCTCTAGATTTTGTAGCTTTTTCCAGGATCTGTACACCTCGAGGACCTGTACCACCCCAGCTGAATTGCAGGAACACTTAGACAATGTCCCATTCCCGACTTTGTCTGAGGTCCACAGGACCCAACTAGATGAGGATATCTCCCTGGAGGAGGTTCAGGCAGCGATAGGAAGTTTGCAGAGTGGTAAGACCCCAGGTGCGGACGGCCTACCCACAGAGTTTTATGCCCAGCATATAGAGCTCCTTGCACCTAGACTTACAACCCTCTTCTCTGGGCTCGCGGATAGGGGGGCCCTGCCCGAATCCATGGAAGAGGCTATTATAGTCCTGATTCCCAAGCCAGGCAAGGACCCTCAGGACTGTGCGTTATATAGACCCATCTCGCTGATCAATGTGGATGCAAACGTTTTGGCAAAAATATTGGCTACTCGCCTGTCCTCAGTTATATCCACATTGATCCATGTTGACCAGACAGGATTTATGCCGGGTAAGGGCACAGATATAAATATTAGGCGCCTATTTCTTAATTTATCCCTAACACATGATAATGCAGGGAACAGAGTGGTGGCCTCGTTGGATGCAGAGAAGGCTTTTGAGTCTGTAGAGTGGGAATACCTTTGGGGGGTATTGAAACACTTTGGTTTCGGCCCTGTCTTTTTGCGCTGGATTCGGTTGCTTTATCGGGCTCTGAGAGCCAGGGTACGCACAAATTATAGGATCTCGGATCTCTTCCCACTCCACAGAGGTACTCACCAGGGGTGTCCACTATCCCCCAGCCTTTTTGCTCTGGCAATAGAGCCCTTGGCAATACTTGTTAGAGAATCCCTGGAGATACGTGGGCTGCGGATAGGCTGTTTAGAAGAGAAAATATCCCTATATGCAGATGACACCCTGCTCTACCTGCAGGATGATGGCCCCTCACTAGATGCCGCCCTGGAACTTTTTGATAGGTTCGGTGCCTTCTCAGGTATTCGAATAAATTGGTCAAAATCAATCCTCTTTCCGCTGGATAACCAGCCTCCTACCATGATTGGTCCCTCATCCTTGAAATGGGTCACCAAATTTAAATACCTGGGAATTAGGGTGGTCAGGGCTACAGCCCAGTACTATAGTCAAAATATACTCCCCTTGCTCCATCTCATTAAGGAAAAGTGCCAGTCATGGTCCGGTCTTACACTAAACTTAATAGGTCGTATTAATATTCTTAAGGTGATAATTTTGCCCAAGTTCACTTATCTCTTCAGGAACAGCCCAACTTGGATCCTGGCATTTTTCTTTCGTGAGGTGGACCGATGTATTGTTTCCTTTATCTGGAATGGCTCTATCCCCCGCTTAGCAAAATCTACGCTGTATTTACCAATGAACCTGGGGGGGCTTGCACTCCCAAATCTACGGGTCTACTACTGGGCAGCAATGCTGGTTACGACTTACTGGTGTGGTTTGAGGGTAAACGTTCTAATGCTGCGGTATGCTTAGAGGCGGCCTGCTTGGGTTCCTTACAGGCCCTACAAAACTTAGCATACAGGGGGGTCGGGGCTTATGAAGATCTACCTGCTCCAACAAAGGCTACGGTGCAAGTCTGGGTTGCAGCACGGCGTCGGTTTTTCCTGACGGAGCGCTGGTCTCCTGTACAGCCTCTGTGGGGTAACCCTAACTTGCCCCATTTTAGGACCATCCCAGATCCTCTGATATGGGCAAAATATGGCATCAAGACCTTAAGAGATATTATGCCCGCAGGTGTGCTGCTCTCCTTTGCCCAAATTTCTAGATCACATAGGCTACCGGCGTGGATGTATTTCCGCTCCGCCCAGCTCCGCCATGCGGCTAGGGCCCAATTCTCTGCTCCCCCAGTTTTGCAACTTGATCCAGTGGAGGACCTCTTGTCCTGCAGTGATTTAGAGAAGCCTCTTTCTGCTCTATATGGAACCCTGTTGACTACAGACTCCCCACAAATGGATAGGCTGTGGAGGGTATGGAAGATGGATATTCCTGTCTTGGAGAGGGAGGATTGGGAGGACTGTCTGGAGGCGGGTCCCAGACTGGTGGTTGCGGCAGGGGACAAACTGACACAAATAAAATTTCTTCACAGAGTTTATTTTACCCCGGTGAGTCTGTCTAAGATATATTCTGATAGAGACCCACATTGCCCCAGGTGTCGGAAGCATTTGGGCACCTATATGCATATGTTCTGGGATTGCCCAGCCTTGTCAAAATTCTGGTCAGAGATATTTGAACAACTAAATGTTAGATTGGAATTGGTGGTCCCTAGGACACCTGAGCTGGCCCTGTTAGGTATCCACGAGGATGAACACATACCACATCATAGTAAACTCTTGATCTCTTATCTCATGTTTTATGCCAAAAAAGAGATTATATGTAAGTGGTCCTCCCTGACTCCCCCCACTATATCGTCCTGGGAAGATAAGGTTAATGCTGCTCTACCTCTTTATAAACTGACATATATCAATAGAGGTTGCCCTTGGAAGTTTGATAAGGTGTGGTCGTCTTGGACAGATTAATGAGGAGGGCTAGACGTACTGGTCTATCCCTCCTTCACGTTACATGGCCAAATAGTGACGCCTGGAGGAGTACCCATTAGTTCCTTGATTGGTCCTCCCCTATCTTTCCCTCCTTCCCCCCCCCCTTCCTTTTCCCCCCTCTCCTGTACCCCTCTTTGCTTTCCCCTTTTTTCTCCCCCATAGATGGGTCAAATGTAATCCGGGATAATTTGTTACCTATAATATTTGTCACTGTGGTATTGAATATAAGGAAATATGGAAGACAGCTAAGTAATGTAAGATGTGTCATAGCATATGTATTTTATTATGTCTGATATGTAACTACTCGCATACTCTACTGGATCATTTTTTGCATTCTTTTCCTTCAATAAAGCACTCCTGATTGTTAAAAAAAAGTTGTGAAGAGTCTGCACAGGAATTTTGGGGTACGGCGATCCAAGGATCAACTCAGGAAGCGGTGGTCGGTCCTCAAATTAAGGGAGCACGATCAGTATAGAAGGATCAGGAGAGTGCTGCAAAAAAGTAAGTAGTTGTCCTGTGTTCCTATTCGTTATTTTTATAACATTCGTGCATTTCAGTTAAAATGGCAACTTTCATGTTCATGGGCACATTATTCGTTCATAGGAAACATTGTTCGTTCGGCCACTAAAACACCATGTTTTGGCCAGATGCATTTCAATACATTTTTTCTGGCCTACTTCTCTTAAAATAATTTTGTTGTCTAGATGGATTTGTAACTAGAATGAAATGCAAACTAGATTCTGTGTAAGAAGAGGACACTCAGCAGTTGTTTACACATCTGGACGCTGGAGCACTAGTGTGGGACACCAGAACACCCTTTTTAGTAGGTGCCCACACAGGTGCTCCAGGGTATACTATAGGGGTGACTCCATCTGTGAAGCTTGTACAAAACAGGTAAGTATTCAAGCTTGCCAAAGTTACAAAATATTTCTTCATCTTGTAACTCTGCCAAAACAGACAATTGTACCCCACTTCCAAGCAATATTTCATATTCTTATTTCTGCCATCAAATATCTGTGTGCTAAGTATACCTTTTTTTTTTTTACATAGGAAAGAAAAGACTCAGAGGACACCACTCATCAGAGGAGACAACAGACCCCCCACCTCATGAAGAAGTGGAAATGCCATAAAGCCAACCAGAGGAGGAGGAGGGAGACATGGTGGAAATTGTCACCACAACAGGTGAGTGTCTGCGACCACAGGCTCAGGTAAGAGATGGATCTTGGCATATTTATAATACGTGGTGTGTTTTTGTTTCTATATTTTTAGGTGACCGTGATGTTGTGGATGAAGGTCATTTCACCAGTGAGAGTGCCCGGATCCTGATCGGGGAGATCATGGGGTGTAATAGGGACTTGGAAAACATCAAGCAAAACATCAATGATGTTCAAAGCAAAATGAAGAACATCATTGATGTTTTAGGGAGAGTTTTAAACCCCTCAAAATCCCTAATTTGGTTGGCTTTTTTTCTTGAAAATTTTTTTCACATTTTTTAATATATTCTCGGAAAAGCCAAATTTTGAAGATGCACACAGTGTGTCAACATGTGCTATCTGCTATCACAGGAGATCAATGTATGCATTTTTGGGGTGAATAACTGAGAGGAAGGGGTCGCACTCACAAAACACGTCCCTTGATCCCTCATGATGGCAGTTAGCACATGTTGACATTCGACAATTTGTGTGCATCTTCAAAATTTGGCTTTTCAAGGGGTGACTTCACACCATCTGAATGCAATATCAAACACAGTTTATAAATACTCATGTCTGATATTGCCTTCAATTTCTACAAAAGTTGAACTTTGTAAGTTCCAGATTTGTGTATTTTTTGTTGGTTTTAAACATGCCTGTTTTACCTTTAAAAGGACATTTCTACTTTTATTATTAATGTCACCTAAAAATATTTTATATAACAAACATGTTGCTTTGTTTTAAAAAACCTTTTATAAATGCACATGTGATTGTGCTTGTATTAAAAATCTTGATAATCAACAATGTGTGGCTTCTTCTTTCATTCTCCTAAACTTTTTTTGTGTTTAAAATTTGTGTTTTCTGAGACAATGGGGGTTATTTCCTAAGGGAAAACCAACTTTGCACTACAAGTGCAGTTTCAGTGCAGTCTCAAGTGCACTTGGAGTGCAATGTGTCTTTGCCTTTAGTAAATAACACACAACAGTGCTTTTGCATTTTACTGAATCACGCCATTTTCAGGACTGCCCAAATTTCAGTAATGGTCAGCTAAAAGAAACACAAGCAGTAAATGTAAGCAAATAATTTTTCTGTTAAAAATATTCTTTTATTTAAAAAAATGTCTCAGACATTGTCTGGCATATGGATGGCCCCCCTACGCGCAAAGTATTCCATGTTATTTTAGATGGACCTCGTGGGCACTCAGGAGGGGCAAGCCAGGACGGCCAGCTTCAAGCGCCGTCAGGGTTGGTTCATTGAGATTAATTCAGGCTTCAGGCCCAACTGAGCCAGCATAGTTTACAGAATTTCTCCTTAAAAAGTTGTGGAGAACACAGCAAGCCAGGATGATGTGATTGAGTTTATACTCCGCCATGTGTATGGGTGTAAGAAATAGGCGGAACTGGCTGGCCATTATTCCAAACGTGTTCTCCACCACTCTTCTGGCTCTGGCCAGCTGGTAATTAAAAACCCTCTGGTCTGGGTGAGGGTCCTCATAGGGAATGGCCGCATAAGATGGTCCCCCAGCGCAAACGCTTCATCCGCAACGAAGACGAATCTGAGTCCTTCCGCATTGTCTTCTGAAGGGGACAAGTCCAAGCTGCCATTCTGGAGACACCTGTAGAACTCCGTGTGGGCAATGACTCCACCATCTGACATCCGGCCATTCTTTCCCATGTCCATGTTTTTTGCCTTCCTCTGGATCAACTGAGGGTATAAAAGTGGGTATATTGGATTGTACGATCTTTTTTATTTTATTTATTGTTATTAAGGTTGAACTGGATGGACTTGTGTCTTTTCTCAACCTAACTATGAAACTATGTAACTATGTAATGTATTTTGAGGTATAACTGCAAGTATACATATGCTGTGTGTGAGAAATAACTTATTATGACAATTGTGTGTAAAAAAAATAAATAAATCATTTCCTAATTTTCCCAAAAATTGTAGTAAAAAATTACAACTTAAAAAAACTCACCATGCCTCTTACTAAATACCTTGGACTGTCTACTTTCCAAAAAGGTGTCATTTGGGGGGTATTTGTACTGTCCTGACATTTCAGGGCCTCAAGAAATGAGAGGCTGTCAGTACTACAGATGTGATCAGTGTGATCAATTTTTAATGATTGGCACCGTAGCTTGTAGATTCTATAACTTTCACAACTCCTTTTTTTTTTTTTTTTAAATGTTTGCTATTTTCTCACTTAAATCGCAAAAAATAAAAAACCCAGTGGTGATTACATACCACCAAAAGAAAGTTCTATTTGTATGAAAAAAAATGATAAAAATTTTGTTTGGGTACATTGTTGCATGACTGAGTAATTGTCATTCAAAGTGTGAGTGCACTGAAAGCTGAAAATTGGTCTGGGCAGAAAGGGGGTGAAAGTGCCCTGTATTGAAGTGGTTAAGTTGACTGAACTGTCTCACAGCTGCCTGTTAACCCCTCGGATCCTGACACAACTATGTAATAATGATATTAGTGTATTTTTAGCGAAAACATTGATTTGATAAACATTTGCACATTGCAATCTGCAGGGCCTAAAAGATTAATAGAACATTTTTTATTGTACAGGTCATGTGCTTTCAGAAAATTTATGGTTTGGTTTGGCGCTGTCAGAGAGAGGGGCCTGATGTGGGGCGCCAGTCAGGACCAGCTTCTGATCCCGTGAGGCCCGCGAGGCTCCCCTCTGTATGCGGCGGTGAGGACAAGATTCCCCCCACCCCCCTTTGCACCCCCCACCCTTTGGCTTCCGAAGCTGCCGTGCGCATGAGTCCCGTCTTTCCCTGCTTGTACCTGGAGGGGGCTGAGAAAGGGCGATAAGCGGAGTGCTGCAGAGCGGTGTGTGTGCCAGAAGAGCCGGGTCTCAAAGGAGGAGAAGTCCCTGGATGCCCGCCGGGAAGGCAGAAGTGGAGAGGAGAGTGGTGTGTGGAGCATGCTATAGCGCTGGTCACAGGTAGGGATGAGCTTCGTGTTCGAATCGAACGCATGTTCGACTCGAACATCGTGTGTTCAGTCGTTCGCCAAATTACGAACGTTATGGGCTGTTCACGCCAAATTCGAATGGCGTGTCATGGCTCATAATTCACTGCGGCATCGCAGTGCATTGTTGGCTGATGATTAGCCAAGCATGCACTATGACCCGCATGCTTGGCCAATCACAGCGCCATGTGTACAGAGAGCCATAATTGGCCAAAGCCAGGGAGGCTTTGGCCAATTATGGCTTAGGGGGTTTAGTACAAGCCCCACACTATATAAGGCCACCTGCACGTCGGCCCTGTGTAGTGTGTTGCGGTGGAGAGAGATAGATAGACAGAAAGACAGTGTTATTTGATTTAAGTTAGAGTAGGCAGGTCGAGTCAGTTAGCTGCACTTGCAGTGTATTGTGTATATATATGCATCCCAGGTGTTGTGTGTGTATATATATATATATATATATATATATACACTGTATTCAGTTTAGCTAGATCCTGTTCTTCTCTTCCTAATATACTGACAGGCAGGCAGGTGTTTTTACAGAATTTCCAGTTACTGTACTGTGTACCCTGCACAGCTGCACCTACAGTATAACTACCTGAAGCCAGGTGCTTGTGTAGGCTCTTGATGTATTTCCAGTTACTGTACTGTGTAACCTGCACAATTGCACCTACAGTATAGCTACCTGAAGCCAGGTGCTTGTGTAGGCTCTTGACGCATTTCCAGTTACTGTACTGTGTAACCTGCACAATTGCACCTACAGTATAACTACCTGAAGCCAGGTGCTTGTGTAGGCTCTTGACGTATTTCCAGTTAACCCTGCACAGTTGCACCTACAGTATAGCTACCTGAAGCCAGGTGCTTGTGTAGGCTCTTGACGTATTTCCAGTTACTGTACTGTGTACCCTGTAAAGTTGCACCTACAGTATAGCTACCTGAAGCCAGGTGCTTGTGTGGGCTCTTGACATATTTCCAGTTACTGTACTGTGTACCCTGCACCATTGCACCTATAGTATAACTACCTGAAGCCAGGTGCTTGTGTAGGCTCTTGACATATTTCCAGTTACTGTACTGTGTACCCTGCACAGTTGCACCTACAGTATAGCTACCTGAAGACAAGTGCAGGTGTTCTCATACTAATGATACTACAGGCAGGCAGTTAATTCTGCTAGCTGCAGTATAATCGGTGTATATATATATACATCCCAGTTTTGTGCAGCTACATCTCACTGCAGGCCCATAGTCTGTCTGGAAGGCCAACAAGGAGAGGCAGACAGTCAAAAGCCAATAAAAGAGGGCAAGCAGGCTCTGTGTCTAGAGGCAACAGTTCTGGTCGTGGACACGGTGCATCCTCATCATCACGTGGCTGTGGGACACGCTTGGCCTTTTCTTCGGCAGCTGGCCGTGTTGAGCCGCAACATGCGGAAGGCTTGGTCGAGTGGATGACCAAGCCATCCTCTGCTTCCTCATCCTCTCTCACCCAGGCTCAGGGTACTTTGTCTGGCAAAGCAGCTGCCAACGTGGCCTCTTCCCTCGGCTCAATGGCATCAGTGACTCCTTCCCTAGCCCCACCATGTCCTCCTGAGGACCCCCAAACTGTTTGACCACAGTGTTGGGTACATGCTCCAGGAGGATGCCCAGCGTTTTGAAGTCTCCAATGATGGTACTCAGCTAGAGGAAGGCAGTAATGTGAGCCCAGACAGAGGGGGTGCCCAAGAAGGACAGCAATCTGGCAGTCATGTTCCCCCTGCTGCAGCATACTGCCAGGTTTGCTCCAGTGATGAGGAGGGAGGGGATGATGAGGTCACTGACTCCACGTGGGTGCCTGATAGGAGAGAGGAGGAGGAGGCACATCACCAACGAGGCAGGGTGCCCTCCAGGGGCCAGCCTAAGGGCAGCACACTGATGCATCATACCGCAGAGCTCCGCATTTGCAGGGCGCTGCTGTCTCTGCGTGTTATTCCAAAAGTTCTTTGGGGTGGGCCTTTTTTGAGACGAGTGCATTAGATCCCACCGCTGCTATTTGCAACATATGTCTCAAGTGTATCTCGCGTGGCCAAAACATCTCCCGCTTGGGCACCACATGCTTGACCAGACATATGTTGACCTGCCATGCAGTTGGCAAGTGTACCTAAAAGACCCACACCAAAGAACAAAGAGGACCTCTCCTTGCTCCTCATCAGCTGGGATCTCCACCCCCACTATACCTTCAGTCCTCTCTGAGACCTGCACTGAGAGGAATTAAGGTGTAGAATTAGATGTGTCACAGCCAAGTACTTGCGGACAATCTGCTATCGGTGCACCGATGTCAGATTGTACCAGGCAAATTTCCCTGCTCCGGCTGCTGCACCGCTGAAAGAAGTTCGCTACCAGCCATCCACATGCCCAGCGGTTGAATGCTAGCTTGGCAAAATTGCTAGCACTTCAACTGATACCTTTTCAGTTGGTAGACTTTGCCCCCTTCCATGAGTTTGTGGAATGTGTGGTTCCCCAGTGGCAGGTTCCCAAATGCCACTTTTTCTCACGGAAGGCGATTCTGGCTCTCTACCGGCATGAGGAAGGCAATGTCTTGGCTTCGCTGGACAGGGCGGTCAGTGGTAAGGTGCATATTACCGCTGACTCATGGCCCAGCAGGCATGGACAGGAACATCACCTAAGTTTCATGGCGCTTTGGGTGACTCTGCTGGCAGCTGGGAAGGATGCAGGACAAGGTGCAGTAGTGTTGGAGGTTGTTCCACCACCACGCCTCCAAATTGCCACTACTGGTGATTTTGACACACCTCTCTCCTCCACCCCCTCCTCTTCTTCTTCCTTCATGGCCTCTACCTGTGCTTTGTCCTCGGAACCAGCGGTGCTCCGTAGGCGTTCAAGGGGCTACACAAGTACGCAGTCCAAAACATACCATGCGGTGCTTGAGCTGGTGTGCTTGGGGGACAGGAGCCACACTGGGGCAGAGATTCTGTCAGCTCTGCAGGGGCAGGTTCAGAGGTGGTTGACGCCACGCCAACTTAAGGCAGGAATGGTGGTTTACGACAATGGCACCAACCTCCTCTCCGCCCTCCAACAGGGACAACTGACCCATGTGCCCTGTTTGGCTCATGTCCTTAACTTGGTGGTGCAGTGGTTCTTGGGCAGGTACCCGGGCTTACAGGATATCCTGAGGTAGGCCAGGAAAGTCTGTGTGCATTTCCGCTGGTCATATAATGCCAGTGCTCGGCTGGCAGACCTCCAAAAGGAATTTAACCTGCCCAAGAACCGCCTAATCTGTGACATGCCCACCAGGTGGAACTCAACGTTGGCCATGCTGCAGCAGCTGCACACGCAGCAGAGGGCCATCGATGAGTACCTGTGCGACTATGGCACCAAGACAGGGTCAGGGGAGCTTGTTTTTTTTTTCCCACACCAGTGGGCCATGATCAGGGATGCATGCACTGTCCTGTCACCATTTGAGGAGGCCATGAGGATGGTGAGCAGTGACAGTGCATGCATCAGTGACACTGTCCCCCTTGTCCACCTGTTGGAGCACACGCTGCGTGGAATAATGAACAGGGCACTTGAGGCAGAACAGAGGCAGGAAGAGGAGGACTTCCTTAGCTCTCAAGGCCCCCTTTATCCAGATAGTGTTCCTGCGTGCCCGCCGATCACACAGGAAGAGGACGAGGAGGACAAGGAGGAGGAGGATTGTGTCAGCATGGAGGTGGAGCCTGGCACTCAGCATCAGCAGCAGTCTTTAAGGGATCATTTACAGTCCCAAGAAACCCATGGACTTATACGTGGCTGGGAGGAGGTGGCTATGGATCATGTCGTCCTTAGTGACCCAGAGGACTCCGGACCGAATGCCTCAGCAAACATACGCTGCATGGCCTCCCTGATCCTGCAAAGCCTGCGGAAGGATCCTCGTATTCGTGGTATCAAGGAGAGGGATCGTTACTGGCTGTCAACCCTCCTTGATCCACGTTACAAGAGTAAGGTTGCGGACCTTATCTTGCCATCGCAGAGGGAGCAGAGGATGAAACATCTTCAGGAGGCCTTGCAGAAAGGTCTGTGGAACGCGTTCCCAGAGACTAGGAGGTTACAAACGCCTGTTCCTGGACAACGTGTTGCAGAGGCTTCGGTCAGTCAAAGAAGGAGCGGTGGAGAAGGTGGCCGTCTGACCGATGCGTTCAGACAATTTTTTATTCCGCAGCCCCAAGGTATGATCGGTTCCAGCAACCATCACCAGTGTCTGTTTTACATGGTGCAGGAATACCTAGGAGCAAGATCTGACTTGGACACCTTTCCCACCGAAAATCCTCTGGGTTACTGGGTCTTGAGGATGGATCACTGGCCAGAGCTTGCACAGTATGCAATTGAGCTACTGGCCTATCCTGCATCCAGTGTTCTTTCGGAACGCACATTCAGTGCTGCTGGAGGCTTTGTAACTGATCACAGGGTGCGCCTGTCCACCGACTCGGTCGATCGACTGGCCTTCATAAAAATGAATCAGTCTTGGATCACCACCAGATACCAAGCACCTGATGCTGATGTAAACTAATACATTTTTTTGAAATGTCAGATCCCTTCAAGACTGCCTATGCTGATGCTGAGTGACTATCCTGTTATGCTGAGTGACTATCCTCTTCCTCCTCAATGATCATGTTGATAGCTTGTAAGAAAAATTGGCTAAGGCCCAATTTTTAGAATATCTGTGAGGGGTTGCAGTGTTGTGGCACCAGCACCAGTGCCTAAGGCCCAATTTTTCAGCCCCTGTTTAACAGGGGCATGTAATTACAATTTTTGATGCAATTCTTTGCAGCAGGGCTCGTTCCTGTGCTACAACTAGAATATCTGTGAGGGGTTGCAGTGTTGTGGCACCAGCACCAGTGCCCAAGGCCTAATTTTATAGCCCCTGTTTAACAGGGGCATGTATTTACAATTTTTGATGCAATTCTTTGCAGCAGGGCTCGTTCCTGCACTCCAACTAGAGTATCTGTGAGGGGTTGCAGTGTTGTGGCACCAGCACCAGTGCCTAAGGCCCAATTTTTCTGTCCCTGTTCAACAGGGACATGTAATTACAATTCTTGATCTAACGTTTCACAGCAGGGCCCGTTCCAGCGCCTACCAAAAGTAACTGTGAGGACTTACAGTGTTATGGCACCAGCACCATCACCAAAGGCCCAATTTTTCTACCCCTGTTCGACAGGGGCATGTAATTACAATTCTTGATCTAATATTTCATAGCAGGGCCCTGTGAGGGCTTACAGTGTTGTGGCAACACCAACACCTAAGGCCACAATTTCTGCAGAGTATATAGGGCAGGCCCCTACTTTCAAACATCCAACTTACAAATGACTCCTACTTGCAAATGGACGGAGACAAGAGATGAAATCTACCCCTAGGAAGGGAAATTCTCTCCTGTAAG
This sequence comes from Aquarana catesbeiana, assembly GCF_042186555.1. Lineage (NCBI taxonomy): Eukaryota > Metazoa > Chordata > Amphibia > Anura > Ranidae > Aquarana > Aquarana catesbeiana. The sequence continues at coordinate 498,785,859 of NC_133327.1, read as the reverse complement.
AGTAAATATGGGAAAAACGTTTCTCCTTTCCACTGATGCTTTATCACCAATCCTTGTTTTACTAAAAACCCAAAATTTTCCAAAAACATTTGTCATTGGGACAGAAAGTGAGGCGAAATCTTCTGAAGAGGAGCACAGACAGCAAAACAAATGTCACAGGGGTGATAACCCTTCCCTATGTTTTCCAAAAAGCTTAAAAATAGATTTTTTGGCTGGAGCTACACTTTAAAAATGTACAAGTTCAAAATTACAAACAGATTCTACTTAACAACAAACCTACAGTCCCTGTCTTGTTTGCACCGACTGTATAGTGCTGTTCAGAGTATATAGGGCCTGGGGGCCCCACGCCTTTCCTTTTTTAAATTTATATATATAAATATCCATACAAGACCCAAAGGGCCTGGTAATGGATGGGGGGGGGGTACCCATGCCGTTTGTCTCACTGATTTTCATCCATATTGTCGGGACCCGACATTACATTAAAGCCGCAAGCAGTTTTAAATGACTTTTATTCCTTTAAAAATGTCATTTTGTGCAGGGACTGTTCAAAGCACGGGAAACACGCACCACTTTACAGGCATACTATAGACACCCCCCAGGCACAATAATTAAAGGAATATTTCACTTTTTTTTTCACTTTAATCATCTTTAAAATCACAGTTTCCGAAAAAATGCCTGTCTTTTAAATCTTTTTTCTGCATTGATACATGTCCCCTGGGGCAGGACCCGGGTCCCCAAACCCTTTTTAGGACAATACTATGCAAATTAGCCTTTAAAATTAGCACTTTTGATTTTGAACGTTCGAGTCCCATGGACTTCAATGGGGTTCTAAAGTTTGTGTGAATTTTCAGTCCGTTCGTAGATTCTGGTGCAAACTGAACCAGGGGGGTGTTCGGCTCATCCCTAGTCACAGGCTGCGAGAGGGAGACAGTGAGGGAGAAAGGAGAGCACTTACAGTTTGGCTGGATGAAGGAACGGACAGCCAGTGAGTCGCTCCAGGAGATGGCAGCCTCTGAAACCCTAACCCCGACCCCCTGGCACCCCTCAGGACACCCCTGGTTGTAACGGGCCTCAGAACCCGACTCCCATTGGAGCAGCGAAGGACAGAACAGTGGAAGACCCGCAGAGAAGACAGTCCTAACAGCAACATACAGTGGGTAGCATCGGAGAGACTGGGACAGACCTGAATCGAAAAAGGGGTCAGTCAAATTCACTTTATTCCTTGAACTATGCCTGGACTGTGATACACCCCCACTGGAATATATCCCTATAGCCATAAGTGTGCATGGCTCACTGTCAGTCAGTGGCATATAGCGGGCTGCTTCAGAGAAACAGGTGTAGACCTGTACCATCAAAGGGGTAAGCCAAATTCACTTTCGTCCTGACTTTGAACCTGGACTATGATACATCTATTCTGTGATATATTCCTTTAGACATAACTGTGCTTAGCAAACTGTTAGCCGAAGAGAGAGGTAGAGTAGATGGAGAAAACATAAGAAAGGCTGGGACATACAAGAGTATGGGCAGAAGATACATAAAAGCAGAGACTGGTCGAAGGGTTTGACCGCTCAGACACCCCGCAGATGTATACACCCTCTTCCACTGCTAGAATACCATACTAGGAGCTTTATATATGTTTGCCAGCACTAGACTAGGAGAAGTGAAGGAGGTAATTTAATATCAAAATAGCGCAACCAATGAAGGACTAGAGAAACGCCTAAGTCTAATGCCCCGTACACACGGTCGGATTTTCCGATGGACATTGTCCGATCGGAGCGTGTTGTCGGAAATTCCGACCGTGTGTGGGCTCCATTGGACATTTTCCATCGGATTTTCCGACACACAAAGTTGGACAGCAGGAGATAAAATTTTCCGACAACAAAATCCGATCGTGTCAATTCCGACCGTGTGTGGCCTGTTCCGACGCACAAAGTGCCACGCATGCTCAGAAGAAATTCCGACACGGGACAGCTCGTTCTGGTAAACGTAGCATTCGGAATGGATACAGCACTTTCGTCACGCTGCAATGTTCAAAATGGTTTAATACAGCGCACTCTCTTCTTCTTTATAATGTGACAAGAATTAAGTAGTTTTGATGCTCATATTCACACACACTTCTCACAAACTTCTTTCGTTACTATTTATCGGGATTCCCTCAATATATTTAGATTTCTCACATCTGACAACAACATTTTTTGTTATTTTTGGACTTTAATGTAGATTCTTTTTTTGTGTTTCTCTTTGTTATTTTTTTTTTTTTTGGTGATTTTGATTTGTACTCCCGAAAATGTTTGTGTGTGTTTTTGGTGACAAGTTCCCACAACACCATTGTTATGTTGTTCTATTTAATCTGTAGGAGATTGTTTGGTGTTGTTGTCCCTTGTTAGTTTCACATTGTACTTTAGAAATGTACCTGAAACGTCACCAACAAACTGTCCTTTTTGGATGAAAACACACACAGGAGAGTAGAATTTCCCTAAAAAAATTTTATTAAGGGCTCACAACTAAACAAAGAGGGAGGCAACGCTGGAGAAACTGCAGAAGTGGGTGAAGCCTTGGACCCCCAGGGCACACATCAATTATTTAAAATCAAAATTGGTGGCCTGAGGAGTCCATATCTAAGGGAGGGCAGTCTGGTCCAGAAGTCCCAGAGATCCGGAAAGCAGCAGATGACATCTGTGTCCCCAGGCTGTGGTCATACAAGAGACTGCATCTTCTGTGGGACCAGACTGAACCCAGGGTCATCACTCTTTGGTCTTCTTTCCACGCTTCCTTACAGGCTTTGGCTGTGGTGGTGGAGTTGTGGCAGCAGGAGGAGGAGGAGGAGGAGGATCGTCCCTCTCAATGACATCCATCTTGTGTGTCAGTTCCCCACTCAACCCCTTACGAAGGACTTTATAAATCAGGTCCTCAGAGATCTTGCGTTGGCCCTCCTGCATGCCCTGCAATTTTGTGGCAGCCATGCAGGCAAAGGCCTCTTCAGGACTGGGGAAGGCTCTGAGGGACGCCGAAGCCTCCTGGATCAGCCTGTACGCTGAATCCTGCACGGGACTGGGAGTGGCCTTCCTGGCTCGTTTATATGGCAGGCGGAGGGGAGGGACCTGAGACTCAGTCAGGCTGCGACTTGTCTCAGGCTTCTCTTGGCTGACACTTAGCCCCGCCTCCTCCTGGCTGCCACTAATCCCCGCCTCCTCCTGGCTGACACTAATAATCCCCGCCTCCTCCTGGCTGCCACATTCCACAGCCTCCTCCTGGCTGAGGTCTTCCTGTGTATGAAAAAGGGACATAGTTTTAGTTTTTTTACATCAATCACACACAATTTTCACCTCCTGACTGCTGCAAATTGAATGTTAACAAATATAACAGACTATCCTTCTGAGCCCAGCAGTTTTCCTTGTCAAAAGAAGTTTATTGAGTATACAATGTTATAAAGATACATAAAGATACATAAAGTAAGTTTACAAGGATCTATAAAGTAAGCTCATTGTTTTACAGTAGGGTTTATATAGGTAAATATCATGAAATTTCAAATATTAAACATTGGGTTCACGTAAACCTAAATTAAAGATATATATCATTTCCTTCGTTACTTTTGTAGGTATTTAAATGATTTATACCTACTATACATATTGTTTACAAGTAGAGTGTATATAGGTCAAATAAATTCTGATAATGAGCTTTAATCGTAAGGTGGAGAAAAGGAAAGAGAAAGAAGAAAAAGGGTTGAAAGGTAGAGGCATGGTCCACAAGGTTGTCCCGCTCGTCAGTTTATTATTCTTTTTAGTTCTCTTTGAAGCCTTAGAATGGGTGTCTCTGTAAGTCATTTAATCTGTTACCATGGCAACAGGACAGAGTCATTGAAATTTGACAGGAACTGTTGTTTTATCCAAGGATGCCAAAGTTTTTCAAATTTTGGAATTTGATTTTGATCGATGGTTACCATCTTAGCATGGGACATTGTATTATTCATTCTGTGAATTGTTTCTGCTAGTACCAATGTAGGAGATTTCCATGCCTTGGCCACTGTTTGTTTTGCAGCCGTTATTAGTTGGATCATAAGTTTGAATTGAGAGAGTGTTAACCATTCCGGTTTTAGTAAAGTTAAATATGGATCTGGTTGTATTATTTTTTTAAATATTTTAGATGCAATCACGAAGACTTCCTTCCAGAAGGTTTGGATTACTGGGCACGTCCACCATATGTGTAAATATGTGCCTATTTCTGGGCATCCTCGAAAACAAAGAGTTGAGGTATTAGGTGAATATTTTGCCACTCTAGCGGGTACAAGGTACCAGCGAGTTAGGACTTTATAATTTGTCTCCAGTGCCAAGATGTTGGGTGAAGATGACTTAGATGTGAGCCATATATTAGACCAGTCCGTGTCTTCTAAAGTTCGTCCCAGGTCCTCCTCCCACCTCTGAACGTAAGAGGGTCTATTAAGATTTGCTACTCCATATAATTGATTATAAAGTGATGAAATTGTACCTTTAGCAAATGGATCTTTTGTACAGATTGATTCAAAAATGGATAATTGGGATAATGGTGTATCCCCCTTTAGGAATGGTGTATAGAAATTTTTGATTTGGAGATATCTAAATATCTCAGAGTTTGGTAGATCATATTTTTCTCTAAGCGATGGGAATGAAAGGAATGATTTAGATGCTATGAAGTCATTTAGTGTCTGAATGCCTGATGTTGTCCAAGCTTTAAAAGAATTTGGGTAGATCCATGCCGGATAAAAGGCCGGATTTCTGATAAAAGAAAGGAGAGGATTGTGTGGAGATTGTAACTGATATTTGGTTTTTAGTTTATCCCAGAGAGATAAGAAGTGTTTAGTTATGGGATTATGAATTTTAAAGCGGTCTTTAGGATCAAGCCATAATAAATTTGATATTAATAGAGGGTCATTTTCTGAAGCCTCTATAAATACCCATAATGGGATTTCCTGTTTTGCATGGTATTTGGACAGACTGGCCAAATGTGCTGCTCTGTAGTAGTTAGTAAAATTAGGGTATCCCAGGCCTCCTTTATTTTTGGGAAGATGTAGTGTGTGTATAGGTATACGTGGTTTAGAAGAGCCCCATATAAACGAAGTTGCTCTTTTTTGTACTATTCTCAAAAAATAGGAAGGAATTGGAATAGGGAGGACTCTGAATAGATAAAGCAATTTGGGTAGAATAGTCATTTTGATTGCATTAATCTTCCCTATCCAGGATAAAGGAAGTTGCGACCATTGTTTTATTAGATTTGTGATCTGTCTTAATACAGGAGGATAATTGGTTGAGAATAAGTCAGAATGAGATGCTGTTAAATGAATTCCAAGATATGGGATTGATTTTTCTGCCCATGTGAATGGGAGTGCAGCCCTAGCCGGGATCATTTCCATGTTTGTGAGTGAAATATTAAGCACTAGGCATTTCTTAGGATTAATCATAAGGCCGGATAGGGCTGCAAATCCATCAAGAGCTGGTATTAAGTTAGGACCAGAGACCTGTGGTGATGATAGAAAAAGTAATATATCGTCTGCAAATATACATAATTTGTGTGTAATACCTCCTACTTCAATGCCAGTTATAGTTTGGTTTGTTCTGATGTATTGGGCCATGGGTTCGAGTATAAGGGCAAATAATAAGGGAGATAATGGGCAACCCTGTCGGGTACCTCTTTCGATATTAAAGGCTTCAGATTTGTATCCAGCATATTTTATATAGGCTTTGGGTTTATTATATAATGCTTTGATCCATGTTAAAAAGTGGGGTCCAAAACCCCATTTTTGTAATGAATATTGCATATATTGCCAGGATACTGTGTCAAATGCCCTCTTAATATCGAGAGATAGAAAACATAAAGGGATTTTCCGTTTTTTAGCAATATGTGCCAATAACACTGCCCTGCGTATATTATCGCCTGCCTGTCTATTTGGCATGAAGCCTACTTGATCTCTATGTATTAATTTTCCTATAATGCTATTGAGGCGTTTTGCTATTATTTTTGCTAATAATTTAATATCGAGGTTTAACAGAGAGATAGGCCGATAATTCACACAGGAAGTATCATCAGAAAGGGGTTTTGGGATCATACAAACAATTGCCATTAGTGTTTCTTGCCGAAAAGAATGTCCATCTAGAAGTTTGTTAAAAGTTTCAGTGAGAATGGGAGAGAGTATTTCTGAGAATGTTTTATAGTATAAAGCCGAGTAGCCGTCTGGGCCTGGTCTTTTGTTAAGTTTTAGGTCTTTTATGGCGTTAGCAACTTCATCTATAGTTATAGGCTCATCCAAACTGCTTTTTTGATTCTGAGATAACTCAGGTAAGGTTATTTTTGAGAAGAAGGATTCAGCTTCTGTAGGATTAAATTCATTGTTTGTCTTGTATAAAGTTGCGAGATGTGAATGAAATTTATGGACTATTTTAACTGGATTACAAGTGTAAACATTTTTTGATAATTTCAAACGTATTGGTTTGAAAGATTTGTTAGTTGAATTTAATGCCCGAGCCAAATATGTACCTGGTTTGTTTGTATTCATGTAGAAATTGTGTTTGGAGCGTTTGAGGGATTTATCAACTGACTCAGTGAGAAATAGATCGTATTCCAATCTAGATTTTTCCAGATGAGATTTTGTACTCGGAGATGGATTATCTTGAAATGATATGTAGGCTGCATTAAAATTGAGTTCTAGTTTTTTTGCTAGATTTTTGCGTTCCCGTTTAAATAGTGCCATTTGTCTTTGTATTGTACCACGCAAGACAGGCTTATGAGCTTCCCACAGTGTTATTGGGGAGATGTCTGTTGTATTATTAATTGATATGTATTCCTTTAAAGCTTGTTCAATGGCCATCTGATGTAGTGGGTGTTTGAGCATTATGTCCGGTAAGTACCACGTTGGGTCATGCGCTTTTGGTATGGCTGAGGCTATAGTAGTGTATACTGCATTATGGTCAGACCACGGAATCGGAATTATATCTGATGCAATAATTTCTGGTATCATTCCTATTGTTAGAAAAATATGATCTATTCTGGTGAAGGTTTGATGAGGGTGCGAGAAATAAGTGAATTTCTTTTTCATTGGGTTACTTTCTCTCCATGAATCTACCAGATTGTATTTGGAAAGAAGTTGAGAAAAAGGTAATCTAGAGGTTATTTTGGATGGTGTAAAAGGTGATTTATCTAGAAATGGGAGGAGGACCTGGTTCGAATCCCCACACATTATCACTGTTCCTATTTTGTGTGTATTAATCACTTGTAATATATGTGAGAGGAATGGTGTAGGTTGTTTGTTAGGAGCGTAGTAGGAAATCACCGTGATTGCTGTATCCATTATATAACCCATGAGTATCAGGTATCTACCTTCTGGGTCTTTAATTTCTGATGATAAGGTGAATGGTGTGGATCGGTGAAATGCAATTAGAGTTCCCCTTTGCTTAGTACAGGCAGAAGCCGTGTAAATTTGTTGATAAAAAGGAGAAATATATTTTGGAGTAGAATCTTTGGGGAAGTTTGTTTCTTGGAGGCATACTATGTGAGCCTTCTTGTTATGGAAAGTACGGAAGGCTTTGGTCCTTTTTTGAGGGACATTTATTCCCTGAACATTCAGGGAAAGTATATTCAGTGGTGCCATGGCAATAGATCAAATAGTTTTGACTTACTTTTTGTTATGCAGAACTGACTGCGCAGATCAACCTGTGTGGACTGAAGAGATGAATAGATAGAAAAGAAACCAGTGAATTCTGGAGTAAAGAGTAAACAAAAAACATATGAGATTAGATGATACATTGTATAAATTATTTTTTGCAAGTAATCACAATTTACCCGTGAAAGAGAATAAATATCTCTCTCAGGGGAATAAGTGCCTTCGTCACACTCCCACATAATATGGTTGGGAGAATGAGGAGGGCTAATGGGGGTACACGGATCTTCCGCTTACAGGAGAGAAGTGCTATGTCAAAAGACATCAAAATGATGTTTCATTAATTGGAGTGCAGAATATAGTTTTTGTTGAAATTATTTATTCCAGGGTGGTTGTATATGGTTAGTCTTGCCCTAGGCGAAATAATTCAGTTAGAAAGGTACTGTTAATAACTTTGGTATTGATGAAGATAGTTTGAATTATTTTGGGATTTTAACCCTTTTAGAGTAAACAATTACATATTTTATTCATATGTAACTGTTTAGATATGTTAACTCATAAAATTGAGGTTGTATTGCTTCAGATTAGAATAAACAAAAACATAATTCTAGGAACTAGTTAGGTAATAATATATTTGTTTTAAGAAAAGAAAGAAAAAGCTTCCATTACTTCTGGATTATTGAACATATTTGTCCTAAAAAGTAATAAATCTATTGTTATTACCTGATAATATATAACTGAACAAGAATTTCCTTATTTCACTTATATATTCTAAGGCTATATGAATCAGAAGTAATAAGAAATATAACTGGAATGTAACATGATCCCACACAGTGTGTGACTATCAGAATGCAGTTACATTCAGTTATAAATATAGGTTTTTTATAGAGAACCATCTCTTAGTATAATAAATGAAGAGATATCAGGAATTAGGATGTCAGTCCATTGAATCTTCTTGGTCCATGGATGATGTGGCATAACGGCCTCTTTTGTGAGAATGATGATTCCCATTTTGTTCTGAAATTTTCTGGGTGCTGCCTGAAGGTGAAGATGACGCCATTCTTCTGCGTGTGGGAGTGTTGCTGCTTGTGGGTTCTGTCAGATTTAATTTTAAAAGGGTTTGTTGTAGTTCATCTGCTGATCTGCTTCTGTAAATTGTACCTTGGTAGTTAAATCTGACTGAAAAGGGGAAGCCCCATTGATACATAATGTTGTGGCGTTGCAGTTCCATTAGTTGGGGTTTCATGGATCGTCTTTTAGTAATAGTAAGTTGGGATAGGTCAGCAAAAATTTGATAATTGTGTCCTTGAAAATTAAGTTCCTTTTTTTCTCTTGCAGCAATTAGTATTTGTTCTTTCGTTCTGTAATAATGAAATTTTGTGATTATATCACGTGGGGGTCCATCTTTCTTTTTGGCTGTGAGGGCTCTGTGTACTCTGTCCAGTTCTAAACGTTCAATAGGGATATCTGGCTTTAGTTCTTGTAATAGAGCAGTAATAGTAGATTGCAGGTCTGTCACAGTTTCAGGTATTCCTCTTATGCGCAAGTTTGAACGTCTGGCTCTATTTTCGTAATCTTCGAGCTTAGTTTGAAGTATTAAATTCTCTTTTTTTAATTGTTCCAATTCTGTTATATTTTCTTGGGTTGTAATTTCAATTTCATCCATTTTTATTTCTAAGGCTGCGGTGCGGTTTCCCAGCTCTCTTATTTCTTTGGTTAGGCTTTTTGTTATTTGGTCTGAGGTTTGTTTTAAAGCCTTATGAAGCATCTTTTCAAATTGTAATAATATTACTGGGGATACTGAGGAGGCTTGTGGAGAAGTTTGTGAGAGGATTTGTTCTGTATCTGACTCAAATGGAGAGTCTTGCTGTGACATTTTCTGTCTGTGAGAGCACCCTGATGTAGTATCTTGTGAGGTGACTGGAGCTGCTTCAGCTGCAGTGAGTGCCTGTGAGCTCTTTGTGAGGTGATTTTTATTTCTGCCACGGTTTCCTCCCAGTACCATATTTCCTGCCCAAACTTTCACAGTTTGTTCCCTGGGGCAAAAAGGTTCAAATGGATACCTTTTGAGCCTGCAGGCTCCGCTTTGTCCTTCTCTTCTCTCCTCAGCGGTGTGGAGCTCTAACAATGCATGTCTGCTCTGCTTGGCTCCGCCTCCTGCCCCCCCGAGCCCAGCAGTTTTCATTCTTGTCCCAATTTTGGGTGCCCACTACTGTCTATTGATATGTAAAGCACTTTTTTTAATCAGCAATTAGTGATCAATAATAACATCTAATAAACATCATTTATTTATTGACCAGAAATCAGTAGAAGAATGCTATACCTGACTCCAGCTGGGCTCCTCCACTTCTTCCTGGCTGGAAGGCCCAGGTTGGACATCGGAAGCCTCAGCTGGGGTGGAAGGAAGAGTGGAAGGAAGAGTAGAGAGGGATTCCCTGACTTCAGTGTGGTCTGACAGAAATCGCAGTCTCTCGTAGTACCACAGCCTGGGGACATAAATGTCATCTGCTGCAGCTCCGGACCTCTGGGAATCTGTGACCTTCTTGCGCTCCCTAAGATAAGTGCTCCTCAGGCCACCAATTTTAGCTTTTAAATAAGGGATGGTTGCTGTGGGGACCACCGGCTTCACCAACTCCAGCAGTTTCTCCAGCGCTGCCTGCCTCTTCTGTTTGTGATTATAGTGGGGGTGTCTCACTTGCCACAGACAGGGCAGCTCCCTGTACTTGTCTATGAACAGGGGCAGGAAATTGTGGTCGTTGAACCCATCCATTTTCTCTGCAAGACACAACACAAGACAAACCCTAATGTCAGGCCAAACTCCCCTAATCTTGTTACAATATAGGCTTCCATTTCGAAGCAGTATAGGCCCAAGTTTAGATCCTACCTTCGTTAGCACGATCGGCGTCTCCGATGCTCCTTCCTCCGCTCACAGATCGTACGTAAGATGCACGCGTTACGATTTATACACACTGTGCATGCGTATAACTCCGCCCGCCCCTGATGTTCTTTCTAGTCTAGTCCCCGCCCCTTTTCGTTCGGCGCAGTGGAGGAAGAGCACATGGCGGAGAGACAGCAGGATAGTGCTAAGTACAGCAACGAGGAGGAGGAGGAGGAGGAAAGGCTGGAGCCTGAAACGTCCCGATCCAGAAGGAGATTAAAGGACTCAAATATGTCCTTTGGGGAGATGTTGAAGATGGTGGACATCCTGAAGAAGGCCGACTATGATGGAAAGTATGGGCCTTACCCCAACCCCAATGTCAGAAAGGCCAAGATCATGGCGAAAGTGGTCAGGAGTCTGCACCGGAAATTCTGGGTACGACGATCGAAAGATCAGCTCAGGAAGAGGTGGTCGGACCTGAAATTACGAGAACATGAGCAGTACAGAAAGATCCGGAGAGTGCTGCAAAAAAGTAAGTAGTTGTCCTGTGTTCCTATTCTTTTTGTGTTTATTACGTTCGTGCTGCTCCATGTGCTTTTAGGAAATGTTGTACAGTTTAAAATGGCAACTTTCATGTTCATGGGCACATTATTCGTTCGGATCACACATTGTTATTTCAGACGATAAAATACCATTGTTTAGGCCATATGCATTTGGCCACCATTTTGATGCCCTATACTTGTCTGCAAAGAATTGGGTTGTGTAGATGGCTTTGTTACTAGAATGAAATGCAAACTAGATTGTGTGTAAGGAGAGGACACTGAGCAGCTGTTTTCACATCTGGACACTGGAGCACTAGTGTGGGACCCCAGAACACCATTTTTATTAGGGGGGCCACACAGGTGCCCCACTGTATACTATAGGGGGGGCTACATCTGTGAAGCTTTTACCAAACAGGTAAAGTATTGCAGCTTAACAAAGGACACTAAAAAAGCTACATCTTGGAACTCTGCTAAAATAGATAATTGTACCCCACTTCCAAGCAATGTTTCATCTTTATAGTTCTGACCTCAAATATCTGTGTGCTAATTATACCATTTTTGTTTTACATAGGGGAGAAAAGACTCGGAGGACACCCCTCATCCGAGGAGACCAGAGACCCCCCCCCCTCTGGAAGAAGGGGAAATCCACCCAACACAAGATGAGCAGGAGGATGAAGACGTGGTGGAAGTAGTCACCACAACAGGTGAGTGTCTGCGACCACAGGCTCCGATAAGAGATGGATGGCGGCATTTTTTTGCAAACCTAATTTATTTTGGGTTTCCTCTCTTTTTAGGTGATCGTGAGGTTGTGGATCCAGATCCTTTCACATCCGAAAGTGCCCAGATCCTGATCGGGGAGATCATGGGGTGTAATTTACAATTGGAAAACATCAAGCAAAACATCAATGATGTTATTCCAAAATATAAAAACATCATTGATGTTTTGGGGCGAGTTTAAAGCACCTCCAAATCACTTTCTTCTTTTGTCTGCTACAATGTGCGAAATGTTTTTGTGATTTTTCCCAAAGCCAAATTTGGAGGAAGCACACAGTGTGTCAACATGTGCTATCTGCCATCACGGGAGATCAATGGACGCGTTTTGGGGGTGCAACCCCTTCCTCAATAATAAAGTAGCGGTGAGGAAGGGCTTTCTCCCCCAAAACACGTCCCTTCATCCCCCGTGATGGCAGATAGCACATGTTGACATTGTGAAATTTGTGTGCATCTTCCAAATTTGGCTTTTCCAGGGGTGATTTCCCCCCATCTGAACGCAATATCAAACACAGTTCCTAAATACTCATGTCTGATATTGCCTTCCAGTTCTACCAAATGTGAACTTTGTAAGATCAAGATTTGTGTCTTTCTTGTGGGTTTTACACAGGCCTGTTTTCTATAAAATGCACATTTTGATTTTGGATAATGACACCACAAAAATTGGTATACAACAAACATGTCGGTTTGTCAGAAAAACCTTTGGTAAATGCACATGTGATTGTGCAGGTATTAAAAAGATTGTTCATCAAGAATGTGTGGATTATTGTCTCAACACTACAACACTTTTGGGGTGATTTAATTGTTGTTTTATGAGAAAATGGGGGTTATTTCCTAAGGGGAAATCCACTTTGCACTACAAGTGCTGTTTCAGTGCAGTTGCAAGTGCACTTGTAGTGAAAAGTGTCTTTGCATTTAGTAAATAACAGCCAACAGTGCTTTGTATAAGGTTACACAATCACGACATTTTCTGCACTCCACACATTTCTGTCAGGGTCAGCTAAAACAAACACAAGCAGTAAATGTCCACAAAGAAGAGCCTGGGGGGAGATGCCTGTCGAGAACTTGAGGTCCTGCAGGCTTCTCCCTGTGGCCAAATACCGCAAGGTAGCGACCAGCCTCTGCTCCACAGTGATGGCTTGCCTCATGCAGGTATCCTGCCTGCTGATATAAGGGGTCAGCGAAGCCAACAAACGGTGAAATACGGGGTCCGTCATCCTGAGAAAGTTCCTGAAATCATCAGGATTATTCTCACGGAGCAAAGGTATATGAGAGAACTGGTGACGCTGAAGCAACCAATTCTTGGTCCATGAACTCCTCCCCACCCTGTTCATGGACTGGACTTGTGTCAAGGTCAGGACCCCAACACCAAGCCCCCGCACAGCACGAACTGTACGAGGAGTACGCATACGAAACATGGCTAGAAAACGGTCGGCTGCTCAGAACGAAGTAACAGAACGCACTGAAGAACAGCAAGGCCTGTAAAGAGCGACCTGAAAAACAGCAACGAGCAGGCAAGATCACACAGAAAACTCCGATACGAACTGACTGCACGCACTGAAGAGCAGATACAAACCCACAAGCACAAACTGAACGGCAGAAAACGATCTGAAAGCCACGAGTCTGAAAAAGCGCGAATCGTCTCTCACCAAACTTTTACTAACACGAGATTAGCAAAAGGAGCCCAAAGGGTGCCGCGCTTGGTTCTGAACCAGGGTTTTTACTAGTCTCGTCGTACGTGGTGTACGTCACCGCGTTGTTGGCGATCGGAAATTCCAACAACTTTGTGCGACCGTGTGTAGGCAAAACAAGTTTGAGCCAACATCCGTCGGAAAAAATCCTAGGATTTTGTTGTCGGAATGTCCGAACAAAGTCCGACCGTGTGTACGGGGCATAACACTAAAGTGAGCAAAAACAGAAATACCTGCACTATTGAGCATTGCCTACTCAGACTACTACAGAACAAATTAAACATTATGAGGGGTAAGCCAGTGAGGGGTGCGGGAGCAAATCCCCCTAAAGTGAAAGCTAGCTCTGGTACCATCAAGAAATATATGACACAAGAAGGAGGCAAGGACAGCCCGGAAAAACAGCTGGGGGCCAAGAGTAAAGTAACAGAGGGATCTCTGAAAAACGGACAGAGCAGGCAATACGTGGGAACAAACATTTCTATGAATATAAATGAACAGTTGGAAGAAGATATTGAAGTAGAGCAAAGACAAAAAAAGCAATTACCAGTTAAGGGTGAAATGGCAGAGATGTTTGCTAGATTGGAACAATCCATAAAGGGGGAAATGGCAACTTTACGTGGAGAGCTGAATCAGATACTAAAAAGAATGGAGGAAACAGAAGAAAAGTTGGACTTGCAAGCTGTCGAAATAAAAGAGCTTAAAGAACAGATGGAATGGTTACAGAAAGAGCAAAGGTAAATGATGTACAAAGTAGAAGACCAGGAAAATCGCAATAGGAGAAAAAAACTAAGAATTCGGGGCCTATCTGACTTACCAGGTGAAGATCTCTAAGAAAAAATGGACAAAATATTTGACCTTTTGCTGGGACTATCAGAGACACAAAAAATAAAGTTTGAAAGAATACATAGGATTAGAAAACCCACAGAGATGGCAGGAGAAATTTCGAGAGATGTGCTTGCATTCCATAAGTATAAAGATAAAGATCAGATATGGGTCAGCCTAAAATCCAACCAGCCTGTTAAGTACTAAGAGACCATAGTGCAGATATTCCCAGACCTGGCATTGGAGACTCTGACAAAGAGAAGAATATTAAAACCCTTACTTGAACAAAATAAATCGCATAAGCTCCAATAGTCCTGGGGCTTCCCAGCCTGTTTATTAGGGAGAAAGGAGGGCCGGTCAGCAACTCTTAGATTCCCAGAAGATACGCCTACATTTTGTAATAGATTGGATATTCCATCGTTAGAGATCCCTGGCTGGTGGGAAGCGCAGGAGAAAACACTAAATACGGAGGAGCAACAATAATGGCACCCGATCTTAAAGAAGAAGAAGTCATCATCAACAAAGAAGAAAACCTAGAAGGAGGAGAAGGGGGGATGGGACTGGACGGGGGGAGAAATAGAAATAAAGCACTAGGACCTGGGGAGCTGAGCGGGCGAGGGGATATGATTGGGGTAGGGGCCTGGACTGGGGGGCAGAGGCAGAGCACAATCTCTTGGGGGGGGGACCATAAGGCAGGAAGGAGTAGGAGAGCCTTGGATCCTTTGGCCATGGGGAGACCAAAACCCCCCAAATGGGGTGGGGGTAGGGAGGGAGGGGAGGGAGGGAAAAGGGGGGATGGTGGGGGAGCTTCTCTGAACCAAACTAAGGCTGATAGTGGAAGCGATGACATCTTGTTGCTTATTGAACTCCCAGCAAGGCTTTCAAATATAATAAATGGGCACAATCAACCGGATCAAGTGGCCAGGTTGTATCAAGAAGAGCTGGAGCAGGGGGTGCAATGAGCAAAGATGACAACACTAAACTTTGTGACATATAATGTACGTGGGCTTAATATATCTATAAAATGATTTAATATGCTAAGAGAAATCAAGCAACTCAATGCAGAAGTAGTCTTTTTGCAGGAGACCCATTTCTCCCATGAAATATATCTTAAAATAATCTCAAACGATTTCCCGGTATGGTACTATAGAGATTCCACAGCTAAACAGGCAAAGGGAGTAGCCATAGGATATGCCAGAGGAGTAAGGTTTACCCTGGAAGAGAGATTGGTGGACCCGGAAGGGCGCTACCTGTTCCGGAGTGGAAGATTATGTGGAGTGGATTGCACCATGGCAAATATCTATGGCCCCAACAAAAACCCAATAAAATCCCTAAAAGGGGTTATAGAGAAGTTAATGAAGTTTAAGAAAAGAGGAGTAATTATGGCTGGAGACTTTAACTTCTGCATGGAATCAAGGATTGATAGAACGTACAGCGGACAGGAAATGCACAGTGGAAGATGTTAAAAAAGAAGCTACATCTAAACCAACTAATGGATGTATGGAATATACAACACGTTAAAACACGAGACTTTACATTCAACTCCTGTGAACATGGGACGTACTCAAGAATTTACTATTTTGTGATTGAACATAGGCTGCTGGGGTCAGTGATTAGTACGAACATTGAAATTACACCCTTCTCAGACCATGCCCCAGTGACAATGAAAATGAAGATAGAGGGGGTTCAAATTAGGACTAATATATGGAGATTAAACAAAGAACTAATCCAGGATAAAGGAGCCGAAGATAGGATAAAAAGAGAGCTAGAGCAGTACTTTAAAGTAAATGATACCGAAGAAATATCAGAAGCCACATTGTGGGAAGCCCACAAGGCTTATATAAGAGGAATCTTGATTGCGATGGGAGCAGAAAGAAAAAAGGAGAGAGCAAGGAAAAGAAGTATTGTTCAAACACATTTTTGACTTATAACAGCAACATAAAAAAAGGGTGAATGTGAAACACTACAGCCGGCCACCTTAAAAAGGGAGGAACCAAAAAAGCTAATAGAACAGGGAACCCGAATGACCTTCAATAGAATCAAGAAAGAGAGGTATCAATGGGGGGCATAAGACAGGGAAGCTCCTGGCTAAAATATTTAAAAAAACTGTCAATTATATAGAGAAAATACAAATTAGCACTGGGGAAGTGGCATACACAACAGCAGAAATAGCAAGGGAATATTATGGTAAATTGTACTCCATTAACCAAAAGGAGACAGAAGAAAGTGAAAAAGAGAGGTTGGAAAAAATAAAAGTATTTCTAAAGGAAATAGGTCTAAATAAGATCCCAGAAGATAGAGGATCCCATAACAGAAGAAAAGATTTATAAGATCTTAAAAGACTCACCTGCAGGGAAAAGCCCAGGCCCAGACAGGCTGAAAACATATTTTTAGAAAAAGTTTAAGGATATTTTAATCCCCAAACTATGCTCCTATATGAATGGGATAGGAACAAAATGGGGGATGAGGAGGGAGGCTCTGGAGGACGCAATTTCTGTCATCCCAAAGGAAGGAAAGATGCCTCAATATGTTCATGTTATAGACCCATCTCACTGCTGAACGCTGATACAAAATTATTTCCCACTTATTGGCCGGTAGGATGAAAACGGTAATGAACGGCTTGGTACATGCAGACCAGATGGGATTCATCCCAGGAAGAGAAAAAAGAGACAATGGAGTTAGAACACTCCTAACAGCGCATCCAGCGAACCATCGTATCGATACATCGGTTCCATTAAGCGGGATAGCAGACGCGCCCACTGCACAGTGGGGGTGCCGATGCTCGTGATCAGCGGTCGCGATGACCGCCAGCCATGAGCGGTCTCGAGCACGAGAGGCAGAACAGAGATGTGTGAGGAGGGGAGAGAGAGATCCCGAGTTCCTATGAGCTGGGAACCACGATCTTTCATCTCCTTTAGTCAGTCCCATCCCCCACATTTAGAACACACACATAGGGAACACAGTTAACCCCTTGATCGCTCCCTAGTGTTAACCCCTTCCCTGCCAGTGACATTTATACAGTAATCAGTGCATTTTTATAGCACTGATCGCTGTATAATTGTCAATCAACCCAAAAATGTGTCAAAAGTGTCCAATGTCTCCGCCATAATGTCGCAGTCTCGATAAAAATCGTAGATAGCCACCATTACTAGTAAAAATAATAATAATAATAATAAAAATGCCATAAATTTATCCCTATTTTGTAGACGCTATAACTTTTGTGCAAACAATCTATATACGCTTTTTACATTTTTTGCTACCAAAAATATGTAAAAGAATACATTTCAGCCTAAACTAAGGAAAGAATTAGCCTTTTAAAAAAAAAAATTGGGGCTATTTATTACAGCAAAAAGTACAAAATATTGTGTTTTTTTTCAAAATTGTCGCTCTTTTTGTTTATAGCGCAAAAAATAAAAACCAGAGATGATCAAATACCACCAAAAGAAAGCTCTATTTGTGGGGAAAAAAGGACATCAATTTTGTTTGGGTACAGCGTCGCACGACCGCGCAATTGTCAGTTAAAGCGGCGCAGTGCTGTATCGCAAAAAATGGTCTGGTCATTGAGCAGCCAATTCTTCCAGGGCTGAAGTGGTTAAGATAGGGGATGAGGAACATAAATATAACTAGTCCCAGGATAACCTGCCCCAACTTAATGAAAGCTTTAAAAACATACGGAGATATATCAAATTTTAAAATGAACCCTTCAAAATCAGAGATCCTAAATATTAACATGAGGAAACGGGATGAGCAGACATACCAACATGAGTTCCCATTTATTTGGAGAAAAACGGACTTAAAATACTTAGGAGTAAAAATAACACCATCCACTGAGACAACATACCAAATGAATTTCATCCCGCTACTGAACTAAATAAAAACAGAACTTAATAAAATCGCAACAAGATACTTGTCTTGGATAGGCAAAATAAATATTTTTAAAGTGGTAATTTTACCAAACATTATGTATAAGACATTAAATACTATACTCTTAAGGTTTATTTGGCAGAAAAAGAAGCCTTGCATAAGCATGACAGTACTGACTAAGGAGAAGGGGCAAGGGGGACTGGGAGTAACAGACCTAAGGATCTATTACAATGCTATTCTACTATCACGGGTGTTAGAATGGGCAAAAAACAATAAAGAAAAAAGATGGGTTAAATTGGAAAACAGGATTAGTAATGCTACACTAGGGAAAGTAATATGGATACCTGCACAACTAAGAGAACTGAGTGAGAACACACATGATATAACACAGAAAGCACAATATTCTGGGATATGACACACAAGAGGGAAAAAATGGGAATTTAATTCTGCTTTGTTACCACTAAGAGATACAAATTACTTTCCACCGGAGAAAGGGAGACTGTTCGGAAATTTAAATAAAAAAAGATATAATGGAGAAAGGTAAAATATGCACATTTCAGGACTTAAAACACAAAAAAGACTTAATGGCAATAGATGAATGGTGGTACTCCCAGATGAAACATTTTGTTGCTACATGGCCCCAACCTATTAGATCCGAAGAGAACCTATGGCCGCTTGAGAGGCTATGTACAGCTATAGGTACGAAGAAGGGGATCTCAAAAATATATACAATGGGGACGGAAAGTATTCAGACCCCCTTCATTTTTTTCACTCTTTGTTATATTGCAGCCATTCGCTAAAATCATTTAAGTTCATTTTTTTCCTCATTAATGTACACAGAGCACCCCATATTGACAGAAAACACAGAATTGTTGACATTTTTGCAGATTTATTAAAAAAGAAAAACTGAAATATCGCATGGTCCTAAGTATTCAGACCTTTTGCTCAGTATTTAGTAGCAGCACCCTTTTGATCTAATACAGCCATGAGTCTTTTGGGAAAGATGCAACAAGTTTTTCACACCTGGATTTGGGGATCCTCTGCCATTCCTCCTTGCAGATCCTCTCCAGCTCTGTTTGGTTGTATCGTAAACGTTGGTGGACAGCCATTTTTAGGTCTCTCCAGAGATGCTCAATTGGGTTTAAGTCAGGGCTCTGGCTGGGCCATTCAAGAACAGTCAAAGAGTTGTTGTGAAGCCACTCCTTCGTTATTTTAGCTGTGTGCTTAGGGTCATTGTCTTGTTGGAAGGTAAATCTTCGGCCCAGTCTGAGCACTCTGGAGAAGGTTTTCGTCCAGGATATCCCTGTACTTGGCTGCATTCATCTTTCCCTCGATTGCAACCAGTCGTCCTGTCCCTGCAGCTGAAAAACACCCCCACAGCATGATGCTGCCACCACCATGCTTCACTGTTGGGACTGTATTGGACAGGTGATGAGCAGTGCCTGGTTTGCTCCACACATATAATTAAGGCCAAAAAGTTCTATCTTGGTCTCATCAGACCAGATAATTTTATTTCTCACCATCTTGGAGTCCTTCAGGTGTTTTTTAGCAAACTCCATGCAGGCTTTCATGTGTCTTGCACTGAGGAGAGGCTCTTCAGGCAGTTTCTTTGACCTCATGATTCTCATTTGCTCTGACATGCACTGTGAGCTCTAAGGTCTTAAATAGACAGGTGTGTGCCTTTCCTAATCAAGTTCAATCAGTATAATCAAACATAGCTGGACTCAAATGAAGGTGTAGAACCATCTCAAGGATGATCAGAAGAAATGGACAGTTCCTGAGTTAAATATTTGAGTGTCACAGCAAAGGGTCTGAATACTTAATTAAACAATATACAAGAACATTGGTCCCCCAGTTATTAAATGCAGCCAAAAGCTTAATCCCTCGACAGTGGCAGGAGCGGGAAAGTCCCACAATGAGGAGTTGGTGTAGTAAAATAAACACAACTTTCAATATGGAATATCTAAGGTTCAGTGGCGAGGAGGGAATGGAAGGTTTCAAAGAGAAATTGAGAGCTTGGATAAAGTTCAAGCAGACAACTAGATTTGCTGAAATGATGGGAGCATAAGAAGGGGATAAGTCTGGAGATATGGGAGATGTCAGGCAGCTAGAGGCCAGAAAAGAAAGGTCAGAAAGGAGGGAGAGGGATGGATGGGAGGAGGGAGGAAAATTATTTTTGTAATATGCGATGGTAATGGCGGGAATTTTATCTTGGTGTATGAAATATTTTTACATAAAGAAAATCAATGAAGAAATTGAAAAAAAATGTTATGATTTGGGGGGCCTTTTACAAACTCTAAAAGCTGTAAATGAAAATTGATAACTTCCAGATTTTTTTGAGTAAATTGTCTTTATTTACAGTTTTGTGTACCTTCAGTTTTCACAATTTCACAAAAAGGTGCAATTTAAAATGTAAAAATATTTGTTATGTATTAACTCAATACAGTTTTAGCTTTTATATTTAGCAGGAAATTTGTAAATTTTGGCATGTACAGTATGAATCCACTGATAATGATTTTAGTGTATTTTTAGTGAAAATAACAATTGATAAACATTTGCTCAACTACTGCGGGGCTTAAAAAATCAGTAGCACATTTTATTTATTCTACAGGTCATGTGCTTTCAGAAAATGTATGGTTAGGGGGGTCTTTTACAAACTCTGAAAGCTGTAAAGGAAAAATGATAGTCTCCAGATTTTTAGAGTAAATTGTTTTTATTTACAGTTTTGCATATCTTCAGTTTTCACCATTTTATAAAAGGGAGCAATTTAAAATGCACAAATATTTGTTATTTATTAACGCAGTACAGTTTTAGTTTTTATATTTAGTAGGAATTTGGCAGGAATTTTGCCATGTAAGTATCCACTGATAATGATTTAAGTATATTTTTTGTGAAAATATTGTTTTGATAAACATTTGCCTAAATATCACAGGGTCCAAAAAATTAGTAGCACCTTCTTTTTATTTTACTGGTCCTATGCTTTCAGAAACTGCATGATTTGGAGGGTCTTTTGCAAACTCTGAAAACTGTAATGCCTCGTACACACGATCGGACTTTCCGCCAACAAAACAGTCGAATTCTGTCCGAAGGGTGTTGGCTCAAACTTGTCTTGCATACACACGGTCACACAAATGTTGGCCAACAATTACAAATGTGATGTACTGGACGTACCACGTGGTTTTTCAGCTCTTTAGCGCCACCCTTTGGGCTCCTGCTAATTTTGAGTAAGTAGAAGTTTGGTGAGCGTTCGCGCTTTTCTTTTCACGTTTTTCATTTTGTGCTTTTCAGTTAGTTTCTGAATGGCCGTTAATCAACCAGACATGTTGCGGAATCAGGGGAGATAATGTGTTATTTATTATTGGCCTTGAAGTTATTGCTTTGACATTTTTTTTGGTTGAATAATGATTTGATTTGGTATATTTTCTATATTTTTGGAAGCATAGAATGCACTTTTTGGTTAAGTTCTATTGTCAGATAGCATGTCTAATTTTTTTTTTTTAATGCACAATAAAAAAATGTTTTGAGAATAATACTTGGCTATGTGTTTTACTTCAATTGACAGTTTGGGAGTAGGCAGTTACATTTTAAAAAATATAATGTAAAATTGACAAGGGACACCAACATAGTTGTATCTTTAGCGCTCAGGCTATTGTTGGAAAACAAAATACAACAAGTATAAACGTAAGTTGACGTCAAGGCAACCTCTCCCCCCCCCCCCCCTACATGGCAGAGGTCCCAGCTTGAGTTCTTCACTGCGATTTTTCATCCATTCACATTTTTTTTTTTTTTTTTTTTTGTGAAGCCGCTTTTTTCACCAGCAAGCGTTTCCTGCAAATTCACCATCTTCACTACCCCATCTGGGTGGGGCAGCCTCGTTTTTACATCCATTGATTCAATTATTTTATTTTTATTATATTTTTTTACCCATTGCAATATCCATTTTTTCATATGACTGTTGGCTATCTCCCCAGGCAGGTCAGGCTGATGTGAGCTCCATCAGCCTGCCGCCACCAATTCCCCCGTCAGAGGGCCTCTCAGTGTCAGTTCCGACCTCAGCGCAGTGTCACCAGGTCTCACTGATGAGACTTCACCTCTGTGGAGACACGTCCCAGCCTAGCAGCGGTTCTGTTCTACTTCTCAGACGCTACAGCGGCTCCCCTGTGCTGACGTCATCCTCCATCGACACACAGCTCCGGCCAGACTGTTCTCCGCACGGCGGAGCTACACATCTCCACACGGCGGCCACTTCACTTCTACTTCAGCCCGGTTATTCCTCATGGCGCCAAGGTCTTCACCATATGAGGCAGCTCTGAGCCCTCTTACCTGCCTGTGAGTACTTTGACATATCTCCACCACCTTGCCTTCATTCACCTGCTTTGAGCCCATATGTTTGCTTTCACACTTTACACAGCAGTCTCCGTATACTTTCATTAGATGGATCTCCGGTGGTAACCTCCTGCTGTTTGATGCCTCTGTCACCTTTTTGATGTCTATTTGATCACTTACAACATCACCAAGAGTCTGTAATTTTTTAATAGTTTTTATCGTGTGCTTTTTTGTTTTTAAACAGAGCCTCTGAACCTGTTTTTTTTGCAGTAAATATTGTTACTTTGGACTATTGCTAACCACTGGCTCATTATTGGTTCATTAAAAACCATAAACTTTTATACTTGTTGTATTTTGTTTTCCAACAATAGCCTGAGCGCTGGACATTTTATATGTTGCTTCCTGGTATGATCTGTTTTCACCAATTACAGTTTGTCTAGCAGCACAGGATATTACTATTATGTTTATTGTAGTTTCTAGTTTCCTGTTTCATCCCTGTATATGCATTAACAATTTTTGAATAGATGGTACAGGCTATACATCTATTTTATATGTTTGTTACATTCTCTGGGTGACCTACCACTGGCGCTAGGTTACTCTTCTCTGTGTTTTTCATAGTTGTATCTTTGATCTTATAAACTAGGGGATAATGGTGTTGTGGTAACTTGCATCTTGATATCACTAGAAAAAAAAAGCCTTTGAAAATTCATTTGCAATAATTCCATCAGTATCACCAGTAAAGCAGCTTCATTATTATCCCATTAAAGAAGAAGAGTATTGTGCGCTGCATTTGGAGATTTCATAATTTGCCACGTCACGAATGTTAATTCTCCATTACGAACGCTAGTTTACAAGACTGACCGCTTCTGTTTACGAGCATGCGTGTTTGTACTTTGGACTTTTGTCCGACGGACTTGTGTACACACGATCGGAAAATCTGACAACACTCATTTGTTGGTGGAAAATTTGAAGACATGCTAGCCAACATTTGTTGGTGGAAAGTCGGACAATAATTGTCTGATGGAGCATACACTCAGTCGAATTTTCCGCCAACAGCCTGACATCCAACATTTCCCGTCCAAAAATCCCATCCTGTTTTCGGGGCTTTGGGGAAAAAAAAACAATGGAAAAATTGCAAAAATAGTCTGCCTACCTTTAAAAGTGGAGCAGCGAATGGGTTAATGCTTTGTTTTATCTGTATTGTTGCTTTCCCTAGGGCTTCACACTGCAGAACATTACAACTGAAATGGAATGCATTGTGGTAAGTTGCCCCATTTAAAAAATACCCATTTTTCACTGTATTCTGATGCATTGGCAGCCAATTGATTGTGAATGAGCTGTGTTATCCCAACGCACATTGCTATGCATTAACATGCCTGCAATAACACAACACTTAGGTGTAAATGGGCATTTTATTAACGCGCTTTACATTTCACATGTTATACTTTGCAACCAATAATCTTAATATATGCAGCACTAAATATCCATCCCAATCTGTGTAATATTTGCTATGAACTACAGCAGTGACAACTCAATAAAATGGCAGTGATTCTGCCCCTTCAAGTATATTACATACCAGCAACTCAGAACTTCTACAAAGATCCCACCTCTTGAGCTGCAGCTTATGAAATAGGACAGCTATATAAAGCAGGAAATCCAGATAAGATGACCTGCTGTTGTAATAGTACTCTCACTATTTATTTTTAGTAGTGGAAGTTTTAGTGTATGTATCAGAAATGTCTCTGCTGAGCTGTCTTTATTTTGATACCTCGACTTCCACTTTAAACTTTACTCCACATGACTAACTATCCTTTCATATAGAAATAATAAATCACTGCCATTATATGCAGCTGCCCAATCTTTTGAAAAATGGATAAATGTAAGGGCCTTTGTAATAAAACAAATAAATTCATTTTAAAAGTACAATGAAATGAAACGAAAAATTATCCTTTTGGCCTTTTAAAATACATCAGTTTTACAATATAAATACCATATGTTATTAGAGTAGCAAGACAGGGTATTTATCAGGGTTATTTCAAAAGTCCTCCTCGTTAAATATTTCTGTAATGTATTGATTAATGAGTCTGCCATTATCTGTGTTCTTGGAACAGAAAAGCACTGAGTTGCTAAATATCACATCTGAAAACCTGGTTTATTCACAAATGTCTGACATTTTAGGAAAGTATAACTTTAATTGATTTGGTTGAGTAGAACAAAATGTCCTTTGGTAAACTGTTGCTGTGCACTGATGTTCAAGTCAGATTAAATATGTTCATAACACCAGAGTATAGTATAAAAAAGAGTAACACTACCTTGAGGTAATGCCTTAACCTGAACATGACAACTACTACACACAATCGCGCATATACAGTAGATGGCCTATTAATTGTTCTGAGGTATTAGATAATCTTTGGCTGATCTTGCTTATTTCAGTAGGGTCAAGGGGACACTCTATAGGCCATTTCACCAGACCATTCATTTCAAACAACAAACTTTCCAAAAGATTGCATGTTCATTTTACATATTGTATGCATCTTACTGACCTGTAAAAGCCTCCGGAGACAGGGAACGCAAGCAGAGTTGGGTGATCTGGGTCAGCAACAAGCAGACAGGAGGGACCAGTTCCCTGGAGATACTGTACCAGCTACAATGGGAGACAAAGGTGATACCATAGCACAGCCAAATATCCTTGCACTTGAAAAAGGTGATGTTGTGACCCACACAGGCTAGAACCTCAAACATATATTGGGCTACCTCCAGCCAGGGGAACATCCTTGATGCCCAGTAATCCATGGTTATGATGGAAGGAAAACAGTTAAAGTACCAACCTAGCATACAGATGCTGGATGTGTGGGGGTTTGGGGAACCTCATTCTGAGGAAGGGGAGGTAGTCTATGGCCATGAAATTGACAAAATGGACTAAACATGATTGAAATGGAGTCTCACAATAAATGGGGGGGGGGGGTATCCCGTGAATTCCAAAGGAGCCCCCCCCTCCCAGTTGCAATCATTTTTACCCAGTATGCATTGCCAATCCTGCTGTCACATATCTGGTCGAAGGCCAAAGTGACGAGAGGTTTTCCCCTGGAGATTGGAACAGGGAGTGCAGAGCTCAAAGAAGCACAGTTGCTGTTACTTAGACCTGCAGAGGATTGCTTGTAGAGCTGGTTCTCAGACGATCTGGTTTGGCTGGCGGCAGGAACACTGAAACCTTCAGAGGTACAGCAGGACTGGGGCAGCAGCCAAGCATTCCTGGAGGTGGGAACAGGGAATGCAGGGCTGGAATGAAGCATGGGTGTAGTTAGGTAGATTTGCAGAGAATTGCTTGTAGAGGAATCTGGCTAGGTTCTCCCCTGATCTGTCTAGGTTTGTGGAAGGAACACTGGAACTTCAGCGGTATAGCAGGATTAGGGCAGCAGCCAAAAGCAGGAAGGGTCCCATGGCAAGGAGGTGGTCAGACTGAAAGATCAGGACTGATAAGTTGTCATCAGGATCAGAGCCAGGGTTATAAATGGAGGATCAAGCAGGAGGTGTGGCAGTAGCATAGTCAGGAATGGATCTAAGATAATACACAGGTATCAGGTGGAGCAGGCAGCAGAGTAGTCGGGAGAGTCCTTTAAGCAAGCTGGGGTCAAAACCAGGAGTCAGGAAGTAGGGCGATCCAAAGGCAAGCTGGCTTGGTAACGAGAAGTCCAAGAGTACAGGATACACAGGAGCAAGGAGAACGGGTGAGCTAAAGACTATCCAGCAACCTTTTGTCACTGCTCCCATCCTTATAAAGGGCATTTGATACCAATTCTGGAAGTGGGCTTGAGTAGGCATAGGCCAGTGAGCACACCTGTGCCAACATGCAGAAGCGTGCACATCAGGGCAATCCTGACATGCCTGCGCACATTCTTGTGTGAACAAGCACAGCCATGCAGAGTATTGGCAACTGTGCCAGGTCTTTGTTTCAGCACATTAGCATATTTGCTCAGAGTGGCGCCTTGACACCTGCCTTTGTTTGCTAGAGCAGGGCAGGGGTGGCCCTACAAGGAAAAATTATAAAAATGTATGTAAATATTTAAATTATAAGAAGTGTAAAAAAAAGTTATATATAAAATAAGATACAATAAGGCAGCCCAGCCATGAACTTCACAGTAAATATGTGAGGAGTTACAATCAATATTTTCTTGAGTGGTCACATCAGAATCTTCGTCAGGCTATTTTATGGGCCGAACTATCCCATATATTAGATACCATTGTTGTGGAAATTTTTATAAATGTATGTTGTCAAATGTCCCCCAGTGTCGGTTTTGCTGTAATACGCTCATGTGAGCGTATTCACACATACAGACGTTGGTGAAAGACCATTGGCTGCAAAAACCTTCCTGTGGACTTGGCAGATCTGTTGCTCTTTTAGGAATGTTAGTTTATGCCTCACCAAGAGACTGGCCACCTCATGGCGACTACATTAACGACTCCGAGCATACATGTCTGCGTACCTCGGAACTATAGCATAACTATATGAAAATTATGGCTCACTGAGCCATGGTTTTGTATGGTTCGCATCACTGGTAACAGTGGGAGTGTGCACACGGTCGTGTTCAAAGCCATGTGCTTGCCGCATGGTTTTGCACACCACCGTCTGCACACATCACTACTGTAATTCTATTTGAATGTATACATGTCTTTGATTGGTTCTGCATTTAACCCTGTTGGAAGGGATTCTGTATTGTCACATCCTTTTACATCCTTATATGGTAATTTCCTCTGTGTTGTTCATTTCCTGTGAGGTCACAAACTTTGTAGAAGGCGTTTGGCTGTTGGAGGCACAACCCTCAAGTTTGGGACTTCCTGTTGATGTGTAAATAAAAGAGCCTGCTAGCTAGGGAGATGCAGAGATGCTGAGACGAGAATGTAAGAATGTGCTGATGTCTGTTTACTGGGGAATGGGGAACCAGAGGGGAGACATACGATCAAAAGGTACGTTATATCATTAAGACGGAAATGGGTGCTTATTAGCACAGGAGACATGGCTGTGTGCAAAGCTTACAGCCAAATTTCCATAACATTCGTATGGGCCGGACTATCCCATATACTAGATACTATGAGCCCAGGGGGGGCTTAATAAGGAATTAGAGGTCAGCACCATCATCTAGCCCATATGTAATCCCAATCACTCAGTATTGTTACCAATATAGATACATTTACTTGAGTCTCTCATCACAGTGGATTTTTGTCAATCTAGTTTTTATTATTCTTACTTTTTTTTAGTCCAGAGGTCTCTTGGGACATCCATTAAAGAGATGTTTTTAGGATTGTCCTTCATCACATCTGTAGGTCTATGAGTAGTAAGCAGCTCCTCTGATCACATCTCCCCATGGTGGGGAGATGTGATCGATAAACTGATTTATCTTTGATTGTGAGTGCATCTTTATCTAGATTTTTATTACAAAAATAAAGATATTGCACCAGAGCCTGTGTGCTCTTCTTTTCTGTGTGCTTGTCATAGGCTTTCTGCAGCAGTTTTTTCCCAAGTTTGATTCAAGGATGTTATTCCCTCCTGCTGCTGAACCATGAGCTTGTTATGCCAGTTATGCCCAAGGACTGATCAAATGCAACATACTACAAGTGGTCAGATCCCTATGCTACCTGCCATAAACAGAACACAACCCCCAGTCTATGACAGTGGATTTTTTGCCTACAGACTGCCTCTCTCATATATTTGAACATTGAAAGGAAGATCTAAGGAAATGAAGAAGGCAAACAAGAATGCTCTTCATGAAGGTGGAGGACAGGATTGGTCTTGTTAACAAGACTATAGTGGGACTTAAGAAAATGGAGGAGGTGGAGGAGAAGGAGAAGGTGTAGGTGGAGGAGGAGGTGGATGTGGAATTTTTGGAAAAAATTGTATTTCTCAAGCTCAGCATACACATAATATTACTTGTTTTTATATATGTAACACCTTTTGAATGTTTGGACTGATTATGTACCTGACATTGCAATCTGCTTATCACAAAAAATCAACCAACACTGTAAAGAAAAAATGTACTGCAATGGTCGCCTCTGTACGAATAGTCAGTAAATATAGCATGTGTAGATTCACGTGCAGCAGTCCTTGTTCTTAAAAACTAAGAAGGCCTAACCTACTGGTATGTGGCTGCCCCATAGCACAATTCTATGTTTAATGTTATGGCCAGGAAGCACAGGTGGCTAGACAAAGGGTAAACAAAAAAGTACCTATGGTTCTAGTAGTGCAGTTGTCCACAGAGGAAGGGTGACACTAGTGTCTCACAGGAATGTAGCCAGTGGGACATTTAAATGGGTCAGTACTGGTGTCAGAGAGAGACATGGTCAGCAAACAGGCAAAATAGTGATCCCAGCAAAAAGGCAGGAACATATCCCATAAACAGGCCAGGGTCAGTACAACAGCAGGCAAAGATGTGGTCAGCAAATACCCAAAGCATTGGTCCAGGCAGCAGGCAGTTACATGGTCCATTAACAGGCCAGGGTCAGTACAGGCAGCAGGCAGAGATGTGGTCAGCAAATAGACAAATAATTGGTCCAGGCAGCAGGCAGAAACATCAGGTTTAGGGCCTCAGTCAGGTAAGACCTAGTCACATGGTTGAAGGCTTCTTCCCACCCAAAGTTCTTCAAAAGCTCCAGACCCCAGACCCTGATCTGGGAATTACAAAACCTAGGGAAAACCAAAAGCTAAGTTTTCATCACTCATAAACACTACTCTAGAGCCCCTCACTCTGCATACGTGAGAGCCCTGTGTTGTCTTCAATGCCACTACTACAGTGCCAGGCCCTGAACTGTCACCACAGGCAAAAGATCATTCCAGGTGGTAGGCAAAAAACAGCCTGATTAACAGACCAAAGTCATTTCAGGCAGAAGGAAGAAATGTGGTCGATAAACAGGTCAGGGTCAGTTCAGGCAACAGGAAAAGGCATGGTCAGTATACAGGCAAATGGTTGGTCCAGGCAGTATGCAGAAACATGGTTGAGAAAATAGGCAAAATAGGCAGTATATATAACATCAGATACAGGGAAATGGCAAGTAGTCAGACACAGGAGAAATATCTTCACCATATATTCACTAATATCATATTGAGGTATCATAGATACAGAAGCAGTCTATACAGAGGCCAGGCTGGGAGGGACATTGGGGAGAATAGTATCAGGTGTCATGCCTTATTTTATTACTGGTGCACACACAGCATTTTTGAGTGGTTGACCTGTTTGAGTAGAAGGGATGATATCAGGGAAGTGTCTTTCATGCATCCTGCTCACTGCATAAGAACAAAGGTTTTTATGTGCAGGACCTTCCTGATAAATAACAATTTCCTCTTGATACCACAGGTAGGAACCAGGTCTTTCTATGGACTTACAATAGATGACCAAGGAGTTGTACAAGGCCAATTGAAACAGGTATATGGACACTTTTTTGTACCAATGGATTGATCTTCTGGTAGCTTGGAAGGTCTGTAATATTTGGTCATTATAATTTACACCTCCTATGAACTGATTATAGTAGTGTATGCAATCAGGTTTCTAGCCTGAACTATGCCTTCCTTGGATTTCACTAAGGTTTCTTTGTGTATGAAGTAACAAATGTACACATTCCATTTGTACCTCCGTTTAAGGGCTAAAATCTCTTAATTCTGCAAACTGACTCCCCCCTTTTCAGTTTTATCGTGACCATTCTTTTTGGAAAGCCCTTGCAGCTTACCGCATTGTACCACAGTTTGATGGAGATAAAGGTGGTGAAAAAGGGGTAGGCTGTTGTAAAAATGATCCATGTAAAGGTGATACAAGGCCTAAAACAAGGCTCCACTGCTCCCTATAGGCAGGGCTGGTGCAAGGATTTTTGACACCCTAGGTGAAACCTAATTTTGCTGCCCCTTGGCTCTGCCCCTGACTCCACTCCCTCGGCCCTGCCGTTGTAACATGTGACCTACCTGATCCACACACTGGCTCACCTAACTGACACATACACTGACCTACCTACCTGACACATACACTGACCTACCTACCTGACACATACACTGACCTACCTACCTACCTGACACATACACTGACCTACCTACCTACCTGAGACATACACTGACCTACCTACCTGACACATACACTGACCTACCTACCTGACACATACACTGACCAACCTGACACCTATTTCCTGCATTACTCACCCCCCATCCCCCCCACACTTCTCGATGTAAGTGAAGAGGATTCATCCTCCTCCTTACCTCTGCGCTTCATCAACCATCACATCAGGGCTCTCCTCAGCGCTGGGCGGGCAGTATTGCTTAGGTGTCCCCGCCAGCGCTGCCATCCAGCCGCTCCATTGTGTCCCCGCTAGCCGGGAGGTCAGCTAACAGACACTGCACCTCTCGATGCTCATATCTCCACGAGCCCTGCCCCTTCTCCGCACTCACACAGAAACACAACGTCGCACCAGAGGGACAAGCTGGAGCAAAGGAGTCCCAGAGCGACACTGTGTGAGGAGATGTAACAGCGGGCGCTCAGAGGGACATTGGCGGCACGCAGCACATGTGTTTACGGGACAGCCGGCCCGGCACTTAACAGGGGTGAGCTCGCACACGCCTGGAGCTTCACTGAGACAAAGGCCGTGGTTGCGCCCTATTTTGTAGTGCACCCTAGATGGCTGCCTACTTCACCTAGTGGTAGCGCCGGCCCTGCCTATAGGCTGGGCATCCAGGGAGATTCAGCTGGCTGTCTTTTCCTTTATATGCCTGTAAGTTATGTGTGTGCTCTGTGGCCCTCCCACAAATTTTGTATACAGTAACCTCACCCTGTATGTGGCCTGTTTACTGGGAATATACTGTTTGATGCCCAACCTGCCAGTGTAATGGATCAGAGAATCATCAACATAGATTATTTTGCCAGGAGTACACGTTTCAGAAAATATTTCGGAAACAAAATTGCATAGCCTAATTTTGTATTTTGTATTCTTTCCTAACTGTACATAGTATAACTGGATACTAACATTTATAGGTAAATTTGATATCCCATTGCCTCTCGGGGAATCAGAAAGGAGTTTTTTCCACATGAAATTGGTTCATGCTTTGCTGGGATTTTTTGCCTTCCTCTGGATCAACTGTGGAAATAGGATTGTGTATATAGGATTATATGATTTTTTTTTATTACTAGGATATTTTTTCCCCCTTTTATTGGTTGAACTAGATGGACTTGTGTCTTTTTTCAACCAGACTAACTGTGTACAGTTACATCTCACACATCTCACTACATCTCACAAAAATGTGTACACCCCTCACATTTTTGTAAATATTTTATTATATCTTTTCATGTGACAACACTGAAGAAATGACACTTTGCTACAATGTAAAGTTGTGAGTGTACAGCTTTTATAACAGTGTAAATTTGCTGTCCCCTCAAATTAACTTAACACACAGCCATTAATGTCTAAACCACTGGCAACAAAAGTGAGTACAACCCTAAGTGAAAATGTCCAAATTGGGCCCAAAGTGTCAATATTTTGTGTGACCGCAATTATTTTCCAGCATTTCCTTAACCCTCTTGGGCATGGAGTTCACCAGCGCTTCAGAGGTTGCCACTGGAGTCCTCTTCCACCCCTCCACGATGACATCACAGAGCTGGTGGATGTTAGAGATCTTGTACTCCTCCACCTTCCATTTGAGGATGCCCCACAGATGCTCAATAGGGTTTAGGTCTGGAGACATGCTTGGCCAGTCCATCACCTTCACCCTCAGCTTCTTTAGCAAGGCAGTGGTCAGCTTGGAGGTGTGTTTGGAGTCATTATCGTGTTGGAATACTGCCCTGCGGCCCAGTCTCTGAAGGGAGGGGATCATGCTCTGCTTCAGTATGTCACAGTACATGTTGGTATTCATGGATCCCTCAATGAACTGTAACTCCCCAGTGCCAGCAGCACTCATGCAGCCCCAGACCATGCTTGACTGTAGGCATGACACACTTGTCTTTGTACTCCTCACCAGTTGCCGCCACACACGCTTGACACCATCTGAACCAAATAAGTTTATCTTGATCTCATCAGCCCACAGGACATGGCTCCTGTAATCCATGTCCTTAGTCTGCTTGTCTTCAGCAAATTGTTTGCAGGCTTTCTTGTGCATCATCTTTAGAAGAAACTTCTTTCTGGGACAACAGCCATGCATACCAATTTGATACAGTGTGCCGCATATGGTCTGAGCACTGACATGCTGACCCCCCACCCCTTCAACCTCTGCAGGAATGCTGGCAGCACTCATACGTCTATTTCCCAAAGACAACCTCTGGATATGACACTGAGCACCTGCACTCAACTTATTTGGTCGACCATGGCGAGGCCTGTTCTGAATGGAACCTGTCCTGTTAAACCACTGTATGGTCTTGGCCACCGTGCTGCAGCTCAGTTTAAGGGTCTCGGTAATCTTCTTATAGCCTAGGCCATCTTTATGTAGAGCAACAATTTTTTTTTTCAGATCCTCAGAGAGTTCTTTGCCATGAGGTACCCTGTTGAACTTCCAGTGACCAGTATGAGAGAGTGAGAGCGATAACACCAAATTTACTCCACCTGCTCCCCATTCACACTTGAGACCTTGTAACACAAATGAGTCACATGACACCGGAGAGGGAAAATAGCTAATTGGGCGGTTTAGACATTAATAGCTGTGTTTAGTTATTTTGAAGGGACAGCAAATTTACACTGTTATACAAGCTGTACACTCACTACTTTACATTGTAGCAAAGCCTAATTTCTTCAGTGTTGTCACATGAAAAGATATAATA
The DNA here is from genome assembly GCF_042186555.1 of Aquarana catesbeiana. NCBI lineage: Eukaryota > Metazoa > Chordata > Amphibia > Anura > Ranidae > Aquarana > Aquarana catesbeiana. The sequence goes on along the minus strand of NC_133327.1, from coordinate 498,752,563 downwards.
AAATATCTACAAAAATGTGAGGGGTGTACTCACTTTTGTGAGATACTGTAAATATGTACAGCTTGTTGTGTGTAGGATGATTTTGGGGAGGGCACAGGGAATTATCATTGCATAGCATGTCCTGAGCATAATGGAGGAATAGAGTGGCATATGGTGAATGGAGTATGTGGACCAATAGGAATGAAGTTCCTTTTTGTGAGTGCTTTATTCAATGTAAGTCCACAGAAACTATTAAATTCTTCAACCATGACAGGTTTCCACTGAAACTGACGGGTATAAGATTAATTTGGATTATTGACAATGTATTGTAGGGCATAACTGGTCTACAATTAGATTCAATAACGGAAAAAAAAACAATAAAAAATATGCATGGGAGTAAAATCTTTGGTTACTAAATGGAAGAATTTTAAGTGCCGCTGAATTAAAGGGAAGCCATCAAGGATTTGAAAACACCTCTGGGACACTAGTATGGACCTTAATCCTTTGTGGCTGATGTAACACCCCACTGTTTGTACTAGGACTTTCAGTCGGGTGCACTGGCTACTAGTGCACTGGTGCACTTCACCAGGATATACAGTACTGCTGGTGGTTGCCTGCTGCTGCTCAGATCACCTCATTCTTTTTGCTGGAACGATTTCCTTCTCTGAATTGATTACTGAACCACTGCACTCCACATGTTCATATTCAGAATCTGAATCTGATAGTGAGAGTTCCCTGTTTCCTTCTATCATGCGCTGAATCTGGAAAGCCTCCTAACTTGTGTACAATTTTGTGGATACGGCGTTCAGATGTGGATGCTGCACTGGTGACACTTTGAGAGATGTTGATGATGTAGTGGTGACACTACAACAGATGTTAATGGTGCACACTGGGGATACCAACATATATTGATTGTGCACTGGGGGCACTGACAGATGTTGATGTTGCATTGGGGGGCACTGACAGATGTTGATGCTGCAATTGGGACACCAACAGATGTTGAAGGTGCATTAGGGATGCCGACAGATGATAATGGTGAACTGGGTCACTAGGACAGATGTTGATGTTGCACTAGTGTTACACTGGTGTGGCTGCAATCAGGCTCTGTAGTTGGCTACACTGTATGTGTTCTGACCGTAAAATACAGTAAGATCACTTCACTGACCTTCAAAATCACATCACTGACAAGCACAGATTCTCCTTCACCTTAAGTACACTTTCTATGTGAGGATAAGGAGAGCTGATGCTGTAACATGTGGCTTCTGTTTACATTCGTGATTGCTGTAATTGGACATAACAAACAGTACAGGGCAAATCACAGTGGTCCTATACCTCGATCGGTGATGTGCTGTGTCCAAGGGACACAGCCATCACAGATCCTACCTCTGCATGTCCCTGGGGGCTTGCAGAAGCGGCTGGGAGGATGTACAGTACCGGTAGGTCTTCCCAAGTTGCTTGTCTCACCTGGCCGCAAATAAACAGTGGCTAGGCAGGAAGCAGTTAATGGCTATAAAATACATTCAGAAACAAAAATACTACTGGCTGCTGAATGCCTTAGAGGAGAAAAATGATGATGGCAAAGCAGAGGCATTTCCTGGCCTCTGCTGTGTACAGCCTAATCACTGACCCAATATCAACAAATATGTAAAAAAAAACAACTAAAATACAGATAAAAATTAAAAAAAAACATTAGTAAAAAAAATTGCACATGGGACAACCCTATCCAGGAAATATCCACTAAATTATATAGGGACAGGTTTGCAGTGCAAAGAGCTTGGACAGAATGGGGCTCAGGCCACTGGACTTGGGGGTGTTTAAAGTGAATTTTTTTTGTGCAACTCTAGATGTAAGCTGATGTCTGCTGCCATTTTGAGCTGCACCTTCCAGCCACTGTACAATATTTGTGGTTACTGTCTCCCAAAAAAAAGACTCTAATTTCCATTTAAAGTAGTAGTAAACCGCTGGGTAATTTTTTTTTTTCTGACCTGAAAGGCAATGTCATAATTTGCAATGTCGTAATTTGCATCGCATACTAGCACATTATGTGAAACTTACCTGAAAACGAAGACTTCCAGAGGCCGCTTCTATCTTCACCCAGTCTTCCTTCTGGGTCTGTAGACTCTGGCTGTGTGACTGGCTGGAGCGGCGATGACGTCACTCACGCACATGCGTGGGGGAGCCGCTGTTTACATCACAGGACTCTGAAGGAATGGCCCGAGTGCGCTGGTGACATCATCGGCTGCATATACAGTAAATATCTCCTAAATGGTGCACATGTAGGAGATATTTACAGTACCTATAGGTAAGCCTTATTATAGGTCAAAAATGGGAGTTTACTCCCACTTTAAAGATAAAACTTGACCTGTCTTTTCCTCTTTTATCTTGGCCTAACCAAGCTGTTTAAACAATGTCCAGCCAATGAACAATATGTGTGGCCTATTTCTCTCAGAAAATATACTCTCATTTTTTTGTATGATAAAACCTGCCTAATCTATTTCTTTTTACTGCCTATTTAGGTGTTCAAATACTGTTCTGAATCTAGTCAAAATACCAAAACACACATCTGAAATCTATATTTTGAATACTTTTGGAATAATTGGGAATACCGGGATGGGAAGGGGTTTAGGGAATGTGCAGTTGTGGTTTTGAAGTGTTTTTGCACACTCTCTTTTGACATTGTATTACACTTTTAAGACTATGCAGTGTAGTTATGGAAAAAAATAAGCTGAAAAAAAACACTATTAAATTGCTTTGCCATTGGCCAATTTGTAAAAAATGTAAGGCTTGGGCTTTGGTTTGGTAACCTTTCCAATAGCTTTGAGCTTTGTTGTGGCTGCTATTTCTACCATTCATTTCAAGTGTTGCAGCCAAAACTAACAAAAAAAATATTTTTTTGAGTTGAAATTCAGACTAAATATAAAAGTTAACAAATCAATTACACATACAAAATATGTTATAATATGTTATGCCAGAATATGCTGTCACTGATGATGTCCGTGAAAATTATACTATTGCATAACATCACATACAGCCAAAATGAATCTCCAAGTTTATAATTTACGGATTGGGGTTATTCACCCCTTCCCCGCTTTACAGTATTCTTTTTATTTTATGCTTTGTTAAATGTCCATTATATGGTGCACAGCTGCTCATGGCCTTTTTTTAATAGTTTGCCTACTACCATTGAAAAATGCTAGAATTTAGTATCAAGATTCACTCCCCTTATGCCCCGTACACATGGTCGGACATTGATCGGACATTCCGAAAACAAAATCCTAGGATTTTTTCCGACGGATGTTGGCTCAAACTTGTCTTGCATACGCACGGTCACATAAAGTTGTCGGAAAATCCAATCATTCTGAACGCGGTGACGTAAAACACGGTACGTCGGGACTATAAACGGGGCAGTAGCCAATAGCTTTCATCTCTTTATTTATTCCGAGCATGCGTGGCACTTTGTGCGTCAGATTTGTGTACACACAATCGGAAATTCCGACAACGGATTTTGTTGTCGGAAAAATTTTATAGCCTGCTCTCAAACTTTGTGTGTCAGAAAATACGATGGAAAATGTGTGATGGAGCCTACACACGGTCGGAATTTCCGACAACAAGGTCCTATCACACATTTTCAGTCGGAAAATCCGACCGTGTGTACGGGGCATTAGACTTCAATGTGATTTGCTTCTGAGTCTTGAGGATTTCAAGAATGATTCTACAAACAGCCCTAGATTTAAATCCAAGCAGATTTCCTGATCCTTGTTCACAGCCTGGAGTAGAAAGGAGTAGTAGCATGACACCAATTTAGTATGGTCAGAATCAAGTAAAAACTGCTCAATGCTAAAAGATTTTAGGACCACAGTATTTAGCCCAAGTTGTTTAGTTATATTCCCTTATGTCTAAATAGAACATAATAAAAATAAAAGATATTATAAGTGTTATATTTTGGTTTTACCCCTAGAAATATTTAAACTGACCAATTGACATAGATAGTTAAGAATAAATTGCAACCAGCGTATCCCATCCTGTTGTTACAGGATACTCACAGAATCCTTGCCAGGGCTGACATTGGAAATTGCAGTCTCTGTCAGAACTTCCTCATCTCCTAATCTCAGAATCCCTGCCAAGTGCTATTATACTTCCCGATTGTCTAGATTGTTGCTGACCCAATTTGACCTAAGTACTAGGAATGAACTCAAGGTTTAATCCAAACACAAGTTTTTGCTCGTTTGGATGATGTGGTTGATAATGGGTGTACATCATGGGACTTTCTTAGGGGTTTTTAATTACAAGAAATGTCAAATGTGTGGTATAATTACTGTTTACATTTTTTGTGAATGAGTAGGGGTATGATGTACCCATAAGGGGCATTATCTGGGGCCCCCTTTATCGTAAAGAGGGCTTCCAGAATCCAATAGAGCCCCTGCCCACAGACCCCCACAACCCTGGCCTTTATGCTCATTACCATGGGGACAAGGTACATGCCAGGGGGGTCTTTGGCATGTTGCCTGGCATGGTTAAGGCATGGTTGAGGAGGGGGACTGCATGCTCACTCTGTCCTGTTCTGGCCAGCCAGGTTGCATACTCATACCGAAAGAGTCTGGTATGGAATTAAAGGGTGAACCCATGCTGTTTTTGGGGTTTTTTGTGTGTGGTCCCCCTTGACCACCAAACCAGGCCCTGATCAATAATTAAGCCTCTGTAGGAATTTTTAGAGGGAACCCAATGCTGTGTAGGAAAGTGAACTGTACACACTTAGGGGTTGATTTACTTAAGGCAAATCCACTCTGAACTACAAGTGCACTGCAAGAGTACTTGGAAGTGCACTTGGAAGTGCAGTCGCTGTAGATCGCTATAGATCTGAAGGGAAGCTCTGAAATGACGGGAAGCACTGCTGATTTTATCATCCATTCATGCAAGCTAAATTGCTGTTTTTTATTTTCCTTGCATATCTCCAACGGATCTACAGTGACTGCACTTCCAAGTGCACTTTCAGTGCACTTTCAAGTGCACTTGTAGTGCAAAGTGTATTTTCCTTAAGTAAATAACCCCCACAGTCTCCTAAGACCAGTTACATTCCTTAGACAAGTTACACCAAAAATTTGGAGTGTTTCCTATGGATCACTGGTGCCATCATCAACCTAATCATCAGACTTCTTACATACTGTAAACGAGACCCAAAGACTAGCAACTTTTATGATGGAATTTGAATGTACAGTAAAGCCCAGAACCTCCTGTCCACTATGTATACAATATTAATATCTCACTGTTCCTAAGAGAGTGTGAGAGAGCGGGAGATGGAATTGGCATTGGAATTAATCCTGTCCAAGTGCAAATAATGACCACATCTCTTCGGTTTGCTCCAAAAAGCAAGAGATGAACTATACATTTTTTTTTCAGCCTAGTTTTTGTTCACTAGTACAGAACCCCTGTGAAGTGATTGAAAAATATTCCAGGCCTGAACCCCGCCTGTTGGAGGGGATGAACACAAGAGGGCTCCTATATATACCTATGGTGCTCCTGCCCCAAGATACAGTCATTTTGAAAGAAATATCTCCATGGATTCAAAAAAACACACTCAGGCCTATAAAGTTCACACCCTTGCATTATCTACTCCATGATGTGCCCTAATCCTTAAAATCTTTAAAAAAAAAATAGTGTTACATCGCATCTCTTAAATGTGACAAAAAGTCTTATACCCTGGTTCTGGTGACAGGACTGCTGCCCTACAACACCCGAGACTGGAAAAAGGAGGTGGACAAAATCATGGAGTCTGAGAGATGGATATATACAACTAAAGATGAACAAGAAAAGTTCTGAGATATTTGGTTGGGATGGATGTACTATTGCATTGAAATTGATAAGTCCATGAATGAAGATGCAACCTCTTAGATCCTGTGAGCAGAGTTTGGTGGTTTTGTGGTCTAATATAGCTCTTCTAAACTAGAATAATTGCTTAGCACACATATAAGAGAGACCTTTTGAGATAGCTGGTCATTTCATAGATCACTGAGAGATTGTACCACCATTTTTGTCTTGTTCATTTCGGTATCTTTTATTTATATTTTTTCTCTGGAGCCTTTTTCTCTTTTCTTTTCTTCCTGTGTTATCAAAGTGTCAATGACATGTGTGATTCACTTTAAACACAATATGATGTTTAAGGTAAATTTTACGATTTTACAGTCCTTGACATTTTCAAACGCATTAGATAACTGACATTGTCCAATCTAGAAAGCCTATGATGTATTGTTTGACATCTCTGTACACATTACGATACAATGGTGTGAATGACGGAACATTTTACACATTGGGGGTTATTTACCAAAACTAGAGAGTGCAAAATCTGGTGCAACTCTGCATAGAAATCAGCTTCCAGGTTTTATTGCCAAAGTCTAATTGAACAAGCAGAAGTTAGAAGTTAATAATCAAGTGCAAATATATAGCACTGTCACAAAAAAAATATTTCAGTGTGTGATTGGTATCAAAAAATTAATGTGACTATATAAGCTGCAGTTTTCATGTGAGATATACAGACCAAAAACAATAAATCAAAAAATAAACTGCTCTACCTTAATAAAAATAATGTTGATGAGTGAAAAATGTCTATATGCATAGAAACAAATTAATCCAAATAGTGACGTGAAATCCCATGGTCCGGGACTGGCACAAACGCTGTGCCGTCAGCTCCTCCCTATGCGTTTCGTCACTGCGTACTGACTTAAATTGGATAAACAGAATATAAATGTAACTTTTTAGAATGCTAAATGGGAAATAAAAATATATTTTAATATATAATATATATTATATAAATGAAAAATACCGTATTTATCGGCGTATAACATGAACAGGTGTATAACACGCACATTCATTTTAAGAGGGAAGTTTCAGGGAAAAAAAATATTTTTAAATAAGGAACTTTGAAGCAAAATAAGGGTCAGTGCCCATCTGCAGCGTCACCATTGCCATCAATGCAGCCTGATCAATGCCCATCTGCAGCCTCACAAGTGCCATCAATGCAGCCTCATCAGTCCACATAAATGCAGCCTCACCATTGCCATCAATGCAGCAGCCTCACCAGTGCCTCAATGCATCATCCTCACCATTGCCATCAATGCAGCAGCCTCACCATTGCCTTCAATGCAGCAGCCTCACCATTGCCATCAATGCAGCAGCCTCACTATGCCATCAGTGCAGCCTGATCAATGCCCATCTGCAGCCTAGAGGGGACAGGGAGGGGGGCGAGATGAGCGCCGACAGATTACATACAGTGAGACTCTCCTATGATAGACAGAACAGTGGTCTATTACAGAGGCCACCAAGTAAACAGGCAATTCTCACTGTATGTAGTCTGACGGTGCTCGTCCCGCCCCCCTCCCTGTCCCCGGGGCAGATAAAATTGAAGTATTGGCGTATAACACGAACACACTATTTGCACCCAATTTTCATGGTGAAAAAGTGAGTGTTATACGCCAATAAATACAGTATATAATATGAAAATTTAAAAATAGGTCTCTGGTTCTTATCAGATTGAACCGGAAAGACCAAAAACACATGAATGTGGACATCTAGTAAAAAACGACCCAATAACAGCCTCTAGTGTTAAAAAACCTAAAAGGCCTCAAGGGTGAATATAGATCTCAAGTCAATATAAAATTAAACCAGAAAGACCAAAATATGTGAATAGGGATATCTAATTACAGACTACTCTATAGCGGCCTCTAGTGTCAAAAAACCCAAAAGGGCATCAAAAAATCAATTGTTCAGTTTTGCGTTAAACAATGCCAAAGGTGAAGGATCACTTGACTAAGGAGTCAAAACTCCCACAAAGTGGACCACATAGTGATATAAACTAATTCTGACCTTAAACCAGAAAGATGGATTTAAATGTCCCACAATTGAGACAGGGTTCTTTTATAGTTAATGCCATTGAAAAAAACCTGGAACTCAAAGCAGGTTTACATAAAAAAAGAGTATTCACAGCCATATAACAAATTCAGAACTGTCTATAAAGGCATCAACATCCACATTTAAACCGTTGGGAACATAGGATCTAATTTTATGTATCCATGACATTTCCATTTTATACAGATCCCCAACCATTGAACTACCTCTCCAATGGGCCTTAAATTTATCAATACCAAGAAAAATGGTGTTGATAGGGTCTCTGTAATGGTGGGCGGCATAATGTTTTGACACTGAATGGTGTCTAAAGCCCTTCCTGATATTATTTATGTGTTCATTTAGGCATACCTGCAGGGCACACTTGGTCTTTCCCACATACTTAAACCCACAAGGGCATTGCAGTAAGTACACCACACCAGTACTGGAGCATGTGATAAATGGCTCAATCTCAAAGCCAACCTGGGTGCTGGCCGAGACGAAGCCATTCATCCTTCTACTCCTGCATCCATTTAAAGAGCAAACCTGGCATTTACGACACTGATAGTAGCCTGTAAGATGTTGAAAAAAACAGAGTCTTCTTCATAGGGAGATTGAGAACATCCCTGAGTGAAGGAGCACCCCTAAAGACTACCTTTGGTTTATCGGGCAAAAAAGTTTTGATAACTCTATCATTCCCCAATATGTGCCAATGTTGCCAAAAAACATGTTTAACTTGTTGATGTTGAGTAAAGAAGGTGGTAATAAATGGCACCAAGGATGTTAAATTATTTCTTTCCATGGGGGATTTCTCAACAAGTAAACCAGACCTTTCAATCGTGCTCACCTGATCTACAATAGGTCTTAAGAAATCCAAAATTGTAGCCCGTATCCACAAATTGATTAACCAAAATATTGTCCTGGGTTCTAAATTCCTCCACATCTGTATAGTTGCATCTAAACCTAAAAAATTGGCTTTTAGGAACCGATCTAAGCCAAGGGTCACAATGCCAGCTGCCCAGAGGAATATAGGAATTCCTATCTGTAGTTTTGAAAAAAGATGATGTATGGAACTTTTCACCGCTCTCAGAGATGACCAAGTCCAAAAAGTTGACTTCCCTTAAACTGGCCTCATGGACAAATCTAATGCCCCTATCATTATTGTTGAAACCCACAAAAAATTTGTCCAACTCTGGACCAGTGCCATTCCAAAGGAGTTAGAAGGTGATTAGCTACCATGCACAGCCCCACCAGATTCTGAGTGCACCAGTTTTAGAAAATCTACCCCATTCTGTTTTGACTCAGTCATTTTTCAAAACCTTTATTTTTGTAAATAAAACATTTACATTAATGCAACAAAAATAGATTATACAAAACTATGCTACCAATTGTAATGCTACCAACACCATAATGCCCCGTACACACGGTCGGATTTTCCTACGGAAAATGTTCGTAAGGAGCTTGTTGTTGGAAATTCCGACCGTTTGTAGGCTCCATTGGACATTTTCCATCAGAATTTCCGTCACACAAAATTTGAGATCTGGATTTCAAATTTTCCGACAACAAAATCCGTTCTCGTAAATTCCGATCGTGGGGACACAATTTCCGACACACAAAGTTCCACACATGCTCTCAATCAAGTACGAGACGGAAGCGCTCATTCTGGTAAAACTAGCATTTGTAATGGAGATAGCACATTCGTCACGCTGTAAATTTTAAAATCTTTAAATGCAGCGCATTCTCTTCTTCTTTATAATGCTAGAATAATGAAGTTGTTTTGCTGCGATATTCACACAGAGTTCTGACAAACTGATTTCTTTATTATTTATTGTGATCTCATGAATATTTTTTTTTTTTCATCAGATCTCCATAATAATGTCTATAATTTTTGTTTATAGTTTTTTTTTTTATCCAGATCTCCTATTTTTATTTTGTTTTTTTATAGTGATCTCCATAATTTTTTTTTTCGTTTTGTGTCACGTTACCACAACACCACTATTATCTTGTATTTTTAACCTCAAGAAGGTTAGTGTTGGTGTCCCTTGTTAATTTGACATTGTATTTTTGAAATGTGAAGTCTTTGTACCCCAGGGCAGACATCAATTATTTTACAGTCAAAATTGGTGGCCTGAGGAGTCCTTATAATAGTGAGCACAATCTGGTCCAGGACTGGACTACAAGAGATCAGGAACAGCAGCAGATGACATATCTGTCCCCAGGCTGTGGTCTTACAACAGCCTGCAACTTTTCTCAGACCAGACTGAACCCAGGCCATCACTTTCTTGTCTTTCTTCCATGATTCCTTCCATGCGTGCTTCCAGGCTGTGGCTCTGGTGTTGTAGTTGTGGCAGGAGGTAGAGGAGAAGGAGGAGGACCATGGTTGAACTCACAAACGTGGCTTTGGCTTGTGAGTTCCCCCCTCAACCCCTTATTTAGGGCTTGTAAGCTAACTTCCTCACATTAGAGGTGTTGGCCCTCCTCCATTTCCTGCATTTTGCAGGCTGCCATGTAGGCATAGTCCTCTTGAATATTGGGGGCTTCTGAGGGCCACAGTAGCCTTCCGAAATGAGCCAAGTGCTGCCTCCTCCAGGTTCCTCCTCTTCCTGGACTTTTTTTTGGAAGGTGAAGGGGAGGGACCTGGGATTCGGGCAGGCTACTGGGCCCGGCCACCTCCTGGCTGCCACTTTCCACAGCCTCCTCCTGGCTGAGACTTTCCTGTGTATGAAAAAGGGACATAGTTTTAGTTTTTGGTTCATCAATCACACACAATTTTCAGCTCATGACTGTTGCAAATTGAATGTTAATAAATAGAAAAGTCATTGTGACCCCAGCATTTTTCATTCTTGTCCCAATCATTTGTGGCCACTACTGTCTATTGATATGTAAACACTTTGTAAAATCAGAAATTGCTGATCAATAATAACATCTAGTTAACATCATTAATTATTTGACAAGAAATATGTTGAACAATGCTATACCTGGCTCAAGCTGGGCTTCTCCATATCTTCCTGGCTGGAAGGCCCAGGTTGGACATCAGAAGCCTCAGCTGAGATGGAATGAAGCCTTAAAAGAAGACTGGAGAGTGATGGCCTGGGTTCAGTCTGGCTTGCCAGAAAATGCAGTCTGTCATTGTACCACAGTCTGGGTCTTTGTTTTATTGTTATAAAAGGGGTGGTTTACCTGCCACAGACAGGGCAGCTCCCTGTACATATCAATGAATATGGGGATAAAGTGCTGATCATTCAATAGATCTATTTCTCTGCAAGACACAACACAAGACAAACCCTAATGTCAGGCTAAACTCTCCTAATCTTGTCCCAATATAGGCCTCAATCTAGAAGCAGTATAGGCCACTAATGCACCAAGTTAAAATTGTACCTTTCGTGCAAACGATCGGCACTTCCGATACTCCTTCCTCCTCTCACAGGTCGTACATACGATGCATGTGTGTTACGCTTTTTATACACTGCGCATGCGTGAAACTCTGCCCGCCCCTGATGTTCTTTCTAGTCTATTCCCCGCCCCTTGTCTTTCGGTGCAGTGGGAGATTACATGGCGGAGAACGAGCAAGTGCATGCAGAGGAGAGCAGCAACGACGAAAGCCCAGAGCCACAAACGTCCTGATCCCGGAGGAGATTTAAGGCCTCAAATATGTCCTTTATAGAGATGGTGGAGATGGTGGACATCTTGAAGAGGGCCAACTATGATGGGAAGCATGGATCTTACCCAAACCCAAATGTAAGAAAGGCCAAGATCATGACTAAAGTTATGAAAAGTCTGCACAGGAATTTTGGTGTACGACGATCCAAGGATCAATTGAGGAAATGCTGGTCAGACCTGAAATTGAGGGAGCACGATCAGTACAGAAAGATCATTATAACTTGCATGCTGCTTCAAGTGCTTTTCTTTACTGTTGTACAGTTTAAAATGGCAACTTTCAGGTTCGTGGGCACAGTAATCTTTTGTAGTAAACATCGTTCGTTCGCCCACTAATACAATGTTTATAGCAGATATAGGTTAACTGCATTTGTTCAGGCCTATTTGTATTAAAAGAAGTTTATGACATTGTTGTCTAGATGGGTATCAGGAACCATGACTAAGACCGAGACAAAAGTAGAGTTAAATGACACTTGTTTAATAATAATAATAATAAGGTAAACAGAGTAAGCATATTCAAAACAAGCCAGAGTTCAGTAACTGGATTGGGTAGTCAGCCAAGCAAATGTCAGAGAGCCAGAGATAAATGTAGTAGTAAGCAAGCAGGATCAGGAGCCAGGAGGAACGTCAGCCGAGCAAGTCTTCATCAGGAATGCAGGAGAAAATCTCTGTGATGTTGACAAAGGCGAAGGCAGAGATCAAGTGAGCTGGAAGACTTTAAGTAGGCAGGACTGACAAGCAGAATCAACAACAGCTGGGTAACTGTGGAGAGAGATGGGAGCTGCTAATTAGCCGACAGCTGAGCGGCTAGCTCAGAGAAGGAAGGGCTGAGCCCAGCCCTGACAATGGGTTTGTGCTAGTGGATACTAGGGGTGTCTCCATGTGTGAAAATTGTACAAAAAAGGTAAGTATTCCAGCTTTAAAAAAAGGGAAAAAATAATGTCTTCAGCTTGGAACTCTGTCAAAAAGACAATTGTACGACACTTCCAAGCAATATTTTTATATTACTATATCTGGCCTCAAATATCTGTGTTCTAAGTATACCTTTTTTTTTTTATTCACATAGTTACATAGTTGGTGTTACATAGTAGGTGAGGTTGAAAAAAGACACAAGTCCAACCTATGTGTGTGATTATATGTCAGTATTACATTGTATATGCCTGTATGTTGTGGTCATTCAGGTGCTTATTTAATAGTTTCTTGAAACTATCGATGCCCCCCACTGAGACCACAGCCTGTGGAAGGGAATTCCACATCCTTGCCACCCTTACAGTAAAGAACCCTCTATGTAGTTTAAGGTTAAACCTCTTTTCTTCTAATTTTAAACTCTCTTCTGCGAAAAAGTTTTATTCCTATTGTGGGGTATTTGTATATTGAAATCATATCCCCTCTCAAGCATCTCTTCTCCAGAGAGAATAAGTTCAGTGCTCGCAACCTTTCCTCATAACTAATATCCTCCAGACCCTTTATTAGCTTTGTTGCCCTTCTTTGTACTCACTCCAATTCCAGTACATCCTTCCTGAGGACTGGTGCCCAGAACTGGACAGCATACTCTAGGTGTGGCCGGACCAGAGTCTTGTAGAGCGGAAGAATTATCATTTTATCTCTGGAGTTGGTCCCCTTTTTAATGCATGCCAATATTCTGTTTGCTTTGTTAGCAGCAGCTTGGCATTCCATTGCATTGCTGAGCCTATCATCTACTAGGACCCCCAGCTCCTTTTCCATCCTAGATTCCCCCAGAGGTTCTCCCCCCCAGTGTATAGATTGCATTCATATTTTTTCCACCCAAATTCATATTTTTACATTTTTCTACATTGAACCTCATTTGCCATGTAGTTGCCCACCCCTTTAATTTGTTCAGATCTTTTTGCAAGGTTTCCACATCCTACAGAGAAGTTATTGTCCTGCTTAGCTTAGTATCGTCTGCAAATACAGGGATTGAACTGTTTACCCCATCCTCCAGGTCGTTTATGAACAAATTAAATAGGATTGGTCCCAACCCTGGGGGACCCCACTACCCACCTCTGACCATTCCGAGTACTCCCCATTTATCACCACCCTATGAACTCGTTCTTGTAGCCAGTTTTCAATCCATGTACTCACCCTATGGTCCATGCCAACGGACCTTATTTTGTACAGTACAAGTTTATGGGGAACTGTGTCAAATGCTTTTGCAAAATCCAGATACACCACGTCTACGGGCCTTCCTTTATCTAGCTGGCAACTCATCTACTCATAGAAGGTTAGTAGATTGGTTTGGCAAGAACGATTCTTCATGAATCCATGCAGATTACTGCTAATGATACTGTTCTCATTACTAAAATCTTGTATATAGCCCCTTATCATTCCCTCCAAGAGTTTACATACTATTGATGTTAGGCTAACTGGTCTGTAATTCCTAGGGATGTATTTTGGGCCCTTTTTAAATATTGGTGCTACATTGGCTTTTCTCCAATCAGCTGGTACCATTCCAGTCAGTAGACTGTCTGCAAAAATTAGGAACAACAGTGTGGCAATCACTTGACTAAGTTCCCTAAGTACCCTCGGGTGCAGCCATCTGGTCCCAGTGATTTATTAATGATAAGTTTCTCAAGTCTAATTTTAATTCTGTCCTCTGTTAAACATGGAAGTGCTTCCTGTGATGTGTCATGAGAATAAACACTGCAGTTTTGGTTACTGAAGCCCCCCGATTCCCTTGTGAAGACTGAGGAGAAGAATAAATGCAATACCTTCGCCATCTACCCATCCTTTGTAACCAGATGTCCTTCCTCATTCTTTATGGGGCCAATATGGTCTGTCCTCCCTTTTTTACTGTTTACATACTTAAAGAATTTCTTGGATTTTTTTGCTCTCCTCCGCTATGTGTCTGTCATGTTCTATCTTAGCATGCACCCTTACATTTCTTGTTGCATTCTTTATAAAGTCTGAATGCTGATGATTATCCCTCAACCTTGTATTTTTCGAAGGCCTTCTCCTTTACTTTTATATGCATTTTTACATTGGAGTTAGGCCATCCAGGACTTTTGTTCGCTCTTTTAAATGTATTACCTAATGGGATGCATTGGCTACTGCCCTTATTTAATATGCTCTTAAAGCAAATCCATCTCTCCTCCGTGTTCTTTGTTCCTAAGATTTTATACCAATTTATGCCTTCTAGCAAGGTTCGTAGTTTAGGGAAGTTGGCTCTTTTGAAATTAAGTGTCTTTGTATTCCCTTTATGTTTCCTATTTGTGTGAGTTATACTGAAACTAATTGACCTGTGATCGCTGTTACCTAAATTGCCCCGTATTTCCACATCCGTGATCAGGTCTGTATTGTTGGTAATCAATAGATCCAGTAATGCTTTATTTCTAGTTGGTGTGTCTACCATCTGACCCATAAAATTGTCCTGCAAGACATTAAGGAACTGACGAGCCTTAGATGAATGCATGGTTCCCTCCGCCCAGTCTATGTCTGGATAATTAAAATCCCCCATTATGATAACACTTTCCATCCTTGCTGCTAATCCAAATTGTGACAGGAGATCTGTCTCCACTTCCTCCCTCAGGTTAGGGGGCCTATAGCATACTCCCGTTATTATTTTCCCTATAGCTTCATCCCTTTGGAGCGCTACCCATAGGGATTCCACCTCCTCCCTAGCTCCCTTAGTGATGTCATCTCTCACATTCACTTTTACATTATTCTTGATATATAGGCACACCCCTCCCCCTTTTTTACCCTCTCTATCCTTGCGATAAAGGGTATACCCTTGAATGTTTGCCAGCCAATCATGAGAGCTGTTGAACCAGGTCTCTGAAATTCCCACAAAATCCAAATCCTCCTCATACAACAGTATCTCTAGTCTACCCATCTTGGCCGCCAGGCTCCTGGCATTGGTGAACATGCCATGTAGTTTAGACCGGTTGCATATTATCCTCGTATTGGGTGTCCCGAGATAGCAACTAGGACTTGCTACTATACCCACCTTGGGTTTTTGTGCTTTGGTCAACCTACCACTAATGCCCCCAATACTGCCCTCTGGAATATATTCCGTGCTGACTATCTCTACCTCTGGACCCTCCCCCATCACCTCGTTTAAAAACCCCTCTAACTTTTTGGCCATCTTCATTCCCAGCTGATCTGCACCCTATTCATTTAGATGCAGTCTGTCCCTTCTATAGTACTGGTTATTGAATGAGAAGTCGGCCCAGTCCTCCAGGAACCCAAACCCCTTCTTAGTACACAAGCTCTTCAGCCACTTGTTTACTTCCCTAATCTCCCTCTGCCTTTCTGGTGTGGCTCGAAGATCTGGTAGTATTCCTGAGAATACTACCTTGGAGGTCCTTTTCCTCAATTTAGCTCCTAAGTCCCTAAAATCGTTCTTTAGGACACTCCATCTGCCTCTGACTTTGTCATTGGTGCCAACGTGCACCATGACAGCTGGGTCTTTCCTAGCCCCTCCCAGTAATCTGTCCACCAGATCCATGATGTGCCAAACCCGAGCGCCCGGTAGACAACATACTGTTCGGTGCTTCAGGTCTTTGTTACAGATTGCCCTCTCTGTCCTTGAGTTGAATTGAGTGCCCTACCTCCAGAATCTGTCTTTCCTTTCCCTTCGCTTCCCCCCACTCTCACTGGAGGAGTTCTTCTCCTGGCAGCTAGGAGAGTCCCTCAGCTCCAGCAGTGCTAGTCCCTGACTGGTTTCACCAATGTCATTCAATGGAGCGTACTTATTGGGATGTTCCAGCCCTGGATCGGCCTCCCTGGCACTTTCTCCTCTACCCTTCTTGACTGTCACCCATCTACTCTTTGCTAGTGCCTGCACCTCTTTGTCTCCACTCGCCTCTGTGCTGGCACCTGCCGTGTACGTTCCTGGCTCTCCTTTAGTATGGAGGGACTTCTCAGTGCTGACAGTTGCTTCCCCAGATTCAGAACCTGGGCTTCCAGGGAAACAATGCACTTACATTTTGCACAGCAGTATTCACCCTCGATCGGATGATCAAGGAATGCATACATGCTGCAAGATGCACAAAGAGTCGCCTCTCCACACCCGTCAGGCATCGTACCTATTAAATTTAATGAGGATTGGGGATTATATCTTGTCCAAATTACCTAACAACTAGCTTCCTGACACTAATACTGAAGACAATACACAGGTACTCGCAGAACTACGTGCACTCGCAGACTACTCGCAGACCTACGTGCACTCGCAGACCACTCGCAGACCTACGTGCACTTGCAGACCTACGTGCACTCGCAGACCTACGTGCACTCGCAGACCACTCGCAGACCACTCACAGACCTACATGCACTCGCAGACCTACATGCACTCGCAGACCTACGTGCACTCGCAGACCACTCGCAGACCACTCGCAGACCTATGTGCACTCGCAGACCTATGTGCACTCGCACATAGGGGAGAAATGACTTGGGACATCTGAGGACACCAGGGACCCCCCACCTCTGAAAGAAAAACAAATCCCCACACCACAACCAGAAGATGTGGAGGAAGGAGAGGTTTATGAAGTGGGCAAAATAGTGACCACAACAGGTGAGTGTCTGAGACCACAGCTTCAGGTATTTGATGTATGCCTGCATATTTATAATACATGGTGTGTTTTTTAATTTTGGGTGATGTGGATGTTGTGGAAGAAGATTCGCATTTCGCAAGTGCACACGTCCTCATTGGGGAGATCATGGTGTGCAATCGTGATTTACAAAAGATCAAGGAAGACGTCAATGATATTAAAATAAGACTCAAAAACGTCATTGATTTTGTTTTAGGGCGAATCTAAAAAACACCTAGTCTTCATTTTTTTATATTGTTCACCAATTTTTTAAGTATCTTGAAAGCCAAATTTTGAAGATGCACACAGTGTGTCAACATGTGCTATCTGCCATCACGGGATATCAATGTACGCGTTTGGTGGGTGCAACCCCTTTCTTTGCAACTAAAGTAGCTGAGGGGAAGGGGTTGTACCCTCAAAACACGTCCATTGATCCCCCATGATGGGAGCTAGCACATGTTGACATTACGCATGGGATCAGGAGGGAAATTCCCATTTTGACTCTCAATTTGTGTGCATCTTCAAAATTTGGTTTTCACAGGGGTGACATCAACCCATCTGATGAAGGCAATATCAACACAGTTTGGACATACTGTCTGATATTGCCTTCACTTTGTCAAATTTGAACTTTGTAAGTTCCTGCGTTGTGTATTGTTTTATGGTTTTAAACATGCCCGTTTTAACACAAAAATGGCTATTTGTACTGTCAAAAACAAAAATGTTATTACTAAAATATGTTGGTTTGTTCAAAAACCCTTTTCTAACGCACATGTGAATGTGCACAGAGTAAAACGTTTTTTGCTCAACAATGTGTGGCTTCTTCTTTCAATGCGCAATATCATTTTTTGGAGTAAGTTGGTGTTTACACTAAAATGGGGGTTATTTACTGAAGGCAAATCCACTTTGCACTACAAGTGCACTTTCAGTGCAGTTTCAAATGTAGTTTCAGTTGCACTTTTGCAGTGCACTTGTAGTGCAAAGTGGATTTTCCTTTATTAAATAACTCCCACAGTGCTTTATAATTTGCCACAATCATTTTCGTGACTCTGCAAAATTCATTCATGGTGCTGAAAATGATGTATATTTTTAACAGTAATGCATTACATACATTAACAACAAAAACAAGAGGTGTGTGTGTAGCAGACCCACAACATAATAATAGTTCGCTGAAGAAGAGATTGTCACCAAATGTATCAAATAAATTATGTTTGCACTATTGAAGAAAATTTAAAAAAATAAAAGCCCATTGGAGAACCTAGGAGACAGCTAAAAGAAACACAAGCAGTAAATCAAAGGAAATATTATTTCAGTATAAATAAAAAAAAATATTTTTAAAATGTTTATTAAACATTTTCTGACATATCAATGGCCCCACTACCCGTAAAGTACTCCATATATTTTATACGGACCTCGCGTGCGCTTTGGGGGACAAGCACTGAAAAACAGATACAAACCCACAAGCAAAAACAGAAGAGCAGTAATGATCAGAAAAACATGAGGCTGAAAAGCGCAGATTGTCTCTCACCAAACTTCTACTAACACGAGTTTAGCAGACGAAGCCCAAAGGGTGGTGCACTTGGTATTGAACTTCCCTTTTCTAGTGCCGTTGTACGTGTTGTACATCACCGCGTTCTTGGCGTTCGGAATTTCCGAAAAGATTTGTGTGACCGTGTGTATGCAAGACAAGTTTTAGCCAACATCCGTCTGAAAAAATCCATGGATTTTGTTGTTGGAATGTCCTATCGTGTGTACACGGCATTAGTGTGTGCTATGTAAATTGCCTCTAGTATTGCACTGCTGTTTCTTCTTGCTAGAGGCCTTCATTTTGTTGCAGCCCAGAGCAGTCTCTTCTTTACGAGATAAGATAAGGCACTATCCTTGTAGGTTTAACACTTTTGTGTCTCCCTGGCAGTAGAGTTTGTACTGTCACCTCTCCTGCTTTTATTTTCTACCTTCATAATCTGTCCTTCCTGGGCACAGTCTGTGTCATTCCTGCTGCTTACTCCCCCTCAGCAGCATCAAATCTTTAGGCTGTCAGCTGATCTGCCTCTAGTGACTCACTGATTTTTGACACAATTCTCGGAATACAAGACAACAGAGGCTGTGCAGAGCAAGGTGAGACAGTGCTTTACCAAATTTTACACAGCAGGCACTTATTTTTAATGTTTTACATACAGTTGTGCTCATAAGTTTACATACCCTGGCAGAATTTATGATTTCTTGGCCATTTTTCAGAGAATATGAATAACAAAAAACATTTCTTTCACTCATGGTTAGTGTTTGGCTGAAGCCATTTATTATCAATCAACTGTGTTTATCCAAGGAATTGAGAATACCAGTCAGCAGTGTTCAAACTCTAATCAAGAAGTGGAAAATGAGGGGTTTATCAGGAACCATAAATCAGACCGAGACAGAAGTATATGTAAATCACACTTGTTTATTAATAATAATAATAATGTAAACAGAGTAAGCATAGTCAAAACAAGCCAGAGTTCAGTAACCGGATCGGGCAGTCAGCCAAGCAAATGTCAGAGAGCCAGAGATAAAAAAAGCAGCCACGAGGGCCTCATTGTTCCAAGCAACCTCTGCTGCCAGAGTACGGAATTCAATAGTGTAGTCGGCAACAGTTCTCGTACTCTGTGTGATGGACATGAGGCACTTGGCAGCAGAAGCGGAGCGTGCGGGAACATCAAATACCCTTTTAAAGGAGGCCACAAACACAGAGTAACTCAGGACGACAGGTTTTTGCGTCTCCCATAGAGGGTTTGCCCAGGCCAAGGCTCTCTCAGAAACCAAAGATATCTACTATCAGGAACCATGAATCAGACCAAGACAGAAGTATAGTTAAATCACACTTGTTTAATAATAATAATAATAATAGTAATAATGTAAACAGAGTAAGCGTAGTCAAAACAGGCCAGAGTTCAGTAACCGGATCTGGTAGTCAGCCAAGCAAATGTCAGAGAGCCAGAGATAAACGTAGTAGTACAGCAAGCAGGTTTACGAGCCAGAAGGAATGTCAGCCGAGCACGTCTTCAACAGGAGCGCAGGAGAAAGACTCTGTGATGTTGACAAAGGCGAAGGCAAAGATCAAATGAGCTGGACGACTTTAAGTAAGCAGAACTGATGAGCAGAATCAACAACAGCTGAGTAACTGTGGAGAGAGAAGGGAGCTGGCAATTAACCAACAGCTGAGCGGCCAGCTCAGAGAAGGAAGGGCTGAGCCCAGCCCTAACAGTACCCCCTCCTCAAAGACCCCTCCCCCTCAGAGGACCACCAGGCTTGAGGGGAAAACATCTATGGAAATCACAGAGGAGGACAGGGGCATGTACTATGAGGATGAGACCCAAGAGCGTTCCTCTGGACCATACCCCTTCCAATGCACCAGGTACTGTATGTGCCCACGAAACCTACGGGAGTCAACAATGGATTGTACTTCATACTCCTCATGGTTCTCAACCTGTATTGTGTGAGGAAGTGGCACCGAGGTGGTAAAGTGATTGCAGACCAAAGGTTTCAATAAGGAGACATGAAACATATTTGAGATGCGCATACTAGGAGGAAGGTCCAAGGCATAAGCCACTGGGTTAATCCTGCGAAGGATACGGAAAGGCCCAATAAACCGAGGTGTGAACTTCAAAGAAGGAACATGAAGTCACAGGTTGTGAGACGACAGCCAGACTCTGTCCCCAACCTGGTAGGAAGGTGCAGGCAGGCGTCTGCAGTCAGCATGGAGTCTGTACCTATCGTTAGCATGTTGCAAAGCCTCCTGAACTTGTGCACAAGTGGAACGAAGACCACGGAGATGCTTCTCTAATGCAGGAATACTCTGCGGAACAAACGAGTCAGGCAACATGGAAGGTTGGAAACCATAATTCACCATAAACCCGGACAATCGGGAAGCAGAATTCAAGGCACTGTTGTGAGCAAACTCTGCCCACGGAAATAGGTGTGACCAGTTGTTATGATGGTCAGAAATATAGCAACGTAAGAATTGCTCCAAGGACTGATTGGCTCGTTCTGCGGCCCCATTAGACTGTGGGTGATACGCAGAGGAGAAAGCAAGCTGAATTCCCAACTGTGCACAAAAGGCTCACCAGAACCGGGAGACAAACTAACGACCCCTGTCTGAGACAATCACCTTGGGTAGCCCATGTAAGCGAAATATCTCCCGAGCAAGAATTGAAGGCAGTTCCTTAGAAGTGGGCAACTTCTTAAGTGGAATACAATGACACATCTTTGAGAACCGGTCAACCACCATAAGGATAACAGTGTTGCCTTGGGAGTTGGGTAACTCCACAATGAAATCCATAGACAGGTGGGTCCAGGGCCTCTCTCCATTGGGTATGGGTTGTCGGAGGCCCACTAGAAGGTGTCGTGGAGTCTTACTGTGAACACACATGGAACAGGCAGCTACAAAGGCAGTTACATCAGCCCATAGACTAGGCCACCAGGATAGTTGGGAAATGGCCCAAATGAGTTGATTCTTCCCAGGGTGGCCAGCAGCCTTGGGAGAATGGTAAGTCTGGAGCACGGCAGTATGGAGACTCTCTGGGACAAAGCAGCAGTCACAAGTTTTCTCAGGAGGAGCATGGACCTGAGCAGCACCCAAAGGAGAAGTAAGACTGGTGCGAACCATAGCCAGAATACAATCAGGAGGAATCACAGGAACCGGAACCGACTCCAACTTGGAAGTGGAGGAAAATTGTCGTGATAAGGCGTCAGCCCTTACATTCTTTGTACCGGGTAATAATGAGACAATGTAATTAAAACTCGACAAGAAAAGAGCCCATCGCGCCCTTCGGGGAGAGAGGCGCTTAGCCTCAGACAAGAATGTGAGATTCTTATGGTCAGTAAGAATGAGAACCGGCACAGTGGTACCTTCAAGGAGATGTCTACATTCCTTCAGGGCTAAAACGATCGCCAACAGCTCTCTGTCACAAATCTCATAATTGAACTCTGCAGGTGACAATTTCTTGGAAAAGTAGCCACACGGATGCATAGCGCACTCAGAGTTAGGACGTTGAGACAGAAGGGCGCCAACTTCAGTCTCAGCAGCATCAACTTCTAGGATAAAAGGCAATGTAGGATCAGGATGTGCAAACACAGGAGCAGAAACAAAGGCAGCCTTGAGACTCTCAAAGGCCTTAATGGACTCCGGAGACCAACTCTGTGGGTTACTGTCCTTTCTGGTCATATCAATCAGGGGCTTGACCAGAGACGAGAAGTTATGAATAAACTTCCGATAATAGTTGGGAAAGCCCAGGAAACGCTGCAGAGGACGTTAACCCACGGGTCGGGCCACTGTAGGACTGCCGAAAGTTTCTCTGGGTCCTTTGAAAAACCAGTAGTGGAAATGATATAGCCCAGGAATATAACCTGTTCATGATGAAACTCGTACTTCTCCAGTTTACAATAGAGATTGTTTTCTCTTAGTTTCTGAATGACAGACACCTGTGTGGTGGCTCTCCAGGGACTTGGAAAATATAAGGATATCATCGAGATAAACCACCACACATAACTGCAACAAATCTCAGAGGACATCGTTAATAAATTCCTGGAAAACTGCCGGAGCATTACAAAGGCCAGAAGGCATTACGAGTAACTCATAATGACCTGTTCTGGTATTAAATGCAGTTTTCCACTCGTCGCCCTCCTTAATCCGCATGAGATTGTATGCCCCTCTCAAATTAAGCTTCGTGAAAGCCGTTGCTCCCTTGAGGCGGTCAAATAACTCTGTAATCAACGGAATCGGTTAGGCATTCTTAATCGTGAAACGATTGAGACCCCTATAATCAATACAAGGTCTCAGTTCACCACTCTTCTTCTTCACAAAGAAGAAACCAGCACCAGCAGGAGATGAAGATTTGCGGATGAAACCTTGAGAAAGTGCGTCTGCAACATATTCCTCCATGGCCTTATCCTCCAAGACCAACAAAGGGTAAACCCGGCCACTAGGGTGTATGGCACCAGGTTGAAGGTCAATTGCGCAATCATAAGGACGGTGTGGAGGCAAACTACTGGCTTGACCTTTGTCAAAGACATCGCTACAATCACGGTACTCCTCCGGCAGGGAGGAGAGTGAAGAGGTGCACAGGACCTTGGCTACCTTCTGGAAGCATGTCTCACTGCATTGTGGTGACCAGGAGAGAACCTCAGCATGGAGCCAATCAAAAGAGGGGTTGTGCGTCTGTAACCAAGGATAACCAATAGCCAGTGGAAACCTTATCTCATAGTGAAGAGCTTCAATGGCAAGTGGAGTGTCACTCAGCTGCAGTGACATCGAGTGCTGCGATACAAAGGCAGCATCAATGAACAGGCCTTCAGCCCCTGAGTCAATTAGAGCCTGTATCTCGATGGACGACTCAGTCCAAGAAAGGGTGACTGAAACCAGGGGCTTATCCTTCTGGATAACTGGGGATGAAACAACACCACCTAAGGTCTGTCCATGACAGGACCTCAAGGTTCGGGTGTTCCCTGGATGGGTAGGACAAGACTTCAAAAAGTGACCTGCCTGGCCACAATAAAGGCACAATCTCTCCCTCCTCCTAAAGGCTTTCTCATCCGCAGAGAGACGCGTGAAGCCCAAGTGCATGGGTTCATCTTTACTGACAGACTCGGTACCAGGAGGCATGGGAGGTGAAATTGGCACGGGTGGGACTGCAAAGCTTGGAGGCAAACATACAGGAGGCTTCCGCAAGCACTCCTTAAAAGAGAGTCTTTCTCTGAGTCTGGAGTCAATGAGGATGGCAAACGTGATCAACCTCTTCAGCTCAGTGCGTATATCTCGGGCCGCTATCTCATCCTTGATGGAATCCGAGAGACTATGAGAAAAAGCAGCCACGAGGGCCTCATTGTTCCAAGCAACCTCTGCTGCCAGAGTACGGAATTCAATAGTGTAGTCGGCAACAGTTCTCGTACTCTGTGTGATGGACATGAGGCACTTGGCAGCAGAAGCGGAGCGTGCGGGAACATCAAATACCCTTTTAAAGGAGGCCACAAACACAGAGTAACTCAGGACGACAGGTTTTTGCGTCTCCCATAGAGGGTTTGCCCAGGCCAAGGCTCTCTCAGAAACCAAAGATATCTACTATCAGGAACCATGAATCAGATCAAGACAGAAGTATAGTTAAATCACACTTGTTTAATAATAATAATAATAATAATAATAATAGTAATAATGTAAACAGAGTAAGCGTAGTCAAAACAGGCCAGAGTTCAGTAACCGGATCTGGTAGTCAGACAAGCAAATGTCAGAGAGCCAGAGATAAACGTAGTAGTACAGCAAGCAGGTTTACGAGCCAGAAGGAATGTCAGCCGAGCACGTCTTCAACAGGAGCGCAGGAGAAAGACTCTGTGATGTTGACAAAGGCGAAGGCAAAGATCAAATGAGCTGGACGACTTTAAGTAAGCAGAACTGATGAGCAGAATCAACAACAGCTGGGTAACTGTGGAGAGAGAAGGGAGCTGGCAATTAACTGACAGCTGAGCAGCCAGATCAGAGAAGGAAGGGCTGAGCCCAGCCCTGATAGGGTTCTGTTGAACCCAAACCACAGTTAGGTAGACCAACTACAATTTCAGCTACAACTGCCAGGAAAATTGTTTGGAAAAGCAAAAAAAACCCCACAAATAACTTCAGGTGAAATACAGGACTCTCTGAAAACATGTGGTGTGGCTGTTTCAAGATGCACAATAAGGAGGCACTGGAGAAATGGTTCGTAAAAAATAAGCAAACAAAGCAATCCTCATAGCGTGAACCTGTTTTAAAGTTTTATTTCCAACCAACAGAACCCCCCTTTTAAAATTTACACTTACAAACTGTCAAAAATAAATAAGCATTCCATGGTATAACCATCTGGTCTGTACAGCAAAGCCCGATACTCTCTCACTGTTCCAGAGATATTGCGTCCTAGACGCGTTTCTTCATTACGTCTTTCTCAATAGGCGTCACACCTATTGAGAAAGATGTAATGATGAAAGGCGTCTAGGCGTGACCAGACGGCTTGTTGTACCTGTCAGCTGCTACGATCTCCACCCGGGGCATCACCGCGGACGCAATATCTCTGGAACGGTGAGAGTGTATCGGGCTTTGCTGTACAGACCAGATGGTTATACCATGAAATGCTTATTTATTTTTGACAGTTTGTAAGTGTATATTTTAAAAGGGGGGTTCTGTTGGCTGGAAATAAAACTTTAAAACAGGTTCACGCTATAAGGATTGTTTTGTTTCCTTATGTTACGAGCCATTTCTCCAGCAATGAGTCATTAAGTGGAAATCCTATGTGACTGAAGATATATGTCAGGAGTGATGCACTAACCCTTTATGAGTATCGATAAGGATTTAAAGAAGTGTGGTTAATGTTTGCACAACATCGATCTTTACATATCAAAGCTGTTTTATTAAGATCCATTTGAGGGGAGCGGTGTCGAGTGGTGCAGTGAAGTCCTGTCACCTCTTCTGACAAAATCCCATATGAACACTGTATAGGAATTTTAAAATTTTGTTTTTCATGCTTGTTTGGGCTTGTCCTTCGTAGGGCACCTTACCACAATTTGGTGTTTTTCCTATCACCTTCAAGCACTGCTTTAACCTATCAATTACATGTTATGAATTTCTAGGGCTGTTGGTTTTCATTACTACACAAATGCCACAAAGTATCCCGCTTACAATATGCCAAAAAGCACCGAGACAGGCCTTAAACCTTCTGGCACAAAGTCATTTGGAGTGATGAGACCAAAATTGAGCTTTTTGAAAGGTACACCATTCCTACTGTGAAATGTGGAGGTGGATCGCTGATGTTTTGGGGATGTGTGAGCTACAAAGGCACAGGAAATTTGGTCAAAATTGATGGCAAGATGAATGCAGTATGTTATCAAAAAATACTGGAGAAACATTTGCATTCAACAGCGAGGAAGCTGCACATGGGACGTACTTGGACATTCCAACATGACAATGATCCAAAACACAAGGCCAAGTCCACCTGTCATTGGCTACAGCAGAATAAAGTGAAGGTTCTGGAGGGGCCATCTCTGTCTTCTGACCTCAATATCATTGAGCCACTCTGGGGAGTTCTCAAATGTGCAGTTCATGCAAGACAGCCCAAGAATTTACAGGAATTTGAGGCTTTTTGCCAAAAGGAATGGGTAGCTTTACCATCAAAGAAGATAAAGAGCTTCATCCAAAAATACCACAAAAGACTTCAAGCTGTCATTGATGTTAAAGGGGGCAATACACAGTATTAAGAACTGAGGTATGTAAACTTTTGATCAGGGTAATTTGGGTAGTTTTTGTTGTGATTGTAATTTAAAAAGAGTGAACACAGTTGATTGAAAATAAATGGCTTCAACACTAACCATGAGTGAAAGAACAGTTTTTGTGTTATCATTCATGCTTTCTGAAAAATGGCCAATAAATCATAATTTCTGCCAGGCTATGTAAACTTATGGGCACAACTGTAGCTATACCTGCACAAGGGGTCAGCGTGAAGTGATCTATAAGGACTTAATTTTATAACTAAAGTTCCACTTTAATATTATTAGTAGCTCATCTGTACTGTTTTTCTTCAGCGCAGTTAGTTTATTCTTCTAAAATCTCCACACATATCGTAGTGCAGTATTCTTCAACTTCATTCCTCGTGTTCCCACAGTAGGTCAGTTTTTCAAGATGTTCTTCATGTTGCGCAGGAAATTTATTTTGTGTTTCTTGATCAGTAATTACTGCAACAGTTCTTTGTGAGCTACAGCATTAGGCTTTTATAGGTTAAATGTTATTGTTTGTTTTAAAAACGCTAACTAAACCTATGTTTTCTTAAGTGGTAAAATAAATTAAATTGCTATTTTATGGTTGGCAAATATTCTTTCTGAATATTTAATGCATCTTGCTTTTCTATGCTTTTTTGTACAAAACTGCTTTTTACCACTGAAAAAAACTAGGAAGATATTACCTTTGATGTTGTCGGGAGAAACTTTTGTAATTGAAAGACATTACTCTTCAATGACCATTACTTTTTATTACAGTCTAGCAAATGTAGAGTTGTAAAAAAAATATTTTTTCAAGCTGAGGGAATATAGATGTAAACTGGTGCACTGGAGTCATTGTAACATGTAGAAATCTGTCATGAAATATTTGCAGGGTATATATTGTATTTTGTCAAATATATATACTCTTGTCATACATTTTAAATAAATGTTCACCCTGCCAGTCACCTTTCCTTAAATATTTGATGACTGCATTCTCATAGATATAAAGAAATAATTAAACTAACCAATTTAAATTATATTGCTTCAGCAAAACTATTTTATATGCTGTAGTTTATGTGCAATCATGAAAAAAGAAAAATGGGCATTTGGCTGTTGATTGCAAAGCTTTCAAGGGGATACAGACCCTGCATGTATTTTCTGTATGTATATGTGTGTGTGTGTGTGTTGGTTTAAGGGCTTACTTTCACTTTTAAATTTGACAGCAGAACAATGGAAAAATATCCCCTCCTGGGGTTATGTAGGCACCCTCAGAACACTATAGTCTCCTGGCTGGTAGTCTCTCACTGAGTCTCAATGGGGTTGATATACTAAAGGCAAATAGGCTGATTGTGGTGAAAATTCACTCTGCAAAGAATATGTGCCAACTTTCTCAGAATTATTTTATATTTTGTGTTTAGAACCTCCTTAAGGAAGAGCTGCTAAAATAAACGTAATCCCTATCTGGATGACATTTAATTTGCTAAAGAACTGTGTATCATAACCAACTGACATGTTTTATTTTTCATAAAACATTGTTATTACCTTATTTTCACCTAATCAGCCATTTCCTGTCTACATGCACTCCCTTTAGTGTTGGCTGCAAATCATTACTCTGAACGGGGTTCCTGAAAGTGACAACAATAGACCATGCTTATGCAATTTGTGACTCCATCAAGGGTGAATGTGATAAAGTGAAAGAACTGGAGCATAAATGAGAGACAGTTGCCAGAACAGGAAGAGCCTAAACAATGACCTTTATGCAAGGATCACCAGGTATTTTAATGAAAGCTGTAGATCTTAAATGGTTAAAAAGTTTTATTATAACATTCCCAAGTTAAATGAGATTTTAATGATTAGGTTTGGATCTACTTTAAGACAATTTGATATTTATAATTTTTTTTTAGTATTCATGAGATGATTACTATTTAAGCATTCCTCAATTTACCATACAGTCATATACTGTAAATAGTGCTACAATATAAAAAATATATTAACATTATGCTACTAACAGAGAGAGCAAGAAGAGTTCATTTGCTTGCATAGAAACAAAATACAAGGTTAAACGTTTGACTAAACAATAAAGCTTGATTGTCTTGCAAATAACTGCCAAATAATCACTTTCATTCTACCTTGTTATCTTTAGATGATCTTATTACATATTCCAATGCTTGAGCAGCTTCAACAATACACAGTGAAGGCTTGATCAATATATCTCCATAGCTACCTTATACTCTACTGCTGATTCTCCTCTGTGCCTTTCTAGTGCTTTGTAGATATAATCTGCTCAAAATAAATAAATAAACAGACATTCTATAAGGGGCTGTTTGTACTCTCTGAGAGCAAAGGTGATTTTGCTGTTTCTGAAAACTCAGCCTTATTATATATCCTGTGTTAGCAGTTGCATTCTAATGCCAAGACAACAAATATCTGCTGCTTATCTTTAAACCGCAGGCTGAAAATGTGAATGAAATTTTCTCACCTTTAATTTACCAGCACATATAGTCTTCCTGTTACAGGTAAACATTTACATACACATGATAAAATTGCCAGTCTATTTAGGAAGCCGTATTATATTGCTCATATGATTTCCTTCTGATACTGAATTTTTTGTAAACTTTTGGCTATATTTAAAGTGGAGGGCCACCCTAAAATAAAAAATTGCATCTAAAATCTTAAAAAAATTAAAAGAAAAACATTTGAAAAAAAGAAAATTTTAACTTACCTGAAACCCTTGTTGCTAGGCAGTCATCCAAATCTGCCTCTTCCTATTCCGCGCCGCTTCCTCCTCTTCGGCGAGTGGCCCCCGTTGCCTTCTGGGAACTGTGTGTTTCCCAGAAAACCATGGGGCCATTTACAAAGCGCCGCTCGACTCTCGCATGCACAGTAAGAAACGGGCAGTGAAGCCTCAAGGCTCCACTGTCTGTTTCCCCTCGTTAAGATGGAGGCGCCAGCGGCCGATCTGATGGACAGATTGGCCTTGGGGGGCCGACATCGCAGGCTCGCTGGACAGGTAAGTGTCCTTATTAAAAGTCAGCAGCTACAGAGTTTGTAGCTGCTGACTTTTAAAAAAAAAATATTGCTGCTGGAACCCCCCTTTCAATATAATTGCTTTTATAGGGAGAAAGTCTCTCGCTGACTTCAATATACCAACAGTTTGGGTATTTACCCTCTTTACATACAGCAGGTAAAATAAGTATTGAGCACGTCACCATTCTATTTCTAAAGGTGCTATTGACATTAAATTTTCATCACGTGTCAGTAACA
This sequence comes from Aquarana catesbeiana, assembly GCF_042186555.1. Lineage (NCBI taxonomy): Eukaryota > Metazoa > Chordata > Amphibia > Anura > Ranidae > Aquarana > Aquarana catesbeiana. The sequence continues at coordinate 498,723,002 of NC_133327.1, read as the reverse complement.
ACCCATGCAATCTATACATGCACAGAAACCAAAACAAATAAGTTCAGAAATTAAGTTATGTGTAATAAAACGGAATGACACAGGGAAAAATATACATACAGCAATAGGTACAGAATGGAGAAAGTATTCCTAAATCAAGTTAATGCATGGAAATTATCAAAAGTTCATTAACACAATTATAAAATTGTGTTTGCTGTAGCAAATTGGATCATGCTTTGCTGGGGTTTTTCGCCTTCCTCTGGATCAACTGTGGGTATAGGATTGTGTATATGGGATTGTATGTTTTTTTTTATTATTATTATTTGGTTGAACTAGATGGACTTGTGTCTTTTTTCAACCTGACTAACTGTGTAAAAAATGTGATCACACAAAAAAAATAGACAATACACCATAGCTCATAAAAATACTTAAACGAAAATCCCAGATCATAAAGGGAATACCAACAACAAAACAGTAAACTGCATCTGTAATAAACACACTGGTGGAAAGGGTTTTGTCAGCAATGTCTACAGAAGTCAAGGGCACTTTCAGGCTCAGTAATGTGATTTAGGATATATCTAAGATGTAAAAGAATATCAGATCTGAACTAGAGAGAAAATATGGATATACGGGCTAGGGTAGAAGTGAAGGCATACATCAGGGATGCAAAAAAAATTACCCAGTCAGAGGTAGATAAACAATGAATGTATATTGTGGCTTAACACATACTAATAGAAATTAAATCGGTTCCACTCTCCGGACACTCCTCTGCTGCTATAGAATCAGATTGCAGATTGCAACATCTGATTGTTCGGTCATCCAATGCTCCAGAATTAGAACTACAGCTATGTGCCCTTCTAACCCAGTTGTGATAGCTCAGAACAAACACCAGGCAGGCTGTATGTAAGTTCAAACAGGAATCTCCTTTATTGACAGGAATACAGACTCTTTTATACAGTAAAAGAGGAGGTGTATACCCCCTGCTCATATTACTCTAACAATACACCTGTAACCTAGCAAAAGGGAGGTCCTAGTACTGAAGTACCTAATATACAGGGTGACTCTGTAGGTACTTAAAGGTCACTTGTGCCAACGTCCCCGATAATGTATTAGAAGCATCAAGGGACTAAAAATTGGGACTTTTAAGGCACAAGTATAATGGACTACAAAAGATATTTTGCTAACCTAGTCCCCCTCTCTTCATCCCTCTTCCCTTCCTCCTTTCCTCTCTCCTTTCCTATTCCCTTTCCCTTCTTTCCTTCCCTCCCTTGTTTCTTTCTTTTTTTTCCCCCCCCTTTGTTTGTATGTACGATCTCTTCCTCCTTTCTCTTTAGCCCTGCGTTTAAGTATTTTATCCCTTGACCACGCATTACCGTCACCCTTTGCATATTTACTCATATGTCCAATTTTTTTTTTTTCTTCTTTCTCTTTTTTTTTTTTGGCCACTTCAGTTACCTTGATTCAGAGACATCTTTCAGATTGATGGTCATATTTGTCTCTTGTCGAGTGACATCATTGTGGCCATTCAGTCTTTTCTCTTAATTTATATTTTCAGTGTGTAAAATTTACAATTGTACAAAAATATGTCATAGTGAAAACGGGAAGACTTCTTCCCTAGGCCTTTTCCAAATTACCCAAACTAGTGAACCCCCCCCCCGCCCCCCATCCCCCCATCCCCCCATTGACCTACGCTCATTGTTCCGATGCACACCTTGTGTCTAGCTATTATTCCTTCTCCCCTTTCTCCCTCAGCTTCGGGTCTCTGGCTATGGTGCACCATCTCTACCCCAGTAAGAGGGTGATTGCCCTCAGTACTAAGGTAGCACTGGAAAGGAGGATGGCATTGCTTGGATCCATGGGTTCCATAGTTTCGTGAACGTTTTGTAACTGCCTAGCCTTATGTAAAATGTCCTTTCACTCCGTATTATGGAGTTAACCGTCCCGGCCCAGGCTTCCGGGTTTGGAGGTGTGCTTGATTGCCATGCTTGTGCAATTAATTTTCTAGCTTGAAACAAGCATCTTACTATCGCTATGGCTGTATTTCTATCCCTCAGAGCACTACTGGCATACCCCAGCACACAGATTTTGGGGTCGAGCACTAAGTTCACCCTAAACGTAGCGTTTATTTTCTTTATAATCTCAGTCCAGTACCTTGCTAGTTTTGGGCACCTCCAAACCATATGAATTAGGTCACCTGTTCCTCTGCATCTAGGGCACTCGTCGTTAGTTCTACGGCCAAACATAAACAGCCTTTTTGGTGTATAGTAAGATCTGTGTAGCAGCATCAAGTGGGAGACTTTTTGTGAAGGAGAGACCGATACCTCTGGTCCAAACTCGAGAATCCTCTCCCATTGCTCGTCCGTTATCTCCCCCACGTCGGCTGCCCATTTACCCCTTCCTCCTAATAGGCCTGCCTTCGTGTTTCCTCTCTTTATTAGTTGGGAGTATATCTCTGAGATTAAGCCTTTAGTAGTCTCTGATTTAATTATTGTTTGTAGGAGTGGGGTCCTACACCATACTGGGGGTTGCCTACTGAATTGTTTGCTAAGAGCGTGCCTGATCTGCAGGTAACTATAGAATGCCTGGTTTGGCATCCCATACTCGCGTCTTAGGTCCTCAAAGGATTTCAAAGTATCCCCTTTGTATAATTGTATCAACCGGTTTATCCCACAACTTTCCCACGATCTATTCCTATCTACAGTTGATAATTCATGCAAACACTTATTATTCCATAGTGGCGCATGTTCTGTTATTCCTTTATACCCCATTGTTTTCTTAGCTGCCTGCCAGACCCTGGTGATCATTTTAAATGTCGGAATTTCTCCTTGTAGCGAGTCTGCCTCCAGTGCTCCCACTAGTGAACTGTGTGGATTCCCCTGTAGAATGATTTTAACATTATTATTTCCCCCTCTCTCAGTGGCACAACCTCCCAGTTGTTGTAGCTGGGCTGCCAGATAGTACATAAATGGCTGTGGGACCCCCAGTCCCCCCTCCGTGTCGGGTCGCTGCAGTTTTTGTAGGCCGATCCTGGCCTGCCCTTTTTTCCATATTAATTCCCTAAAAAGGGACTGGATCTTTTGGAACCACTTCCCACTAATCCAAACTGGGGAATTATGTAGTAGGTATAACAGTTGCGGCATCCAGACCATTTTTATCAGATTGGCTCGGCCCGCCACAGACAAAGGGAGTCTGCTCCAAATGTCACGTTTCCTCTTAAATTTTAATAAGAGGGGGATCAAGTTGTCCTTGATAAACGTACCGGGGTCCTTAGACAGCACCACGCCAAGGTATTTCATTTTCTCTGTAATCTTCAAGTGAGGCAGGCACGTTGGGGTAGTAATAGCCACTGAATCTACCGGTAGAAGCGACGACTTCTCCCAGTTGATAACTAATCCCGAAAACTTTCCAAAGTCCTCTACTAAATGCATCACTTTCTCCAACGAGGAAGTCGTGTCCCCCAGGAAAAATATGACATCATCTGCAAAAAGTGCTATTCTCTCTTCTCTCCCTTTTCTTTGGAATCCCTGTATTTCCGTGGATGATCTCACTGCTCCTGCTAATGGTTCCATAGCCAGCACAAACAACAAAGGAGATAAGGGACATCCCTGTCTTGTCCCTCTTTCGAGGGGGAAGCTTTCCGAGTATTCACCGTTTATCTTGAGCCTTGCCCTTGGCTGATTGTACAGAATTTTTAGCCAGCTGATAAATGTAGGACCAAATCCAAACCTCTCTAGCACCCTCCATAGGTATTCCCACTCTAGGCTATCGAAAGCCTTGGCAGCATCCAGAGACAATATGGCTCTGGATCCCACATTCTCTGTTGGTACCTGTAGGTTCAGGTAAGCTCTTCTGATGTTTGTACTGGTGGACCGGCCGGGGATAAATCCCGATTGGTCTGAGTGCACCAGTTTGTCTATACATTTATTTAGCCTGGATGCCAGCACTCTTGCGATGATCCTAACATCTGTGCACAGCAGTGATATCGGTCTGTATGATGAAACTTCCGATTGATCTTTCCCCTCCTTTGGGATCACTACTATATCAGCCTCTGACATTGATAAGGGCAACCTACCATCCCTGGTCGTCTGCTCTAGCACTTTTAGGAGCTCCGGGAGCAAGATCTCCCCATACTTCCTATAAATCTCCAGTGGTAGGCCATCCGGGCCCGGAGATTTCTGGCCTGACAGTTCTGCGACTGCCTTTTGTAGCTCCTCCAGAATCAGAGGGGAATCCATCTCGCTTCTATCCCTTTCCGAGAGCATGGGCAGATCTACTCCCTCCAGAAACCTATCCATCTCGTGCTGGTTCGAGCCCTGACGGGACCTATACAGGTCTCTATAAAATATGGAAAAAATTTCCAATACCTCAACTGGGTCCGATGTGATATTTCCAGCTGGTGTTTTAATTGAGGAGACGGTTGGTGAGAGTAAATTGGTCCTAGTTAAAAGGGCAAGCGTCCGACCTACCTTCTCTCCTTCCCCAAAATAATTTTGTCTCTGGAAGAGTCTCTTGTTCTCTATTCTTCTGTTGATTACCTCTTTATACTCTTGTTGTTTGTTAAGCCAAATCTCCTGTTTTTCTGGGGTTGGGTCTGATACGAATTGTGCTTCTGCTTCCATAGCTTCCCTACTGGCCCTCACCTCCCAGTCCCTTGATGTTTTTTTTGCCATTACGACCTGCTGGTGTAGTAGTCCTCTAAGATATGCTTTTAGGGTGTCCCACACCACTCCTACTGGTGCTGTACCTGAGTTAAATGTTACAAACTCTTTTAGCTTGTCCAATTTTAATTATGATATTAAATGTTTCTATAGACTTCCTTCTGTATGGGCTGTCCTGGACCTCTGGTCTGTGCTGTCCTTCCATCTGAGACCTTAATCTTTTATAGGGCCCTTGCCATGCCTCGCCACTAGGGGTTGGATTTTTCTATCTTCTCCAATAAAGTGGTTACTCACACTTTTGCTACAGTATACCTATTGAGAACAATTTCCAATTTTTTGTGATTTTGATATATGTTTTTCTTTGTTCTGTATGTATTTTTTTAATAGAACCTTTAGCTCCTGAAGAAGCGTTCTTTGTCAACGTGAAACATGTAGAGCAATTGGAGAATACACCACTTTGGAATACCAGACCTGCAGTGCTCCCTCAATCTTAAACTCTCTAGGGGAAGTCTACCCTTTTCTCTTACCTGCAATTTGAATATATCGTTAAGAGTATATAGAATTACATAGGAGACTGCAGGATAGGATCCTCAATGGTGTTATTACATGTGTTGTATGCCTATATCTGATGTGTTTTTTAAATGTCTATGTCCACTCCCTATCTTCTTTGTATGTTATTAATAAAATTCAACTTTTTTACATATCTTTTGTACATCTGTAACCTAATTAACCTAATTAACATGAGCTAGTTTACTAACATGACCTTTTGCCCAGACTTGTGGTCACCGAGCTTCACACAGTACATTATACATTATCATAAGTACAACCACAGGACATTTTCACAATAGCAGGAGCTAATTACAATTAACAATACAAACAGTGTTCTCCCCCCTCTTCAGCCTAGTCATCAACACTTATAGTAGGAGTAGACTGTTCGTCTCCTAGCCAGTCCTGGAGGCTAATGTGATCAGCTCATTCAATTAACATGTTGAGTTCAGAATCAAACAAACCAATAATAGTCTTTACATATATATCCTGGGAGATATTGGGGATAAATATTACTGTCCCATTTTAAGCAATCCAAGACATACCCTCCAAGTCACCATTTCCCATATGGCATACACAGGGTCCCCAGAGTCTGTGTGTCCTGGGGGACCAGGACCCGAATCCACAGTAATACCACCTCAAGGGTCCCCAGGCATACAGCTCACAAAGAGCACCATTCCCCCAAATGCCAGGGCCCACGATCGATCGGCAAGAGGCTAGCATTCAGTCCCCTCCAAAAGTCTCTCTCCCGGCTAGGTCTGTCACAATTACATATCCTTTAGCACTTGCTGTTCCTACATTGATTTACCTGTAAAAAATATAAAATACATCAAATGGGAAAAGAGATTGGACAGCACAGGTAAAGTAAGGAAGTAAGAGCACTGAAATGACAAGCCTAATTTGAAAGATACGCCTAACAAACATATTCTTAGGAGGACTTCATCCACATACCCGTCATAAGGTCTATGTGAAATAACTCCACACCTGTATTATTTGCCTTCTGTAATTTGTATTTATGTATTTACCCTTTTTTGCCGCATCCCTGATATATCTAAACAGAAGATTGAAAAAAAGGAATTGTAAAATAATTATTTTTAAAAAAGCAAACAAAGTGTAATGTGTATTTTTCCTTCACTGCCATGAATTCTGGTCCTGGATGAGGGTCAAACAATAAGTACCAATTTATATGTAATAACTGGTTCAGTGCCATCTGGATTGAGTAAAGATTTCAGCAAATGATTAAAGGAAATCTGGTCTAAGAGGTTTATTTTTAAAATACAGTAGGGAAAATAATTATTTGATCCCCTACAGATTTTGTAAGTTTGCCCACTTACAAAGACATAAAGGGTCTATAATTGTTATCATAGGTGTATTTTAAATGGTAGAAACAGAATATCTGAGAAAAATAAGGGGACTAGGGGAAAAAAGGGGGACAATGGGGACTTTATATGAAACACATCACTAGGGCAGGCTGAGTCATCAGATGTAAAAACCCGTCCTCACCTAACCTGCCTTGCACTATCCCTTCACCTTGTTCGCTTGGTGTTGTGGTGGGCTCTCTTTGTTCGTTCATTTCACCGGTCTCCCGGACACTATCTGTCTGTTTTTCCTATGTTCACTTCACTGTCACTTCACCTTGTCCCACACTTGATCCTCCACCTAGTGGTCATCCAACATTACTTGTTTTTTACCTATACGTATTTTATTTTATTTATCTACAGTTACCTTGGGTCAATGCTCTATCTTACACCACCTTGTTGGAAACCTAGGTGAACTTTTTCACTACCCATTGCTCTACGGCGTCCTGAGCTGCCTCGCCCTGCCGCCTCTTGGTTGCCTCCTCAGCTCCCGTGGGGTTGTTGTGTCCACCCCTGGTTATCTCCTACCATCATGAACTTTCCTATATATGCCCTACTACTATTATACCCTATATCTACAGGTAAGAGTGTTAGGACTAGCGGTTTTGCTTCCCCTCTTCCTGTTGTAATTAAATATTATTAATTACTACTTTATACGTTATTTTAGATATTTCCAGATAGCTGCTCCTGATGAGTGGACAAACTTCCACGAAACGCGTCGAGCAATACAACTGAACATTCATAACTTCTTGACATGTCACAACGAATATGTATCTATCATGGGCATTTTAGTGTTTTAGCCATCAGTTGGATTTTAATACAATATGAATTACGTATACACATGTGGGGTGTAATTTTGATGATGCTGCAATCTACCTATGTTACAATGTATAACATGTTACTATGCTACTATTATATGTTCTACTGCCATGTGTTACATACTTTGTACCTTATCTATTGACTATATGCGAGTATCATCTATTGCACCTTGTTTCTCATGTGGTATCAATAAATTTACATTTTTTTACATCTGATGACTCAGCCTGCCCTAGTGATGTGTTTCATATAAAGTCCCCATTGTCCCCCTTTTTTCCCCTAGTCCCCTTATTTTTCTCAGATATAATTGGATGGAGACCTGTGTACCGGATGGTCATGGTCTCATATAAAGTCCTAACCTATACCTCTTGTTTCAAGAAACAGAATATCAACCAAAAATCCAGAAAAAAACACATGATACAAATGTTATGAAATTAAGTTGCAGTTCAGTGAATAAAATAAGTACTTGATCCCCTCCCAATCAACAATAATTCCGACTCCCTCAGACTGACAACAGTATGTGTTCATGTGGTACACAGATTAGTCCTGTCAATTTAAGAAGGTGCTCCTAACGACAATTCGTGTATAAAAAACACCTGTCCACAGAATGTCTTTCTTCCATTCAAACCTCCCCATCATGGGCAACCCAAAGAACTGTCAAAGGCCGCCAGGGACAAGATTGTACACCTGCTGGAATCAGCAAGGCTGGAATCAGCAAGAAGCTTGGTGAGAAAGAGACAACTGTTGGATCGATTATTTGTTAATGAAAGAAATACAAAATAACCATCAATCGCCCTCAATTGCCCTCAGTCTGGAGCTGAGGTGAGGGATCGGCCAAGAACTACATAGGAGGAGCTTGTGAATGATCTCAGGGCAGTTGGGACCACTGTCACCAAGCAAACCATTGGTAACACAATACACTGTCATATATTGAAATCCTGTAGTGCCCACAGGGTTCCCCTCCTCAAGGAGGCACATGTACTAGCCCATCTAAAGTTTCCCAATGAACATCTAAATAATTTAGGGAAGGATTGGGAGAAAGTGCTGTGGTCAGATGAGACCAAAATTGAGCTCTTTGGCATTAACTCGACTCACCGTGTTAGGAGAAAGAAAAATGCCGACTATGACCCTAAGAACACCATACCTACAGTCAAATTTGGAGGTGTAAACATGATGCTTTGGGGCTGTTTCTCTGATAAAGGTACAGGCCAACTTTGCCGCATTGAGGGGCCAATGAACGGGGTCATGTAGTGTAAAATCTTGCATGGGAACCTTCTTCCCTTAGCCAGAGCACTGAAGATGGGTCTTCCAGCATGACAATGAACCAAAACATACCGGCAAGGCAACAATGTAGTGGCTCAAGAAGAATACATTAAGGTCATGGAGTGACCTAGCCAGCCTCCAGACCTTAATCCTATAGAAAATTTATGAAGGGAGCTGAAACTGCAAGTTGCCAAGGACAGGCAAGAAACCTTAAGGATTTAGAGAAGATCTGTAAAGAGTGGACCAAAATCCCTCCTGAGATGTGTGCAAACCTGGTAACTAACTACAAGAAACATCTTACCTCTGTGCTTGCCAACAAGGGTTTCTCCACCAAGTACTAAGTCATGTTTTGCTTGGGGATTAAATACTTATTTTACTCACTGAACTGAAACCTAATTTATAACATTTGTATTGTGTGTTTTTTCTGGATTTTTGGTTGATATTCTGTCTCTATCATTTAACCTGTGATAAAAATTATAGACCCTTCATTTCTTTATAAGAGGGCAAATTTACAAAATCTGCAGGCGATTAAATACCGTAATTATTTTGCCCACTGTATGCTCCTACATTCTAAAGAACAACTTTACAGATCAGATGTTTCGACTTCACCTACTGCATACTTTTTCTGGACAGCAACAGAACATATGTGAATGAGTGACTGCTATGAGATTTTTCCCTGCTTCATTACAAAAAAAAAAACCTCCAAGTCCTATTTTTTAGAAAACGTCATTTATTGTATTTTCCAAAGATAAAAATAATACTGAATATATTGCTTTAATTCAATGTATTTGTTATAAAGTAACAGTAATACAGAATCCACATCCTACACAGATACTATTACATCTGCAAGGCTGTGCATTTTTTTTTATTGCAAATGTCATTTTACGCAAACACTGTGCATTTGTGTTGCCTGGCATCATTTAAATGGAAAGTTTTGGGTGATATCACTTTATAGAGTTCATCTCATATTTGGCACAGCTGGTAATTAGCTGCCATCCACGGTGATTAGGATTTGCAGAAGTGTGAAATGATCTTTCTGCACTTGTCTTATTTTGAGGTAATACATTATAAAGTCCCTTAAGATAAATAATAGGCTTTCCAGAGCACAAGCTGAATTTGCTTTGCATTTCCTGTGCAAAGAAAATACGTATTAGGTTTTACAGTGTATATATGTACATTTTTGCTGTCTTTTGTTTTTATAATTTTTATATTGTAACATTGCTGCATATTTTATTTCTTTTTTATTGTTCAAGAGATTTCCTTATGGAAAAAAGACAAGTTTTACACCAGACATTAGGATGTAACTCATTTCTATTTGATGAGATGGGCTCTAAGCACCTCATATTTGCACATTAGGGCCCTTCTCCAGGGCTGGCAGGCCCAGGTTTGCTGTTGTCCCTTCGTCTATCACCATCTTCCTTTCGACTTCTTCCAGGCCCAGTATCTTCAGCCATTGGACAGTCAAGGATATTGTAATACCTGCTCATGTAGGCAGAAGTTACATCATCCCCAGCACCCAGGTCTATTCATGGAATTAAATAAATCCCTGGAATAAGCCAGGTGTGCACACTGCAATGCACATGCACCACGAACAGTGTACACATAATGATGAATAGGTCAGCCAGAGGAAGACATTTTTTGGCAGAATAGACATTGTATGTCTTCTTTGCCACAAAAAAAACCTACATTATTTTATGTTCCAATGGTTTTTATTAAGTGTTTTGGTAAAACAATAAAGAACAGTCAGTAAAACAGCAAACAATCTTTGCTTGCTCCGCTTGTGTCAAATAAACAGATAAACAAAAGAACAGACAAACAAACAAATGTGGGGTTTAATGCAGACAAGTGAAGATCCGACACGCAGGTTAGGTCTGTTATGTGCCCCCCCCCCCCCAACATATTTTAACTAGAATGTGAGACAGGACAGTAACCAGTGCTAAGATACTGTCAGAACGTTTAAACTACGTGTGCTCTGCGATGCAATCATTCTATCAGCCACCCAGTGCATTGTGTGTATGCAAGACAACATGGTCCCTGTTATACATCATTGCTAAGGTAAAACCACTGCAAGTTAGTCCAGATGGCATAGTTACGTAATAAGTAAGAATCTTTCAGCAATTGTTTGTTAGAACTGTCCCCTGTAGGGGACCCTATTCCCAGCAATATACCCAGGAGTATCCGGGTTAACCAAAGAGAGGAGAAGTGAGAAAATCATAGAAACACAATGCTAGAGGTAAGTATGAAATAAAGATATTGTAGAAAAGAAGGAGGGGGGGCGTGGCCAAGAGCAGTATGTGAACAGATGTGTTTCACAGAGCTCCCGCATAAGATCCATTTACCCTACTCCTGGCTGGAATAACCACACGATTGTCCTCCACACACCTGCCACATCTACAGCAGACACCCTGGAGACCGTGGGCATTCGATCTAGCGGTATGGTGACACACAAACAGAAGGGAGACGGCATGCAGCCTGTTCCCCAACATGGCGCCGAGGGGGCTTTCTCCCAGCTCTCACGAGGTGATGCACAGAAAGGAGCTGTTAAGCTTCCCAAAACCCCTAAAGCCCTGGGAAAAAACCCCCCGGGACATGCTGTATTATGCCCAGAAGCTAACTGAGGCAGCCGAGCAGCCCATAGAGGAGGACTTAGAAAACACCCCAGCTATCTTCCATGCTGCCCAGGAAGATACACAAATCACACAGGGCCCCCCTGGTTCCACTGACCAGGAGATTGCTGACACAGGCAAGGGAAAAGGGGGAAGATGATGCAGATCAACCCACACTGGCTGAAGTACTTAAAGCCATCCACAAGTGCACAGCATCAGTTGATATGCTCAAGGAACACTTTGGAGGCTTAAAAGAGGAAGTGGGGCTGATTCACCATGATCTGTAAAAAATAAGAAAAAGCACTACAGCAGCGGAGGGTCGCATAAGTGACATGGAGGCTAGGTTACCACCATTGACGAGGGAGCTACAATCCACAGCGCGCATTGCTCCACTGAACTTAAACACTTAAGGACCAAGCCTCTTTCTGAGATTTGGTGTTTACAAGTTGAAAACATTTTTTTGCTAGAAAAATACTTAGATCCCACAAACATTATATATTTTTTTCTAACACCCTAGAGAATAAAATGGTGGTCATTGCAATACTTTTTGTCACACCGTATTTGCACAGCGGTCTTACAAGCGCACTTTTTGGGGAAAAAAATCACTTTTTTGAATAAAAAAATAGGTCAGCAGTAAAGTTAGCCCAATTTTTTTTCATCTTGTAAAAGATGATGTTACTCCGAGTAAATTGATACCCAACATGTCATGCTTCAAAGTTGCGCCCCCTTGGGGAATGGCGACAAACTTTTACTCTTAAAAATCTCCATAGGTGATGTTTAAAAAATTCTACAGGCTGCATGTTTTGAGTTACAGAGGTGGTCTAGGGCTAGAATTATTTCTCTCACTCTAAAAATCATAGCGATACCTCACATGTGTGGTTTGAACACCGTTTTCATATGCGGGCGCTACTCATGTATGCGTTCGCTTCTGCACGCAAGCTTGGTGGGATGGGGCGCATTTAAAGAATGTTTTTATTATTATTATGTATTTTACCTTTTATTTTTAATTTTTACATTATTCTTTTTAAAAAAATTGTGTCACTTTTATTCCTATTACAAGGAATGTAAACATCCCTTGTAATAGAAAAAAAGCATGACAGGACCTCTTAAATATGAGATCTAAGGTCAAAAAGACCTCAGATCTCATATTTACACTAAAATGCAATTAAAAAAAAAATTATGTCATTTGAAAAAAAAAAAAGTCCCTTTAAGAGGTGTGGGCAAAAGTGACGTTTTGACGTTGCTTCCACCCTGCAATGATATGGAGACAGGTGGGGGCCATCTTCCCCTCACACCCGGAGAGCGGCGGATGCCCTCTCCCGCCGCCGATAAAAGTAATCTTGTGGTGAATCCACTGCGCAGACCACATTTATCTTGAAGCGGACCGCCCCCTGAAGAAGAGGATACCGGGGTTATGGCAGCTATCTGCTGCCATAACAACGATATTCCTCTTCAAAGTAGCGACGTAAAATGACGGCGGGCGGTCCATAAGTGGTTAAAACAGATGGTATTGAAAACTGCCTTAGGCGGAATAATGTCTGGATAGTGGGGCTCCCCGAGAAGGTGGAGGGATGGGACCCCACTGAATTTGTGGAACAATAGCTGCTGGATACATTAGGAAAGAAGGCGTTCACTCCATTGTGCTCGGTGGAACGGGCTCACAGTGTTCCACTTAGGCCTCTCCGGCCTGGTCACTCACCCCGCACTATGCTGGCCAGACTTCTCAATTTGAAAGATAAGGAGATAGTGGTTTGTCTGGCCAGAGAACGCCACAACATCCAGTTTAACAGCACCCGGATCTCCTTCTATCCTGACTACTCGGCAGAAGTGCAACTCCGCAGGGCGAAATTTACAGAGTTCACGAAAAGGCTCCAGCTTCTCCAGGCCACTTGTTTCCTGCTAGGCTCCATATCCTGGCCAGGGGGCAAGCCCACTTCTTTGATTCAGCCATAGAGGCCTCCAACTGGCTCGATTCCAATGAGAATACACTTTGCCAAACTGGAAGAGATGTGGCGGAGGTGGATTGAGGCACAATTTTGGGCTCCATTGCCAGTTTACCATTGCCCAAGGGGTCAACGGCTGTCCTGTTACAATGCCCTCAAGAATTCTGAAAAATCGGCTGGGAGACTTTGTTATCATGTCTACACAGTGAGCAAGAATTCTCTACACGATTAGTATCTTTGGATTACAAAATAATAGCAAGCTAGTTCTTGGTTTCATGTTCTTTCGATTGTTCAGCTGGAGAATTTTGCCTCACCCCAAGCTGTTACCTCAAGTGAAGCCTGTTGCTTCTTACCGAACTGGTGCTTTACCCAACTGTAGGATCCTAGTGGAGGGCTTCCGAACCCAGGGAGCAATTCTATCTCCTTGCGGGGATACAAGCACCAAAGTTTGTCTTCTGTTATTATGTGTTCAAGTTCAGTTTAAGTGCACTTATGGTTCCAACATTATTTGCCAGAAGTCACACCACCATGTTAACCCTCTGTGGAGATACTCTGTCCCCCCAGTGTCACCCTACCCTCGGGGCTTACCTGGGCCTTTGTCCTATATTTGCTCGGCTGAGCATACGATGACTGTGCTGTTTTTGACTCGTAACCAGTTTACAATTGCTGTTATAATAATTAGGAATGATGGCTGTCCCTGTAATATCTTGGAACGTTAGGGGCATCCGAGACCCCCTTAAGCGTTCCATGGTATCCACTGCTTTCCACAAGCACCTGCCTGCCATATGTGCACTGCAGGAGACTAGTTTGATACCGGAGACGCCGTCGTGCCTGCAATTCTCTTGGGTGAGCTTGGCGTATCATTCTACTCATACCTCCTACTCCAGGGGGGTGAGCATTCTGATACATCGATCCTTGGATTTTCAGCTATTTGACAAAATGACCCTGAGGGGAGATATGTGATTCTGCTATGTAGAATATTTCAAGTTAAATGTATTTTTGCAGCAGTATATATACCGCCTCCTTTCAACTCAATGGTGCTAAGGACTCTCTTAATGTACCAGCTGGGCAGCCCTGACATCCCCCTCATACTACTTGGAGATTTTAATGGCTATCTAGATCCTGTAGTAAACACCCCCCCCCAGAACCAGGAGCTAAACACCTTAGCACTACATTACGGGAAATTTATAGAAGAAGCAGGTTGGATAGACCCATGGCAGTGCCGAAATCCAACCCAGAAGCAATTATCATGCTTCTCTAAGTCCCATTTGTCCCTGTCGAGAATTGATCTGTGCCTCTGTACCACGGCTGCCTCACCTTTTGTCCAGGATGTACAATACCTAGTAAGAGGTATATCCGACCACTCTCCCCTGGTATTTTCCCTAACTGTGGGGCCTACCTCGACACTCCCGAGAGCCTCATGGAAGCTTAATGCCTTCTGGCTAAGCCTCTTCCCCTCTCACAGTAGGATTACTGACAAGATTTCCACATACTGGCAGAACAATGGGGAACACCCTGATCCCCTAGTCATGTGGGATGCCTTTAAGGCATTACTGGGAGGCTTATTCATGACTGAGGTCAGTGCCATTAAATACAATACTCAGGTACAGAGGGAGCAGGCTGCACAGCTGGTTCATCAATTGGAGGCGGAGTTTATTGCCAGCTCGTCTGCTGTTACTAGGGAAGCATGGATAGCCGCTCAAGCGGCAGTGGACTGCTTGGCAACATCCTTGGCAAGAAGCGCTTCTTCAGTAGGCTGGCCTTTTATGAGGAGAGAGAGCAGATGGGTAGGCTGTTAGCCAAAATTGTGCAATCGAACTAGACTTCCCCAGCTATAGGGGCTTTACATGATCATCAGGGAAGGGTGGGGAATGACCTGACTATCATTATGCAGGAACTGGTGGAGTTTTACTCAGGTTCATATCGCTCTAGGCAGGATTACACCTCAGAGTAACTGCAGGATTTCCTCCACTGGATCGAGCTACCCTGTCTGTCAGCCTCCCAGAGGAAGCTATTGGATTCTCTCATAACTGAAGAAGAGTTTCAAAGTGCGATTAACTCCTTCCCTAACTCCCGCGGATGATGGGCTCCCAGTTAAGGCGTTTAGGCAGTACGGGGAGGTAATACTGCCCCACCTTCTTAAGGTGTTTAATGCAGCCAGGGAGAGTCAGACTCTCCCTACCTCCATGACTAAAGCTAACATTGTCCTACTATTTAAACCCAGAAAGGACGCGCTAGATCTGAGCTCATACAGGCCCATATCCCTTTTACAGGTGGATATTAAGATTCTGGCCAAAGTTTTGGTCATGAGACTTAATAAAGTCTTATCTTCAATTATCCATCCGGACCAATCGGGATTTATACCTGAGAGGTCTACTGCGATTAATTTGCATAGGCTGTTCCTCATTATACAGTCCTAAGCAGATAATATGGGGAATAGGGCCCTTCTGTCATTGAACACCAATAAGGCCTTTGATTGCATAGAATGGCAATACTTGTGGGCCATCATGCATAAGTTTGGGTTTGGTCCCACCTTCCTATCCTGGGTGAAATTATTATACAGCTCCCCACAGGCGGCCATTAGAGAGGCAGAACATATATCTATGCCTTTTCCTTTACATAGAGGCACACAACAGGACTGCCCTTTATCCCCTCTTGTTTGCCACTGTCATGGATCCACTGGCTGTCTTGATCCATTCCAGCCCCTTAATTTGTGGCTTCAAATATGGCAAGTTACCTTAAAAACTCATGCTCTATGCTGATGACACCATGCTACTTTTGGGGGGACATGTCTGACTTCCTGAGAGAAGCTATGGTGGTCATTACCAAATTTGGCACATTTTCAGGCTTGGTAATCAACTGGACCAAATCGTCTATCTTTTTGCTAGACTCTTCGTCTGGCGGACAAGGTGGTGCACTCCAAAATATTCCTGTGATCTCCTCTTTTAAATATCTAGGGGTGCATGTTACCCCACAACCCCGAGATTACGTCTCCCTCAACTTATCACCACTACTGGGTTGTATAAGGGATAAAACCAAATTATGGTCCAAGCTTAAAATGTCACTGGTGGAAAGAGTGAACATCATACAAATGTTTTTTATGCCACAGCTCCTATACATCCTGCATAATACCCCCATGTTTGTCCCACTTAAAACTTTTCGCATCATAAATTCACTGTTCTACTCCTTTATTTGGCTTAATAAACCTCCAAGGGTCAAGCTTGAGCAACTGCAAAAACCAAAAGAGAGAGGGGGTTTGGCCTTGCCCACCCTTTGGCATTATATGACAGAGGATTCTCACTTTAAGGAATTTATTTGTTTTTATTTGTCGGTGTTATGCCATGCTTATGTCCACACACTTGAAGGGCTTCCCGACCAATGTTGCACGCTTATGGAAGAGTGAAGTGGGCACGTTTGAGGACATCAGTGGGAGGAGACTCTACAGGCGATTCAGCTGTGTTCTCTCAGTGTGGCACAGTGTCTGTCCCAGCTGTACATAATATTACGGGTACATTTTACCCCCACAAGGCTGTGTAGGATGGGTTTGAGAGAAAACTCGGAGTGTACTAGGTGTTACAGAGACCATGGTGACCTTATACATCTATTGTGGCACTGCCCCAAGCTACATCTATATTGGTCAAGCATTGTTGCTACCATTAATAAGGTGTTTCAGGTCCGCATCCTGAAGAATCCTAAGCTCTGTATATTGGGTATTCTAGACAACCTATCCACTGAGGAAATCCCTAAACAAGCCATAGCCAGAGCTCTCTTTCAGGCACACAAGCTTATCCTTAGACATTGGAAAGGAATGGAACCTCCCACTCTAAGAGAATGGATGACTCAAATGGGGGACAACCTGTGCTTGGAGAAGTACATCTTCCAACACAGGGGCCGCCCAGAAAAGTTCAACACTTTATGATCTTCACAATTAGATACTCCTGGTCTTATCCCAGTGGATTTGGTCTTGGACAGACTGTTTCTCTAGCACGAACGTTAGCTCTGATCACAATATAGAAAGGTGGCCTTCCGGGCTATCCCATTGCATGTAAATAAAATAAAGTTGGAGGATAGGTAAAGGGGGAGGGGGGAGGATCAGGGAAAGCAGCAAAAAGTGTTGTACTGTATACGCATTTTCATTGATGCTCGTGGAATGTGATAACATGTTAGATTATGCCTGTCAATACTTTTATGGAACCTGAACTGTTGGATTGTATATTATTGTTCACTTCAATAAAACTTTTGAGAAAAACAAAGAAAAGAAGGAGAAAGAGAAGAAAGAAAGGTGAGTATATCTGGGAATCAGTGGCCGGTTGTCCGAGTAAACAGCTTTATGTATCAGGGGCCTGTAGGTATGTAAGCCAGGGGGACCATATTTTATCGAAAAGAGGTTAGTTGTCATGCAGAACGCTCACTATTTTTTCGTTCAACATGATCCAAGTTAGTTTGCGTTTCATCAATGCTATGTCTGTAATAGGGCTTTTCTAAGCTGACGCAATGGCAATGTTTGCCGACAAGAATATATAATATACAGCTGTGCTCGTAAGTTTACATACCCTGGCAGAATGTATTTATTTCTTGGCCATTTTTCAGAGAATATGAATGATAACACAAAAACTGTTCTTTCACTCAAGGTTAGTGTATGGCTGAAGCCATTTATTATCAATCAACTGTGTTTACTCTTTTTAACCACTTCAGCCCCGGAAGGATTTACCCCCTTCCTGACCAGAGCACTTTTTACAATTTGGCACTGCGTCGCTTTAACTGCCAATTGCGCAATCATGCAATGCTGTACCCAAACAAAATTTGCATCCTTTTCTTCCCACAAATAGAGCTTTCTTTTGATGGTATTTGATCACCTCTGCCGTTTTCATTTTTTGTGCTATAAACGGAAAAAGACCAAAAATTTTGAAAAAAAAATGATATTTTCTACTTTTTGTTATAAAAAAAATCCAATAAACTCAATTTTAGTCATACATTTAGGCCAAAATGTATTCGGCCACATGTCTTTGGTAAAAAAAAATGTCAATAAGCATATATTTATTGGTTTGCGCAAAAGTTATAGCTTTTACAAACTAGGGTACATTTTCTGGAATTTACACAGCTTTTAGTTTATGACTGCCTATGTCATTTCTTGAGGTGCTAAAATGGCAGGGCAGTACAAAACCCCCCAAATGACCCCATTTTGGAAAGTAGACACCCCAAGGAAATTGCTGAGAGGCATGTTGAGCCCATTGAATATTTATTTTTTTTGTCCCAAGTGATTGAATAATGACAAAAAAAAAAAATTACAAAAAGTTGTCACTAAATGATATATTGCTCACACAGGCCATGGGCATATGTGGAATTGCACCCCAAAATACATTCAGCTGCTTCTCCTGAGTACGGGGATACCACATGTGTGGGACTTTTTGGGAGCCTATCCGCGTACGGGGCCCCGAAAACCAATCACTGCCTTCAGGATTTCTAAGGGCGTAAATTTTTGATTTCACTCCTCACTACCTATCACAGTTTTGAAGGCCATAAAATGCCCAGATGGCACAAAACCCCCCCAAATGACCCCATTTTGGAAAGTAGACACCCCAAGCTATTTGCCGAGAGGCATGTTGAGTCCATGGAATATTTTACATTTTGACACAAGTTGCGGGAAAGTGACAATTTTTTTTTTTTTTGCACAAAGTTGTCACTAAATGATATATTGCTCAAACATGCCATGGGCATATGTGGAATTACACCCCAAAATACATTCTGCTGCTTCTCCTGAGTACGGGGATACCACATGTGTGGGACTTTTTGGGAGCCTAGCTTCATACGGGGCCCTGGAATCCAATCACCACTTTCAGGATTTCTAAGGGCGTAAATTTTTGATTTCACTCATTACCTATCACAGTTTCGAAGGCCATAAAATGCCAAGAAAGTGCAAAACCCCCCAAAATGACCCCATTTTGGAAAGTAGACACCCCAAGCTATTTGCTGAGAGGCATGGTGAGTATTTTGCAGGTCTCATTTGTTTTTGAAAATGAAGAAAGACAAGAAAAATGTATTTTTTTTCTTTTTTCAATTTTCAAAAGTTTGTGACAAAAAGTGAGGTCTGCAAAATACTCACTATACCTCTCAGCAAATAGCTTGGGGTGTCTATTTTCCAAAATGGGATCATTTGGGGGGGGGTTTATGCCATTTGGGCATTCCATGGCCTCCGAAACTGTGATAGGCAGTGAAGAGTGAAATCAAAATTTACGCCCTTAGAAAGCCTGAAGGCGGTGCTTGGTTTTCGGGGTCCCATACGCGGTTAGGCTCCCAAAAAGTCTCACACATGTGGTATCTCTGTACTCAGGAGAAGCAACAGAATGTATTTTGGGGTGTAATTTCACACATTCCCAGGGCATGTTTGAGCAATATATCATTTAGTGACAACTTTGTGCAAAAAAAAAAAAAATTGTCACTTTCCCGCAACTTGTGTCAAAAAATAAAATATTCCATGGACTCAACATGCCTCTCAGCAAATAGCTTGGGGTGTCTACTTTCCAAAATGGGGTCATTTGGGGGGGGGGGGTTGAACTGCCCTGGCATTTTATGCACAACATTTAGAAGCTTATGTCACACATCACCCACTCTTCTAACCACTTGAAGACAAAGCCCTTTCTGACACTTTTTGTTTACATGAAAAAATTATTTTTTTTTACAAGAAAATTACTTTGAACCCCCAAACATTATATATTTTTTTAAAGCAAATGCCCTACAGATTAAAATGGTGGGTGTTTCATTTTTTTTTTTCACACAGTAGTTGCGCAGCGATTTTTCAAACGCATTTTTTTGGGAAAAAACACACTTTTTTTAAATTTTATTGCACTAAAACACACTATATTGCCCAAATGTTTGATGAAATAAAAAAGATGATCTTAGGCCGAGTACATGGATACCAAACATGACATGCTTTAAAATTGCGCACAAACGTGCAGTGGCGACAAACTAAATACATTTTTAAAAGCCTTTAAAAGCCTTTATAGGTTACCACTTTAGATTTACAGAGGAGGTCTACTGCTAAAATTACTGCCCTCGATCTGACCTTCACAGTGATACCTCACATGCATGGCGCAATTGCTGTTTACATTTGGCGCCAGACCGACGCTTGCATTCGCCTTTGCGCGAGAGCAGGGGGGGACAGGGGTGCTTTTTTTTTTTTTTTCTTTATTATTTTTTTGCTTTTTTATCTTGTTTTTAAACTGTTCCTTTCATTTTTATTTTTTTTAATCATTTTTTTGGTTATCTCAGGGAATGTAAATATCCCCTATGATAGCAATAGGTAGTGACAGGTACTCTTTTTTGAAAAAATTGGGGTCTATTAGACCCTAGATCTCTCCTCTGCCCTCAAAGCATCTGACCACACCAAGATCAGTGTGATAAAATGCTTTCCCAATTTCCCAATGGCGCTGTTTACATCCGGCGAAATCTAAGTCATGAAATGCTTGTAGCTTCCGGTTTCTTAGGCCATAGAGATGTTTGGAGCCATTCTGGTCTCTGATCAGCTCTATGGTCAGCTGGCTGAATCACCGGCTGCATTTTCAGGTTCCCTGTTGGGATAGAAGAGCCAGAGAAAAACATGGAAGACGGAGGGGGGGCATTCCTTCCCACTGCTTGTAAAAGCAGTCTAGAGGCTAATTAGCCACTAGGATTGCTTTTACATGAAAGCCGACCGCTGGCTGAAAAGAATGATACCAAGATGATACCTAAACCTGCAGGCATTATTCTGGTATAACCACTCAAATTCCAGCAACATACCAGTACGTTGCTGGTCCTTGTTGGGCATATATTGTAAACTTTTTTTTCATGCAGCCTGTGGGCTGAACGAAAAAAAGATATTGATCGGTGGGTATGCCCACCATTAGAATACCTCCCTTCATCCACCCACTTCTAATGATGGGCATACATGCACCGTTTATATATGCCGAAGCATGGGGGCATCCTCTCGCAAAAGGCAGGAGCAAATTGCTCCTCCACCCACTGCTGCCCCCACGCTTCGGCATATATGCTGAAGTATGTAACTGTGGTGGTGAAATCACCTCCGACAGCGCTGGAGTCACGGCTTTATGTATCGTGGGAGCAAACGCTGTTGCTGTCAAGATAAATAAATCCACGCTGCAACTGAATGGCGTACCTGCTAAGCAAATGATGGTTAACAAAAAACAAATTAACATTACAGTATAACAGTAATACTTACCATACCTGCAAAGCAAATACAAAAAAAATAGTAAAAAATAAAACATTTAATGCAACCTGTGCCTACCTAAAATATATATATGCCGAAGCATGGGGGCATCCTCCCACAAAAGGCAGGAGCAAATCGCTCCTCCACCCACTGCTGCCCCTACGCTTCGGCATATATGCTGAAGTATGTAACTGTGGTGGTGAAATCACCTCCAACAGCGCTGGAGTCACGGCTTTATGTATTGAGGGAGCAAACGCTGTTGCTGTCAAGATAAATAAATCCGCGCTGCAGCTGAATGGCGTACCTGAAAACAAAAAAATGGTTAAAACACAGTAAACTATAAAAAAATTACATACCTGAAAAGCAAACATGATAAAACATAACAACAATAAAACATTGCAGAATAGAATACAGTAAAAAAGAGCAGAACAATAGAGAGAAAATAGAGACAGAGAGAACAATAAAACGACAACTATTTTTTTTTTTTTTATTTTACATTTTTTTTGTGTATTTTTTTTTTTTTTTACATTTTTTTCATAACTGTAACTTTTAAAACTGTAACGGTTCCAGGTTTGGGTCTCTCAAAATGCGATGGCATCTTGGGAGACCCTGTGAAAGTGTGTCCTAGTCTGTGCAATGCTGTACCCTACGCTAAAACTTAACTAGTGTATGGTAGCGCTCAAAACATTCACCAATGCAAAGACCAGGATTGCCAGGACAGGAGGGACAATAATACCGGGTGTCATGCCTATATCCGCGCTTTCTGCAGACATGACATCTTTTTTGGGGGGCTCGTTGGGTAGGGGAGAACATAAAGAAAATGCCTCTCATGCAGCCGGCTTACTGCATTTGGTTGGGAAAGGTGAGGTGGAGCACCGCCTCGAAACAGAAGGGCTCTGACGATCTCTTCCTGGAATTTAAGGAAGGATCCAGTCCGTCCTGAAGCTCTGTATAGCACATGAGCGTTCAGCAAAGCCAATTGAAATAAGTATACAGACACTTTTTTGTACCAGCATCTGGCCTTACGGGCAATTAGGTACGGCGCCAACAACTGATCGTTGAGGTCCACCCCTCCCATATTTTGGTTATATTCGTGGACACAGAGGGGTTTCTCCACAACACCAGTCGCCGTAGTAATTTGGACCGTCGTGTCTGCATGAAGGGAGGTAAGAACGAAAACATTCTTATTGTCCCTCCACTTCATAGCAAGCAAATTATTACACTGCAAGCAGGCTCTCTCCCCCAGCCTAAGATGGGAATCTACAAGCCGCTGGGGAAAGCCCCGTCGATTAGGTTGCAGGGTGCCACATGCTCCAATTTGATGATCAAAAAGGTGACTAAAAAGTGGCACGCTCGTGTAATAATTGTCCACATATAAATGGTACCCCTTTCCGAATAAGTGTGACACCAAGTCCCACACTATCTTGCCAGCGCTTCCTATGTAGTCCGGGCAGTTTGTCGGCTCTACGTGACTATCTTTGCCCTCGTAAACCATAAAACTACATGTATAGCCTGTGGCCCTGTCACAGAGCTTATACATCTTGACCCCGTATCTGGCACACTTGCTGGGAAGATACTGTTTGAATGACAAGCGGCCAGAAAATGTAATCAGGGACTCATCAACGCAGACAACTTGATGGGGAGTAAACAAGTCTGCAAAACGCTGGTCGAAGTGGTTTACGAGCGGCCGAATTTTGTAGAGCCGATTGTATTCAGGGTCTCCACGAGGACGACAGAGTTCATTGTCGTTGAAGTGCACGAACCGCAAAATCTGCTGGTATCGTGCCCTGGCCATGGAAACCAATATGTGGAAAATTATGACCGCAACTCACTCTTTTTATTTATGCCCATGTTGAGGGAAAGGCCCAGAAAGGTCTTAAATTCGGAGACCATAATTGGTCTCCAATCTCTGGCAAGGGAGGACTGGGGATTAGCGGCGATGTGTTGACCAGCGTATAAATTGCTTTGGTCCACAATAGATCTATAGAGATCTTAGGTGAAAAACAGTGAATAAAAATCCAGTGGCGTAAAATCAACTGTTTCCACCTGAATTACGGGTTGGCCAGTGATTGGGGGAAGTACGGGTGCTGCAGAAGTGGTGGATACCCAATTCGGATTGGCGAATGCAGCAGGAAGGGCACTATGGGCACGACGGGCCTGTGTTCGTCTTCTTGGTGGCAGCGGGACACTACTGTGCTTCTACTAGTGCTTGCCACCTCACCAGCTTGGACTGCACTTATGGGACTCGCCACGTCACCATGTCACCATGTGATACTGCAGTGCTGGATGTACGACCAGGGTGTACTAGGCCGCTGGTGCTTGCCAGTTCACCAGAAGGAATAGCGGCGCTAGTACTGCTCTGCTCCATACGAGGGACCTGCGGTTCTTGCACTTCAAGGACAGAAGAAGAAGTTCAGGGTCTGGTACACCTGACCTTAGCAAGGACCACAACTCCGTCGTCAGAGCTATCTGTCATGGAGCCGCTGTTCTCTACAGGTTCGTATTCTGAGCCTGAATCTGACAGATGAGTAACTTCCTCTTCACTATCTGTCATGCTCAGAAACGTGTAGGCCTCTTCACTAGTGTACCTTCGATTTGCCATTTTGGACTCTAAATTTAGGGGTACACTAGTGAGACTCACAGGCAAAAAAGCTCCTGACTGTCAGCGACTGTATCAAAACGCTACCAAAAAACTGTTAGCGATCGCAGGGATCAGGCCTGACTCTGCGAACGCTGCAGTTATGTGTGCTTAGTGTTTTGTAAGTGTCAGTGATCGATCGATACTGCACTTGGGTGAGCTGGGCTGGGCTGGGCCGAGGGGCAAAACGCAGGTGCTAGCAGGTATCTGGGGTGATCCCGCTACCACTGCGTTTTTGAGGACCCTAAACTGCTGGGGATGCTAGTATAGATCTGATCGGATCAGATATTGATCTGTTCAGATACTATAGCACTAAGGGAGGTGTATGCTGCGTGCGTGGGTGTTAGCGGTACTGGCACTAACCTGACGCTGCCTGGGGTGACGCAGACCTTATCTGACCCTACAAACTTAACTGATATCACCACCGGGCGATCAGGGGGTTAAACCTTTATAAGGTAATAAACAGCTGGTGCACTAAAACTATAATAAACTATAATAAACATACTAACTAACCAGCATCACCCGTAACAATTATATGGTGATCACTGGTGAAAGGGTTAACTAGGGGCAATCAGGGGGTTAAAACCTTTAGTAGGTAGTATATAGGGGTCCCTGTCGCTATAAAACACTGACGGCGAACCTATATACTTACCTCCCTAAATAGCGTCACCTGTGTCACTAATACAGCGATCAGAAAACGATCGCTTAGTGACACTGGTGATGGGGGGTGATCACTGGGTTAAAACTTTATTAGGGGGGTTAGGTGGGTACCCTAGACCTAAAGGGGGGTACCCTAACACTTATAACTGTCACAAACTGACACCAATGCAATAATCAGAAAAAAACAACTGCTTTTGGTGTCAGTGTGACAGGGGGTACAGGGGGGTGACTGGGGGCTGATGGGGGGGCGACAAGTGTGCCTGCGTGTTCTACTGTTAGTATAGTGTTGGTGCAAACTTATTTAGATGTCTTCTCTCCTCGGCGCCGGAACGAAAAGACCGGCTCGAGGAGAGATGACGTCACTTCCTCCGCTTCTGTTTACATTACAGAAGCCGAGGAAGCCTGTCATTGGCCAGGAGCGATCGCGAGGGGGGAGCCACGAATGAGTGGCCTCCCCCTCACCTTTGATCGCCCCTGACCTGAATCCGACCGCCGCAGGCTACGGGGGGGTCTGATCGGACCCTCCACCCGCGGCAACAGAAACTACCCAAATGGCCCTGACCAAAAGTTTACATACCATAGGTTCTTAATACCGTGTATTGCCCCCTTTAACATCAAAGACAGCTTAAAGTCTTTTGTGGTATATGTGGATGAGGCTTTTTATCTTTTCAGATGGTAAAGCTGCCCATTCCTCTTGGCAAAAAGCCTCCTGTTCCTGTAAATTCTTTGGCTGTCTTGCATAAACTGCACATTTGAGATCTCCCCAGAGTGGCTCAATGATATTGAGGTCGGGAGACAGAGATGGCCACTCCAGAACCTTCACTTTATTCTGCTGTAGCCAATGACAGGTCGACTTGGCCTTGCGTTTTGGATCATTGTCATGTTGGAATGTCCAAGTACGTCCCATGCGCAGCTTCCTGGCTGATGGATGCAAATGTTTCTCCAGTATTTTTTGATAATATACTGCATTCATCTTGCCAACACTTTTGACCAAATTTCCTGTGCCTTTGTAGCTCACACATCTCCAAAATATCAGTGATCCACCTATGTACCTTTCATCATAGACCTTGTTGACTCCTCCCCAAATGTAGTGTTTATGGTTGTGGCCAAAAAGCTCAATTTTGGTCTCATCACTCCAAATGACTTTGTGCCAGAAGGTTTGAGGCTTGTCTCTGTGCTGTTTGGCGTATTGTAAGCGGGATAGTTTGTGGCATTTTGTATAGTAATGGCTTTCTTCTGGCGACTCAACCATGCAGCCCATCTTTCTTCAAGTGCCTCCTTATTGTGCATCTTAAAACAGCCACACCACCACATGAGTCCTGTATTTCACCTGAAGTTATTTGTGGGTTTTTCTTTGCATCCCAAAGAATTTTCCAGGCAGTTGTGGCTTAAATTTTGTTGTGGTGTAGTTGGGTTCACTAGGGACAGTGAGTCTACATGTCAACCTTCTGATTTAATCAAAAAAGTTCAGATTTTTTATCCTGTAAATGCACATTGCTCTGAGATAGATACATTTCAGAAAATAGTTGAGAGGGATCTCACTACTCTGTCTATACAATCTACATCAGGCACTCACACTAGACATGACAATCTTTCATGCCAGGAAAGGAAAGCACTCAAGACTCTAGAAAATGATACTTCTTCAGATAAGGGAGGTTTGGTGGTTGTCATGGGTGTAGAATAGGGATAAGCCGAACACTCCCCTGTTCGGTTTGCACCAGAACATGCGAACAGGCAAAACAATTGTTCGAACACGCAAACACCGTTAAAGTCTATAGGACGCGAACATGAATAATCAAAAGTGCTAATTTTAAAGGCTTATATGCAAGTTATTATAAAGTGTTTGGTCCTGCCCCAGGGGACACGGATCAATGCAAAAAAAAGTTTTAAAAACGGGCGTTTTTTCGGCAGCAGTGATTTTAATAATGCTTAAAGTGAAACAATAAAAGTGTAATATTCCTTAAAATTTAATACCTGGGGGGTGTATATAGTATGCCTGTAAAGGGGCGCATGTTTCCCGTGTTTAGAACAGTCTGACAGCAAAATGACATTTCAAAGGAAAAAAAGTAATTTAAAACTACTCGCGGCTATTAATGAATTGTCGGTCCGATAATACACATAACAGTTCATTAATAAAAACGGCATGGGAATTCCCCACAGGGGAACCCCGAACCAAAATGTAAAAAAAATGGCGTGGGGGTCCCCCTAAATTCCATACCAAGCCCTTCAGGTCTGATGTGGATATTAAGGGGAACCCCGGCCAAAATTTTTTTTAAAAATGGCGTGGGGGTCCCCCTCAAAATCTATACCAGACCCTCCAGGTCTGGTATGAATTTTAAGGGGAACCCCGTGCCAAAATTTAAAAAAAAGGCGTGAGGTCTCCCCAAAAATCCATACCAAACCCTTATTTGAGCACGCAACCTGGCAGGCCGCAGGAAAAGAGGAGGGACGAGAGAGCACCCCCCTCCTGAACCGTACCAGGCCACATGCCCTCAACATTGGGAGGGTGCTTTGGGGTAGCCCCCCAAATCACCTTGTCCCCATGTTGATGGGGATAAGGGCCTCATCCCCACAACCCTTGCCCGGTGGTTGTGGGGGTCTGCGGGCAGGGGGCTTATCGGAATCTGGAAGCCCCCTTTAACAAGGGGACCCCCAGATCCCGGCCCCCCCCGTGCGACATGGTAAGGGGTACAAAAGTACCACTACCATTTCACAAAAAAACTGTCAAAAGTGTTAAAAATGACAAGAGACAGTTTTTGACAATTCCTTTATTTAAAGTCTTCTTTTTTCCATCTTCTTTCTTCTATCTTCTTTCTTCTATCTTCCTTCGGTTTCTTCCTCCATCTTCTTCTTCTTCTGGTTCTTCTGGTTCTTCTGGTTCTTCCTCCGGTGTTCTCGTCCGGCATCTTCCTCCGCGGCGTCTTCTTTCCTTCTTCTTCTCGGGCAGCTCCGCATCCATGATGGGAGGCTCCCGCTGTGTGACGCTTCTCGTCTTCTGACGGTTCTTAAATAACGAAGGGCGGGGCCACCCGGTGACCCCGCCCCCTCTGCCCCCTCGGGGACTTGACGGGGACTTCCCTGTGGCATTCCCCGTGATGTCAGAGGGGGGCGGGGTCACCCGTTACGTAACTACTAACCTACTAACACAATTGTAAAACACAATTGTTTTACTTTTAATGAGGACTGGTTTCTACAAAAGTGTGGAGCAGCCATGGGAGCCAAATTTTCACCAACACAAATTTATATATGGATTGGTGGGAACGCCATCACTAGGGATGAGCTGAACACCCCCCGATTCAGTTCGCACCAGAACCTGCGAACGGACCGAAAATTCACACGAACATTAGAACCCCATTGAAGTCTATGGGACTCAAACGTTCAAAATCAAAAGTGCTCATTTTAAAGGCTAATTTGCATGGTATTGTCCTAAAAAGGGTTTGGGGACCTGGGTCCTGCCCCAGGGGACATGTATCAATGCAAAAAAAAATTTTTTTAAACGGGCGTTTTTACGGGAGCAGTGATTAAATGATGCTTAAAGTGAAAAAAAAGTGAAATATTCCTTTAAATATCGTACCTGGGGGGTGTCTATAGTATGCCTGTAAAGTGGCACGTGTTTCCCATGCTTAGAACAGTCCCTGCAACAAAATTACATTTTTAAAGGAATACAAGTCATTTAAAACTGCTTACGGCTTTAATGTAATGTCGGGTCCCGGTAATAGGGATGAAAATCAGTGAGACAAAGGGCATGGGTATCCCCCAGTCCATTACCAGGCCCTTTGGGTTTTGTATGGATATTAAGGGGAACCCTGCACCCAAATTAAAAAAAGGAAAGGTGTGGGGCCCCTAGGCCCTATATACTCTGAACAGCATACATAGGAAAGGGTTATCACCCCTGTGACATTTGTTTTGCTGTCTGTGCTCCTCTTCAGAAGATTTCACCTCACTTTCTGTCCCAATGACAAATGTTTTTAGAAAATGTGGGGGTTTTAGTGAAACAAGGATTGATGATAAAGCATCAGTGGAAAGGAGAAACATTTTTCCCATATTAACTCTTACAGGAGAGAATTTCCCTTCCTAGGGGTAGATTTCATCTCACTTCCTGTTGTTTCCTTCCGTTTGCAAGTAGGAGTCGTTTGTAAGTTGGAAATTTGAAAGTAGGGGCCTGCCCTATATATTCTGCAGAAATTGTGGCCTTAGGTATTGGTGTTGCCACAACACTGCAAGCCCTCACAGGGCCCTGCTGTGAAGTATTAGATCAAGAATTGTAATTACATGCCCCTGTTGAACAGGGGCAGAAAAATTGGGCTTTTGGTGATGGTGGTGGTGCTGGTGCCACAACACTGTAAGTCCTCACAGTTACTCTTTGTGGGCGCTGGAACGGGCCCTGCTGTGAAACAACATATCAAGAATTGTAATTACATGTCCCTGTTGAACAGGGACAAAACAATTGGGCCTTAGGCACTGGTGCTGGTGCCACAACGCTGCAACCCTTCACAGATACTCTAGTTGGAGTGCAGGAACGAGCCCTGCTGCAAAGAATTGCATCAAAAATTGTATTTACACGCCCCTGTTAAACAGGGGATGAAAAATTGGGCCTTAGGCACTGGTGGCGGCGTCCAGAAACAAAAATATTCTTACAAGTTATCAGCATGATCATTGCAGAGGAAGAGGATAGTCACTCAGCATCAGCATAGGCAGTCTTGAAGGGATCTGACATTTCAAAAAAATGTATTCGGTTACATCAGCATCAGGTGCTTGGTATCTGGTGGTGATTCAAGACTGATTCATTTTTATGAAAGTCAGTCGATTGACTGAGTCGGTGGACAGGCGCACCCTGTGATCAGTTACAAAGCCTCCAGCAGCACTGAATGTGCGTTCTGAAAGAACGCTGGATGCAGGACAGGCCAGTAGCTCAATGGCATACTGTGCAAGCTCTGGCCAGTGATCCATCCTTAAGACCCAGTAACCCAGAGAATTTTCAGTGGGAAAGGTGTCCAAGTCAGATCTTGCCCCTAGGTATTCCTGCATCATGTAAAACAGACGCTGGTGATGGTTGTTAGAACCGATCATACCTTGGGGCTGTGGACTAAAAAACACCTTCTCCACCGCTCCTTTTTTGACTGACAGAAGCCTCAGCAACACGTTGTCCAGAAACAGGAGTTTGTAACCTCCCAGTCTCTGGGAATACATTGCACAGACATTTCTGCAAGGCCTCCCGAAGATGTTTCATCCTCTGCTCTCTCTGTGATGGCAAGATAGGGTCCGCAACCTTACCCTTGTAACGTGGATCAAGGAGGGTTGCCAGCCAGTAACGATCCCCCTCCTTGATACCACGAATACGAGGATCCTTCCGCAGGCTTTGCTGGATCAGGGAGGCCATGCAGCGTAGGTTTGCTGAGGCATTCGGTCCGGAGTCCTCTGGGTCACTAAGGACGACATGATCTGCAGCCACCTCCTCCCAGCCACGTACAAGTCCATGGGTTTCTTGGGACTGTAATTGAACTTTTGAAGACTGCTGCTGATGCTGAGTGCCAGGTTCCACCTCCATTCTGACACAATCCTCCTCGTCCTCTTCCTGTGTGATCGGCGGGCACGCAGGAACACTGTCTGGATAAAGGGGGCCTTGAGAGCTAAGGAAGTCCTCCTCTTCCTGCCTCTGTTCTGCCTCAAGTGCCCTGTCCACGCAGCGTGTGCTCCAACAGGGGGACAAGGGGGACAGTGTCACTTATGCATGCACTGTCACTGCTCACCATCCTTGTGGCCTCCTCAAATAGTTGCACAGGTACTCATTGATGGCCCTCTGCTGCGTGTGCAGCCACTGCAGCATGGCCAACGTTGAGTTCCACCTGGTGGGCATGTCACAGATTAGACGGTTCTTGGGCAGGTTAAATTCCTTTTTGAGGTCTGCCAGCCGAGCACTGACATTATATGACTGGCCGAAATGCATACAGACTTTCCTGGCCTGCCTCAGGACATCCTGTAAGCCTGGGTACCTGCCCAAGAACCACTGCACCACCAAGATAAGGACGTGAGCCAAACAGGGCACATGGGTCAGTTGTCCCTGTCGGAGAGTGGAGAGGAGGTTGGTGCCATTGTTGCAAACCACCATTCCTGCCTTAAGTTGGCGTGGCGTCAACCACCTCTGAACCTGCCCCTGCAGAGCTGACAGAATCTCTGCCCCAGTGTGGCTCCTGTCCCCCAAGCACACCAGCTCAAGCACTGCATGGCTTCTTTTGGCCTGTGTACTTGTGTAGCCCCTTGAACGCCTACAGAGTACCGCTGGTTCCAAGGACAAAGCACAGGAAGAGGCCATGGAGGAAGAAGAAGAGGAGGGGGTGGAGGAGAGAGGTGTGTCAGAATCACCAGTAGTGGCATTTTGGAGGCGTGGTGGTGGAACAAGCTCCAACACTACTGCACCTTGTTCTGCATCCTTCCCAGCTGCCAACAGATTCACCCAATGCGCCGTGAAACTTAGGTAACGTCCCTGTCCATACCTGCTGGACCATGAGTCATTGGTAATATGCACCTTACCGCTGACTGCCCTGTCCAGTGAGGCCAAGACATTGCCTTCCACATGCTGGTAGAGAGCCAGAATCGCCTTCCATGAGAAAAAGTGACATTTGGGAACCTGCCACTGAGGAACCGCACATACCACAAACTCACGGAAGGGGGCAGAGTCTACCAACTGAAAAGGTAGCAGTTGAAGTGCTAGCAATTTTGCCAAGCTAGCATTCAACCGCTGGGTATGTGGATGGGTGGGACTGAACTTCTTTCTGCGGTGCAGCAGCTGGGGCAGGGAAATTTGCCTGGTACAATCTGACATCAGTGTACCGATAGCATATTGCTCGCAAGTACTTGGCTGTAAAACACCTAATTCTACACCTTCATTCCTCTCAGTGCAGGTCTCAGAGAGGACTGAAGGTATAGTGGGGTTGGAGATCCCAGCTGACGAGGAGCAAGGAGAGGTCCTCTTTGTTCTTTGGTGTGGGTCTTTTAGGTACGCTTGCCAACGAACTGCATGGCAGGTCAACATATGTCTGGTCAAGCATGTGGTGCCCAAGCGGGAGATGTTTTGGCCACACGAGATACGCTTGGGACATATGTTGCAAATAGCAGCGGTGCGATCTGATGCAGTCGTGTCACACCAAAGAACTTTTGGAATAATGCGCAGAGACAGCAGCGTCCTGCACATGCGGAGCTCTGCGGTGTGATGCAGTCAATGTGCTACCCTTAGGCTGGCCCCTGGAGGTGATGTGCCTCCTCCTCCTCCTCTCTCCTATTAGGGACTCACGTGGAGTCAGTGACCTCATCATCCCCTCCCTCCTCATGACTGGAGCAAACCTGGCAGTATGCTGCAGTTGGGGGAACATGACAGCCAGATTGCTGTCCTTCTTGGGCACCCCTCTGTCTGGGCTCACGTTACTGCCTTCCTCTAGCTGAGTATCATCATCGGAGCCTTCAAAACGCTGGGTATCCTCCTGGAGCATGTACCCAACACTGT
The DNA here is from genome assembly GCF_042186555.1 of Aquarana catesbeiana. NCBI lineage: Eukaryota > Metazoa > Chordata > Amphibia > Anura > Ranidae > Aquarana > Aquarana catesbeiana. The sequence goes on along the minus strand of NC_133327.1, from coordinate 498,690,831 downwards.
GGTCAAACAGTTCGGGGGACTCCTCAGGAGGACATGGTGGGGCTAGGGAAGGAGTGACTGATGCCATTGAGCCGAGGGAAGAGGGCGCATTGGCAGCTGCTTTGCCAGACAATGTGCCCTGAGCCTGGGTGAGAGAGGATGAGGAGGATGAGGACGGCTTGGTCATCCACTCGACCAAGTCTTCCGCATGTTGCGGCTCAACACGGCCAGCTGCCGAAAAAAAGGCCAAGCGTGTCCCACGGCCACGTGCTGATGAGGATGCACCGTGTCCATGACCAGCACTGTTGCCTCTAGACACAGAGCCTGCTTGCCCTCTTTTATTGGCTTGTGACTGTCTGCCTCTCCTTGTTGGCCTTCCAGACATACTATTGGCCTGCAGTGAGATGTAGCTGCACAAAACTGGGATGTATATATATATATACCGATAATACTGCAGCTAGCAGAATCAACTGCCTGCCTGTAGTATTATTAGTATGAGAACACCTGCACTTGTCTTCAGGTAGCTATACTGTAGGTGCAACTGTGCAGGGTACACAGTACAGTAACTGTAAATACATCAAGAGCCTACACAAGTAACTGGCTTCAGGTAGCTATACTGTAGGTGCAACTGTGCAGGGTACACAGTACAGTAACTGGAAATACGTCAAGAGCCTGCCTGTGCTATTAATAGGATCAGAAGAAGCACACAAGCACCTGGCTTCAGGTAGCTATACTGTAGGTGCAACTGTGCAGGGTACACAGTACAGTAACTGGAAATACGTCAAGAGCCTACACAAGCACCTGGCTTCAGGTAGCTATACTGTAGGTGAAACTGTGCAGGGTACACAGTACAGTAATTGGAAATTTGTCAAGAGCCTACACAAGCACCTGGCTTCAGGTAGCTATACTGTAGGTGCAACTGTGCAGGGTACACAGTACAGTAACTGGAAATACGTCAAGAGCCCACACAAGCACCTGGCTTCAGGTAGCTATACTGTAGGTGCAACTGTGCAGGGTACACAGTGCAGTAACTGGAAAAACTTCAAGAGCCTACACAAGCACCTGGCTTCAGGTAGCTATACTGTAGGTGCAACTGTGCAGGGTACACAGGACAGTAACTGGAAATACGTCAAGAGCCTACACAAGCACCTGGCTTTAGGTAGCTATACTGTAGGTGCAACTGTGCAGGATACACAGTACAGTAACTGGAAATATGTCAAGAGACTGCCTGTGCTATTAATAGGATCACAAGAAGCACAAAAGTACGTGGCTTCAGGTAGCTATACTGTAGGTGCAACTGTGCAGGGTACACAGTACAGTAACTGGAGATATGTCAAGAGCCTACACAAGAACCTGGCTTCAGGTAGCTATACTGTAGGTGCAACTGTGCATGGTACACAGTACAGTAACTGGAAATACGTCAAGAGCCTGCCTGTGCTATTAATAGGATCAGAAGAAGCACACAACACCTGGCTTCAGGTAGCTATACTGTAGGTGCAACTGTGTAGGGTACACAGTACAGTAACTGGAAATACGTCAAGAGCCTGCCTGTGCTATTAATAGGATCAGAAGAAGCACACAAGCACCTGGCTTCAGGTAGCTATACTGTAGGTGCAACTGTGCCGGGTACACAGTACAGTAATTGGAAATACGTCAAGAGCCCATGCAAGCACCTGGCTTCAGGTAGCTATACTGTAGATGCAACTGTGCAGGGTACACAGTACAGTAACTGGAAATACTTCAAGAGCCTACACAAGCACCTGGCTTCAGGTAGCTATACTGTAGGTGCAACTGTGCAGGGTACACAGTACAGTAACTGGAAATACATCAAGAGCCTACACAAGCACCTGGCTTTAGGTAGCTATACTGTAGGTGCAACTGTGCAGGGTAAACAGTACAGTCACTGGAAATACTTCAAGAGCCTACACAAGCACCTGGCTTCAGGTAGCTATACTGTAGGTGCAACTGTGCAGGGTACACAGTACAGTGACTGGAAATACTGTAAAAACACCTGCCTGCCTGTCAGTATATTAGGAAGAGAAGAACAGGATCTAGCTAAACTGAATACTGTGTGTGTATATATATATATATATATATATATATATATATATAGACACACAACACCTGGGATGCATATATATACACAATACACTGTAAGTGCAGCTAACTGACTTGATCTGCCTACTCTATCTAACTTAAATCAAATGACACTGTCTCTCTGTCTATCTATCTCTCTCTCAACGCCGGAACACACTACACAGGGCCACCATGCAGGCGGCCTTATATAGCGTGGGGCGTGTACTAAACCCCCTGAGCCATAATTGCTCAAAGCCACCCTGGCTTTGGCCAATTACAGCTCTCTGTACAGACAGCGCTGTGATTGGACAAACATGCGGGTCATAGTGCATGCTGGGCTAATCATCAGCCAGCAATGCACTGCAATGCTACAGTGAATTACGCGTCACTCGAATTTGGTGCGAATGGCTCATAACGTTCGCAATTCAGCGAATGACCGACCACACGATATTCGAGTCGAACGAAGCTCATCCCTAGCCACCACATATATATTGTTATTAACCCTTTTAGATCATCGATTAAAATGTTCTATCAGTACATTGACAATCTGATCTTTATTGTGGATGTTGAATTCGGCTCCCTGGAGAATTTCCTGTTTTATCTCAAACAGAATGACAACAATCTACATTTCACAGGACAATGTGATATAAAGGATTCATAGAATATGCAGTGACCAACAGTCCTATGACAGAGAGGCGCAAGCCTTATACACCCAGTTCATGCTGCAGGGGTTACCTAGATTAATGTTAGATAGAGCTTCTGCTATTGCCAACTCTAAAAACAGACAGGATCTCATAAAAAGGTCAGGATATAGGGAGAGAGGTGTCAGGGCTGGGCTCAGCCCTTCCTTCTCTGAGCTGGCAGCTCAGCCTTCGGCTAATTGCCAGCTCCTATCTCTCCACAGTTACTCAGTGAACTGGATCACTGTATGGATCAGTTTGCCATGGCATTACAAACGCTCCTGAGTCGCATGGCTTACCTGGAATCTACCACTGTGGCTGCCCCGGTACAACCTATGTTGCAGGCTGACCCTGCTGCTGCTCCAGTCTCTGTGCAGGCACCCGCCTCGAGTATTACCTCTATAAGGGGTATGTCTGGTTCTGCTCCGCTTCCCCAGCAATTTGGGGGTGATCCAGTCCAATGCAGAGGGTTTCTCAACCAGGTTGAGATTTACTTTGAGATGCTGCCCCAGGCCTTTCCCACAGACAGAAGCAAAGTAGGTTTTGTGATATCTTTGCTTTCTGAGAGAGCCTTGGCCTGGGCAAACCCTCTATGGGAGACGCAAAAACCTGTTGTCTTGAGCTACCTTGAGTTTGTGGCTTCATTTAAAAGGGTATTTGACATTACCGCACGCTCCGCTTCTGCTGCCAAGTGCCCCATGTCCATCGAACAGAGTACGAGAACTTTTGCCAACTACGCCATTGAATTCCGTACTCTGGCAGCAGAGGTTGCGTGGCTCCTTTTTCTCATGGTCTCTCGGATACCATCCAGGATGAAATAGCAGCCCGAGATATACTCACTGAGCTGGAGAGGATGATCACGTTTGCCATCCTCATTGACTCCAGACTCAGAGAAAAACTCTCTTTTAAGGAGCAATTGCGGAAGCCTCCTCTATGTTTGTCTCCGAGCTTTGCAGTCCCACCCGTGCCTCCCATGCCTCCTGGTACCGAGTCGGTCAGTGAAGGTGAACTCTTGCACTTGATTTTCACGCGTCTCTCTGCAGATGAGAGACCCTTTAGGAGGAAGGAGAGATTGTGCCTTTATTGTGGCCAGGCAGGTCACTTTTTGAAGTCTTGTCCTACCCGTCAGGAAATGCCCAAACCTTGAGGTCCTGTCACGGACAGACCTTAGGTGGCATTGTTTCATCCCCAGTTATCCAGAAGGATAAGCCCCTGGTTTCGGTCACCCTTTCTTTGGCTGAGTCGTCCGTCGAGATACAGGCTCTAATCGACTCTGGGGCTGCAGGCCTGTTCACTGATGCTGCCTTTGTATCGAAGCACTCGATTCCGCTGCAGCTGCGTGACACTCCACTTGCCATTGAGGCTTTTGACGGGAGACCTCTACAGCCTGCCCATGTGACTCATGAGATGGTTCTGTTGTCCATGGCCGTAGGGACTCTTCACCATGAGATAATCCAATTCCAAGTTATTTCCTCGCCTCACAAGTTTCTGCTGGTTATTGGTTATCCTTGGTTACAGAGGCACAACCCGTCTTTTGATTGGCTCCATGCTGAGGTTCTCTCCTGGTAACCACAATGCAGTGAGACATGCTTCCAGAAGGTAGCCAAGGTCCTGTGTACCTCTGTGTACCTCTTCAACCTGGTGCCATACCCCCTCGTGGCCGGGTTTACCCTCTGTCGGTCTTGGAGGATAAGGCCATGGAGGAGTATGTTGCAGACGCACTTTCTCGAGGTTTCATCCACAAATCCTTGTCTCCTGCTGGTGCTGTTTTTTTCTTTGTGAAGAAGAAATGTGGTGAACTGAGACCTTGCATTGATTATAGGGGTCTCAATCGTTTCATGATCAAGAATGCCTACCCGATTCCGTTGAGTTATTTGACCGCCTCAAGGGAGCAACGGTTTTCACAAAGCTTGATTTGAGAGGGGCATACAATCTTGTGTGGATTAAGGAGGGCGACGAGTGGAAAACTGCATTTGATACCAGAACAGGCCATTATGAGTACCTCGTAACGCTTTTTGGCCTTTGTAACGCCCCGACAGTTTTCCAGGAATTTATTAATGATATCCTCCAAGATTTGTTGCAGCTATGTGTGGTGATTTATCTCAATGATAGCCTCATATTTTCCAAGTCCCTGGAGAGCCACCGCACAGACGTCTGTCGTGTGCTTCAGAAACTGAGAGAAAACAATGTCTATTGTAAACTGGTGAAGTGTGAGTTCCATCGTGAACAGGTTAAATTCCTGGGCTATGTCATTTCCACTGCTGGTTTTTTGATGGACCCAGAGAAACTTTCGGCAGTCCTACAGTGGCCCCGACTCATGGGTTTATGTCCTCTGCGGCGTTTCCTGGGCTTTGCCAACTATTATCAGAAGTTTATTCGTAACTTCTCGTCTCTGTTCAAGCCCCTGACTGATATGACCAGAAAGGACAGTAAACCACAGAGTTGGTCTCCGGAGTCCATTAAGGCCTTTGAGAGTCTCAAGGCTGCCTTTGTTTCTGCTCCTTGTGTTGGCACATCCTGATCCTATGTTGCCTTTTATCCTAGAAGTTGATGCTTCTGAGACTGGAGTTGGCACCCTTCTGTCTCAACGTCCTAACTCTGAGAGCGCTATGCATCCATGTGGCTACTTTTCCAAGAAATTGTCACCTGCAGAGTGCAATTACGAGATTGGTGACAGAGAGCTGTTGGCGATCATTTTAGCCCTGAAAGAATGGAGACATCTCCTTGAAGGTACCACTGTGCCGGTTCTCATTCTTACTGACCATAAGAACCTCACATTCTTGTCTGAGGCTAAGCGCCTCTCTCCCAGAAGGTTGAGATGGGCTCTTTTCTTGTCAAGTTTTAATTACATTGTCTCATTCTTACCAGGTACTAAGAATGTAAGGGCTGACGCCTTGTCGCAACAATTTTCCTCGACTTCCAAGTTGGAGTCAGTTCCGGTTCCAGTGATTCCTCCTGATCGTATTCTGGCTATGGTTCGCACCAGTCTTACTTCTCCTTTGGGTGACAAAATTCTTGCTGCTCAGGTTCATGATTCTCCTGAGAAAACTTGTGACTGCTGCTTTGTCCCAGAGAGTCTCCATACTGCCGTGCTCCAGACTTACCATTCTCCCAAGGCTGCTGGCCACCCTGGGAAGAATCAACTCGTTTGGGCCATTTCCCAACAATTCTGGTGGCCTAGTCTACGGGCTGATGTAACTGCCTTTGTAGCTGCCTGTTCCATGTGTGCTCAGAGTAAGACTCCATGACACCTTCCAGTGGGCCTCCTACAACCCATACCCAATGGAGAGAGGCCCTGGACCCACCTGTCTATGGATTTCATTGTGGAGTTACCCAACTCCCAGGGCAACACTGTTATCCTTATGGTGGTTGACCGGTTCTCAAAGATGTGTCATTGTATTCCACTTAAGAAGTTGCCCACTTCTAAGGAACTGCCTTCAATTTTGCTCGGGAGATCTTTTGCTTACATGGGCTACCCAAGGTGATTGTCTCGGAAAGGGGTAGTCAGTTTGTCTCCCGGTTCTGGCGAGCCTTTTGTGCACAGTTGGGAATTCAGCTTGCTTTCTCCTCTGCGTATCACTTGCAGTCTAATGGGGCCGCAGAACGAGCCAATCAGTCCTTGGAGCAATTCTTACGTTGCTATATTTCTGACCATCATAACAACTGGTCAGACCTTTTACCGTGGGCAGAGTTTGCTCACAACAGTGCCTTGAATTCTGCTTCCCGATTGTCCCCGTTTATGGCGAATTTTGGTTTCCAACCTTCTGTGTTGCCTGACTCATTTGTTCCGCAGAGTATTCCTGCATTAGAGGAGCATCTCCGTAGTCTTCGTTCCACTTGGGCACAATTTCAGGAGGCTTTGCAACATGCTAACGATAGCTACAGACTCCATGCTGACCGCAGATGCCTGCCTGCGCCTTCCTACCAGGTTGGGGACAGAGTCTGGCTGTCGTCTCGCAACCTCCGACTTCGTGTTCCTTCTTTGAAGTTTGCACCTTGGTTTATTGGGCCTTTCCGTATCCTTCGCAGGATTAACCAAGTGGCTTACGCCTTCCTCCTAGTATGTGCATCTTAAATGTGTTTCATGTCTCCTGTAAAGTTCGGGGAACCAGCTAGATCGCAGGACACAGGCTTTTCAGTCAAAAGGAGGTTTATTGAACTTAAATAGCTTTACAGCAGCAAAAACAAAAAAGAAAGAGATTTCAGTCTCACCGACTTGTAAAGTCCAGAACTGCCATCGCAGTTAAAACAGTCCTTGATTTCTGTTGCAGGTAGCTTCCCCTGCCAGGAGGCTTCCAGGCAGGACACTGCTGTTTACTTTTGTTGCTGCACACAAAACTCCATCCACCATCCACAATCTCCTCTACACTCCTCCACACTCACCTACAGCTTCCTGTCTTGTTTTAAACCCACTTCCTCTGACAGGTGAGTTAACTCTTTTTGTTCCCTTAAAGGGACCACAGTCCAAACAGAGGGGAAACATAGCGTCCTTCCAGGACCCAGCCACGGCGTCCTGTACATACCCCCCCCCCCCCCCGTGCCCCAACGCCAAGGAGGTGGAGGCAACAGTGGAGCTCAAACAATGGACTCGGGAGAGGGCATCTGCATTTTGATGCAGTCTCCCAGGCCTATGCTCCACTACAAATTTAAATACCTGGAGTGCCAGGAACCACCGAGTAACCCTGGCATTAGTCCCTTTTCCTTGTCTCATCCATGTTAAAGGGGCATGATCAGAAATCAGCCTAAACTTTCTCCCCAAAAGGTAATATCTGAGGGATTCCAGAGCCCACTTAATGGCCAGACACTCTCGTTCAATTACAGCGTAGTTTTTCTCCGCTGGTGTCAACTTCCTACTGAGGAAGACTACGGGGTGCTCCTCGCCATGAACAACCTGAGACAACACCGCTCCCAATCCTACATCGGAAGCATCAGTCTGGACAATGAACTCTTTTGAAAAATTGGGTGCTACCAGGACAGTGCCCAGTGCACAGTGCCGACTTGAGCTCCAAAAAAAGCTTTCTCAACATCTGCATTCCACTCCACCATGACCGATTTCCGACCCTTAGTCAGATCGGTCAATGGAGCCGCCAACGTGGCAAAGTTGGGTAAAAACCTCCTGTAGTATCCCACCATGCCCAGGAATGCACGTACCTGCTTTCTTGTGAGGGGGCGGGGCCAATTCTGTATAGCCTCTACCTTGTTGACCTGAGGTTTCACTACCCCTCTACCCACGATATAGCCCAGGTATTTCACCTCCTCCATTTCCAAAGCACATTTTTTCAGGGTTTATTGTAAACCCCTCCTTCCAAAGGGAGTCCAGCACTGCCTGGACTTTGGGCAAGTGTGATTCCCAGTCTCTGCTAGAAATGACTATGTTGTCCAAGTACACTGAGTCATACTCCTGGTGAGGTGGTAAAATCCTATCCATTGCTCTCTGGAACGTGGCTGGAGCAGTTTGCAATCCAAAAGGCATTCTTTTGTACTGAAAACTCCCCTCTGGGGTAGAAAAAGCAGTTTTCTCTCTAGCAGCCTTAGTCAACGGAATTTGCCAATACCCCTTGGTAAGGTCTAATGTAGTGATATACCTGGCTGGACCTAGTCTCTTAATAAGCTCATCTACCTGGGGCATGGGGTAGGAATCAAACCGTGAAACTTCATTAAGTTTCCAGAAATCATTGCAGAATCGCAGTCCCATTGGGCTTCGGTACCAACACAATCGGGCTCGACCACTCACTCTGCGACTCCTTAATAATCTCTAGGTCTAACATCTTCTTCACTTCCTCTGAAACGGCCTTCCTTTGAGCCTCTGGGATGCGGTAGGGCCGGACAAAAACTTTGACTCCTGGTTCTGTGATAATATCATGCTCTATGACACTAGTGAGCCCTGGCAAGAATTCCTTTGCCTGCTGACTTTGAATTTTAGACAGGGTATTTGCTACTTGTACACTCTCCACCCCAACCCCAGGCTCAGGTCTTGCACTACGCAGGGAATACACCGGTCCCCTTTCTGTCCAGGGCTTTAACAAGTTTACATGATATATCTGATATGGTTTCCTCTTGCCTGGCTGGTGGACTCTATAATTTACCTCTCCCACTTTTTCTACAACTTCAAAAGGGCCTTGCCATCTGGCCAAGAATTTAGTTTCCACAGTGGGAATAAACACTGCTACTCGATCCCCCATTTGGAAGTTCCTTATTTTAGCAGCCCTATTATAGGCCCGTCGTTGAGCCTCCTGGGCTTTTTGAAAATGTTCCTTAACTAGTGGCATCACAGTTTGGATTCTCTCCCTCATTTGGGAGACATATTTAAGAACACTTTTATGCTGAATAGGTTCACTTTCCCACTCCTCTTTAACAAAGTCCAGTAGTCCGCGAGGTCTCTGCCCATATACCAATTCAAAGGGCGAAAAACCCAGTGGAGGCCTGGGGTACTTCCCGGATAGCAAACAGGAGAGCTGGTAACAGGCAGACCCAGTCTTTCCCATCCCTTTGTACCACTCTCTTGAGCTTAGACTTAAGGGTCTTATTAAAACGTTCTACCAACCCATCTGGGGATGGTAGACCGATGTGTGCAGCTGTTTAATTCGGAACAGCTTGCATACATCAGCCATAACCTTCAACATAAACGGGGTGCCCTGGTCCGTGAGAATTTCCTTGGGAAAACCAGTCCGTGTAAACAACTGGAATCATTCCCGGGAAATAGCCTTAGAGGAGGTATTCTGCAGGGGTAGCGCCTCAGGATATCGGGTGGCATAGTCGAGGATCACCAGTATGTAAGAGTGACCTCGAGCCAACTTTACCAAGGGACCCACTATATCCATGGCTATTCTCTCGAATAGAACCTCAATTATGGGCAGAGGGACCAAAGGACTCCGGAAGTGGGTCACCGGAGCGGTCAACTGGAAGGTGGGACAAGAGGTACAGTATCTCCTTACCTCTGCTTTCAGACCTGGCCAGTAAAACCAAAGGGCTCCGGAAATGGGTCACCGGAGTGGTCAACTGACAGGTGGGACAAGAGGTACAGTATCTTCTTACCTCTGCTTTCAGACCTGACCAGTAAAACCGGTCGGTGATCCGTGCCTCCGTCTTTTCAACTCCCAGGTGTCCCCCTAAAAGATTGTCATGGGCCAGGTCCAGGACCTTGTATCTATACTGTTGGGGTACCAGTGTTCTACCACATTTTCTCTCACTTTGGTAACCCGATAAAGCACTTTGTTACATATTGCAAAGAGGGGTCCTGCATCTGGGCAGTACCAAATGCCCCCTGGGGTACACCCAAATCTGGCAGGGCAGGGGTAGAGGCCACTTCCTCATCCTCTTCCCCCAGCATTACCTGAATTGGGGAAGGTTCCCCCCCCAGTGTTCAGGTAGGTCTGTGAACCACACATTTTGACATCCTTAACAGTATCAGCACTACTTTCATCACCATTAACCAAATCATTCGCATTTTCATCAACTGGATCCACATTAAGAACATTTGGCATTTCAGGGTTATTCCTCTCAACAGCAGGAACAGAAGGACTAGTTCCTCCTCAGTCTCTGGGCCGTTCAGGTAGTTCTCCTTGTCCCCACAGTTTTGCAAATAACAGACAGTCTCGTCCTATGATAACAACATGTACCAATTTCTTTACCACCCCCACCTCTTGAATACCAGTGCCATGCTGTGGAGATGGACACCGAGATGAGAGGGTACTCTCTAGTGTCCCCGTGAATTAACACAACCCGTAAAGTTTTGCTTACCCGACCGATCTTCCCAATTATTCTAGGATGAACCATGGTTACTATGCTTCCGGAGTCCAGCACAGCAAAGCCCGGGCAGGGAGGTGGTTCACTTGGACTTCACAGTCAAATTTCTCTTCTCCAAGGTCAAGATGTGTTGTACATGCTTTTTGGGCATAAAAAGACCCCCTCTGAAGAACCCCACATTCCATGGGCTCCTCTTGCAGTGGGCAGTGGGCCCGGGTATGGGCCCAGGAATGACATCGCCAACATTGTACATTCCCTCCTCTCCGAACATGAACAAATCGCTGAGGTGGTACCGGGAGGGACTCTTGACCTTCTGGGGTGTTGGTTCCAGGGCTCGGGGGGATGTCCTTTCGAAGGGCGGCAGTCGATCGAATAGGCCATGGCAGACTGGGCCCTTGGCACTTGGTAGGGCCAAGCAGATCCTCCACCACTGTATATTGTTCCACCATCTCAACAAGGAGGTTCACTGTTTTGGGGTCTCCATGGCTGACCCACTGTTGAAGGTCGTCTGGCAGTGACTTTAGCTATCGGTCCAGCACAACCTGCTCCACAATTTGGGGGCCAGACAACACTTCAGGCTGCAGCCATTTTTTTTACCAATTGCACCGGGTCATGCATTTGAGACCGTGGTGGACGATCTGGACGATACTTCCATTGGTGCACTCGTTGGGCCCGAACGGTCACCCCAAACGAGCCAGTATTTCTGCCTTTAGTTTTTGATAGTCTTTAGCGTCATCCGGTGGCAGGTCGAAGTAGGCTTTTTGAGGATCTCCGGTTAGGAAAGGAGCAATTAGGCTGGCTCACTGATCCTGGGGCCACCCTTCTCTCTCTCCCGTTCTCTCAAATGTAGCAAGAAATGCCTCTACATCATCACTCAGAGACAATTTATGCAAAAAATGGCATGCCCTCATGGTCACCTGGTTGCCAGGGCCAACAGCCGCTTGCTTACGGCCCTGAGAAAGCTGCTGCACTGCTTCTTTTAAGGCAGTTACCTAAGCCTGCTTAACCCCTTGCTGGGTCGCTTGCTGGGCTGCCAACTGGGCCACCAACAGGCGAGTATTTTCTTGCTGCAGAGCCAGCGCCTCTTTGTGGTGCATTTGTTGTACCTCCAGTTGGGTTGCTAAGCGCTGATTAGCTTCCTAATGGTGAGTCTGCACTTGCATATTAGCCAGGGACAGCTGTTTAATTAGCTCCTCCATTGCTTCAGCTTTCAGGGTTTGGGCAGCTTTAACCCAGGACATAAATCCACTGTACTGTCCTTTTAAATGTCAGTTTAAGCCAAATGCAAAAAAAAAAAAAAAAAATATAGCAAGAAAACGCCTGTTACTCTGTCCTGCCCTCATTCAAGCACCACTTGTAAAGTAGATTGCAGGACACAGGCTTTTTAGTCAAAAGGAGGTTTATTGAACTTAAATAGCTTTACAGCAGCAAAAACAAAAAAGAAAGAGATTTCAGTTTCACCGACTTGCAAAGTCCAGAACTGCTATCGCAGTTAAAACAGTCCTTGATTTCTGTTGCAGGTAGCTTCCCCTGCCAGGAGGCTTCCAGGCAGGACACTACTGTTCACTTTTGTTGCTGCACACAAAACACAAAACACCATCCACCATCCACAATCTCCTCTACACTCCTCCACACTCACCTACAGCTTCCTGTCTTGTTTTAAACCCACTTCCTCTGACAGGTGAGTTAACTCTTTTTGTTCCCTTAAAGGGACCACAGTCCAAACAGAGGGGAAACATAGCATCCTTCCAGGACCCAGCCACGGTGTCCTGTACACTCCTTATTGAAACCTTTCATCTGCAACCGCTTTACCAGCTCAGTGCCACGTCCTCATCCTATACAGGTTGAGAACCATGAGGAGTATGAAGTACAATCCATTGTTGACTCCCATAGGTTCCGTTGGCGCATACAGTACCTGGTGCATTGGAAGGGGTACGGTCCGGAGGAACGCTCTTGGGTCTCATCCTCGAACGTACATTCCCCTGTCCTCCTCCGTGATTTCCATAGACGTTTTCCCCTCAAGCCCGGTGGCCCTCCGAGGGGGAGAGGTCGTTGAGGAGGGGGTACTGTCAGGGCTTGGCTCAGCCCTTCCTTGTCTGAGCTGGCCACTCAGCTGTCGGCTAATTGCCAGCTCCCATCTCTCTCCGCAGTTACCCAGCTGTTTTTGATTCTGCTCATCAGTCCTGCCTACTTAAAGCCGTCCAGCTCACTTGATCTCTGCCTTCGCCTTTGTCAACATCACAGAGACTTTCTCCTGCATTCCTGTTGAAGACTTGCTTGGCTGACGTTCCTTCTGGCTCCTGATCCTGCTTGCTGTACTACTACGTTTATCTCTGGCTCTCTGACATTTGCTTGGCTGACTACCCGATCCGGTTACTGAACTCTGGCTTGTTTTGACTACGTTTACTCTGTTTACCTTATTATTATTATTATTATTATTATTATTATTAAACAAGTGTGATTTAACTATACTTCTGTCTTGGTCTGATTCATGGTTCCTGATAGTAACACGTCTGGTTTTTGACAATTTATGCCCCGTACACACGGTCGGACTTCCAGACGGAAAATGTGTGATCGGAGCGTGTTGTCGGAAATTCCGACCGTGTGTGGGCTCCATCGGACTTTTTCCATTGGATTTTCCGACACACAAAGTTTGAGAGCAGGCTATAAAATTTTCTGACAACAAAATCCGATCGCGTCAATTCCGACCGTGTGTGGCCAATTCCGACGCACAAAGTGCCACGCATGCTCAGAATAAATTCAGAGACGGAACTGCTCGGTCTGGTAAAATTAGCGTTCGGAATGGATATAGCACTTTTGTCAGGCTGCAATGTTTTAAATTGTTTAATGCAGCGCACTCTCTTAGCCTTTATAATGCTAGAAGAATGAAGTAGTTTTGTTGCTCATATTCACACAGACTTCTCACAAACTTATTTATTTATTATTTCTGTTGATTTCATCAATATAATATTTGTATTTTGACTCAAAATTTTTTTTTTTTTTTGGTTAGTATTTTTTTCAAGCCTGATCATTTTATTTATTTTTTTCTCCATAATATTTTTGTGTGTGTTTTGTGTGTCAAGTTACCACAACACCATTATTATCTTGTATTATTTAATCTCAAGGAGATTGCTTGGTGTTGGTGTCTCTTGTTAATTTGAAATTTTATTTTTGAAATGTACCTGCCTCCTCACAAACAAACTGTCCTTTTTGAAAGAAAACACACATAGGCGAGTAAAATTGAAACGAAAAATCCTTTATTAAGGGATCAGAACCAAACAAAGAGGGAGGCAATGCTGGAGAAACAGCAGAAATTGGCGAAGCCTTTGGCCCCCAAGAGCACACATCAATTATTTACAGCCAAAATTGGTTACCCGAGGAGTCCATATCTAAGGGAGTACAGTCTGGTCCAGAAGTCCAAGAGATCATGAACAGCAGCAGATGACATATATGTCCCCAGGCTGTGATCATACAAGAGCCTGCATCTTTTGTCAGACCAGCATCAAGAGACTAAAAATTTGGGACTCTGGAATACCAGACCTGCAGTTGCTCCCTCAATCTTAACTCTCTAGGGGAAGTCTACCCTTTTCTTGTACCTGGATTATGAATGTATTGTTAAGAGTATATAGAAATACTTAGGAAGACTGCAGGATAGGATCCTTAATGGTGTCATTACATGTGTTGTATGCCTATATCCGATGTGTTTTTAAATGTTCATGTCCACTCCCTATGTTTTTTGTATGTTACTAATAAAATTCAACTTTTTTACATACTTTTTGTAGTCCATTACAGTTGTGCCTTTAAAAGTCACAAATTTTTAGTCTCTTGATGCTCCTAATATATTATCGGGGACGTTGGCACAAGTGACCTTTAAGTACCTACAGAGTCACCCTGTATATGAGGTACTTCAGTACTAGGATCTCCCCTTTGCTTTTTGTCAGACCAGACTGAACCCAGGTCATCACTCTCTAGTCTTCCTTCCACGCTTGCTTCCATGTTGTGTCTGTGGTGGTGGAGTTGTGGCAGGAGGAGGAGGAGGAGGAGGATGGTCCAACTCACGCAGGTGGGTTTTGTATGCGATTTCGCCCCTCACCCCCTTAGTTAAGGCTTTATAAAGAAGGTCCTCACACATGAGGTGTTGGCCCTCCTGCATGTCCTGCAGTTTGGTGGCATCCATGGAGGCAAAGGCCTCTTCGGAGTGAGGAAGGCTCTGAGGGATGCAGAAGCCTCCTGAATCAGCCTGAGCACTGAATCCTGCACGTTACTCCCCCTTCCTGAGTCTTTTATTTGGAAGGTGGAGGAGAGGAACCTGCGATTCGGTCAGGCTCCTACTGGGCCCGGCCTTCTCCTGGATGCCACTTAGCCCCGCCTCCTCCTGGCTGCCACTAACCCCCGCCTCCTCCTGACTGCCACATTCCACAGCCTCCTCCTGTGTGCCACATTCCGCAGCATCCTCCTGGCTGAGGTCTTCCTGTGTATAAAAAAGGGACATAGTTTTAGTTTTTTATTCATCGATCACACACAATTTTCACCTCATGACTGTTGCAAATTGAATGTTAAGAAATATAACAGACTATCATTCTGAGCCCAGCATTTTTCATTCTTGTCCCAATTTTTGGTGCCCACCACTGTCTATTGATATATAAAACACTTTATTAAATCAGCAATTAGTGATCAATAATAACATCCAGTAAACATCATTTATTTATTGACCAGAAATCTGTAGACGAATGCTATACCTGGCTCCAGCTGGGCTCCTCCACTTCTTCCTGGCTGGAAGTCCCAGGTTGGACATCGGAAGCCTCAGCTGGGGTGGAAGATAGGGTGGAAGGAAGAGTGGAAGGAAGGGTTGAGAGGGATTCCCTGACTTCAGTGTGGTCTGACAGAAATCGCAGTCTCTCATAGTACCATAGCCTGGGGACATAAACGTCATCTGCTGCTGCTCCTGATCTCTGGGAATCCGTGACCTTCTTGCGCTCCCTAAGATAAGTGCTCCTCAGGCCACCAATATTGGCTTTTAAATAGGGGATGGTTGTCGTGGGGACCACCGGCTTCACCAACTCCAGCAGTTTCTCCAGCGCTGCCTGCCTCTTTTGTTTATTATTGTATTGGGGGTGTTTGATCTGCCACACACAGGGCAGCTCCCTGTATTTGTCTATGAACAGGGGGAGGAAGTTGTGATCATTGGAGCCATCCATTTTATCTGCAAGACACAAGACAAACCCTAATGTCAGGCTAAAGTCTCCTAATCTTGTCCCAATATAGGCCTCAATCTAGAAGCAGTATAGGCCCAAGTTTAAATCTTACTTTCGTTATCGCGATCGGCGCCTCCGATACTCCTTCCTCTGCTCAAAGATCGTACGTAAGATGCATGCGTGTTACGCTTTATATACACTGTGCATGCGTGAAACTCCACCCACCCCTGACATTCTTTCTAGTCTATTCTCCGCCCCTTCTCGTTTGGCGCAGTGGGGGAAGAGCACATGGCGGAGTCACAACAGGTGCATGCTAATTACAGCAACGAGGAGGAGGAAAGCCCGGAGCCAGAAACATCCCGATCCCAGAGGAGACAATTTAAGGCCTCAAATATGTCCTTTGGGGAGATGTTGGAGATGGTCGACATCCTGAAGAGGGCCAACTATGACAGGAAGTATGGACCTTACCCCAACCCCAATGTCAGAAAGGCCAAGATCATGGCAAAAGTTGTCAAGAGTCTGCAGGAGAATTTTGGGGTACGACGATCGAAAGATCAACTCAGGAAGCGGTGGTCGGACCTCAAATTAAGGGAGCATGAGCAGTACAGAAGGATCAGGAGAGTGCTGCAAAAAAGTAAGTAGTTGTCCTGTGTTCCTATTCTTTATTTTTCTAACGTTCGTGCTGCTCCATGTGCTTTTCTTTACTGTTGTACAGTTTAAAATGGCAACTTTCATGTTCATGGGCACATTATTCGTTCGTATGAAACATTGTTCGTTCGGCATAGAAAACACCATGTTTTGTACATATGCATTTGAATACATTTTTGCTAGCCTACTTCTCTTCAAATAATCTTGGTGTCTAGATGGGTTGGTAACTAGAATGAAATGCACGCTAGATTCTGTGTAAGGAGAGAACACTCAGCAGCTGTTTACACATCTGGATGCTGGAGCACTAGTGTGGGACACCAGAACACCCTTTTTATTAGGGTGCCCACACAGGTGCTCCAGTGAATACTATAGGGGTGTCTCCATCTGTGAAGCTTATACAAAACAGGTAAGTATTCAAGCTTGACAAAGTAAAAAAATATTTCTTCATCTTGGAACTCTGCCAAAATAGACAATTGTACCCCACTTCCAACCAATGTTTCATATTCCTTTTTCTGTCATAAAATATTTGTGTGCTAAGTATACCTATTTTTTATTTACGTAGGGGAGAAAAGACTCGGAGGAAACCACTCATCCGAGGAGAACACAGACCCCCCACCTCATGAGGAAGTGGAAATCCACCAAAGCCAACAGGAGGAGGAAGGAGACGTAGTGGAAATTGTCACCACAACAGGTGAGTGTCTGCGACCACAGGCTCAGGTAAGAGATGGATGCCGGCATATTTATAATACATGGTGTTTTTTTTTTTCTATATTTTTAGGTGATCGTGATGTTAAACTTTATATGGAGAGGGCAGGAACAATCAGCCATTGGCACCACATCCCATAAAGAAATACACAAAAGAAAGGGGGATGGGGTAAAATACCCCAGGGACTTTAAAGGTGCTTAAATGCTATAGTAATTGGGGTAAAAAGTATGTATACAAAGTCTATCCATACAAAACTGCTCATAAAGAGCGAAACATGTCGAGTGGTACATACTAAGTGGTCTTTTTCTTCAGTGTCTTTGTAAAGCCAGATATGGATATTGAGAGACCTGTTTTTAACCTTTGATAATATGTATTAAATTCAATAAATAAATTTTTGTATGGATAGACTTTGTATACATACTTTTTTACCCCAATTACTATAGCATTTAAGCACCTTTAAAGTCCCTAGGGTATTTTACCCCATACCCTTTTCTTTTGATCATGATGTTGTGGATGAAGGACATTTAACTAGTGAGAGTGCCCAGATCCTGATCGGGGAGATCATGGGGTGTAATAGGGACTTGGAAAACATCCAGAAAAACAACGATGATGTTAAAAACAAAATAAAGAACACCACTGATGTTTTAGGGAGAGTTTAAAACCCCTCGAAATCCCTAATGTAGTTGGCTTTTTTTCCTAAAAAATTTGTGGCACCTTTTTTTACGTCGAAAAGCCAGATTTTGAAGATGCACACAGTGTGTCAACATGTGCTATCTGCCATCACGGGAGATAATAAAGTAGCTGAGATGAAGGGGTTGCACCCTTAAACACGTCCCTTGATCCCCTATGATGGCAGCTAGCACATGTTGACATTCAGCAATTTGTGTGCATCTTCAAAATTTGGCTTTTCCAGGCGTGACTTCACCCCATCTGAACGCAATATCAAACACAGTTTATAAATACTCATGTCTGATATTGCCTTCAACTTTGAACAAAGTTGAACTTTGTAAGTTCCAGATTTGTGTATTTCTTGTTGGTTTGAAACATGCCTGTTTTACCTTAAATGGACATTTCTTCTTTTATTAATGTGACCCAAACAATTGTTATACAACAAACATGTTGGTTTGTTTTAAAAACCTTTTATAAATGCACATGTGATTGTGCTGGTATTAAAAAGATTGATAATCAGGAATGTGTGGATTATTGTTTCAATGCTCCAAAACTTTTGTTGTGGTAAAATTGGTGTTTTCTGTGACAATGGGGGTTATTTCCTAAGGGCAAATCCACTTTGCACTACAAGTGCAGTTTCAGTGCAGTCTCAAGTGCACTTGTAGTGCAAAGTGTCTTTGCCTTTAATAAATAACACCCAACAGTGCTTTCTAATGTTACACAATCATGCCATTTTCAGGACTCCCCACATTTATGTCAGGGTCAGATAAAAGAAACACAAGCAGTAAATGTCAGCAAACATTTTAGTTAAAATTATTTTTTTATTTAAAAAATGTCTCAGACATTGTCTGGCATATTGATGGCCCCTCTACCAGCAAAGTATTCAAGGTATCTTAGACGGACCTCGCGGGCACTCAGGGGGGCAAGCCAGCACGGCCAGCTTCAAGCGCCCTCAGGGTTCATTCATTTACATGAATTCCGGCCTCAGGCCCAACTGAAGCAGCATAGTTGGCAGAATTTCACCTTAAAAAGTTGTGGAGAACACAGCAAGCCAGGATGATGTGATTCAGGTTATACTCCGCCATGTGTATGGGTGTAAGAAATAGGCGGAACTGGCTGGTCATGATTCCAAACGAATAGGAGTATTTCCACATTGTCTTCTGGAGGTGGCAAGTCCAAGCTGCCATTCTGGAGACGCCTGTAGAACTCCGTCTGGGTGATGACTCCACTGTCTGACATCCAGCCATTCTTCCCCACGTCCACATACAGGAACTCATAAGTAGCCAACACCACTGCCAACATCACGATACTATTGAACCCCTTATAGTTGTAATAGTATGACCCCGAGTTGGGTGGTGGGATGATGTGGACGTGTTTCCCATCAATTGCCCCTCCGTAGTTAGGAAAGTCCCACCGCTGGGCAAAGTGGGAGGCCACAGTCTGCCATTCCTGTGGGTTGGAAGGAAACTGTGGACTCAAACAAGAAAAATAAATTAATCATTTTGAACATAAACATGGAAAGCAGATTAGACACAAACATTCTTGGCCAACATCAGTATAACATTTATTTTAGGGAGTATTTAAAGACAAAGGTATAAGTTCCACCTATCAGATCCCCCCCCCCTCTCATGGGCCATTTTTGAAATTTTATGGGGGGGGATGTTTAGGACAGGTAACCCTCTCCACTACATTGAGAGATGAATGCCTAAATAATGTGTATTACTTTGGCCAGTCCCTCCTTACTTACATTATTGGTAACCCACTGGATAGGTAAGAAGTGTCATAATACAAAGATATAAATACACACTGTACACATTTTAGCACATTTTTACATTCTGCTATTACCTATCAAGATAATAATAGGATAAAAAAAATTAAACAGTACCATTTGAAAGTATTCAGGCAGGCCCTTGCACTACATGCTTTGGGGAATTTATCCATAAATCTGACCACTAAAGAGGTGGGTATAGTATATATGGGTTTGGCAAAGTCAGCAGATAGAGGATTGGTATCAGCTGAGTTAGCAGTTGGGGGGAGGGAGGGTTCCAAAAGATCTTGGGAGACCAAAAGAAAGCCTCTGACACTCTGTCTGAATTTAAAGCACAAATCACAATTGTACACATTTTAGGGGGTGTTTAGGGTAAAGCACTACTATGGAGCTGGCAAAATACATTGTTAAGTGACTACACGAGATGAATATAGGCCCGGAGAGCATGTTGGGGAGGTGAGTGAAGGCAAATATGTATGAAGGAAAAAAATCCAGAATGCATGAGGACAAGGGGGACATTCACAGCATATTACAATCATGGTAATTAGGGAATGAGGAAAGAAATACAATACATTAGCAAACATTATATACAATAAAATGTGATCTTAAAGGACAAAAACCTTACCTTAATATACTCCTTCTGCAGGACCTGGATGATGGCAGAACAGGTCTCTGGGATAATGATCCCCAGAGCCTGGGGGGAGATGCCTTCGAGAACTTAAGGTCCTGCAGGCTTCTCCCCGTCGCCAAGTACCGCAGGGTGACGACTAGCCTCTGCTCCAGAGTGATGGCTTGCCGCATGCAGGTATCCTGCCTGCTGATATAGGGGGTCAGCAAAGCCAACAAACGGTGAAATACGGGGTCCGTCATCCTGAGAAAGTTCCTGAAATCATCAGGATTATTCTCACGGATCTCACGGAGCAAAGGCATGTGACAAAACTGGTCACGCTGAAGCAACCAATTCTTGGTCCATGAACTCCTCCTCGCCCTGTTGATGGACTGGGCTTGTGTCAAGGTAAGGACCCCAACACCAAGCCCCCGCACAGCATGAATTCTACGAGGAGTACGTACACGCAACATGGCTAGAAAACGGTCGGCTGCTCAGAACGAAGTAACAGAACGCACTGAAGAACAGCAAGGCCTGTGAATAGCTACCTGAAAATCAGTAACGAACGAACACAATGACAAGTCAATTGTACTCGTTGCACGCACTGAAGACCAGATACAAACCCACAAGCACAAACTGAACAGCAGGAAAACGATCTGAAAACCACGAGTCTGAAAAAGTGTGAATTGTCTCTCACCAAACTTTTACTAACACGAGATTAGCAAAAGGAGCCTAAAAGGTGCCGCGCTTGGTTCTGAACTGCCCTTTTATAGTCTCGTTGTATGTGGTGTACGTGACCGCGTTCTTGGCGATCGGAAATTCCGACAACTTTGTGCAACCGTGTGTATGCAAAACAAGTTTGAGCCAACATCCGTCGGAAAAAATCCATGGATTTTGTTGTCGGAATGTCCAATCAATGTCCGATCGTGTGTACAGGGCAAAAGAGTATCATCAAGCAATTTTGCAGCTCTGGAGTGTGACCACTTTGTTTCTTATCTGTGGCTGAAATTTTAGTTGGTCTACCTGCCAGTGGTTTGGTTTCAACAGAACCCCTCATTTTCAGCTTCTTGATTAGAGTTTGAACACTGCTGATTGGCATTCTCAATTCCTTGGATATCTTTGTATAACCCTTTCCCAATTTTATACAGTTCAACTACCTTTTCCCACAGATCCTTTGACAATTCTTTTGCTTTCCCCATGACTCAGAATCCAGATACGTCAGTGCAGTACTGAATGAAAGATGCAAGGGTCTGTCAGGAGTCCAGAAATGCATTGATGTTTTATACACACACATTAATTACAAGCAAACAGATCACAGGTGAGGATGGTTGCCTTTAATAGCCATTCAAACCCTTTGTGTCAACTTGTGTGCATGTTATCAGACCAAAATCACCAGGGTATGTAAACGTTTGATCAGGGTCATTTGGGTAGTTTGTGTTGTCATTATGATTTAAAAAGAGTAAACACAGTTGATAATAAATGGCTTCAGCCAAACACTAACCATGAGTGAAAGAATGTTTTTGTGTTATCATTCATATTCTCTGAAAAATGGCCAAGAGATCATAAATTCTGCCAGGGTATGTAAACTTATGAGCACAACTGTATTAACATCTGAGTATTTCTAGGGATATTTTCCACTGGTTTATTCAGTAGGGCGACACAAGCGTCTTTAACAATATTGACCATTGTGATCGAAAATATGAACGAATGAACCCTCATCCAGAAGCGACGAACCTTGGGGCATGTCCACCATATAAGTAATGATACCACCTGTCCACAACCCCTGAAGCAGGAGGCCGAAGTTCCTGGATACATTTTGGAGAGGCATTCTGGTACCAGCTACCACCTGGCATATACTTTGTATCCCGCCTCAATCAGGGCAACATTGAGAATGCCTTTGTGTATTCAAGTGTTCCATTTGCACCAGTCCTCTGCCTCAGGGCTTTTTTCAAGATTCCTCTCCCATTCCACCTGATATGATAGCCTGGTTAGAGGGATAGTAAACAGTTTATAGAGCACGGAGATGCCCCCTAGGAGGGCAGCATCGTGCATGCACCTGTTCTCAAACATGGTGCGCACTGCCAGGTCAGACCCGTCTTTCTGTAATGATTGAAGAAAGTGTTAAATTTGTTGTAGGTGGAAGCTCTCTATGGGGGGAATATCCAGACTGCCTGTGTAGTGTGAGGGGGGACGTATTCCTCTGTGGTCTAGGTAGTCGCCTATACGGTATAGTCCCTTGTTCACCCACCAACTAAATCTATCGGGCTGTATGCCAGGGGAGAACAGGGGATTGCTGAAAAGCGGGCCACTGGGGTATGGACCTCTCCTACAACTCATATCCCAGATGCATAAGAAATTAGAGAGCGTCAGACTCCAAATAGCTTTACGGTGCTTTGGGGAAGTCCAAAGGATAAGGTCCATTGCTAGCGGCAATAGTGACGGCTGTGGAGTTGGAGTATTTGGGCCAACTGTTCGGCTATGTAATACTTCCAAAACTCAGGCACCCCCATACCCCCCCAGGTCTTTGGGAGCATAGATTGTAGCCCAAGCTATTCTAGGACCTTTAGTATCCCAGATATAATGGAGGATTTTAGAATGGAAACGGCATATGGCGGCGACAGTGTCAGAAACCATGAATCAGACTGAGACAGAAGTACAGTTAAATCACACTTGCTTAATAATAATAACAAAAGGCAAACAGAGTAAACATAGTCAAAACATAGCCTGAGTTCAGGAACCGGAACAGATAGTCAGAAAAGCCAAAATGCTACAAAGGCCAAAAGGCATCACGAGGTACTCATAATGGCCTGTTCTGGTATTAAACGCAGTTTTAGACTCATCACCCTCCTTAATCCTCACAAGATTGTATGCCCCTCTCAAATCAAACTTTGTGAAAACCGTTGTTCCCTTGAGGTGGTCAAATAACTCTGTAATCAACGGAATCAGATAGGCATTCTTAATTGTGAAAGGATTGAGACCCCTATAATCAATACAAGGTCTCAGTTCACCACTCTTCTTCTTCACAAAGAAGAAACCAGCACCAGCGGGAGACTAGGATTTGCGGATGAAACCTCGAGAAAGTGCGTCTGCAACATACTCCTCCATGGCCTTATCCTCCAAGACCGACAAAGGGTAAACCCGGCCACGAGGGGGTATGGCACCAGGTTGAAGGTCAGTTGTTTAATCATACGACCGGTGTGGAGGCAAACTAGCGGCTTGACCTTTGTCAAAGACATCGCTAATCGCTACTCCTCTGGCAGGGAAGAGAGTGAAGAGGTGCACAGGATCTTGGCTACCTTCTGGAAGCATGTCTTACTGCATTGTGGCGACCAGGAGAAAACCTCAGCATGGAGCCAATCAAAAGAGGGGTTGTGCCTCTGTAACCAAGGATAACCAATAACCTGCGGAAACTTAGGTGAGGAAATAACTTGGAATTGTATTATCTCATGGTGAAGAGCCCCTACGGCCATGGACAACGGAACAGTCTCAAGAGTCACATGGGCAGGCTGTAGAGGTCTTCCATCAAGAGCCTCAATGGCAAGTGGAGTGTCATGCAGCTGCTGTTGATGAAACAACACCACTTAAGGTCTGCCCATGACAGGACCTCAAGGTTCGGGCATTCCCTGGACGGGTAGGACAAGACTTCAAGAAGTGACCTACCTGGCCACAATAAAGGCACAATCTCTCCTTCCTCCTAAGGGTTCTCTCATCCACAGAGAGACGTGTGAAGCCCAAGTGCATGTGTTCATCTTCACAGACAGATTCGGTACCAGGAGGTATGGGACGGGAGGGAGGGGAGGGAGGCAAGGGTGGGACTGCAAAGTTCGGAGACAAATGTACAGGAGGCTTCCGCGAGCGCTCCTTAAAAGGGACCTCTCCAGCTCAGTGGGTATATCTCGGGCTGCTATCTCATCCTTGATGGTATCTGAGAGACCATGAGAAAAAGCAGCCACGAGGGTTTCATTGTTCCACGCAACCTCTGCTACCAGAGTACGGAATTCAATGGCGTAAGACAGTTCTCGCACTCTGTTTGATGGACATGAGGCACATGGCAGCAGAAGCGGAGCATGCAGGAATGTCAAAAACCCTTTTAAAAGAAGTCACAAACTCAGGGTAACTCAAGACAACAGGTTTTTGCATCTCTGGGGTTTGCCCAGGCCGAGGCTATCTCAGAAAGCAAAGATATCACAAAACCTACTTTGCTTCTATCCGTGGGAAATGCCTGGGGCAGCATCTCAAAGTATATCTCAACCTGGTTGAGAAACCCTTTGCATTGGACTGGATCACCCCCAAATCGCTGGGAAAGCAGAGCGGAAGCAGACATACCTCTTATAGAGGTAATACTCGAGGCGGGTGCCTGCACAGAGACTGGAGCAGCAGCAGGGATGGCCTGCAACACAGGTTGTACCGGAGCAGCCACAGTGGGAGATTCCAGGTAAGCCGTGCAACTCAGGATCGTTTGTAATGTCATGGCAAACTGATCCATGAGGTGATCCTGCTTATCCATTCTGGGAAAAATATTACCATCGAGTGGATTCACTGCATCTTCTGAATTGATGGCATTCACCTACTGTCAAAAACCATGAATCAGACTGAGACAGAAGTACAGTTAAATCACACTTGTTTAATAACAATAAAAAAAAGGTAAACAAAGTAAACGTAGTCAAAACATAGCCAGAGTTCAGCAACCGGAACGGATAGTCAGACAAGCCAAAACCTCAGGGAGACAGAGATGAGCCTAGTAGAACAGCAAGCAGGATCTGGAGCCAGAAGGAATGTCAGCCAAGCAAGTCTTTAACAGGAACACAGGAGAGCGTCTCCACAGATATGACCAACGCGAAGGCAGAGATCATCTGGACTGGACGGCTTAAGTAGGCAGGGCTGACGAGCATGATATCATAAACAGGTGAGTCACTGTGGAGAGATAGGAGCTGGCTTTTAGCCGACAGCTGAGCGGCCAGCTTTGAGAAGGAAGGGCTGAGCCCAGCCCTGACAGATGGGAACTTGGATAGGAAGAGTAATAAAATAACTTGGATAGGCAAAATAATATAATAACCTTGGAAGGACTGCCATTTTAACTGATGCAATTCTTTTATCCAAAGCAGATTCACATCAGACCATGCCCTCAAACCCTAATGTCACGGATGTCACATCTACTCCAATGCAGGTGGTCAGACACTACAGCTAGCTACTGTGTGCTTCACCTATAGCAGCCCCCTTTCCCTTAAGGCAAGCAGGCCTACCAGTACTTGGTGCCCCCCCCAAGACTTATACACAATGCTGTAGTGCCTGGCCACCACACCAGAGCAGACACAAACAGAGCAAACAACAGACTACTTGCAGTTTATCAGACAGATGGCGTTTTGCTATGACAGTCCAGGTAAAGAGCAGGCTGAGTTCAGGGAATAGTCCAATATCCGATCCAATGACAGTCTAGGTAAAAGGCAGGCTGAATTCAGGGAATAGTCCGATATAAGATCCGGGTCATACACAGGGAAATCCAACAGCAAAGCAGGGCAGACAAATGGGAGGTTTGATCAGGAACAATGCAGGTAACTTTTTCTCTATCACAAGCAAGGGATGCAGTGTTCGGTTTGCTTATAATAGGTGACTGACCATCAATCACTTTGCAGGCGAACACAGACAGGGAAAATGCAACAGCCAACACCCAGATGCTGGAATGAGGAGCAGGAGCATTAAGTGACCCTGACATTACCCCCCCTTTGAGGGGGGCCCCCGGACCCTCAAAGATAAGCTGGACGTCCAGCACAGGACCATTAGACTGGGCAGAGGTCCGTGGATCTACAAGGTCAGGCTGGTTAGCAGGGGACGTGTCACATGGGTCAAGCCAGACAGCTGAAACATGAGCGGAATAAAGAGAGCCCTGAAAAAAAGGTTGAAAGCCCCACCTGGCCGAATGAGGCAGTTTATCCAAAGGGTGGATTGAACCTCTTAGACCAGTCAGAATGGGTGTAGTAGAAGTAGGGTGAGGCCAGGTTACATAAAGCCCTGAATAAAAAAGGGTAGGAGGCTCAATGGGCATGGGCCGGACTGACACAATTTATGCAGGAGAGGATTCAGGCTGTGGCAATTGGCTGGAGAGCTGATGTGTAGAGAATTCAATATACTTGTCAATCTCCTCTGCATCCCAGTCTATGTGCGGGTTGTGAAGTTTAAGCCAGGGATACCCCAAGATAAGGGGATAAGCAGGAGAAGAGATCAAGTAAAAGCTGATTGTCTCCCTGTGAAATTCACCAAAGGTCAGGGTAATGGGTACCATACGCAAGGTCACCAGACCCATGGACAAGGGGGCATTATCAATGGCTAAGACTGAGAAGAGTCTGCGCACCTTAGTCACCGGAATCTGTAGACTGTGTGCTAGGTCCCTATCAATGAAATTGCTAGCAGCACCAGAATCAATAAAAGTGGAGAGCTGGTGAGAAAACTTGGCAGAACTAAGTTGCGCAGGAACAAATAAGCCATCTCTGAGGGAAACAGACACAGTATGGTCTATAGAAGCAGACCCCACCAGCACTAGACTCTTGGCGTTTCTCGGCTTATTAGGACAGCTAGCGACAAAGTGGCCGTGGTTGCCACAATATAAGCAGAGACCCTGAGATCTCTTTCTAGCCTTTTCCCCAGAGGATAAATGGGTAGTGCCAGTTTGCATGGGCTCATCCTCCTAGAGGGGCTGAGAGGGCTCAGGAAATTAAGAAAAGGTGGGCAGCATACTAGGGGGCAAAGAAACAAACCTCTCGGTATGCCTTTCCCGTAAACGCCTGTCTATACGAATGGCTACTTGCATAGCTTCATTCAATGACTTTGGTTCAGGGTAGTGTACTAAGGAGTCTTTGATGGAGTCTTATAAACCTAACCTGAACTGGCTTCTTAGAGCTGGATCATTCCACTCTGAGTCAGGTGCCCAGCGGTGGAAATCAGAACAGTATTGTTCAGCGGTGCGTTTATCCTGATGTAATAACCTAAGGTTAGCTTCAGCTGAATGGGAACGGTCAGGATCATCATAAACCTAATGCCCGTACACACGATCAGACTTTCCACCAACAAAACCGTGGATTTTTGTTCAAAAGATGTTGGCTCAAACTTGTCTTGCATACACACGGTCACACAAATGTTGGCCAACAATTACGAACGTGGGAACGTGGTGACGTACAAGACGTACAACAAGCCGATAAAAAGTAAGTTCAATAGCCATGTGATATCTCCATTACAAACGCTAGTTTTACAAGAACGAGCGTTTCCGGCTACTACTTGATTCCGAGCATGCGTGAACTTTTGTGCGACGGACTGGTGTACACACGATCGGAAAGTCTGACAACAAAGTTTTGTTGGCGGAAAATATGAGAACCTGCTAGCCAACATTTGTTGGCGGAAAGTCCGCCAACAAATGTTCAATGGAGCATACACACGGTTGGATTTTCAGCCAACAAGCTCACATCCAACATTTGCCGTCGGAAAGTCCAAACATGTGTACGCGGCATAAGGCTTTGAAAGAGGCTTCAACTGACCCTCTGACTGGGTCATCTGCGGAGAGACTAAACGCCCAAGACAGGGGACCATGTAATAATCAGGCTGACCCGCTGTGCTTCAGAACCAGAGGAGTGTGACTTAAGCTTAAAGTATAGCATACAACTATTTTTAAAGTTGGAAAACATATGGGGGTCACCAGAAAAACAGTCAGGTGGGTTAACTGTCAGCTCTGGCTCTTGTGTTACTGCTGGAGGTGCGTTTACATGCAAAGACATTTCCTGGACTTGGAGTGTCAGTTTGCAAATTTTCTCAGGAAATAAGCAAGCCTGTGTAGCGTCCATCCTGACAGAAAATGTTTGTGTTAAAGGCTTGTGATAATGTTATGAATATCACATCTACCCCAATGCAGGTGGACAGACACTATAGCTAGCTATTGTGTGCTTCACCTATAGCAGCCCCCTTTCCCTTAAGGCAAGCAGGCCTACCGGTACTTGGTTGCCCCCAGGACTTATACACAATTCTATAGTGCCTGGCCATTACACCAGGGCAGACGTGAACAGAGCAAACAACAGACTACTAAGAAAGAACATAAGTTTGCTGTCCTGGAAGCAGATTTCAGGAAAAAGAAATCTCTGAATAGTAAGACCAGGAACAGTAAGAGGGAAGACTCCAAGCTGAAGTCTCTGAAGGAGGCATTGAAGAAACAGGAGAAGTTGGTCAGCTCTCTGAAGGAAAGCAGTGGTAGTATGTTCAAGGAAATGTATGAGAATAAGGAGAGATTTCAACAAATGAAGGAAAGTGTCTGTGCGTGTACCAGCCAGAGGGTGGATGCCACAGCAACTGCAACAGTAAGGATAGGGAGTAAGGAAATCGCTTCATACCGTGGCCCCAGTACTACCCCTGTCTCAGGATCTGTCATGTCTGAGTCAGTATCTGCCCTCCTCCCCAACAGCCTGGGCCATCTTAGGAGGAGGTTGAGGAAAATGGCAGATTGCTGCAGGCCATTGCAGAAATAGAATCTCCCTTGAGTGGCAGGAAGGTTCGATTTTCCACCAAAGTTTTGATTTTCCACCTTCAGATGAAGATGATGAGGAGGAGGATGTCGTCCCTCAGGCTGTAGGGGTGAAAGTTGTGGAAAAAATGTAATTTGTTAAGTCTGATCAAGATGGAGGCAATGCTACAGTGTCTCCAAATAGAGGACATGCTAGAACTGAATGAATGAATGATTTGTAAAGCGCTGCAAATGCGAACTGATTCGCCTCAAGGCGCTAGATGAATTCTGTGTTATCAACTTCCTAGAAGAGGTAGGTCTTGAGTTTTTTCCTGAAGGCCTGATGGTTTTCATCCATGCGGATGTAAGTCGGAAGAGCGTTCCATAGCCGAGGTCCTTGGACTGCGAATCTTCGTTCTCCCTTTGCTTTGTAGCTGTATTTGGGAATGAGGAGGAGGTTTTATTAGATGATCGAAGATTGCGATTGGGTGTGTAGTGTTTTATTTTCTCTCGAAGGTATTGAGGAGCGTTTCCTTGTATGCATTTGTGGGTGAGGCAGAGGGTCTTGAATGTGATCCAATTCTTTATGGTTAGCCAATGTAGGCTCCTCAGGGATGGGGAAATGGACTCCCAGGGTTTTTTTCCTGTAAGCAGTCTTGCCGCCGCGTTTTGGATGAGTTGTAGGCAAGCTGATATTGGGGTAATCCTATGTAGAGCGAGTTTGCGTAGTCGAGTCGGGAATTGATGATTGTTCCAACTACTGCTGCTTTGTCCTCTTCTGGGATGAAGGGGATGAGTCTACGTAGCAGGCAGAGGAGATGGTGAGATCCGCTAACTACTGATCCTATTTGTGCATCCATTGTCATTTCTGAGTCAAAGATGACTCCGAGACTCTTGGCTTTGGCGCTTGGAGAGATGGTCTGTCCAAAGATGGTGGGAGGTGTCCACGGAGTCTTGGTTTTGGAATATTGGTTAGCGTGTAGGAGAAGAAGTTCTGTTTTTGAACTGTTGAGTTTGAGGGAGCTAACGGTCATCCAGTCATCTATCAAAGTGAGGCATTTCTCTAATTGCTGATGGTGGCCTTTTTGTCCGGTGATGCAAAAGTAGAGTTGGGTGTCATCAGTGTATGAGTGGAAGGAGTGGTCCGATTTTCTGATGATTTTGAGGAGTGGGCGGATGTAGATGTTGAATAGCACTAGTGACAAGGGTGAACCCTGAGGGACTCCACAGGAGATTGCATGGGTTTCAGAAGTGAATGCTCCTAGTTTCACTGTCTGAGAGCGATTCTCTAAGAAGGATGTAAACCATTTTAGACCAGAATCTGTGGCTCCTGCTACTTCTGTGAGGCGGACAAGTAGAGTATTGTGGTCCACTGTATCAAATGTTGCACTGAGGTCTAACAGTACCAGGAGACATGATTCTCCGTCATCTGCTGCTTCAAGGGCATCGTCCCATATTTTGAGAAGTGCTGTTTCTGTGCCATGGCCTGGGCGGAAGCCTAATTGCAGAGGGTCCAGGAGTTGGTGTGTGTCCAGGTGGCATTGTAGCTGTTGTACTACTGCTTTCTCCATAATCTTGGAGATGGTGTTGAGGCTTGTTATCGGTCTGCGGTAGTTAGGGTCATTAGGGTCGAGATTGGGTTTCTTTAGCGGGGTTTGATGATGCCTTGCTTGAGGGTTGTTGGAACAATCCCTTCTTTGAATGACTGATTTATGAGGTGTGTTATAGTAGGGGCCAAGATGTTGGAACATTCTTTCAGGAGTTTTGTGGGGATGATGTCGTTTGGTGATGTGCTGTGTCGAAGGCTTCTGATAATGTTTTTAGTCGTGTCAGTGGTGATTGGGGTCAAAGAGAAATTTGGTGGTTGTGTGATGTTCGTGTCGATATCCTCTTTTTGCTTTGGTTGAGTGAGGTTGGTTGTTTTTTTCTGTTGAATTGATTTCCAAATGTTGTCGATTTTGTCGATGAAGAAATTTGATAACTCATTGCAGAATTCTTGAGTATCGTTTGCTGGGGGCTCTAAGCAGGTTGGGTTCATTGACTGAGGGATTATTTTGAAAAGTTCCCGCAGCCGGTTTAAGGCAGTTGAGATGGTGTTCGAGAAGTGTTCTTTTTTGGCTTTGAAGATTGCTTTGTGGTATTTCACAGTGAGTACTTTGTAGTTTGTATGGTTTTCCTTGGTAGGATTTCTTCTCCATGCTCTTTCCGCTCTTCTACGCTCTTGCTTGAGTAGGGTGAGAGTACCATTAAACCATCTTGAGTTTTTTTTGCGGATGAGTGTTCTGCGTTTTGGCGCCACTGAGTCTGCTGTTTATAGTAATGCCTTGTTTAGGGAGTTGAGTGTTTGTTCCGTTGAGAGGTTTAAGTTTAGCAATGGTATTTTGTTTGATAATGTGGTTTTGAAGAGTTCAGAGTGTAGTTTCTTCTGAGATCTGTTCCAGTGTGTTGTTGTTGCGTGTTTCTGTTTTTGGAGGGTGGTGTTAGTGGTGATTTTAAATTTGATAGAGTGATGGTCCGTCCATGGTAGTGGTGTTTTGTCGAGTATGTTGATGTCCATATTCTGTTTGAAGATGAGGTCTAGAGTGTGTCCTGAACCATGCGTGGGGGCATTTATCAGCTGTTGAAGACCTAGTTCTTCCAGTTGGTTAATGCAGGTGGTCGCGATAGGGTCTTGGGTAGAGTTTGCCCAGAGGTTAAAGTCCCCAAGTACCATAAAGTTGTTGGTTTTCAGGGTGTGTATTGAAATGAATTCAGTGAGTGGTGTAAGGAGATTGGTCTTTGGTCCTGGTGGTCTGTAGCATAGTAGTATGTGAATGGTGTCTTGGGGTGTTGTTGAAGACGCAGGGAGAGTGTCTCCATGAAAGGCACTGAGTTCTGTAACGTTGGTTTGGTGAAGGCAAGGTGCAATTTGAATATCACTGCTAGGCCTCCTCCTTTTTTTTCCTGTTCTGTGCTCAGTTAGGATACTGTAGTTCTCAGGCACCAATTCAGTTAGGATGGAGTTGCAGTCGGATGTTAGCCAGCTTTCCACAATGAAGAGGCAATCTATGTTGTTATCGATGATGAAGTTGTGGATTTCCAGTCTGTGCTTGACTGCAGATCTGGTGTTAATCAGGGCGCATGCTAGTTGTTGTGGTTGGATTGGTGTCTCCCTGTATTTGATGGTTGATTGTGGGTTGGTCCTTAGTAATTTTTCTTTTTTTAGTCTTTTTTGAGTGGCGGTTGGTAAAGTTGAGGTGGTGTTTCTTAGCCTGTGGAGGGCGTGGGCTGTGTATTTGAAATTGCACATGGTGAGAAAGACAAAGTTGCTGAAGGAAGGATGATCTAATTATGGTACAGATGTAGCGATGATGAGTTGCTGGGGGATGGAGGGTTCAGATGGCTGCCACTGCTAGTGGAGTAGTGTAGTTGCCGGGCTGGATGATGTTGTGGAAGTTCTGGAGAAGGTGATGGAGGGGCTACCTACCGCCCTCCTGTTGATCCAGAGGAAGGCGAAAACCCCTAGCTGAGCTGCCAATTGCTACAGCAGAGGAAAAATTCCTTTCTGACCCCCGTGGGAGATCGGACTCGAGGACCCTGGATCAACTGCTAGGGAACCCCGGTGAGCTTACTTGTACGGGATGGTCCAGAAGAAAGATGGGAGAGAGGAGGGGAGGGGGAGGGCGGTGGAGGGGTGAGTGGGATCTGGCCACTACTTACTGGTTGGACTGGTGCTGCAGCTGCGTCTAGGAGGATCTAAGATGGACCCTGGGCAGGGCCGGAGCCGTGGATATCCTGGTCTCTGGTGTCAACCAGTGCCCCTGCAGTGAGGTCCAGTATCGAGGAGGGGGTGTACCAGGTGTAGAGGGCATGGGACCCGCTGGACAAGTGTGAGAGGGGTAAGAAGTAGCTGGCTGGCCGGAGCTAGGCCACAGCCGTGGTCTGTTCCCCGAGTCTAGCGGCTAGAGAACGGGGTGATTTGACGGCGGTTGCGGTGGTGCCCCGGGGGGGTGTGGAGGTGGGTTCGGGACTGTGAATAGAGGGGGGTCCGTGGGATATTGGGTCTTACCTGGAGGTTGCGGGAATGTTCACTAAAGCCGGTGAGTACCAAGATGGCCGCCGGCTAAGCCCGAGCCGCGGGCTGTCCGAGCTCTATGTACCTGGTCCGGCTACGATGGTGGGCGAGAGGATGGATCCGGTGGGAGGATGGATCAGGTAGGAGGGGGATCGTGGGCCAGCCGGTCCGGCTGCTGATCGGTTGTGGGAGGTGAGGTAGCGATACAGCTCTGGCCGTAGCTAGCTGGCTGGAGCTAGGCCGGAGCTACGGAGTGTTCTGCGGGATGGGCCTGTGCGGCCGGCCTGCTGAAAGTGGCTTCCGTGATGGGCCTGTGCAGCCGACGGGCTGAACGCGGCGTCTGGGTGGTGTGGACGGCGTGATGGATAGGTAGGGGGGGTCCCGGTGCAGTTCTGCTGGGGGAGTCCGGGATGAGTCCTAGGTGGCTGGGTGGCCAGATGGCCGGATGGCCAGATGGCTGGAGCTGCTGCACAGAGGTCTGCTCTCTACAGCGTCAGCACTCAGACTGACACTCTAAAGAACTGTTTCAGTGCAGGAAAATACTGGTGAAGGAGTGCTTGTTGAGAATTCCTCTGTGTGTGGAGGACTTTCCGGTGATTGCTGCTACAGGCAAAGAGATTGCATCTGCCAACAGATCCTTGTAATTGGCAAGGAATGCAAGAGGAGATGGTGGGAATCCAGACAAAGATGTTCCTGTTGGCTGTGAGAACAAGGAGCAGGAGTTCCACATGGACACTAAGACTAAAGAGGAGGAGTGCTGAATGGATGCTAAAACAGCTGGTGTTTTTTCTAAACAGAAGACTTTACCTGATAATGGGACTTCTAGTAATTGTGGTGCTTTTGGGACTATGGTGAGCGGGACTGCTGTGCCAGAGGGGAGTAGGGAGGATCAGGTGATGGGTAGTTTGCCAAACTTGAATTCTGAGGTTTCAATGCAGCCAGTAAATGTACCTAAACCCAGAAATTCTGTGCCATCTGTCCCAGGTAGGAGCTTTGCTAGGGCTGTGTTGGGACAAAGTCATGAGGCTATTGGAAGGAAGACAATTGTGGGACTTTCACCTAACGCACCTTCTTCCATTAAACGCAGGATTGTGGATCAGGAATAGGATGGGTGGGTGGTCGGTGTCAATGAGGTTAAGAGTGTGCAGCATTTGCCCTTCTCTGCCTTAATTGGTAGAGATAGGCTTACCATCTTCTTTGCTTGCCAACCTAAGCTGTGTCATAAATGTGGAGCCAAGGGACATTTCTCCTCTTCCTGTCCAGAACAGAAGTGCTCTTTGTTTCATGAACTGGGACATCTCATCTGACGAGGGACTGTAAGATCATTAAATGTAACTTATGTGATAAGGTTTGTCACCCTTATAGCCAGTGCCCCGAGGCTTTGCACAATAAGCCAGAGCTAGTGGAGGAATTCTTCTATCTGTATAGGGAAGAGTCTGCGTTGGCCGGGGGATCCTAGTGTCTCTATCCCTTCAAAATCTGTGTCTGTGAGGCCTTCTGAGGTGTCAGTGTCCCCCAATCTGTGGTTCCCCAGTCGGTGTTAGAAAGTGTTGTTGTCAAGTCTATGTCTGCCCCTGTTGTTTCTCCCAGAGTAGTGAAGGCAGTGGAGGGTGCTGGACCAGCGTGTATGGTTGTGCCAACCCCTCTTCCTTGGCGTGGTCCTAGAGTAGTGAAGGCAGTGGAGGGTGCTGTACCAGCATGTATGGTTGTGCCAACCCCTCTTCCTCGTCATAGCAGAAGTGTGGCTGGAGGTCAGTAAATGACGAGGGGTGGAATGGGTGATGGATTGGATGATGGTGGGGGGAGGTGGGAAGGGAATGAGAGTGGCTGGTGCAGAATGAAAGGTGGATGATGTGGAAGTCAGGGTGAATGATGTGGGTAGAGGGGTTAATGGAGGGGTTTTTGGCTGAGGATGTCCATTAGGATTGTCAATAAGGATGTGGAATGGTTGGAAGCTAAAAGGTAAATGGGTAAGAGGCAGAGGAGGAGGAAGGATGTCAGTGCTCCTGAACCTGGGAGGGTGGAGGTGTCAAATGCTTTTGAGGAGTTTTCTGAGGTGGAGGGGAGGGGGAATCACAAGGATTGAAGCGTGTAGGATCTCCAAATAGGGAGGGGGGTAGACAGTCTAAGAAACATGTACCTCAATCATCCTGATGGCGGTTCCTACTCCTTTGAAGGTAGCGATCATTAATGTTGCCAGCTTAAAATCAGTAAGTGCTCATAACATGGCCTTATTTTTGCTTAGCAGGTTTGATGCTGATATTTTCTTTTTGCAAGAGACCAAGTTGTCTAGTTTAGCTAATATGAATCTGGCGAAGAAGGCGTGGAGGCGCGGGCCCCTCCTTCTGGCCTCTTGCGTCCGAGCCTTACACTGGAGTTGCGGTACTTTTTTCCAGCATGGTAACCTGTTGGCAGATTATTGAGGTAGAAATGGGGAGATGCATGGGGGGGCAGGACCCATGCCTGATCAATGTCTATGGGCCCCAGACAAAGTGGGGCACGACATGCCTCTTCATGAAGATCAAGGCTTTTCTTTTTACAGCCCAGCAAATTGTCTTCCGTGGTGATTTCAACACCCTCACTAGGACCCAGGACAGGAAAGGTACCGGAGCCAGGCTAGACTATGACGGTCTTTTTTTTAATGTAAAAGACAGGCAGGTCTGGTTGATGTGTGCATTCATTGCTGCCCAGGCGACCCGGGATTCACTTTTCAGCACGGTAGTAGTCAGAGTAGAAAAAAAAAATCATTTTTTTTAAAGGGGAACTCCGCCTTCTCTGCACCAGTGTTTCAGGCAGTGGAGTTGTTTGATCACTGTATTCTGTCTGTGACTCTGCATAGCCCTGATACACCACCTAGGGGGAGGGGTACCTGGAAGCTGAATTTGGCGCTCCTGGACGATGAGAAGGTGAGTCAATGCTTTGAGGTTTTTTTCAGGCACAGGTACTTTGTAGCAGTAAGTCAGAGTGGTGGGAGCTTACAAAACGAAGGATTTTTTTGTTTTTCAAGGCCATAGGAAAAATAAACAGCTTGATAAATATGTCACCTACCAGCATCTGTGGAGGAAGCTTGATAAGCTTGTCTCAAAAAATGGAGATCTGGGGATGATCTCTGAAGTTCAATTCTTGCTTAGAAAATGTCAATATGACAGGCATGCCACTTTGGTTCTGGAGAGGGATTATGGGAAATATCACTCGCCCGACCCTTACCAGAATGCAAACAAGGTAGAGCAGTTAAGGCAGTTGTAGGCCTGGCTGACAGTACGGGTTCCTTGACAAAGTCCAAGTCAGGGGTCCTGGAAACCACTAGGTCATATTATGCTGACCTCCTGGGTAGGAAGGAACTCGATCGGGCAAGCATGTCAATTTTTCTGGATTCTATACCAGGACTGGGAAATGACAGTTCTCTTGTGAGTTTGACAGAGGACATCATGGCGGATGATGTGGTTAAGGCTGTTGATAAGCTTGGCATCAAGAAGTTGCCTAGGCCAGATGGATTGACAGCTGAGTTTTATAAGCACTTTAACGTTACTCTGGCCCCATATTTGGTGGCGGTTTTTAATTGCTGTCTGATAAAGGGTTCGCTCTCTACCTCCATGTAACAATCTGTGGTGATTGTTTTATCAAAGGGTAAAGATTCTTCGAGAATTGAGAACTGGCAGCCCATTAGCCTTCTCAATGTTGATAGAAAGATACTGGCAAAAATAAACTTCTGCCGTTTATTGTCTTTAGAGGGCAATTTACCTTCTCACCACCAGCACTGTTTGGTTCAGGGTAGAAGCACTTTTTCAGCTGTGTTATCTGCCAGGAGGCTCTGGAACGTTGCAGGGCTGTAAGCTGGGGAAAGTATTTGCTGGCATTGGATCAGGCTAAAGCTTTTGATCGGATCAATCATGAGTACAAAACATATTACAGTGCACACATTCAAGAATGACATTTCCTGCAAGGCTAGTTAAAAACACCTGAACATATTCAAAAAGATATGGGGGTTTGGTCACACTATATGGTTATATAGTGCTAAGCCCACTTACTGCGACAAAGTACCCCGAATTAGTGGGTCCTACCCTAGTAATAGAATGGAAGATCCTGCGTCTCAACCATGGGAGCTGAACTCCTCTATGTGGGAGAACTGAAGGGGATTCATCTTATGCACTGGTGGCCACTTAATAAGAGGTAATGAAGAGGGGGAGGGGTGCTCCAGCCCCCCCAAAAAACTGGTCAGGGTCTATTACAATATACAAAAACATATTTGGGGGCACACATTAAAATTTGTTAAAATTCAAGATGGTGCTGCTATAAGACCAACAAACAGTACAAAACATATTACAGCGCACACATTCAAGAATTACATTTCCTACAAGGCTAGTTAAAAACACCTGAACATATTCAACAAAAGAATGGGGGTTTGGTCACACTATATGGTCATTAGGGATGAGCTTCGAGTTCGAGTCGAACTCATGTTCGACTCGAACATTGGCTGTTCGCAAGTTCACCAAACAGCGAACAATTTGGGGTGTTCGTGGCAAATTCGAATGCCGCGGAACACCCTTTAAAAGTCTATGGGAGAAATCAAAAGTGCTAATTTTAAAGGCTAATATGCAAGTTATTGTCATAAAAAGTGTTTGGGGACCTGGGTCCTGCCCCAGGGGACATGGATCAATGCAAAAAAAAGTTTTAAAAACGTCCGTTTTTTCAGGAGCAGTGATTTTAATAATGCTTAAAGTCAATCAATAAAAGTGTAATATCCCTTTAAATTTCGTACCTGGGGGGTGTCTATAGTGTGCCTGTAAAGGGGCGCATGTTTCCTGTGTTTAGAACAGTCTGACAGCAAAATGACATTTTGAAGGAAAAAACTCATTTAAAACTACCCGCGGCTATTGCATTGCCGACAATACACATAGAAGTTCATTGATAAAAACGGCATGGGAATTCCCCAAAGGGGAACCCCGAACCAAAATTAAAAAAAAAAAATGACGTGGGGGTCCCCCTAAATTCCATACCAGGCCCTTCAGGTCTGGTATGGATATTAAGGGGAACCCCGGCCAAAATTTAAAAAAAAAAATGACGTGGGGTTCCCCCTAAATTCCATACCAGACCCTTCAGGTCTGGTATGGATTTTAAGGAGAACCCCGCGCCAAAAAAAAAAAAAAAAACGGCGTGGGGTCCCCCCAAAAATCCATACCAGACCCTTATCCGAGCACGCAACCTGGCAGGCCGCAGGAAAAGAGGGGGGGACGAGAGTGCGGCCCCCCCTCCCTCCTGAACCGTACCAGGCCACATGCCCTCAACATTGGGAGGGTGCTTTGGGGTAGCCCCCCAAAACACCTTGTCCCCATGTTGATGAGGACAAGGGCCTCATCCCCACAACCCTGGCCGGTGGTTGTGGGGGTCTGCGGGCGGGGGGCTTATCGGAATCTGGAAGCCCCCTTTAACAAGGTGACCCCCAGATCCCGGCCCCCCCCCTGTGTGAAATGGTAAGGGGGTACATAAGTACCCCTACCATTTCACGAAAAAAGTGTCAAAAATGTTAAAAATGACAAGAGACAGTTTTTGACAATTCCTTTATTTAAATGCTTCTTCTATCTTCCTTCATCTTCTGGTTCTTCTGGTTCTTCTGGCTCTTCTGGCTCTTCTGGCTCTTCTGGTTCTTCCTCCGGCGTTCTCGTCCAGCATCTCCT
The DNA here is from genome assembly GCF_042186555.1 of Aquarana catesbeiana. Taxonomy (NCBI): domain Eukaryota; kingdom Metazoa; phylum Chordata; class Amphibia; order Anura; family Ranidae; genus Aquarana; species Aquarana catesbeiana. Next base: position 498,652,549 of record NC_133327.1, on the reverse strand, counting down.
CCGCGGCGTCTTCTATCTTCTTCTCCTCGGGCCGCTCCGCACCCATGGCATGGGGGGGAGGCTCCCGCTCTTCTCTTCTTCTCTTCTTCTCTTCTTCTTTTCTTCTTTTCTTCTCTTCTTCTCTTCTTCATTTTCTTCTCCGGGCCGCTCCGCAATCCATGCTGGCATGGAGGGAGGCTCCCGCTGTGTGACGGCGCTCCTCGTCTGACAGTTCTTAAATAACGGGGGGGTGGGGCCACCCGGTGACCCCGCCCCCTCTGACGCACGGTGACTTGACGGGACTTCCCTGTGACGTCACGGGGAATGCCACAGGGAAGTCCTGTCAAGTCACCGTGCGTCAGAGGGGGGCGGGGTCACCGGGTGGCCCCGCCCCCCCCATTATTTAAGAACTGTCAGACGAGGAGCGCCGTCACACAGCGGGAGCCTCCCTCCATGCCAGCATGGATTGCGGAGCGGCCCGGAGAAGAAAATGAAGAAGAGAAGAAGAGAAGAAAAGAAGAAGAGAAGAAGAGAAGAAGAGAAGAGCGGGAGCCTCCCCCCCATGCCATGGGTGCGGAGCGGCCCGAGGAGAAGAAGACGCCGCGGAGGAGATGCTGGACGAGAACGCCGGAGGAAGAACCAGAAGAGCCAGAAGAGACAGAAGAACCAGAAGATGAAGGAAGATAGAAGAAAGAAGAAGCATTTAAATAAAGGAATTGTCAAAAACTGTCTCTTGTCATTTTTAACATTTTTGACACTTTTTTCGTGAAATGGTAGGGGTACTTATGTACCCCCTTACCATTTCACACAGGGGGGGGGCCGGGATCTGGGGGTCACCTTGTTAAAGGGGGCTTCCAGATTACGATAAGCCCCCCGCCCGCAGACCCCCACAACCACCGGCCAGGGTTGTGGGGATGAGGCCCTTGTCCTCATCAACATGGGGACAAGGTGTTTTGGGGGGCTACCCCAAAGCACCCTCCCAATGTTGAGGGCATGTGGCCTGGTACGGTTCAGGAGGGAGGGGGGGCCGCACTCTCGTCCCCCCTCTTTTCCTGCGGCCTGCCAGGTTGCGTGCTCGGATAAGGGTCTGGTATGGATTTTTGGGGGGACCCCACGCCGTTTTTTTTTTTTTTTTTCGGCGCGGGGTTCCCCTTAAAATCCATACCAGACCTGAAGGGCCTGGTATGGAATTTAGGAGGACTCCCACGTCATTTTTTTTTTAAATTTTGGTTCGGGGTTCCCCTTTGGGGAATTCCCATGCCGTTTTTATCAATGAACTTCTATGTGTATTGTCGGCAATGCAATAGCCGCGGGTAGTTTTAAATGAGTTTTTTCCTTCAAAATGTCATTTTGCTGTCAGACTGTTCTAAACACAGGAAACATGCGCCCCTTTACAGGCATACTATAGACACCCCCCAGGTACGAAATTTAAAGGGATATTACACTTTTATTGTTTGACTTTAAGCATTATTAAAATCACTGCTCCTGAAAAAACGGCCGTTTTTAAAACTTTTTTTTGCATTGATCCATGTCCCCTGGGGCAGGACCCAGGTCCCCAAACACTTTTTATGACAATAACTTGCATATAAGCCTTTAAAATTAGCACTTTTGATTATTCATGTTCGTGTCCCATAGACTTTAACGGTGTTCGCATGTTCGAACGAACTTTTTTCCTGTTCGCATGTTCTGGTGCGAACCGAACAGGGGGGTGTTCGGCTCATCCCTAATGGTCATATAGTGCAAACCCACTTACTGCGACAAAGAACCCTGAATTAGTGGGTCCTACCCTAGTAATAGAATGGAAGATCCTGCGTCTCAACCATGGGAGCTGAACTCCTCTATGAGCGAGAATTGAAGGGGATTCATCCTATGCACTGGTGGCCACTAAATAAGAGGTAATGAAGACTGGGAGGGGTGCTCCAGCCCAAAAAAACCTGGTCAGGGTCTATTACAATATACAAAAACATATTTGGGGGCACACCCTAAAATGCGTTTAAATTCAAGTTGGTGCTGCTATAAGACCAACAAACAGTGCAAAACATATTACAGCGCATACATTCCAGAATGAAATTTCCTGCAAGGCTAGTTAAAACACCTGAACATATTTAAAAAAACAGGGGTTTGGTCACACTATATGGTCACATAGTGCTAAGCCCACTTACTGCGACAAAGTACCCCGAATGTGACCAAAGCCCCGCAGCACCATTTTGAATTTAAACGCATTTTAGGGTGTGCCCCTAAATATGTTTTTGGGTCAATCATAAGTACCTATGGCTGCTTCTTAGCAAGTATGGCCTGCAGGGAGGTTTTATCGATTGGCTGAAAACCTTGTACGGCAGGGCTAAAAGCTTCATGCTTGTGAATGGTTGGATTGGATGGCCCTTTGAGGTTGGCTCGGGTATGTGTCAGAGGTGTCCTTTGTGTCCTCTGCTATACGCGTTCGCAATCTATCCTTTCATCAGGAGGTTAGAGAGTAGACCATTGTGCAGAGTGCCTTTTTATGCATTCCTGGTGAGCCCCCTCTGAGGGTCACGGCCTATGCTGATGACGTATCTGTTTTCATCTCTGTGACAGAGGAGGCAGAGGAGGTGGTCTCAGTGATGAAGCAGTATGCTAAGGCATCTGGCTCAAAGATCAAACAGGATAAGAGCGAGGTTTTCTGAATGGAAGAGGAAGGTGAAGGCTTTGAGCTACCAGATGCCTTCCCAGAGCCCCTGCAGGAAATTAAAGTTTTAGGCATCAAATTTTGTCCTGGCGATTACGGCCTTGCAAATTGGTTAAGCAGGCTACAAGATGCCGATGCCAAGGCTGCCAGCTGGAAGGATTGGAAACTCTCTTACAGAGAAAAGATTGACCTGATTAAAACTTGCCTGATCCCGGTATTTCTGTATGTCAGCTTTGTCTGTGTTTTGCCAGTGTCTCTCTATGCGAGAATCTGTTGTATTTTCCAGCTACTATGGGGATATCAGGAACCATGTATCAGAATGAAACAGAAGTGCAGTAAAAATGACACTTAAAAAAATGGTAAAATGGTATAAACAGAGCAAACGTAGTCAAAACATAGCCAGGGTTCAGTAACCAGAGCGGGTAGTCGGAACAAGCCAGTGAAACAGGAATCCAGAGATCAGCCTAGTAGAGGCAGAAAACAGGATCAGGAACCAGAAGGGAAGTCAGCCAGGCAAAAGTCTTTAACAGGAAAACACAGTAGAGAGTATCTGGATATGCTGACAAGACGAAGGCACAGGAGATCTGATCCAGGCAGTTTAAATAGCCAACAGGGCTAGCTGACGAGTAGGAAATTAGGACCAGGTGATTCACTGTGAAATGAAGAGTACTGGAAATTAACCAACAGCTGAGCACAGAGCTCTGAGAAGGAAGGGCTGAGCCCAGCCCTGACAGAACCCCCTCCTCAACAACCACTCCCTCTCGGAGGACCACCAGGTTTGAGGGGAAAAACATCTATGGAAAGCACAGAGGAGGACAGGAGCATGTACGTCCAAGGATGAGACCTAAGAGCGTTTCTCCAGACCGTACCCTTTCCAATGAACCAGGTACTGTATGTGTCCACAGAACCTATGGGAATCAATGATACATTGTATTTCATACTCCTCATGGTTCTCAACCTGAACTGGGTGAGGACATGGTACCGAGGTGGTGAAGCGGTTGCATACCAAAGGTTTTAACAAGGAGACATGAAATACATTTGAAATGTGCATATTAGTAGGTAGGTCTAAAGTGTAAGCCACTGGGTTGATTCTACGAAGAATACGGAAAGGCCCAATAAACCGTGGTGCCAATTTCAGTGAGGGAACATGGAGTCGGAGGTTACAAGATGACAGCCAGACCCTGTCCCCAACCTGGTAGGAATGCGCAGGTAGGCGTCTGTGGTCAGTATGGCGTCTGTACCTATTATTGAACCTGTACCCAAATGGAACGAAGACCACAGAGATGCTCCTCCAACGCAGGAATGCTCTGAGGAAAAAATGAGTCAGCCAACATGGATGGTTGGAAACCATAATTCGCTATGCAGTATTGACTGCACTATTGTGAGACTTTTTCTAGTTAGCTTAGCTTAGTAGTCTGTTATCTCTGTGACAGAGGAGGCAGAGGAGGTGGTCTCAGTGATGAAGCAGTATGCTAAGGCATCTGGCTCAAAGATCAATCAGGATAAGAGCGAGGTTTTCTGAATGGGAGAGGAAGGTGAAGGCTTTGAGCTACCAGATGCCTTCCCAGAGCCCATGCAGGAAATTAAAGTTTTAGGCATCAAATTTTGTCCTGGCGATTACGGCCTTGCAAATTGGTTAAGCAGGCTACAAGATGCCGAAGCCAAGGCTGCCAGCTGGAAGGATTGGAAACTCTCTTACAGAGAAAGGATTGACCTGATTAAAACTTGCCTGATCCCGGTATTTCTGTATGTCAGCTTTGTCTGTGTTTTGCCAGTGTCTCTCTATGCGAGAATATGTTGTATTTTCCAGCTGCTATGGGGGTATCAGGAGCCATGTGGAATGCGCTGTGTCAGGTTTCCACTTGGAAAAAAGTCCTTCCTTTCGAGGTGGTAAGGCACAACATTCTGGGTGAGGTTGGGAATATTCAGGACAGGCCGGGGCCTGGACAAAGGCGTGGAGGAATGTCAGGTCCCTGTAGCTGCTGTCTGTCAGTCTTTGGGTGTGGGGCTTTTCTTTCTGTCCTTTTACGTCCCCTAGATTTTTATAAGATCAGACTTTTAAAAAAAGTCTGCATGCATGGGTTAAATGTGTAATCGTTTCTCAGCCTGATGGTGTGTTTAGGTTGAAGTAGGGTTGCATTTTGCATAATTTAGTAGTTTACAGATAATAAAATTTGTTTTCTTTGTATATAGTTCTATTTATGTTATTTTCAGGAAAATACATTTTCTTTTCTGTTATTTGCTGATGTAAACTTTCTTTGTTTTTATTTATTTATATATATATTATTTTTTATTTATTTTTGTAAACAGTTTTGTATAAACATTTATATATATATATATATATATATATATATATATATATATATATATATATATATATATATATATATATAGATATAGATATACTGTAGATCTATCTATCTATCTATCTATCTATCTATCTATCTATCTATCTATCTATCTATCTATCTATCTATCTATCTATCTATCTATCTATCTATCTATCTATCTATCTATCTATCTATCTATATATAAATATATATATATATATTTCCTGACAGACTCCATGGCAGCCTACGTATGGGTTAATCCCGCCTCTCATACCTCATAGGACCCCACTCCCATAAATTTTCGCTTCTAAACAGAGACCGTGTTCCTTTTTTGTCCTCCTCCTAGGACCAAGGTGTATCTCTTACCTTATGAAGTCTTGTTGATCCAGTCCTGGTGGTTCGCACGTGTTTGATGATGGCGGTGTCTTATTGAAGTCCAGCTTCCCCAGCTATTAGCAGGGCGGACATACGGGGTTCATTCTGATGCCTGGAAGAGCTGATTATACTGGCCATTGGCTGGGAAGCGGCAACTCGGCCAATCGTCCCAGCTATTAGCGGGAGGCCTCTTTTATTATTACCCCGGTCGTGCGGTGAGCGCTCCTCTTTGCTCCCATTTCCAGGATGGATCCCGTCAGGTGCCATGGTAATGTATGCTCTCCTGTTTATGAATTTTTTTGGCAGCCTGTTGTGTGTGTTGTTTCTCTCTAAAATGCTTTTTCCTAGTGACCATGGCGGCTGGAACGCATCTGCGTTCCAGTCCGCCACTTCCCCGCTCCGACTGCGCAGCTGCGAAGTCTCGATTGAGATCGAGGCTTGGTTCGCGCCTGCGCAGTCTGCGTGTGATGACGGCGACTGCGCATGCGCGCGAGCGCCGTGGAGCGGCGTCGGTCACAGCGTTGGGACGCTGTGGCCACGATGACGTCATCACAGGCGGCAGATTCAAATAGCTGTCACATACAGCTATGGTTTGGGTTGCTCTTTCGCTCAGGCAGCGGCTTCCCTGTGTCCATCTTTCTGGCTTCTGAGGTAAGGAGCTTTGCTGTACCTTCCTGTGTCTAGGTCTCTTTCTCCAAATAGGGGAAAGAGAAAGTGAAAGTATACATAGTTAGTTATTGGTTTTTCTTATTGATTGTGTTTGCAGTCCTTTGTTTCTGTCGCCATGGATGTGTCACCGCCCCCTAGTGGCCAACCCTTGCACCGCAGGTAGGATGAAGTATTTTTATTTTCATTCTGCCTGTATTGTTTGGGGTATTATTTAGGAACAAAGTATTCTTTTCTCCCCCTTCAGCCCTTCTAGGTCTGAACCACAGCTATCGGAATATAAAGAAAAAGACCAGTCTAGGTCTCATCATCACCAGTCTATGTCGGGTTCTAGACTTACCAGGTCATCTTCCAGACACCGCAAAGAGGGGTCAAGGTCTAAATCTAGTCATCATTCCCCCCGCCATTCCAGCTGCTCTGTGAGGAAAGCTTGCTGGGGATGTAAAACTCAGGTCCCAGAGGGTAAATCTCTCTGTGAGTTGTGCTATTCGAGAGCCACGAAGGAAAGAGGAGCTGAGGACCAGCAAGTGGAGGCTCTGGCCAGGAATCTCTTAACAAAGCAGATTTTGACCGGGCAGTAATTCCTCCTCCTGTTATAGCTCCAGTTGCTGAAGAAACTGAGACTGAAGTTCCGGGCCCATCTCATCATAGTCTCTCTTTTAGTGGTTCCTCGGACAGCGAAGCAGAGATAATTGAACCTGGTGCAGGTTTTGACTTCTCCCTGGTTCCCCAGTTGGTCAGAGCGGTTAAAGACGCATTGAGATGGGAGGAACCAGTAGAAGCACCCTCTAAACAGAGGAAATACTTTAAACACCTTAAGAAGGATCGCCCGAACTTCCCCTTCCTGGGTGAACTGGGTGAAATTATCTCGGATGAATGGGGTAAAGTTGATAGGAAAAACTCTTTAATTTCCAAGATTGCAAAGATGTATCCTTTCAAGAATGATGAAGTAAAACATCTTGAATCAGCCCCCCTTGTCGATGCAGCTCTCATGAGGCTGGTGAGACATGTTACGCTCCCTCTAGAGGATACCGTCTCTTTCAAGGATGGTCTGGAGAGGAAGATTGATACGGACTTAAAACGTATCTATATCACGGCGGGGATGACTTGTAAACCGGCTTTGGCACTCGCAGCTTTGTCGAAAGCTATGGAGTCTTGGACGGATGATGTGGGTGCAGCTTTAGGAAGTGTGTCTGAGCACTTATTCAAGAGCTCTCCAGTACATGAGCTGAAGCTGGCTTCGGTCTTCCTGGGAGAAGCATCCATCGACATTATTCGTCTTGTGGCACGTGTCATGCTTTCGTCAGTTACAGCAAAACGTGCCCTCTGGTTACGCCCATGGGTTGCAGACCCTGCCTCTAAACAGGCCTGGTGCAGGATTCCTTTCGAAGGCTCCTCACTCTTTGGAAATAAACTGGATTCTGCTATCTCCCGTGCTACTGGGGGCAAGTCAGGATTCTTACCCCAGGGCCGTCGTATCCTTAACCAAAGAAGGACTCAACCCAGACAAGAGCCAGAACGCACTAGAGATGCTCGTCGCTACAGACCTGGTCGGGAGTTTAGGAAAAACTGGAGGAGAGGCCAGCCTTCAGGCCAAAAATCCTCAAAGTCAGCCCCGTCAAGTGGTCGGGAGACTTCCAAGTCCTTTTGATACGACGCCTGTCCAGGTAGTGCAAGTAGGGGATCGTTTACTCCGGTATCAGCACGTCTGGGCAGCCTCGATTCAAGATTACTGGACCGTCAAAACGGTCTCCTCGGGTCACACTTGGGCTTTCATCAATCCACCCATTCACCGGTTTGTGCCTACGGTCCTTCCGCGCTCAGAAGAAAAAAGACAAATTCTTCTATCATATACAGATTCGCTGATTGCCCAGGGGGCCACCATTCAAGTTCCATCAGAAGAAAGATTTCTTGGAATTTATTCCCCCCTTTTTATGGTCCTCAAAAAGAATGGCTCTTGGAGACCAGTAATCGACCTGACACATCTAAACTCCTTCATCAAGAAGGAAAAATTCAAGATGGAAACCCTGCTGACAATCCGTCAAACAGTACAACCAAGAGATTGGCTGGTCTCCATAGACCTGAAAGATGCCTACTTTCATGTGCCGATCGCAAAAGATTTCCAGAGGTATCTCCGATTTGCAGTAGGCCAGAGGCATCTCCAATTCACTTGTCTCCCATTCAGGCTCACAACATCGCCTCGAGTGTTTTCGAAGCTCTTATTGGCTGTGGTAGCTCTAATCCGGGTCAAAGGCATTCGGTTACACCATTATTTAGACGACCTACTCCTACTGTCTCAGGACAGGGAACAGATATTGTCTCATCGGGATCAAGTTATATCTACTCTGACAGAGTTCGGTTGGCTATTGAACAGAGAGAAAAGTCACCTAGTTCCGACACAAGCTCTAGTATTCCTCTGAGCCCTATTCAACACAGTGGAGAGCACCATCTCTCTGCCTTTGGAGAAAATTCCGGTAATTCGAGAGAGAATTCACCTAGCATTGTCAGCAACTCTCCTCAGAGCCTCTCAGTGTCTCAAAATAATCGGCACTATGGTAGCCACAGCCCCCATGGTGAGGTGGGCGCAATGGAAAATGCGGCCCTTTCAGAAGGGGTTTCTCCAGCAATGGGATCCAGGGTCTCGAGACCATCTGGTGCGGGTAACCACCTCCATGCGGGAGGGCCTCCCCTGGTGACTGCTACGGAAAAACCTCCTCAATTGTCATTCCATACCACCTGTCTCCTGGATTACAGTGACAACGGATGCGAGCAACAGAGGTTGGGGCGCTCTCAGTCTGACGGAGATAGCCCAAGGCAGGTGGGACTTCCCATCCCAAGGGATAGTCTCAAATGTCCTGGAGCTCCGAGCTGCCTTCCGTGCCCTTCAAGCTTTCCTCCATCTGATATCAGGAGCCTCAGTCCTCCTGAGACTGGACAACACGACCGCAGTGTCATACATCAAGAGACAGGGGGGCACCCGCAGTCTCTCCTTACTGAGGGAAGTAAGCCCGATCATGTCCTGGGCCCAGAAGAACTTAACAAATCTATCTGTTTATCTCCCAGGAATTCAAAATGTCCCAGCGGACTTCCTTTCAAGAGTCACCCTGGACAACAACGAGTGGTCCCTCCACACCGAAGTTTTCAATTGGCTCCTGTCTCTAGGGATGATGCCGGAAGTAGATCTGTTTGCATCCCCATGCAATTTCAAGCTGGGGAAATATTACACGAGGTGTCGTTGTCCCCAAGCCTTCGGAGTGGATGCCCTGACGGACCAGTGGAAATTCCACAGGGCTTATGCCTTTCCCCCAGTTCCAGTCATTCTTCGTTTCCTTTCGAGGCTCAGGTGGCAGGATGTCGAGGTGCTGGCAGTTGTTCCGTTCTGGCCCAGCAGGCCATGGTTTCCTCTCCTGATGCAGCTCAGTTACCGAGAACCGGTCCCTCTCCCGTCCAGACCAGATCTCCTGCTGCAGGGAGCATCTCTTCACCCTTGCCCATCCCAGCTCCATCTGATGGCCTGGTGGTTGAGAGGAGAAGGTTAGAAGCACTAGGTTGCCCAAGTACGGCTATTGCTACATTGTTGAATGCCAGAAGAGCGGGCACCAACAGAGTTTATCAGAGGATTTGGGCGAAGTTTGTGGATTATGTGATTTCTTCCAATGGTTCCTGTAGTAATCCAACGATTCAGGACATTCTTGGGTTTCTACAATCTGGCCTGGATCTGTCCCTATCAGTGAGTTCCTTGCAGGTCCAGGTTTCGGCAATCTCAGCCTTCACAGGCGTATCATGGGCCAGACACCCCCTTACTAGGCAGTTCTTCAAGGGAGCAATAAGGCTTAGGCCTCAGAAAAGACCAAGATTCTCTAAATGGGATCTTCCTCTCGTCTTGGATTTCTTCTCAGAAAAGGAGATACGGCATATGGATCAATCATCAATTAGGGAGCTTTCTCTCAAAGTGGTCTTTCTAGTGGCCGTAACATCGGCCAAGAGGGTTTCCGAGATTGGTTCTCTAGGATGCAAAGAACCTTTTCTTACCTTCTTCCCAGATCGAGTTGTCTTGATCCCCATGTTAGGATCGAATCCAAAAGTAACAACCATCTTCCATGAAAATCAGGAGATTGTCCTCCCTACTTTCAGATCTACTGAGAACTCTAATGTTCACCCTCTAGATGTTGGGCAGATTCTAAAGCAATACCTAGAAGCCACAGCTTCTTTTCGCCAGTCTGATCATCTGTTAGTTCTTTTTCAAGGCAAGAACAAGGGTTCACGGGCTTCCTCTAGAACCATCGCAGCATGGATCGTTCAAGCTATTCAATGGGCTTACAGGTCTAAGGGTTTGGCTCCTCCGGGGGCGGTAACCGCTCATTCTACCAGGAGCGTCTCTACATCGTGGGCAGCATCCCGACATGTGTCTCCAGATGTAATCTGTAAAGCGGCCTCATGGTCATCAATTAACACTTTTATGACACACTATTGTGTAGAACCGGCTTCTTTGTCTACGGTTAACTTTGGTTTGCACGTATTATCTGTTGATGGTGCCAATTAAACCTTTTTTTCTTTATCCAGCAATTACCCACCCGGGTGTGTATGGCTAGTTATTTCCCATACGTAGGCTGCCATGGAGTCTGTCAGGAAAACGGAAAATTTATATCAAATACTTACCGGAATTTTCCTTTCCTGATGGACTCCAAGGCAGCAGGAGTTCCCTCCCATTTGCTGGAGTAGGCTAAGTTACGGAACACGGTCTCTGTCTAGAAGCGAAAATTTATGGGAGTGGGGTCCTATGAGGTATGAGAGGCGGGATTAACCCATACGTAGGCTGCCATGGAGTCCATCAGGAAAGGAAAATTACGGTAAGTATTTGATATAAATTTTCCGTTATCTATATATATATATATAGATATATATATATACATTTATATGTATGTTAAAATGTTTTTATTATGTTGTATGTTTGTAAGATTTTTCTGAGAAAATTGAGTACTGTCCGTAATACTTTTTTTAGTTGCACTAACATATAATTTTTCATGGATGAGCTTTCGTCCATGAAAAATTATATGTTAGTGCAAATAAAAAAAGTATCACGGACAGTACTCAATTTTCTCTGTCACAATTGCACTAATACGGCTACAATCACCTCAAGTAAGATTTTTAATAAACAAAAATTTACACTAACAAAGCCTACACGGTTAACTTCCCTCCACCCTCCCACCCTGAGCTGAGCAAAGGGGGGCGAGGACAGTAGTGAGATCAAAGCATGCAGCACCAGTTCTTTGTGTCAGACATGGCAGAACAGAGAACTAATCACTCCTAATTAACTGCTTGCAACCATATAACCCAGATATATGGTGGCAAGGTGGCTCAAATGCACCAGGTCCCGTACCTGACACTTCCGGGTAGGGGGCGCGCCACCGGCGACCTGGCTGTGCTGTGATTGAGAACAGCAGATGTCGATAACCAGGTGCCGGCCAATGGATTACAAACGGCCCTCGCCGACCGTCATGAATTTAAACAGTGCAGGGCTCTGCCTATGTAAACAAGGCAGAGCCCTGTCCTGTCAGTGGGGAAGTAATAGATTTTCTTTCCAATCTTTTACTTCCCCTAGTAAAAGCACCACACAAGGTACACATAAACACTGGCTAGGCACACATTTAACCCTTTGATTGCACTAGATGTTTAACCCCTTCCCAGTCAGTTTCATTAGTACAATGACAGTGCATATTTTTGCACTGATCACAGTATTAGTTTCACTGGTTCCCAAAAAGTGTCAGTTAGTGTCTGAATGTCCATCGCAATATCACAGTCCTGCTATAAGTCACTGATTACTAGTAAAAAAAAAATAATGAAATAATCATAAATTTCAGTATATAGCCCATAGGTTGTAGATGCTATAACTTTTGCGCAAACCAATCAATATACCCTTACTGAGATTTTTTTACTAGCAATATGTAGCAGAATACATTTTGGTCCTATATTATCAAGAAATTCAATTTTTAACTTTTTTTTTATTGGATATGTTTTATAGCAGAAAGTAAAAATTATTGTTTTTTTTGTCTTTTTTTTTACAGTTGTCGGCCTTTTTTTGTTTAGAGCACAAAAAAATTAAAACCACAGTGGTGATCAAATACCACCAAAAGAAATCTCTATTTGTGGGGAAAAAATGACATACATTTTATTTGGGTACAGTGTCGCACGACATCTGTCAGTTAAAGTAAAGCAGTGCCGTTTAGCAAAAAAATAGGCCTGGTCATGAAGGGGAGTAAATCTTCTGGAGGTCAAGTGGTTAACAAATGGGCTTGTCCATTTTTTGTTAAATTAGGAGCAGCATCTGCTCCATTTTTCATGTTTAGCAGAGCAGTGCTTATGCTTGCACCACTCTTTGTTAATTCTCCCTTTATATTTTTTATTCCTGCTATACCTTATTATAAAGAGCAAACAGGTGCATCCTGGGAAGTCAGACTTCAACTTAAGGATGTATATATGTAGGGTTACATCCATCTTATCCCTCAGTGGCAGCATCGCTGGTGAGCAAACCCGGCTTCCACTGTTTTATTGATATAAGTCTTGCATCCAAGTCCAAGTCTCCTACACACAGTCTGGTTTATTGAAGGATAGCAGGGTTTAGCTGTATGTCATGTTGTATACAGGTTACAGGGTAATGTGTAAAGAGGACAGAACATTTTTGACCTGAATCTGTTATATATATTTATATATCTATTTACAACTATTTCATATAATTCCTGGGAAGGGTTTGCATATATTTAAATTGTTAAAAATAAAGAATTCTGCTACTGCACAAGTGGTCATTTAGGAATTCTCTTATTTGGTGTTTAAATCGACTTCCAGATAACAGTTGGACATCATGCGTGGGTGCCGACAGGAATTTTCTTGGACACATCTGTTTACAAGTACTACAATTTGACTCCAAAGAGACATGAAGTAAATAGGATCAGCTGTGTGATGGGAACAAAAGTATAATATTAATTATTAATTGGACTCCTTTTACAGGCATCTGTCCAAAAATGTGAATGTTATGCACAATCATAAATAATTATTAATTTTGAGGTACTGTATATTACATAGCCTCTTTTTGCAATGTGTGACTTAATCATATGGCGGTTTCCTGTTACGTCTCTGGGACAGGAGGTGAAGGGAAATTTCACCAAATGTATACAGGCAGCAAAAAATAAACTGAAAGGGGTTTAACCCATTCACTGCCACTGAGGGAAGGCTTACATCAGTGGTAGCAAGGGGTTGTACACACACTTCCAGCTGTTACAGCAGCCAGCAGTTTACAAGGAGTTAGCTTTCTCTGATCCTTGGAATTTTGCCTCCCCTGTGGGACCCCCCACCAAACATGCTTCCCAGGCTCCTCTGTCCCACCTGGGGGCCGGGACCTGCATGGCGGGTGTCGCCAGTTGTAGTGGATGAGCGTCCATTCCCTGATTACCTCTAGCTGCAAAGAACCTGAAAGCAAGTTGTATAATGTTATTTTCACTTGTTTCACTTGTCAATGCCATTGTTCCATGGCTGCTGTGGCCAGGAAAGAAGCTAATGGAGTGCATTCTGTGCTCCATTAGCTTTAATGAAGGGCTGGTGAGACACCAGGGGGGTTATTTACTAAAGGAAAATCCACTTTGCACTGCAAGTGCACTTGAAAGTGCACTAAAAGTGCACTAAAAGTGCACTTGGAAGTAAAGTCTCTGTAGATCCGAGAGGGACATGCAAGGAAAATAAAAAACAGCATTCCAGCTTGCACATGATTGGATGATAAAATCAGCAGAGCTTCAACTCATTTCAGATCTACCCCTTAGATTTAGAGCGACTGCACTTCCAAGTGTACTTTCAGTGCATTTTCAAGTGCACTTGCAGTGCAAAGTGGATTTGCCTTTTGTAAATAACTCCCCAGGTGTCTAAAAGACCCCTAATCTCTCAAAGAGAAAATGTGTAAAAAAAAAAAGAAAAAGACTACACCCTAGCATTCCAAACCTCTCAAAAAAATGTTAAGCCTTCCCTGACTCAACGTACACCCATATAAAGTAAACACACCTGCCAGGGGTGGATATGAAAACGTCACTTGCGCTACATCAACTATGTTTCATATTGCTGTCCAAGCTGGAGTTAAAGCAACAATTCTAGGTCCATTATTCCTGGTTAACTCTAGGGTTAAATTGCTTAAATTTAGGGTGCCAAAGTTCATTGTTTTTTATGGGTGTGCGCAATTTTAAAGCTTGACATGTTGGGTATCTATTTACTTGGTGCACCCTCAACTTTTATATTTTACCAAAAAATGGGTATTATATTATATATATTGTGTTTCTGTGCCCTATAATTAACTTCAGCGTATTTTCTTCCGAAATCCTGTGACATAAAAATTGTAACTGCTACCATTTTATTCTTTAGGGTCTGCTGGTGATGTTTGTTTTTTTGCGGGGGTGGGGGTTAAATAGTCTTCAGGCCTAAAATAATTTTTAATATGTGTGCAGAAAATGCAGAACCACTCGGACAACAATGGGAGTTAAATCCTCTCTACAAAAAATGTTTTGGCTATACATATACTTTTTTTTAATCAAAACTAAGTTTATTGAGCATAAAAAAGAAAAGGATAAACATACAAATACAAAGTGCAACAGGCACTAATCGTAAGGATAATGCATTTGACATAACCATCGCAGGTAAAAAATGTCTAATATATAACGTCTTCAGGGGTAATCCAAAAAGGAAAAAAAAAAAAAAACACCCAACAGGACCGGTTGTGCCCAAAATATTTTTTTTATAGGGGAGTGCAGCATGAACTACCCTAATTCATTGTTGAAAGGTAGAGGGCGGCGACTCTTCAATCCAAGACTGAGCTATTTGTATTCTGGCCATAAACAGAGACTCTTGCAAAATATATTTCCTACGAAATATAGGTTTCTTGCGAGCCACAAATGAACTAAAGCCTCCAAGGAGTAAACTAATTAAGCTGCAAGCACTAAACCACGTTTCATTGCGTGTAATTTGATGCGTAAATAGTAATTGTGCCCGCGCTAATATAATGTCACATATAAAAATATCACATATAAAAGAAATGCCGTGTGAAAATATTTAAATATAATAAATATGTATGAAACCGTACATGTAAAATAAAGTGCAAATATTTATATATAATAATAAATCACCAAGTGCATAAAAAGGTGCAATCGTGGTAATAATTATGGAAAGTGCAACATGCTAAAATATAAATGCCAAACACTTTCCTGTGACATTTAAATGTTCAACATAATCAGCAAATACAAATCACAGAAAACAAACGTGAATAAATAGTGTCCATAAAATAAGTATTCATCATGCTTCTTCTGATGGGTGTCTGAATCACAACAAGCAAAATGTGCTCTCCCGTGACACCCCACATGTGCTTGCGCTCACCTTTAATCGTATGACACAGTAATTAAACGGTGTCAAAATACGCAATGGGGCCACTCCTGGGCTCACTCAGGATACAATGATGCAAAACACTCCTCACAGCTGGCTGGCTTTGTGGAATTGTTTCCTTAGTCCGGCCACCGACATGCTGTCCTCGGTGTGTGTGATGGGGGAGGGGAGTCCGGTGTCCGGCGATCTGACAGAACACTCATTCTGGAGAGTCGTCGGAGGAAACTGAACAATCTGCTTTCAGTTTTTCCTTGGTCCAGCCATTTGTTGAGGCAGTGAAAAACGCTATTGGTTGGGAGGATCCAGAAGAGCCACCTCAAAAATCAAAGACTTCTTCCTCAAGAGAAAACAAGTTTTTTCCCGTTAATCAGATAGATCAAGGAAGTCATAGAGGATGAATGGAACAAAACAGATAAAAAGTTTTCTTTAGCCCATCTGTCCAAGTTGTATCATTTAGCTGATAAGGATACACAATCTTTAAGTTCAATGCCTGTGGTTGACGCAGCAGTTATTCGGCTAGGAAAGTGACTTTGTCGATGGAGGATTCAACATCATTCAAGGATCTCCTGGACAAATTGATTTGGATCTCAAGAGGAGCTATCTAGTTGCAGGGGCAGCCTGCAGACCTGCCATTACACTGTCTGTCTACAACGTCTGTTTCTAACGCCATTAGGTCATGGACAAAAAAACATAGAAGCAGCCCTCCACCAGGATGTCCCCAAGGACGATATAATCAAAGCTCTTGAGGAACTTAAGTTGGCGGCGGATTTTGTGGGTGAAGCAGCCACTGACACGGTCCGCTGTTCAGCTAACTCAATGCTACATTGTCATGGCAAAAAGGGCCCTATGGCTGAAACCATGGACTGCTGATCTTGCGTCAAAACAGAATTGGTGCAAGATTCCTTTTGATGGCAAATCCCTCTTCGGAGAGAGGCTGGATAAAGCAATTTCCCGAGTAACCGGGGGGAAATCCGGCTTGCTTCCTCAGGACAGGAAGGTCCGGAGAACAAGAAATTATTTATCTCCCTTCCCAACAATCAAACTCCAGAGATTTTAGGCAATCAGGAGGGGATGAAGTCTTTTTGATGCCAGAGGGGCGGAGACACCCCCAGTAGGATCCCGGCTAAAATGTTTCTTCCCAGTCTGGGCTGCCAGATGCCAGGACCCATGGGTCCTATCAACAATTTGGTACAGACATTTTTGGACCTTTTTTCATCAGCCTCCTCACACATCCTTTAAAGAAACCCAGATACCGACCTCCCCGGGGAAAGCTCTGGCCTTAGATCAGTTTATGAAGTCGCTACAGCATTAAGGGGCAGCAGTACCTGTCTCTCCATCGGAACGATTTACAGGTTTCTATTCCACCCTCTTCTCGGTACAGAAGAAAATGGGCGACTAGAGGCCTGTAATAGATTTGAAGAGACTCAACAGATACATTCATCTCGAGAGCTTCAAGGTGGAGTCGCTGCAGACAATCATTCAAGTCATACAACCAGGAGATTGGTTGATATCAGGACTCCTACCCACATGTCCCTATCCTACCATCTTTTCAAAATTATCTAAGGTTCGCATTGGGTCATGTCCACCTGCAATTCCAGGCTCTACCCTTCGGGCTGTGCACCTCCCCTCGGGTGTTTACAAAGGTGTTAATATCTGTCCTGGCCCCTCTAAGGGAGAGAGGGTTAAGAATTTATCACTATCTGGACGATATATTAAACAACCCAGATCAACTTATAGCCCACAGAGAAATACTTCTGCAGTCATTATCAGAACTAGGTTGGTTAGTGAATCACCGAAAGAGCCAGCTGATCCCAACACAACAAATGATTTATCTAGGGGCAATGTTAGATACAGATCTGGCCACAGTCTCTTTACCTCAACCGAAGATGGAGGGCATCATTCAAAAAATGCTGAAGACCATACCAAAGTCCCATTTGTCAGATTCACAATGTCTGAGCTTCATAGGCACAATGTCTTCTTGTATTCCTCTGGTCCCCTGGTCTCACTGGCCTCTGAAACACTTCCAGACAGGTTTTCTAGCACAATGGAATAATCTCAGACAATTATGTTGTCGACCCTGATGACCAGGAGCCTGCACTGGTGGACCAAGCCAGAAAATCTCTCCCGTTCTCATCATTTGTGTTCCCGCTCTTGGACCACAATTACATCAGATACGAGTGGTGAGGGGTCGGGTGCCCATTGCAGAGAAGTCAGGATCCAGGGGAGATGGTCCTTTTCCACAAGGGGGATAGTATCCAATGTATTGGAAATCAGAGCAGCTTTTCTAGCCTTAAAGCGGAGTTCCACTTAAAAAAAAAATTTAAAGTCAGCAGCTACAAACTGCAGCTGCTGACTTTTAATAGTTGGGGGATTGAAGCCCCATTCGTCTCCCCCTCCGCTCGGCGGCGCCGGCATTGTAACTGTGGGTGCCCAGCTGTGGCTTCACACCCACTGTGCATGCGCAAGTGGCGGCGCGCGCTGCGATTGGCCACGCAATCATCTGGGACCTGTGATGTGTCCCAGATAATTGACAAGAGGGAGGGGGCAGAGCTGATCTCCCTTCCTGCACTGAGGGAAGTGACGTCAAGATCCCAGGCACTGAAGGAGGCAGACTATGAGGGACCCCCTAGCAACAGGCATTTAGAAGTGAGTAAAAAAAATTTCTCCAAATGTTTTTTTTAATTTTTTTTATGCACATAAATGAAATTTTTTTTTTGGGTGGAACTCCACTTTAACTACGTTTGCACCCCAAATCAAGAGACAGAGGGTACTTTTGCGCCTGGACAACAAAGCTGCAGTTTCATATCTTCAGAAACAAGGGGCACCCACAGCAAGACGATTCTGAGGGAAGTGGAACCTATAATGGTCTGGGTTGAAAGGAACCTGGTGGACCTCAGAGCGATATATCTCCCAGGCAAAATGAAAACAGAGGCAGACGTCTTGTTGAGGAGCTTTGGGGACAACAATAAGTGGTCACTCCACCCCTATGTGTTGGAACAGATTTCTCATCTATGGCAGACCCCACAGGTGGACCTCTTCCCTACCCAGGAGAATTCCAAGCACAGGAGATTCTTTTCTCGCCATCCACACCCACAAGCGGAGGGAGTAGACGCGTTATCGTGTCCTTGGAACTTCAAGACGGCTTGCGCCTTTCCTCCTCGTCCGCTCATCTCGAAGTTCCTCCTCGGACTCCTAAGGGAACCAGTTCAAATACTGCCAGTATTACCTTATTGTCCGAAGAGGCCTTGGTTGCCCCTAGCCTTGCACCTCAGTGTGAATCCTCCTATCAAGATTTCCCCCTTCCTGCAGTTGTTGACCCAGGGCAGGCTAATCCATCCAGATCCACAAAAGCTGGATCTTCGAGTATGGAGGTTGAAAGGAGGAGGTTTAAGTTGTTAGGATGTTCCCAGGAAGTCATATCCACCTTGCTGAAAGCCAAGAAACCAACAACCAATGCAATATATGCAAAGATTTGGGACAAGTTCCTATCTTACGCCAAAGGAAAAGGTTTTGATCCAGTCTATCCTACTACTGCTGATATTTTGAGTTTTCTTCAAACATGTTTCGATTTGGGTCTCAGCCAAATTGAGTTCCCTTAACCACTTCAGCCACGGAAGGATTTACCCCCTTCCTGACCAGAGGACTTTTTACAATTTGGCACTGCGTCACTTTAACTGCTAATTGTGCGGTCATGCAATGCTGTACCCAAACGAAATTTGTGTCCTTTTCTTCCCACAAATAGAGCTTTCTTTTGATGGTATTTTATCACCTCTGCGATTTTTATTTTTTGCGCTATAAACGGAAAAAGACCGAAAATTTTGAAAAAAAATGATATTTTCTACTTTTTGTTATAAAAAAAATCCAATAAACTCAATTTTAGTCATACATTTAGGCCAAAATGTATTCAGCCACATGTCTTTGGTAAAAAAATGTCAATAAGCGTATATTTATTGTTTTGCGCAAAAGTTATAGTGTCTACAAACTAGGGTACATTTTCTGGAATTTACACAGCTTTTAGTTTATGACTGCCTATGTCATTTCTTGAGGTGCTAAAATGGCAGGGCAGTACAACCCCCCCTCAAATGACCCCTTTTTGAAAAGTAGACACCCCAAAGAAATTGCTGAGAGGCATGTTGAGCCCATTGAATATTAATTTTTTTTGTCCCAAGTGATTGAATAATGATAAAAAAAAAATTACAAAAAGTTGTCACTAAATGATATATTGCTCAAACATGCCATGGGCATATGTGGAATTGAACCCCAAAATACATTCTGCTGCTTGTCGAGTCCATGGAATATTTTATATTGTGACACAAGTTGCGGGAAAAAGACAAATTTTTTTTTTTTTGCACAAAGGTGTCACTAAATGATATATTGTTCAAACATGCCATGGGAATATGTGAAATTACACCCCAAATTACATTCTGTTGCTTCTCCTGAGTACGGGGATACCACATGTGTGGGACTTTTTGGGAGCCTAGCCGCATACAGGGCCCCCGAAAACCAAGCACCGCCTTCAGGATTTCTGAGGGCGTAAAGTTTTGATTTCACTCCTCACTACCTATCACAGTTTTGAAGGCCATAAAATGGCCAGATGGCACAAACCCCCCACAAATGACCACATTTTTGAAAGTAGACACCCCAAGCAATTTGCTGAGAGGCATGATGAGTCCATGGAATATTTTATATTTTGACACAAGTTGCGGGAAAGTGACAATTTTTTTTTTTTTTTTTGCACAAAGTTGTCACTAAATGATATATTGCTCAAACATGCCATGGGCATATGTGGAATTACACCCTAAAATACATTCTGCTGCTTCTCCTGAGTACGGGGATACCACATGTGTGGGACTTTTTGGGAGCCTACCTGCATACGGGGCCCCGAAAACCAATCACCACCTTCAGGATTTCTAAGGGTGTAAATTTTTGATTCACTCCTCACTACCTATCACAGTTTTGAAGGCCATAAAATGCCAAGATAGCACAAACCCCCCCCCCAAATGACCCCATTTTGGAAAGTAGACACCCCAAGCTATTTGCTGAGAGGCATGGTGAGTATTTTGCAGCTCTCATTTGTTTTTGAAAATGAAGAAAGGCAAGAAAAAAAAATTTATTTTTCTTTTTTCAATTTTCAAAACTTTGTGACAAAAAGTGAGGTCTGCAAAATACTCACTATACCTCTCAGCAAATAGCTTGGGGTGTCTACTTACCAAAATAGGGTCATTTTGGGGGGTTTTTGTGCCACCTGAGCATTCCATGGCCTCCGAAACTGTGATAGGCAGTGAAGAGTGAAATCAAAAATTTACGCCCTTAGAAAGCCTGAAAGTGGTGCTTGGTTTTCGGGGTCCCGTGCGCGGCTATGCTCCCAAAAAGTCTCACACATGTGGTATCCCCGTACTCAGGAGAAGCAACAGAATGTATTTTGGGGTGTAATTTCACATATTCCCATGGCATGTTTGAGCAATATATCATTTAGTGACAACTTTGTGCAAAAAAAAAAAAATGTGTCTTTTTCCCGAAACTTGTGTCACAATATAAAATATTCCATGGACTCAACATGCCTCTCAGCAAATAGCTTGGGGTGTCTACTTTCCAAAATGGGGTCATTTTGGGGGGGTTGAACTGTCCTGGCATTTTATGCACAACATTTAGAAGCTTATGTCACACATCACCCACTCTTCTAACCACTTGAAGACAAAGCCCTTTCTGACACTTTTTGTTTACATGAAAAAAATATTTTTTTTTTTGCAAGAAAATTACTTTGAACCCCCAAATGCCCTACAGATTAAAATGGTGGGTGTTTCATTTTTTTTCACACAGTATTTGCGCAGCGATTTTTCAAACGCATTTTTGGGGGAAAAAACACACTTTTTAAAATGTTAATGCACTAAAACACACTATATTGCCCAAATGTTTGATGAAATAAAAAAGATGATCTTAGGCCGAGTACATGGATACCAAACATGACATGCTTTAAAATTGCGCACAAACGTGCAGTGTCGACAAACTAAATACATTTTTAAAAGCCTTTACAGGTTACCACTTTAGATTTACAGAGGAGGTCTACTGCTAAAATTACTGCCCTCGATCTGACCTTCGCGGTGATACCTCACATGCATGGTGCAATTGCTGTTTACATTTGACGCCAGACCGACGCTTGCGTTTGCCTTTGCGCGAGAGCAGGGGGGAACAGGGGTGCTTTTTTTTTTTTCTTTATTATTTTTTTGCTTTTTTATCTTATTTTTAAACTGTTCCTTTCATATTTTTTTTTTTAATCATTTTTATTGTTATCTCAGGGAATGTAAATATCCCCTATGATAGCAATAGGTAGTGACAGGTACTCTTTTTTGAAAAAATTGGGGTCTATTAGACCCTAGATCTCTCCTCTGCCCTCAAAGCATCTGACCACACCAAGATCGGTGTGATAAAATGCTTTCCCAATTTCCCAATGGCGCTGTTTACATCCGGCGAAATCTAAGTCATGAAATGCTCGTAGCTTCTGGTTTCTTAGGCCATAGAGATGTTTGGAGCCACTCTGGTCTCTGATCAGCTCTATGGTCAGCTGGCTGAATCACTGGCTGCATTCTCAGGTTCCCTGTTGGGACAGGAGAGTCAGAGAAAAACATGGAAGATGGTGGGGGGGCATTCCCTCCCACTGCTTGTAAAAGCAGTCTAGAGGCTAATTAGCCACTAGGATTGCTTTTACATGAAAGCCGACTGCTGGCTGAAAAGAATGATACCAAGATGATACCTAAGCCTGCAGGCATCATTCTGGTATAACCACTCAAAGTCCAGCAACATACCAGTACATTGCTGGTCCTTGTTGGGCATATATTGTAAACTTTTTTTTCATGCAGCCTGTGGGCTGCATGAATACCTCCCTTCATCCATCCACTTCTAATGATGGGCATACATCCACCGTTTATATATGCCGAAGCATGGGGGCATCCTCCCGCAAAAGGTAGGAGCAAATCGCTCCTCCACCCACTGCTGCCCCCACGCTTCGGCATATATGCTGAAGTATGTAACTGTGGTGGTGAAATCACCTCCGACAGTGCTGGAGTCATGGCTTTATGTATCGTGGGAGCAAACGCTGTTGCTGTCAAGATAAATAAATCCGCTCTGCAGCTGAATGGCGTACCTGAAAACAAAAAAATGGTTAACAATAAAACACAGTAAAGTATAAAAAAAATTGCATATCTGAAAAGCAAACATGGTAAAACATAACAATAAAACATTGCAGAATAGAATACAGTAAAAAAGAGCAGAACAATAGAAAGAGAATAGAGAGAGAGAGAACAATAAAACGACGACTATTTTTGTTTTTTTTATTTTATATTTTTTTTTGTGTTTTTATTTTTTTTACCTAGTCTGTGCAGTGCTGTACCCTACGCTCATACTCAACTAGTGAATGGTAGCGTTCAAAACATTCACCAATGCAAGGATTGTCAGGACAGGAGGGACAATAATACCGGGTGTCACGCCTATATCCGCGCTTGCTGCAGACACGACATCTTCTTTGGGGGGCTCGATGGGTAGGGGTACTCGGGAGGACATACGGAAAATGCCTCTCATGCAGCCGGCTTACTGCATTTTTTTGGGGAAGGTGAGGTGGAGCACCGTCTGGAAACAGAAGGGCTCTGACGATCTCTTCCTGGAATTTAAGGAAGGATCCAGTCTGTCCTGAAGCTCTGTATAGCACATGAGCGTTCAGCAAAGCCAATTGAAATAAATAAACAGACACTTTCTTGTACCAGTGTCTGGCCTTACGGGCAATTAGGTACGGCCCCAACAACTGGTCGTTGAGGTCCACCCCTCCAATATTTTGGTTATATTCGTGGACACAGAGGGGTTTCTCCACAACACCAGTCACCGTAGTAATTTGGACCGTCGTGTCTGCATGAAGGGAGGTAAGAACGAAAACATTCTTATTATCCCTCCACTTCATAGCGAGCAAGTTATTACACTTGAAGCAGGATCTCTCCCCCAGCATAAGACAGGAATCTACAAGCCGCTGGGGAAAGCCCCAACGATTAGGTCGCACGGTGCCACATGCTCCAATCTGTTGATCAAAAAGGTGACTAAAATGTGGCACGCTCGTGTAATAATTGTCCACGTACCAGTGGTACCCTTTTCCGAATAAGGGTGACACCAAGTCCCACACAGTCTTGCCAGCACTTCCTATGTAGTCAGGGCAGTTTGTCGGCTCTACGTGATTATCTTTGCCCTCGTAAACCATAAAACTACATGTATAGCCTGTGGCCTTGTCACAGAGCTTATACATCTTGACCCCGTATCTGGCACGCTTGCTGGGAAGGTACTGTTTGAATGACAAGCGGCCAGAAAACTTAATCAGGGACTCATCAACGCAGACAACTTGATGGGGAGTAAACAAGTCTGCAAAACGTTGGTGGAAGTGGTTTACAAGGGGCCGAATTTTGTAGAGCCGATTGTATTCAGGGTCTCCACAAGGACGACAGAGTTCATTGTTGTTGAAGTGCATGAACTGCAAAATCTGCTCGTATCGTGCCCTGGTCATTGAGGCAGAGAACAAGGGCATATGGTGAATTGGGTCAGTGGACCAATATGACCGCAACTCACTCATTTTAGTTATGCCCATGTTGAGGCCCAGGAAGATCTTACATTCGGAAACCGTAATTGGTTTCCAATCTCTGGCAAGGGAGGACTGGGGAATAGTGGTGATGTGTTGACCAGTGTACAAATTGCTTTGGTCCACAATAGATCTATAGAGATCTTCGGTGAAAAACAGCGAATAAAAATCCAGTGACGTAAAATCAACTGTTTCCACCTGAATGCCGGGTTGGCCAGTGAATGGGGGAAGTACGGGTGCTGCAGAAGTGGTGGGTTCCCAATTCGGATTGGCGAATGCAGCAGGAAGGGCACTATGGGCACGACGGGCCTGTGTTCGTCTTCTTGGTGGCAGCGGGACACTACTTTTGCTTGCCACCTCGGGATGAGCTTCGAGTTCGAGTCGAACAGCGAACAATTTGGGGTGTTGGCGGCAAATTCGAAAGCCGCGGAACACCCTTTAAAAGTCTATTGGAGAAATCAAAAGTGCTAATTTTAAAGGCTTATATGCAAGTTATTGTCATAAAAAGTGTTTTGGGACCTGGGTCCTGCCCCAGGGGACAAGGATCAATGAAAAAAAAGTTTTAAAAATGGCCATTTTTTTCGGGAGCAGTGATTTTAATAATGCTTAAAGTGAAACAATAAAAGTGTAATATTCCTTTAAATTTCGTACCTGGGGGGTGCCTATAGTATGCCTGTAAAGGGGCGCATGTTTCCCGTGTTTAGAACAGTCTGATAGCAAAATGACATTTCAAAGGAAAAAAAGTCATTTAAAACTACTCACGGCTATTAATGAATTGCCGATCCCAGGGCCGATCCCAGACGGGGTGCGTGGGGTGCAGTGCACCCGGGCGCCAGAGAGGTGGGGGCGTTGAAGTGCCAGAGTGCTCCCTTCCCTCCTCCTCCTCCTGTTCATGTCTGGCGGCGGCTCTCCGCCGGTGTTCTAAGGAGAAAGGCGCCGCTGTGTTTCCTGCGCAAGCCCCTCCCTCCTCCTGTCAGAGAAGGAGAGCAGCCAGCCGGAGATGAGATCGGAGACAGAGCGGCTGGTCTCTGTGTGGAGGGCAGGGCGGTCTGGGCCTGACACGTTCTCCTCCTCTCTGTGTCTCTCACTCCTGCCTGCTGTGAACTGCTCTGCTCTCCACACTCGCACACTGTCCTCTCCTCTCCAGCTGCTGCCCGGGTGTTTTTATTTACCCTAATGGAGGGGGGTCTGTCCTGGGAGGTCTGTACTAATGGAGGGGGGTCTGTCCTGGGGGGTCTGTACTAATGGAGGGGGGTCTGTACTAATGGAGGGAGGTCTGTCTTGGGGGGTCTGTACTAATGGAGGGGGGTCTGTCCTGGGGGTCTGTACTAATGGAGGGGGGGTCTGTCTTGGGGATCTGTACTAATGGAGGGGGGTCTGTCTTGGGGGTCTGTACTAATGGAGGGGGGGTCTGTCCTGGGGGTCTGTACTAAAGGAGGGGGGTCTGTCCTGGGGGGTCTGTAGTAATGGAGGGGGGTCTGTCCTAGGGGGGTCTGTACTAATGTACTAATGGAGGGGGGGTCTGTACTAATGGGGGGGTCTGTACTAATGGGGGGGTCTGTACTAATGGAGGGGGGTCTGTCCTGGGGGGTCTGTACTAATGGAGGGGGGCCTGTCCTGGGGGGGTCTGTACTAATGGAGGGGGGTTTGTACTAATGGAGGGGGGTCTGTACTAATGGAGGGGGGGTCTGTACTATTGGGGGGTCTGTACTAATGGAGGGGGGGTCTGTCCTGGGGGGTCTGTACTAATGGGGGGTCTGTACTAATGGAGGGGTGGTTTGTCCTGTGGGGGTCTGTATTAATGGAGGAGGAGATCTGTCCTGGGGGTCTGTACTAATGGAGGGGGGGTTTCCTGGGGGGTCTGTACTAATGGAGGGGGGTTTTCCTGGGGGGGTCTGTACTAATGGAGGGAGGTCTGTATTGAGGAAGGTCTGTACTGAGGGAGGGGTTTATACTTAGTGCGGGTTCTGCACTGACGGAGGGGGGTCTATACTTAGTGGAGGGAGGTCTGTACTGAGGGGCGACTATAGTTGGTGGAAGGGGGTGACCCCAACCCTAGTGAAGCCAATGCAGCTGTGGGCTCTTCTTTCCCCCCTCCCTCTCCCCCCTCCCTCTTGCGCGCGCTGCTGTACTAGTGAGCAGTGCTTGCCAGCACAGCTGCCCAATATGTATCTTCCCCCGCCTTCATATCAGCCAGGTAAGAAATAGAATAGAAAAAGGAGCAGAGAAGAGGATTTTGGGACATGTAGTCCTGAGGACTGGCAGCCCCACTGTAACACGGAAACTGCAGCCCACACAGCATGCTCAGCTGAATGGGAGAGAGAGAGAGAGACAGGAGCCTGTGAAAGCTTTCAGGGAAGTACACCCAGGACTCCAGAGGGAGAGGGCAGTGCTGAGAGAACACCATCAGAGAGAGAACCCCACTGCCCTGCGCCACCAGAGGGAAAGCCACATAGCCTAGCGCCATCCCTGGCGGAAAAAGGAATGGAGTCATTGCAGGAATACAGATCTGGGTGCTACCCAGCGGTGTCACCATGGGCAATTCAGCATGAGCTGACTCCTGATCAGAGGAACCGTTGCTGTATCGCTGGGTCAGGTGAGAGGGACAATCGGCCATTATCTACTAATGTCCATAGGAACTGCAGTCTCCGACCATCTCCTTACTATGTCTGCAGTCTCTGACCATCTACTGTACTATGTCTGCAGTCTCTAGCCATCTACTGTACTATGTCTGCAGTCTCTGATCATCTTCTGTAGTATGTCTGCAGTCTCTGATCATCTCCTG
This sequence comes from Aquarana catesbeiana, assembly GCF_042186555.1. NCBI lineage: Eukaryota > Metazoa > Chordata > Amphibia > Anura > Ranidae > Aquarana > Aquarana catesbeiana. Next base: position 498,625,727 of record NC_133327.1, on the reverse strand, counting down.
TATTATGTCTACAGTCTCTGATCATCTACTGTACTATGTTTGCAGTCTCTGACCATCACCTGTACTATGTCTGCAGTCTCTGATCATCTTTTGTAGTATGTCTGCAGTCTCTGATAATCTCCTGTAGTATGTCTGCAGTCTCTGACCATCTCCTGTACTATGTCTGCAGTCTCTGACTGTCTTCTGTAGTATGTCTGCAGTCTCTGACCATCTCCTGTAGTATGTCTGCAGTCTCTGACCATCTCCTGTAGTATGTCTGCAGTCTCTCACCAACTCCTGTACTATGTCTGCAGTCTCTGACCATCTCCTGTACCATGTCTGCAGTCTCTGACCATCTTCTATACTATGTCTGCAGTCTCTGGCCATCTTCTGTATTATATCTGCAGTCTCTGACCATCTCCTGTACCATGATTGCAGTTTTTGACTGTCTCTTGTATCATAACTACAGTCTCTGACCATCTCTTGTATCATGTCTGCAGTCTCTGACCATCTCCTGTAATATATCTGGGGGCTCTTTCTAACAGACTCTCTAACAGAAGCCCTCTCTGTGTGAGACCCCCTCTAGGTCTCATTAGTGTACGCTCTTCCTGTATTTTTTTTATTGTTAAAAGATCATGGGAGTATCCCAGGGTAGCAAAGACTTCTTAGGGGAGCATCTCTGTGTTTGAGTCATTTCCATAGAAACATTTGTAAAGGGGAGGAGTTGGTAAGATGACCACACCCATGTGGGGGCGCCAGAAATATTTCTGCACCCAGGCGCCGGTGACCCTAGGATCGGCCCTGGCCGATCCGACAATACACATAAAAGTTCATTGATAAAAACGGCATGGGAATTCCCCACAGGGGAACCCCAAACCAAAATTTAAAAAAAAAATGACGTGGAGGGTCCCCCTAAATTCCATACCAGGCCCTTCAGGTCTGGTGTGGATATTAAGGGGAACCCAGGCCTAATTTTTTTTTTTTTAAATGGCGTGGGGTCCCTCTCAAAATCTATACCAGACCCTTCAGGTCTGCTATGGATTTTAAGGGGAACCCTGCGCCAAAATTTAAAAAAAATGGCGTGGGGTGCCCCCAAAAATCCATACCAGACCCTTATCCGAGCACGCAACCTGGCAGGCCGCAGGAAAAGAGGGGGGGTGAGAGAGCGCCCCCCCCCTCCTGAACCGTACCAGGCCACATGCCCTCAACATTGGGAGGGTGCTTTTTGGTAGCCCCCCAAAACACCTTGTCCCCATGTTGATGGGGACAAGGGCCTCATCCCCGCAACCCTTGCCCGGTGGTTGTGGAGGTCTGCAGGCGGGGGGCTTATCGGAATCTGGAAGCCCCCTTTAACAAGGGGACCCCCAGATCCCGGCCCTCCCCCTGTGTGAAATGGTAAGGGGGTACTTACCCCTACCATTTCACAAAAAAACTGTCAAAAATGTTAAAAATGACAAGAGACAGTTTTTGACAATTCCTTTATTTAAATGCTTCTTCTTTCTTCTTTCTTCTATCTTCTATCTTCTATCTTCCTTCGGTTTCTTCCTTCATCTTCTTCTTCTTCTGGTTCTTCTGGTTCTTCCTCCGGTGTTCTCGTCCTGCATCTTCATCCGCGGCGTCTTTTTTCCTTCTTCTCCTCGGGCCGCTCTGCATCCATGATGGCATGGAGGGAGGCTCCCGCTGTGTGACGCTTCTCCTCTTCTGACGGTTCTTAAATAATGGGGGGTGGGGCCACCCGGTGAACCCGCCCCCTCTGACGCACAGGGACTTGAAGGGGACTCCCCTGTGGCATTCCCTGTGACGTCAGAAGGGGGGCGGGGTCACCCGTTACGTAACCCCGCCCCCTTCTGACGTTACAGGGAATGCCACAGGGAAGTTCCGTCAAGTCTCCGTGCGTCAGAGGGGGGTGGGGTCACCGGGTGGCTCCGCCCCCTGTTATTTAAGAACCGTCAGAAGAGGAGAAGCATCACACAGCGGGAGCCTCCCTCCATGCCATCATGGATGCGGAGCGGGCCGATGAGAAGAAGGGAAGAAGACACCATGGATGAAGATGCAGGACAAGAACATCGGAGGAAGCACCAGTAGAACCAGAAGAAGAAGATGGAGGATGAAACCGAAGGAAGATACAAGATAGAAGAAAGAAGATAGAAGAAAGAAGAAGCATTTAAATAAAGGAATTGTCAAAAACTGTCTCTTGTCATTTTTAACATTTTTGACAGTTTTTTTGTGAAATGGTAGGGGTACTTTTGTACCCCCTTATCATTTCACACAGGGAGGAGGGCCGGGATCTAGGGGTCCCCTTGTTAAAGGGGGCTTCCAGATTACGATAAGCCCCCCGCCCGCAGACCCCCACAACCACCGGGCAAGGGTTGTGGGGATGAGGCCCTTGTCCCCATCAACATGGGGACAAGGTATTTTGGGGGGGCTACCGCAAAGCACCCTCCCAGTGTTGAGGGCATGTGGCCTGGTACGGTTCAGGAGGGGGGGCGCTCTCTCGTCCCCCCTCTTTTCCTGTGGCCTGGGTCTGGTATGGATTTTTGGGGGGACCCCACGCCATTTTTTTTTAGCATTTTGGCGCGGGGTTCCCCTTAATATCTATACCAGACCTGAAGGGCCTGGTATGGAATTTAGGGGGACCTTCCACATCATTTTTTTTTTTTTTAATTTTGGTTCAGGGTTCCCCTGTGGGGAATTCCCATGCCGTTTTTATCAATGAACTTTTATGTGTATTGTCGGACCGGCAATTCATTAATAGCCGCGAGTAGTTTTGAATGACTTTTTTTCCTTTGAAATGTCATTTTGCTGTCAGACTGTTCTAAACACGGGAAACATGCGCCCCTTTACAGGCATACTATAGACACCCCCCAGGTACGAAATTTAAAGGAATATTACACTTTTATTGTTTCACTTTAAGCATTATTAAAATCACTGCTCCCGAAAAAGCGAACATTTTAAAACTTTTTTTTGCATTGATCCATGTCCCCTGGGGCAGGACCCAGGTCCCCAAACACTTTTTATGACAATAACTTGCATATAAGCCTTTAAAATTAGCACTTTTGATTATTCATGTTCGTGTCCCATAGACTTTAACGGTGTTCGCGCGTTCGAACAAATTTTTTGCCTGTTCGCAAGTTCTGGTGTGAACCGAACAGGGGGGTGTTCGGCTCATCCCTACTCGCCAGCTTGAACTGCACTTATGGGACTCGTCACGTCACCAAGTGTTACTGCAGTGCTGGATGTACAACCAGGGTGTACTAGGCCACTGGTGCTTTCCAGTTCACCAGAAGGAATAGCGGCGCTAGTACTGCTCTGCTCCATACAAGGGACCTGTGGTTCTTGCACATCAAGGACAGAAGAAGAAGATCGGGGTCTGGTATGCCTGACCTTGGCAGGGACCACAACTCCGTCATCAGAGCTATCTGTCATGGAGCCGCTGTCCTCTACAGGATCGTATTCTGAGCCTGAATCTGACAGATGAGTGACTTCCTCTTCACTATCTGTCATGCTCAGGAACGTGTAGGCCTCTTCACTAGTGTACCTTCGATTTGCCATTTTGGGCTCTAAATTTAGTGGTACACTAGTGAGACTCACAGGCAAAAAAGCTCCTGACTGTTAGCGATTGTATCAAAATGCTACCAACAAAAACTGTTAGCGATCGCAGGGATCAGGTCTGACTCTGCAAACGCTGCAGTTATGTGTGTTTAGTGTTTTTTAAGTGACATTGATCGATCCATACTGCACTTGGGTGGGCTGGGCAGGGCTGGGCCGAGGGGCAAAACGCAGGTGCTAGCAGGTATCTGGGCTGATCCCGCTAACACTGTTTTTGGGAACCCTAAACTGCTGGGGATGCTAGTATATTGATCCATTCAGATACTATACCACTAAGGGAGGTGTATGCTGCGTGCGTGGGTGTTAGCGGTACTGGCGCTAACCTGACGCTGCCTGGAGCAACGCAGACCTTATCTGACCCTAAACCCTAACTTATATCACCGCCGGGCGATTAGGGGGTTAAACCTTTATAAGGTAATAAACGGCGGGTGCCCTGAAACTATAATAAACAAACTAAGTAACCAGCGTCACCCGTAACAGTTATACGGTGATCACTGGTGAAAGGGTTAACTAGGGGCAATCAGGGGGTTAAAACCTCTATTAGGTAGTATATGGGGGTCCCTGTCGCTATAAAACACAGACAGCGAACCTATATACTTACCTCCCTAACTAGCGTCACCTGTGTCACTAATTCAGCGATCAGAAAAATGATCGCTTAGTGACACTGGCGATGGGGGGGTGATCAAGGGGTTAACCTTTATTAGGGGGGGTTGGGGGGTATCCTAGCCCTAAAGGGGGCTATCACTAACTGCCCTACCACTTATAACTGTCACAAACTGACACCAATGCAAAAAAAAAAATTAACGGGGTGATGGGGGGTGAAATGTGTACCTAGAGTGTTCTACTGTACGTGTAGTGTTTGGTGCACTTACTTGATGTCTTCTCTCCTCGGCGCCGGCTTGAGGGGAGATGACATCACTTCCTCTGCCGCTGTTTACATTACAGCAGCAGAGGAAGAATGTCATTGGCTGGGAGCGATCGTGAGGGGGTGGCCACAAATGGATGGCCTCCCCCTCACCTCTGATCGCTCCGGGACAGAAGCCGACCACCTCGGGCACCGGGGGGGGTCCGATCGGACCCCCCGCCCGCGGGAGGCAAGTAACGTACCCATACGTTACTTTGCCTGCCCATGCCATTCTGCCGCAGTATATCTGCATGAGGCAGTCGGCAAGTAGTTAAAGTACAAGTGTTGGCTATCTCTGCAGCAACCAACACAAGGTGGGCAGAAGACCCTCTAGTGATCACATTTCTCAGGGGCGTACTGAAGATGCGCCCTCCAACCAGACGTTCCTTTCCGAAGTGGGACCTTTCTCTAATGCTAGAAGTCTTATCCACTCACCCATTTGCGCCGGTAGATAAAATCTCAATTTGGAATCTAACCTTGAAAACAGCCTTTCTCCTGGCTATCACATCCGGCAGGAGGATTTCCGAACTTCACTCCCCGAGTGTGGGAGATGAACACATTTCCTTTTTTCCAGACAGGGTAGAACTTCACCCTCTCCGAGGGTTCACACCTAAAGTCATCACAATGGCACATCTATAGGAACCATTGGCATTCCCAGTCTTTTCTGACCCAGAATCAAGCTGTCACATACCTGAAGGGAGACTGAAATGACAAGGTCGGCCTCTCTTGTATCTCCAGTCCAGGTCCCGCTGAGAGTGAAACAGAAGGAGCCAAGGAACAGGAGGCACACAAGTGTCTGCAGATGGAGACCTAGAACCCTGTAGCAGGAAGTCGCAGCTGATCGCAGGACTGTGGTTGCAGAGCAGGAAGTCGCAGCTGGTCGCAGGACTGTAGTTGCAGAGCAGGAAGTCCATTCTGTATCAGAACTCCACAGGCGAAAGTCAGAGACGTAGTCCTCCACAGGTCTGGAACCCTGTTGCAGGTGGCTTAATGAGGTTTCATCAGTCTGATGACGAAAAGGGTCAGCATACAGTTGGGCCATGGCAGCAAAGAAAGAGTTGATTGAATCCAGGACAGGGTCATGCTGTTCCCGAAGCTGAAATGCCCGAGCCTGGGGTTTCTCCAGCAGCAGGAAATGAGAAATCCAACCTTCACTCCCTCAGTAGGAAATGTGCGAGGAAGCAAGGAGAAATACAGCTCACAGGAATTCTGAAAAGTCCTGAACTTCCTACGGTTCCCAGAAAAGCGTTCGGGCAATGGTACCCTGGGCTCAGGAAGATAAGGTGGAACTGCTTGGGTGCAGGTCAAGTTGGAAGCACTCAGTAGTTGATCATGGATGCGGCCTAAGTCCATATGCAACCCTTGTACTACATGGGAGAGTGTGGTAATAGTCTGACAAAGGGTGTATAGCAGAGAGACCTCCCTTTCAGACTCCATCTTAGGCTGACTGGTACTGTCACATACCTGAAGGGAGACTGAAATTAAGAGGTTGGCCTCTCTTGTATCTCCAGTCCAGGTCCCGCTGAGAGTGAAACAGAAGGAGCCAAGGAACAGGAGGCACACAAGTGCCTGCAGATGGAGACCTGGAACCCTGTAGCAGGAAGTCACAGCTGATCGTAGGACTGTGGTTGCAGAGCAGGAAGTCACAGCTGGTCGCAGGACTGTAGTTGCAGAGCAGGAAGTCGCAGCTGGTCGCAGGACTGTAGTTGTAGGCACTCGGTTAGTTGTGCTAGGCTGAGCTGGGCACCAGGGCAAGGTCACAGGGATAGCCGGGTTCGTCAACAGGCGGGCAGCAGGGTACCGGAACATCAGGCAGAGGCGGGTCAGATGGGAAGCCGGGTTTGTCAACAGGCGGGCAGCAAGGTACCGGAACATCAGGCAGAGATGGGTCAGATGGGAAGCCGGGATCAGCAACCAGAGATCAGGTAAAGCAGAGTTCAGAGTCGGGTAAACAGGAGCCAAGGTCAGCAACGGGAATCAACAGTACAACACAGGTTTCAGGGTAACGGGAACACAGCTGAAGACCAGTCAGCACCGATCAGTTGCTGGGGCCTCCTTTAAATAGGCCGACTGGCGCCAACTGGCACTAAGGCGCGCTCCTGCGCGTGTACGCTGGGCACCGTGCATGCGCACAAGCATGCACGGGCATCTGTGGTTTCCCATGCGCGCACGCATGCGCACCAGCGCACGCCAGGCGATTTCTGCTCGTTTTACACAAGCTCCTGTCATGAGTTATTATACTTACCGTAATTTTCCTTTCCTGATGCCTATCCATGGCAGCATAAACTCCCATCATTGGTATTCCATATTACAAAGAATGTTGGGGGAGGGGCAATGCCCTTTACCCGCTTGCCAACCAGCCGCTGTCATTTTACTGCAGCAGGTCGGCATGATCCCGCAAGCCATCGTAGCTATACGTCGGCTCGTGGGATCAGGATAGCAGATGCATGCACGCGCCCACTGCACTACGGGGGTGCCGATGCTCGTGGCCGACGGTCGCAATGACTGCTGGCCATGAGTGATAGCGGGCACGAGAGGCAGAACACGGAAGTGTGTGTAAACACACAAATCCCTGTTCTGCTCTGTGAGGAGTGACAGATTGTGTGTTCCTAATAGCTAGGAACCACGATCTGTCACTCCTTCTAGTCAGTCCCCTCCCCCTTCAGTTAGAAACACGTAGCAGGAAACACAGTTAACCCCTTGATCGCCACCTAGTGTTAACCCTTTCCCTGCCTGTGACATTTTTACAATAATCAGTGCATTTTTATAGCACCGATCGCTGTATAAATGCCAATGGCCCCAAAAATGTGTTAAAAATGTCCGATGTGTGCGCCATAATGTCGCAATCCCGATAAAAATCGCAGATCGCCGCCATTATTAGTAAAAAAAAAATGATAAAAATGCTATAAACCTATCCCTTATTTTGTAGATGCTATAACTTTTGCGCAAACCAATCAATATACACGTATTGTATTTTTTTATCACCAAAAATATGTAGAAGAACATATATCGACCTAAACTGAGAAAAAAAAATGTTTTTTTTAAAAAAAAAAAATGGGGATATTTATCGTTGCAAAATATTGTGTTTTTTTTTAAATTGTCGCTCTTTTTTTGTTTATAGCGCAAAAAATAAAAACCGCAGAGGCAATCAAATACCACCAAAAGAAAGCTCTATTTGTGCAAAAAAAAGGACATTAACTTTGTTTGGGTGCAGCATCGCACAGCCACGCAATTGTCAGTTAAAACGGCACAGTGCTGAATCGCAAAAGATGGCTCGGTCATTCAGCAGCTAAATCTTCCAGGGCTGAAGTGGTTAATTTATGTTATTCACTAGTCCTGAAGGAGGAGTCGAGGCGGAGCTCTATCACATGTATGCTGCAATGGATAGGCACCAGGAAAGGAAAACTACGGTAAGTATGATACAATTTTCCGTTATAAGTACTTTTCCTCCTCCGGGATAGGAAAAAGGCCTAGAAGACACTGACAGGGGCACTGATTTAGGGGGGAGCCCATGCGGTCATGGAAGAATTTAACCACTTGCGACCAATATTACTGAAGGGGAGGGCAGGACCACAGAAGGTGATAAAATTTGCCCTTGGGGTCCCCACACTTAGGACAGGCTGGACTATAATCACATTTATATTTAGGGCTATACATATACTTATGAGAAATGTTTGTGTAAATCTGATTTCTAGGCTCAAAACTACCTAAATGCCCCTTTTACTGACCTAAATCCATGGTCAATGATGCTTTAAGTCCAAGTCCTCTCTTGTCTTCTGTTTACAGGGTCCTCCTTCAGGTACCCACATCACTTTTTTCATGCAGTGGACACTTTTTTCAGCTGCTGTGGTGAGGTTTTAGTATAGAGTTTTCAGGCGATGCAGTCAGTGTAATGGGACTGACCATTACAGGCACATCTATATTGCTGCTTCACTGGTCCCCTGCATCCCAAAATGCCATTTGTGAGGGACCTGGACAGCAGACTTAGGTGATTATAAAATGCTTCAAAAGGTAACCAAAAAACAAAAAAAAAACTTTACTGAATGTATTAGAGTGGGTGCGAGGAGGATACATTTTGAAATGGGCTTTAGGATCCTGCTGCTATCTTATATTCATTGGACATTTCTTGAGACGGAGGAGATTACAACCATTTTTTTTCTTATACAACAAAAAAAATATCCATAAAGCTCAGATTTAAACAAAACCCCACAATATACTGTGGTGCACCATATGTAGTGCACAATACACTCTGAATGCTTTTAATCAGCTTTTCTTAATAAAGTGGTTATTTTACGGAAAACACTATGATTTTTTAATCATACATTTTTGGTACTGGTCTTCGGGAATGGGTGGCAATAAGAGAGGACATCTACTACACAGCACAGCGGACCCCACATATTTCCTTAAAGGGACAGCGCAGTATGACTGAATACTAAGTAGGTCGACTCCATGAGGTGAGCTACTAGTGGTGGTGAATTATGCCCTGTACACACGACCGGTTTTCCCCTTGGAAGGTTTTTCCGACGGAATTCCACTCAAGCTGTCTTGCATACACACAGTCACACCAAATTCCGACCGCCAAGAACGTGGTAACGTATAACACGTACGACAGTACTAGAAAAAGGAAGTTCAATAGCCACTGCGCAACCCTTTGGGCTCCTTGCTAATCTTGTGTTTATCTCGTGTTAGTAGAAGTTTGGTGAGAGACGATTCGCGCTTTTCAGACTTGTGCTTTTCAGATTGTTTTACTGCTGTTCAGTTTGTGTTTGTGGGGTTTATATCTGTTCTTCAGTGAGTGTAGTCAGTTCGTATCTGTTTATCTCCTGTTAGTAGAAGTTTGGTGAGAGACGATTCGCGCTTTTCAGACTCGTGCTTTTCAGATTGTTTTACTGCTGTTCAGTTTGTGCTTGTGCATGAGTTATTATACTTACCGTAATTTTCCTTTCCTGATGCCTATCCATGGCAGCATAAACTCCCATCATTGGTATTCCATATTACAAAGAATGTTGGGGGAGGGGCAATGCCCTTTACCCGCTTGCCAACCAGCCGCTGTCATTTTACTGCAGCAGGTCGGCATGATCCCGCAAGCCATCGTAGCTATACGTCGGCTCGTGGGATCAGGATAGCAGATGCATGCACGCGCCCACTGCACTACGGGGGTGCCGATGCTCGTGGCCGACGGTCGCAATGACTGCTGGCCATGAGTGATAGCGGGCACGAGAGGCAGAACACGGAAGTGTGTGTAAACACACAAATCCCTGTTCTGCTCTGTGAGGAGTGACAGATTGTGTGTTCCTAATAGCTAGGAACCACGATCTGTCACTCCTTCTAGTCAGTCCCCTCCCCCTTCAGTTAGAAACACGTAGCAGGAAACACAGTTAACCCCTTGATCGCCACCTAGTGTTAACCCTTTCCCTGCCTGTGACATTTTTACAATAATCAGTGCATTTTTATAGCACCGATCGCTGTATAAATGCCAATGGCCCCAAAAATGTGTTAAAAATGTCCGATGTGTGCGCCATAATGTCGCAATCCCGATAAAAATCGCAGATCGCCGCCATTATTAGTAAAAAAAAAATGATAAAAATGCTATAAACCTATCCCTTATTTTGTAGATGCTATAACTTTTGCGCAAACCAATCAATATACACGTATTGTATTTTTTTATCACCAAAAATATGTAGAAGAACATATATCGACCTAAACTGAGAAAAAAAAATGCTTTTTTGAAAAAAAAAAAATGGGGATATTTATCGTTGCAAAATATTGTGTTTTTTTTTAAATTGTCGCTCTTTTTTTGTTTATAGCGCAAAAAATAAAAACCGCAGAGGCAATCAAATACCACCAAAAGAAAGCTCTATTTGTGCAAAAAAAAGGACATTAACTTTATTTGGGTGCAGCATCGCACAGCCACGCAATTGTCAGTTAAAACGGCACAGTGCTGAATCGCAAAAGATGGCTCGGTCATTCAGCAGCTAAATCTTCCAGGGCTGAAGTGGTTAATTTATGTTATTCACTAGTCCTGAAGGAGGAGTCGAGGCGGAGCTCTATCACATGTATGCTGCAATGGATAGGCACCAGGAAAGGAAAACTACGGTAAGTATGATACAATTTTCCGTTATAAGTACTTTTCCTCCTCCGGGATAGGAAAAAGGCCTAGAAGACACTGACAGGGGCACTGATTTAGGGGGGAGCCCATGCGGTCATGGAAGAATTTAACCACTTGCGACCAATATTACTGAAGGGGAGGGCAGGACCACAGAAGGTGATAAAATTTGCCCTTGGGGTCCCCACACTTAGGACAGGCTGGACTATAATCACATTTATATTTAGGGCTATACATATACTTATGAGAAATGTTTGTGTAAATCTGATTTCTAGGCTCAAAACTACCTAAATGCCCCTTTTACTGACCTAAATCCATGGTCAATGATGCTTTAAGTCCAAGTCCTCTCTTGTCTTCTGTTTACAGGGTCCTCCTTCAGGTACCCACATCACTTTTTTCATGCAGTGGACACTTTTTTCAGCTGCTGTGGTGAGGTTTTAGTATAGAGTTTTCAGGCGATGCAGTCAGTGTAATGGGACTGACCATTACAGGCACATCTATATTGCTGCTTCACTGGTCCCCTGCATCCCAAAATGCCATTTGTGAGGGACCTGGACAGCAGACTTAGGTGATTATAAAATGCTTCAAAAGGTAACCAAAAAACAAAAAAAAAACTTTACTGAATGTATTAGAGTGGGTGCGAGGAGGATACATTTTGAAATGGGCTTTAGGATCCTGCTGCTATCTTATATTCATTGGACATTTCTTGAGACGGAGGAGATTACAACCATTTTTTTTCTTATACAACAAAAAAAATATCCATAAAGCTCAGATTTAAACAAAACCCCACAATATACTGTGGTGCACCATATGTAGTGCACAATACACTCTGAATGCTTTTAATCAGCTTTTCTTAATAAAGTGGTTATTTTACGGAAAACACTATGATTTTTTAATCATACATTTTTGGTACTGGTCTTCGGGAATGGGTGGCAATAAGAGAGGACATCTACTACACAGCACAGCGGACCCCACATATTTCCTTAAAGGGACAGCGCAGTATGACTGAATACTAAGTAGGTCGACTCCATGAGGTGAGCTACTAGTGGTGGTGAATTATGCCCTGTACACACGACCGGTTTTCCCCTTGGAAGGTTTTTCCGACGGAATTCCACTCAAGCTGTCTTGCATACACACAGTCACACCAAATTCCGACCGCCAAGAACGTGGTAACGTATAACACGTACGACAGTACTAGAAAAAGGAAGTTCAATAGCCACTGCGCAACCCTTTGGGCTCCTTGCTAATCTTGTGTTTATCTCGTGTTAGTAGAAGTTTGGTGAGAGACGATTCGCGCTTTTCAGACTTGTGCTTTTCAGATTGTTTTACTGCTGTTCAGTTTGTGTTTGTGGGGTTTATATCTGTTCTTCAGTGAGTGTAGTCAGTTCGTATCTGTTTATCTCCTGTTAGTAGAAGTTTGGTGAGAGACGATTCGCGCTTTTCAGACTCGTGCTTTTCAGATTGTTTTACTGCTGTTCAGTTTGTGCTTGTGCATGAGTTATTATACTTACCGTAATTTTCCTTTCCTGATGCCTATCCATGGCAGCATAAACTCCCATCATTGGTATTCCATATTACAAAGAATGTTGGGGGAGGGGCAATGCCCTTTACCCGCTTGCCAACCAGCCGCTGTCATTTTACTGCAGCAGGTCGGCATGATCCCGCAAGCCATCGTAGCTATACGTCGGCTCGTGGGATCAGGATAGCAGATGCATGCACGCGCCCACTGCACTACGGGGGTGCCGATGCTCGTGGCCGACGGTCGCAATGACTGCTGGCCATGAGTGATAGCGGGCACGAGAGGCAGAACACGGAAGTGTGTGTAAACACACAAATCCCTGTTCTGCTCTGTGAGGAGTGACAGATTGTGTGTTCCTAATAGCTAGGAACCACGATCTGTCACTCCTTCTAGTCAGTCCCCTCCCCCTTCAGTTAGAAACACGTAGCAGGAAACACAGTTAACCCCTTGATCGCCACCTAGTGTTAACCCTTTCCCTGCCTGTGACATTTTTACAATAATCAGTGCATTTTTATAGCACCGATCGCTGTATAAATGCCAATGGCCCCAAAAATGTGTTAAAAATGTCCGATGTGTGCGCCATAATGTCGCAATCCCGATAAAAATCGCAGATCGCCGCCATTATTAGTAAAAAAAAAATGATAAAAATGCTATAAACCTATCCCTTATTTTGTAGATGCTATAACTTTTGCGCAAACCAATCAATATACACGTATTGTATTTTTTTATCACCAAAAATATGTAGAAGAACATATATCGACCTAAACTGAGAAAAAAAAATGCTTTTTTGAAAAAAAAAAAATGGGGATATTTATCGTTGCAAAATATTGTGTTTTTTTTTAAATTGTCGCTCTTTTTTTGTTTATAGCGCAAAAAATAAAAACCGCAGAGGCAATCAAATACCACCAAAAGAAAGCTCTATTTGTGCAAAAAAAAGGACATTAACTTTGTTTGGGTGCAGCATCGCACAGCCACGCAATTGTCAGTTAAAACGGCACAGTGCTGAATCGCAAAAGATGGCTCGGTCATTCAGCAGCTAAATCTTCCAGGGCTGAAGTGGTTAATTTATGTTATTCACTAGTCCTGAAGGAGGAGTCGAGGCGGAGCTCTATCACATGTATGCTGCAATGGATAGGCACCAGGAAAGGAAAACTACGGTAAGTATGATACAATTTTCCGTTATAAGTACTTTTCCTCCTCCGGGATAGGAAAAAGGCCTAGAAGACACTGACAGGGGCACTGATTTAGGGGGGAGCCCATGCGGTCATGGAAGAATTTAACCACTTGCGACCAATATTACTGAAGGGGAGGGCAGGACCACAGAAGGTGATAAAATTTGCCCTTGGGGTCCCCACACTTAGGACAGGCTGGACTATAATCACATTTATATTTAGGGCTATACATATACTTATGAGAAATGTTTGTGTAAATCTGATTTCTAGGCTCAAAACTACCTAAATGCCCCTTTTACTGACCTAAATCCATGGTCAATGATGCTTTAAGTCCAAGTCCTCTCTTGTCTTCTGTTTACAGGGTCCTCCTTCAGGTACCCACATCACTTTTTTCATGCAGTGGACACTTTTTTCAGCTGCTGTGGTGAGGTTTTAGTATAGAGTTTTCAGGCGATGCAGTCAGTGTAATGGGACTGACCATTACAGGCACATCTATATTGCTGCTTCACTGGTCCCCTGCATCCCAAAATGCCATTTGTGAGGGACCTGGACAGCAGACTTAGGTGATTATAAAATGCTTCAAAAGGTAACCAAAAAACAAAAAAAAAACTTTACTGAATGTATTAGAGTGGGTGCGAGGAGGATACATTTTGAAATGGGCTTTAGGATCCTGCTGCTATCTTATATTCATTGGACATTTCTTGAGACGGAGGAGATTACAACCATTTTTTTTCTTATACAACAAAAAAAATATCCATAAAGCTCAGATTTAAACAAAACCCCACAATATACTGTGGTGCACCATATGTAGTGCACAATACACTCTGAATGCTTTTAATCAGCTTTTCTTAATAAAGTGGTTATTTTACGGAAAACACTATGATTTTTTAATCATACATTTTTGGTACTGGTCTTCGGGAATGGGTGGCAATAAGAGAGGACATCTACTACACAGCACAGCGGACCCCACATATTTCCTTAAAGGGACAGCGCAGTATGACTGAATACTAAGTAGGTCGACTCCATGAGGTGAGCTACTAGTGGTGGTGAATTATGCCCTGTACACACGACCGGTTTTCCCCTTGGAAGGTTTTTCCGACGGAATTCCACTCAAGCTGTCTTGCATACACACAGTCACACCAAATTCCGACCGCCAAGAACGTGGTAACGTATAACACGTACGACAGTACTAGAAAAAGGAAGTTCAATAGCCACTGCGCAACCCTTTGGGCTCCTTGCTAATCTTGTGTTTATCTCGTGTTAGTAGAAGTTTGGTGAGAGACGATTCGCGCTTTTCAGACTTGTGCTTTTCAGATTGTTTTACTGCTGTTCAGTTTGTGTTTGTGGGGTTTATATCTGTTCTTCAGTGAGTGTAGTCAGTTCGTATCTGTTTATCTCCTGTTAGTAGAAGTTTGGTGAGAGACGATTCGCGCTTTTCAGACTCGTGCTTTTCAGATTGTTTTACTGCTGTTCAGTTTGTGCTTGTGGGGTTTGTATCTGTTCTTCAGTGCGTGTAGTCAGTTCGTATCTGCTTTTCAGTGCGTTCTTGTCCGCTCCTTTCTGATTTTCAGCTCGCTCTTCACAGGCCTTGCTGTTCTTCAGTGCATTCTGTTAGTTCGTTCTGACCAGTCGACCATTTGAAGCCATGTTGTGGGTACGTATTCGTCATAGAGTTCGTGCTGTGCAGGGGCTTGATGTTGGGATTCTTACTTGGACCCAAGCCCAGTCCATGAACAGGGTGGGGAGGAGTTCATGGACCAAGAATTGGATACTCCAGCGTGACCAATTCTCTCATATGTCTTTGCTGCATGTAATCCAGGAGAATAATTCCTGATGATTTCAGGAACTTTCTCCAGATGACGGACCCCATTTTTCACCCTCTGTTAGCTTTGCTGTCACCTTATATTAGCAGGCAGGATACGTGCATGCGGCAAGCCATCACTCTGGAGCAGAGGCTAGTCGCCACGTTGCGGTACTTTGCAACAGGGAGACGTATGCAGGACCTCAAGTTCTCGACAGGCATCTCCCTCCAGGCTCTGGGGATCATTATCCCAAAGACCTGTCCCGCCATTATTCAGGTCCTGCAGAAGGACTATATTAGGGTAAGTTTTCTCCTTTAACATCACATCCTATGTATTTAATGTATGCTAATGTATTGTATTTCTTTCATCATTCCCTAATTACCATGATTGTAATATGCTGTGAATGTCCTTATGAATGCTGGAAGCTTTTAATGCTCCTTTTTTGGCCTTCATGCATATTTGCCTTCACTAATGTCCCCAGCATGCTATCCTGGGCCCATATACTGTACACCTAGCCTAGTCACTTAACAATGTATTTTGTCAGCTCCATTGTAGTGCTTTACCCTTAATACCCCCTAAAATGTGTACAAATGTTATTGCTGTCCTTAAATTCTGGCAGAGTGCCATAGGCTTTTTTTTTGGGTCCCAAACGCCGATCAAACCCCCCCCTAAAATTTTTACAATGGGCCATCAGAGGGGGTGAGGAATTTGATAAGTGGGCCTTATATTTTTGTCTTTAAATACTCCTTAAAATAAATGTTATACTGATGTTGGGCAAGAATGTTTATGTGTAATCTGCTTGCAATGTTATGTGCAAAAGAAGTAATATTTTTTTTTCTGGTTTGATGCCACAGTTTCCTTCAACGCCACAGGAATGGCAGACTGTGGCCTCCCATTTTGCCAACCATTGGGACTTTCCCAACTGTGGAGGGGCTATAGATGGGAAGCACGTCCACATCGTGCCACCACCCCATTCGGGGTCTTACTATTACAATTATAAGGGTTTTAATAGTATAGTGTTGATGGTGGTGGTGTTGGCACAATATGAATACCTCTTTGTGGACGTGGAGAAGAATGGCCGGATATCGGATGGAGGAGGCTTCGCCCAGACGGAGTTCTCCCGACGTTTCCAGACTGGTGGCCTGGCATTGCCACCTGCTGCGGACAACATTGAAGGACTCTCGATCGTCTTTATTGCTGATGAAGCATTCGGTCTGGGCGAGCACCTGATGAGGCCATTCCCCCAGAGGACCCTCACCCCAGAGAGGAGGGTTTTTAACTACCGGCTGGCCAGAGCCCGAAGAGTCGTTGAGAATGCCTTCGGGATAATGGCCAGTTCCTCCTGTTTCTGACAGCAATACATATGGTGGACTACAAAATTAACCACATCATATTATCCTGCTGCATATTGCACAATTTTTTACGGAAAAATACCCAAAATTATCTTGCCTCAGTTGGGCCTGAGGTTGGACTTCCTGCTAATCCCCTAACGAGCCTGGATACTGGCCGTCCTGGCTTGGCACCCCAAAGCACCTGTGAAGTTCGCCGGAAATATGTCTGGGGGCCATTGCTATGCCAGACAATGTCTAAATAATTTTTTAATAAAAAAAAAATTATCTGATAAAATCTTGAATTTTTTTATTGCTTGTGTTTCTTTTTAGCTGTCTCCTAGGTTCTTCTAGTGCACTTGTAGTGCCAAGTGGATTTTCCTTTAGTAAATAAGCCCCATTGTCACTGTAAACACAAAATTATCTCAAAAAATGGTATTGCGCATTGAAAGAAGAAGCCACACATTGTTGATTAGCAAACTTTTTTTACCCTGTGCACATTCACATGAGTGTTCTAAATTTTTTGTGTAAAATAAAACTTTTTTTTTTCTCAAATTTTTTACAATATTTTTTTTTGGGGGTACAAACAGGCATGTTTCAAAACATAACATACACAACTCTGGAACTTACAAAGTTCAACGTAGAAAAACTGAAGGCAATATCAGACATTATAGTATGTCCAAAATGTGTTGATCTTGCCTTCATCAGATCTGGTGATGTCACCCCTGTAAAAGACAAATTTTGAAGATGCACACTATTTGGGAGTCAAAATGGGTATTTCCCTCCTGATCCCATGCCTAAAGTCAACATGTGCTATCTCCCATCATGGGGATCAATGGACGTGTTTTGGGGGTGCAACCCCTTCCTCTCACCTACTTCAGTTGTGAGAAAGGGGTTGCACCCACAAAACGCGTACATTGATATCCCGTGATGGCAGATAGCACATGTTGACACACTGTGTGCATCTTCAAAATTTGGCTTTTAAAATGTACAAAACATATTTTTGTTTAGTCCAAAAAAAGTTAAAATGGTGGCATTTTGAAGATATTTAGATTCTTCCCAACACATCAATCATGTTCTTCATTTGTTGTTCAAGAACACTGAGTTTATATCTTATGATGCCTATTTCACGATTCCACACCATGATGTCCTGGATTAGGATTTGTGCACTTGCACTTGTGAAATGTTGAGCTTGTGCTTCCACAACCAGCACATCACATAAAAATTTTAGTAAAAACATGTATTATAAATATGCAGGCATACATATATTACCTGAGGCTGGGGTGTCAGACACTCACCTGTTGTGGTGACAATTTCACCCACTTCCTTCACCTCTCCTTCCTCCAGATCCTCGGGGTGTGGTGTTGTGCTGAGTTCCCCTTCTTTCTGAGGTGTGGGTTTCCTGGCGTCCTCTGAGTGGTGTCCTCCGAGTCTTTGCTCCCTTATGAGAATGAAACAAAGGTATACTTAGCACACAGATATTTGAGTCCAGAAATAGGAATATGAAACATTGCTTGAAAGTGGGGTACAACTGTATGTTGTGGCAGAGTTCCAAGCTGAAGACATGATTTTTTACCTTACCAAAGCTGGAATACTTACCTTTTTGTGACAATTTTCACACATGGAGACACACCAAGTATCCACTGGAGCACCTGTGTGGGACACCCTAAAAAGTTTCTTCTGGTGTCCCACACTTGTGCTCCTGAGTCCAAATGTGTAAACAGCTGCTGAGTGTCCTCTCCTTTACATGGAATCAAGCTTGCATTTCATTCTAGTTACAAAGACATCTAGACAGCAATGTACATTTTTATACAAATAGGCATGACCAAATGTATTTAACCTGTATCTGCCCAAAACATCGTATTTAATGAGCGAACAATGTTTACTACGAACGAATACTGTGCCCACTAACCTGAAACTTGTCATTTTAAAATGTCCTACAGTAAAGAAAAGCACATGGAGCAGCATGCATGTAATAATAATGATAGAGACACACGACAACTACTTACTTTTTAGAAGCACTTTCTTGACCCTTCTGTACTGACCCTGCTCCCTCAGTTTTAGGTATGACCAGTGTTTCCTCAATTGCTCCTTGGATCGCTGTACCCCAAAATTCCTGTGCAAACTTCACAACTTTAGCCATGATCTTGGCCTTTCTCATATTAGGGTTGGTGTACGGTCCATGCTTCCCATCATAGTCGGTCCTCCTCAAGATGTCCACCATCTCCACCATCTCTACAAAGGACATATTTGAGGCCTTAAATCTTCTCCTCCGGGATCGTGACGTTTCTGGCTCCGGGCTTTCCTTCTCGTTACTGGAATTAACAAACACCTGCTGTGTCTCTGCCATGTCGCTCCTACTGCGCGCTGAAAGAGAAGGGGCAGGGAATAGACTAGAAAGAATGTCAGGGGCGACACAAAACGCGTACAAAACGCGTACATTGATATCCCGTGATGGCAGATAGCACATGTTGACACACTGTGTGCATCTTCAAAATTTGGCTTTTAAAATGTACAAAACATATTTTTGTTTAGTCCAAAAAAAGTTAAAATGGTGGCATTTTGAAGATATTTAGATTCTTCCCAACACATCAATCATGTTCTTCATTTGTTGTTCAAGAACACTGAGTTTATATCTTATGATGCCTATTTCACGATTCCACACCATGATGTCCTGGATTAGGATTTGTGCACTTGCACTTGTGAAATGTTGAGCTTGTGCTTCCACAACCAGCACATCACATAAAAATTTTAGTAAAAACATGTATTATAAATATGCAGGCATACATATATTACCTGAGGCTGGGGTGTCAGACACTCACCTGTTGTGGTGACAATTTCACCCACTTCCTTCACCTCTCCTTCCTCCAGATCCTCGGGGTGTGGTGTTGTGCTGAGTTCCCCTTCTTTCTGAGGTGTGGGTTTCCTGGCGTCCTCTGAGTGGTGTCCTCCGAGTCTTTGCTCCCTTATGAGAATGAAACAAAGGTATACTTAGCACACAGATATTTGAGTCCAGAAATAGGAATATGAAACATTGCTTGAAAGTGGGGTACAACTGTATGTTGTGGCAGAGTTCCAAGCTGAAGACATGATTTTTTACCTTACCAAAGCTGGAATACTTACCTTTTTGTGACAATTTTCACACATGGAGACACACCAAGTATCCACTGGAGCACCTGTGTGGGACACCCTAAAAAGTTTCTTCTGGTGTCCCACACTTGTGCTCCTGAGTCCAAATGTGTAAACAGCTGCTGAGTGTCCTCTCCTTTACATGGAATCAAGCTTGCATTTCATTCTAGTTACAAAGACATCTAGACAGCAATGTACATTTTTATACAAATAGGCATGACCAAATGTATTTAACCTGTATCTGCCCAAAACATCGTATTTAATGAGCGAACAATGTTTACTACGAACGAATACTGTGCCCACTAACCTGAAACTTGTCATTTTAAAATGTCCTACAGTAAAGAAAAGCACATGGAGCAGCATGCATGTAATAATAATGATAGAGACACACGACAACTACTTACTTTTTAGAAGCACTTTCTTGACCCTTCTGTACTGACCCTGCTCCCTCAGTTTTAGGTATGACCAGTGTTTCCTCAATTGCTCCTTGGATCGCTGTACCCCAAAATTCCTGTGCAAACTTCACAACTTTAGCCATGATCTTGGCCTTTCTCATATTAGGGTTGGTGTACGGTCCATGCTTCCCATCATAGTCGGTCCTCCTCAAGATGTCCACCATCTCCACCATCTCTACAAAGGACATATTTGAGGCCTTAAATCTTCTCCTCCGGGATCGTGACGTTTCTGGCTCCGGGCTTTCCTTCTCGTTACTGGAATTAACAAACACCTGCTGTGTCTCTGCCATGTCGCTCCTACTGCGCGCTGAAAGAGAAGGGGCAGGGAATAGACTAGAAAGAATGTCAGGGGCGACGCGAGCGGAGTTTCACACATGCGCTGTGTATATCAAGCTAACACGCGTGTGTCGTATGTACGACCTGTGTGCGGAGATAGGTGGAACAGAAGTGGCGAGCATCCTAAACGAAGGTAAAATTTTAACTTGGGCCATACTGCTTCAGGATTGAGGCCTATATTGGGATAAGATTATGAGAGTTTAGGCTGACATTAGTGTTTTGTCTTGTGTATTGTCTTACAGCAAATATGAATCACTTTAAGGACCCAGAATTCATGGCCAGTTTCATAGACAGGTACAGGGAGTTGAGGAATTTGTGGGAGGTGAAACACAGCTTATATTATAATAAACAAGCTAGGAGGTCAACGCTGGAGAAACTTCTGTAATTTGTAAAGACTCGGGTCCCTGATGCAACCATCGAAAATAAAATTGGCATCTTGAGGAACATGTATAAGAAGGAGCATAAGATCCAGAAATCACTCAGATCAGGAGCAGCAGCAGCAGCAACAGCACAAGTGTATGTACCCAGGCTGTGGTACTTTAACAAACTGCGGTTTCTGGACGACCAGCTTGAAGCCAGGGAATCACTTTTTACCCTTCCCTGCAGGCTTCCCTCCACCCTTCCCTCAACCCCAGGAGAGGCTGACGAGCAAAAACCTGGGCCTTCCATCCTGGAAGAAGTGGATGCGTCTGTCAGAGAGCCAGAGATCAACGTAGTAGTACAGCAAGCAGGATCAAGAGCCAGAAGGGACGTCAGCCGAGCAAGTCTTCAACAGGAACGCAGGAGAAAGTCTCTGAGATGTGACCAAAGGCGAAGGTAGAGATGAAGTGAGCTGGACGGCTTTAAGTAGCCAGGACTGACGATCATCAACAGCTGAGTCACTGTGGAGAGAAAGGCGCTGGCAATTAGCCGACAGCTGAGCGGCCAGCTCAGAGAAGGAAGGGCTGAGCCCAGCCCTGACAGTACCCCCTCCTTAACAACCCCTCCCCCTGGAGGACCACAGGGCTTGAGGGGAAAACATCTATGGAAATCACGGAGGAGGACAGGGGCATGTACGTTCGAGGATGAGACCCAAGAGCGTTCCTCTGGACCATACCCCTTCCAATGCGCCAGGTACTGTATGCGCCCACGGAACCTACAGGAGTCAACAATGCATTGTACTTCATACTCCTCATGGTTCTCAACCTGTGTAGGGTGAGGAAGTGGCACAGAGGTGGTAAAGCGGTTGCAGACCAAAGGTTTCAATAAGGAGACATGAAAACACATTAGAGATGTGTACCAGGAGGAAAGTCCAACATGTAAGCCACTGGGTTAATCCTGCGAAGGATACAGAAAGGCCCAATAAACCGAGGTGTGAACTTCAAAAAAGGAGCACGAAGTTGGAGGTTGCGAGACGACAGCCAGACTCTGTCCCCAACCTGGTAGGAAGGTGCAGGCAGGCGTCTGCGGTCAGCATGGAGCCTGTACCTATCGTTAGCATGTTGCAAAGCCTCCGGACTTGTGCCCAAGTGGAACAAAGGCCACGGAGATGCTCCTTTAATGCAGGAATACTCTGCAGAACAAACGAGGCAGGCAACTTGAAAGATTGGAAACCATAGTTCGCCATAAACGGGGACAAACGGGAAGCTGAATTCAAGGCACTATTGTGAGCAAATTCCGCCCACGGTAAGAGGTCTGACCAGTTGTTATGATGTTATGTAGGAATTGTTCTAAGGACTGATTGGCTAGTTCTGCTGCCCCATTAGACTGCGGGTGATACGCAGAGGAGAAAGCAAGCTGAATACCCAACTGTGCACAAAAGGCTCGCCAGAACCGCGACACAAACTGACTACCCCTGTCGGAGACAATCACCATGGGTAGCCCATGTAAGCGGAAGATCTCCCAAACAAAAATAGAAGCCAGTTCCTTAGAAGTAGGCAACTTCTTGAGTGGAATACAATATGACATTTTGGAAAACCACCATAAGGATAAGTGTTGCCCTGGGAGTTGGGTAACTCCACAATGAAATCCATAGACAGGTGGGTCCAGGGCCTCTCTCCATTGGGTATGGGTTGTAGGAGGCCCACTGGAAGGTGTCGTGGAGTCTTACTCTGAGCACACAGCAGCTACGAAGGCATTTACATCAGCACATAGACTAGGCCACCAGAATTGTTGGGAAATGGCCCAAAAGAGTTGATTCTTCCCAGGGTGGCCAGCAGCCTTGGGAGAATGGTAAGTCTGGAGCACAGCAGTACGTAGACTCTCAGGAACAAAGCAGTGGTCACAAGGTTTCTCAGGAGGAGCATCGACCTGAGCAGCAAGAATTTTGTCACCCAAAGGAGAAGTAAGACTGGTGCGAACCGTAGCCAGAATACGATCAGGAGGAATCACAGGAAGCGGAACCGACTCCATCTTGGAAGTGGAGGAAAACTGTCGTGACAAGGCGTCAGCCCTTATATTCTTAGTAACGGGTAAGAATGAGACAATGTAATTAAAACTCGACAAGAAAAGAGCCCATCACGCCCTCCTGGGAGAGAGGCACTTAGCTTCAGACAAGAATGTGAGATTCTTATGGTCAGTAAGAATGAGAACCGGCACAGTGGTACCATCAAGGAGATGTCTCCATTCTTTCAGGGCTAAAATGATCGCCAACAGCTCTTTGTCACCAATCTCGTAATTGCACTCTGCCGATGACAATTTCTTGGAAAATTAGCCACACGGACGCATAGCGCACTCAGAGTTAGGACATTGAGACAGAAGGGCGCCAACTCCAGACTCAGAAGCATCAACTTCTAGGAAAAAAGGCAACGTAGGATCAGGGTGTGCCAACACAGGAGCAGAAACAAAGGCAGCCTTGAGACTCTCAAAGGCCTTAATGGACTCCGGAGACCAACTCTGTGGGTTGCCGTCTTTCCTGGTCATATCAGTCAGGGGCTTGACCAGAGATGAACAGTTATGAATAAACTTCCGATAATAGTTGGCAAAGCCAAGAAAACGCTGCAGAGGACGTAAACCCACGGGTCGAGGTCACTGTAGGACCGCTGAAAGTTTTATTGGGTCCATCGAAAAAACCAGCAGTGGAAATGACAGCCCAGGAATTTAACCTGTTCACAATGGAATTCGCACAATAGAGATTGTTCTCCCGTAGTCTCTGAAGCACACGACAGACATCTGTGTGGTGGCTCTCCAGGGACTTGGAAAATATGAGGATATCGTCGAGATAAACCACCACACATAACTGCAACAAATCTCAGAGGCCATTGTTAATGAACTCCTGGAAAACTGCTGGAGTGTTACAAAGGCCAAAAGGCATTACTAGATATTCATAATGACCTGATCTGGTATTAAATGCAGTTTTCCACTCGTCGCCCTCCTTAATCCTCACGAGATTGTATGCTCCTCTCAAATCAAGCTTCGTGAAAAACGTTGCTCCCTTGAGGTGGTCAAATAACTCCATAATCAATGGAATGGGATAGGCATTCTTAATTTGTGAAATGATTGAGACCCCTATAATCGATACAAGGTCTCAGTTCACCACTCTTCTTCTTCACAAAAAAGAAACCAGCACCAGCAGGAGACGAGGATTTGCGGATGAAACCTAGAGAAAGTGCGTCTGCCCCATGGCCTTATCCTCCAAGACTGACAAGGGGTAAACCCAGCCACGAGGGAGTATGGCACCAGATTGAAGGTCAATTGCACAATCATACGACCGGTGTGGAGGCAAAGTACCGGCTTGACCTTTGTCAAAGACATCGCTAAAATTGCGGTACTCCTCCGGCAGGGAGAAGAGTGAAGAGGTGCACAGGACCTTGGCTACCTTCTGGAAGCATTTCTCACTGCACTGTGGTGACCAGGACAGAACCTCAGCCAATCAAAAGAAGGGTTGTGCCTCTGTAACCAAGGATAACCAATAACCAGCAGAAACTTAGGTGAGGAAATAACTTGGAATTGGATTATCTCATGGTGAAGGGCCGCTACGGCGACGGACAACGGAACAGTCTCATGAGTCACATGGGCAGGCAGCTGCAGCGGAATCGAGTGCTTCGATACAAAGGCAGCATCAATGAACAGGCCTGCAGCCCCAGAATTGATTAGAGCCTGTGTCTTGATGGATGACTCAGCCCATGACAGGGTAACTGAAACCAGGTGCTTTTCTTTCTGGAAAACTGGAGACGAAACAATGCCACCTATGGTCTGTCTGTGACAAGACCTTAAGGTTCGGGTGTTCCCAGGACGGGTAGGACAAGACTTCAAAAAGTGACCAGCCTGGCCACAATAAAGGCATAATCTCTCCTCCTTCTAAGGGCTCTCTCATCCGCAGAGAGACGCGTGAAGCCCAAGTGCATGGGTTCATCTTCACAGACTGACTCGGTACCAGGAGGCATGGGAGGTGAGGGAGGCTAGGGTGGGACTGCAAAGCTCGGAGACAAATGTACAGGAGGCTTGTGCCAGCGCTCCTTAAAAGAGAGTCTTTCTCTGAGTCTGGAGTCAATGAGGATGGCAAATGTGATCAACCTCTCCAGCTCAGTGGGTATATCTTGGGTTGCTATCTCATCCTTGATGTTATTCTAGAGACCATGAGAGAAGGCAGCCATGAGGGCCTCATTGTTCCAAGCAACCTCGTAATCGGCAACAGTTCTCGTACTCTGTTTGATGGACATAAGGCTCTTGGCAGCAGAAGCGGAGTGTGCGGGAATGTCAAATACCCTTTTGAAGGAAGCCACAAATTCTGGGTAACTCAGGACCATGGTTTTTTGCGTCTCCCATAGAGGGTTTGCCCAGGCTAAGGCTCTCTCAGAAAGCAAAGATATGAGGAAACCTACTTTGCTTCTGTCCGTGGGAAACGCCTGGGGCAGCATCTCAAAGTATATCTCAACCTGGTTGAGAAACCCTCTGCATTGAACTGGATCGCCCCCCAAATCGCTGGGGGAAGCGGAGCGGAATCAGACATGCCTCTTATAGAGGTAATACTCAAGGCGGGTGCCTGCACAGAGACTGGAGCAGCAGCAGGGATGGCCTGCAACACAGGTTGTACCGGAGCAGCCATAGTGGAATATTCCAGGTGAGGCGTGCGACTCAGGAGCGTTTGTAACGCCAAGGCAAACTGATCCATGTGGTGATCCTGGTAATCCAATCTGGAAAAAATATTACCAACAAGTGGACTGACTGCATCTTCTGAAAGCATGGCCTTCGCCTACTGTCAGAAACCATGAATCAGACCAAGACAGAAGTACAGTTAATCACACTTGTTTAATAATAATAAAAAGGTAAACAGAGTAAGCGTAGTCAATACATAGCCAGAGTTCAGTAACCAGATCGGGTAGTCAGTCAATGACAATGTCAGAGAGCCAGAGATCAACGTAGTAGTACAGCAAGCAGGATCAGGAGCCAGAAGGGAGGTCAGGCAAACAAGTCTTCAATAGGAACGCAGGAGTAAGTCTCTGAGATGTGACCAAAGGCGAAGGCAGAGATGAAGTGAACTGGACGGCTTTAAGTAGCCAGGACTGATGAGCAGATCATCAACAGCTGAGTCACTGTGGAGAGAAAGGAGCTGGCAATTAGCCGACAACTGAGCAGCCAGCTCAGAGAAGGAAGGGCTGAGCCCAGCCCTGACAGCGCCCAGCTGGAGCCAGGTATAGTATTTTTATACATATTTATTGTCCTAATATTAATGATGTTAACTAGATTATAATTTATAACAAATCAATGATTTAAAAAAAAGTGATTTACATATTAATGGACAGTAGTGGCCAAAAATGTTTGGGACAATAATGAAAAATGCTGGGATCAGAATGATAGTCTTTTCTATTTATTAACATTCAATTTGCAAGTCATGAGCTGAAAATTGTTTGTGATTGATGAACCAAAAACTAAAACTATGTCCCTTTTTTTATACACAGGATGAGCTCAGCCAGGAGGAGGGTCTGGAAAGTGGCACACAGGAGGAGGCCGTGCCCAGTGTCAGCCAGGAGGTGGCCGTGCCCAGTGTCAGCCAGGTGGTGTGCTGGGCCAGTGTCAGCCAGGAGGTGGGCGGGCCCAGTGGCCTCACCCACTCACAGGTGGCTCCCCTCCGCCTTACAACAAAAAGGCCCAGGAATGGGACGATCACGGAGGAGGCAGCACTGGGGCTCAATAGGGAAGCAAGTGATGTCCTCAGAAGCCCCCCCGATGCTGAAGAGGCCTATGGCTGCTATCTAGCCACTAGATTGCAGAAATTGGAGGAGGGCCAACGCCTCCTCTGTGAGGGAATTTTTGCTCAGGCCCTTCAGAAGGGGGGGGGCAGCTGACTGAGAACAGCCACGTATGTGAGCTCGCCCATCCTCCTCCTCCTCCTGCCACAAGTCCACCACCAGAGCCACAGTCTCCAAGGAAGGCTGAAGGAAAGGGTGCAGGGAAGCGTGGAGGGAAGGCTGCAGTGAAGAGAAGAAAGTGATCACCTGGCTTCAGTCTGGTCTGACAGAAGACGCAGGCTGGTGGAGTCCTGGACCAGATTGGGCGCCAAATTATATGGACTCCTCAAGCTAACAATTTTATTTTCCACAGACTTGATGTCTGCCCTGGGGGCCAAAAGGCTTTGCAAATTCCAAAAGTTTCTCCAGCATTGCCTTCCTCTTTATTTTGTTACCCAGATTAAATGGTTATTTTATTTCATGAAAATACTTGCATATATGTTTTTCTACAAAAGGACAGTTTGTTTGTGAGTAGGCAGGTACATTTCAAAAAGTCAATGTCAAATTAACAAGGGACACCAACCTTCTTGAGGTTAAAAAATACAAGATAGTTATGTTATTGTGGTAACTTGACACACATAAAAAACAATTATATATGGAGATCACTAGAAAATAATTTTTCAATAATCCAAAAAAAGGAGATCTTGATGAAATAAAAAAAAAGATGACTATAAAAAATAATTCTAAACATTACTATGGAGATCTGGCTTGAAAAAAATAAAAGATTATTCATGAGATCACGAGAAATAATAAAGAAATAAGTTTGTCAGAACTCTGTGTGAATATCAGCAGCAAAACAACTTCATTATTCTAGCATTATAAAGCACAAAAGAATGCGCTGCATTAAAAGATCACAGAATCTGCAGTGTGAGGAATGTGCTATCTCCATTACGAAAGCTAGTTTTACCAGACCGAGCACTTCTGACTCGTACTTGCTTCAGAGCATGCGTGGGTTTTGGTGCGTCGGAATAGCATACAGACGAGCGTTTTTTCCGATAGGATTAGAACATGTTCTCTATCTAGGTCCGTCTGAATTTTTGATGGAAAAAGTCTGATGGGGCATACACACGGGTAGAATATACGATGAAAAGCTCCCATCTGACTTTTTCTGTCAGAAATTCCGACCGTGTGTACGCGGCATTAGGAGTCACAAGAAGTGGTGACAGCACATAGAAGGTGTCATTAGAGCAGTTTTTTACATGTTCCACAGGGTGCATATTATATTTTCTCTATGGACATTAAATCATTATATGGGACTTTTGCACATTTCATGTTTTTAATGGATATTTAATTGTTGTATGGGACTTTGATATACACTTACTGGCCACTTTATTAGGTACACCTTGTTAGTAATGGGCTGGACCCCCTTTTGCCTTCACACCTGCCTTAGCATAGATTCAACAAGGCATTGGAAACATTCCTCAGAGATTTTGGACAATATTGACATAATAGCATCATGCTGTTGCTGCAGATTTGTCGGCTGCACATCCATGATGTGACTATTCCATTCCACCACATCCCAAAGGTGCTCTACTGGATTGAGATCTGGTGACTGTGGAGACCATTGGAGTAGAGTGAACTCATTGTCATGTTCAAGAAACTAGTTTGAGATGACTTGAGCTTTGTGACAGTGCATTATCCTGCTGGAAGCAGCCATCAGAAGATGGGTACACTGTAGTCATAAAGGGATGGCCATGGTCAGCAACAATATTCAGGTAGGCCATGGCGTATAAACTATGTTTAATTAGTACTAAGGAGCCAAAAGTGTGCCAAGAAAATATCCCCCCACTCCATTACACCACCAGCCTGAACCATTGATAGAAGGCAGGAGGGATCCATGCTTTCATGTTGTTTATACCAAAT
Source organism: Aquarana catesbeiana (assembly GCF_042186555.1). NCBI lineage: Eukaryota > Metazoa > Chordata > Amphibia > Anura > Ranidae > Aquarana > Aquarana catesbeiana. The sequence continues at coordinate 498,597,316 of NC_133327.1, read as the reverse complement.
TCTTACCCTACTATCTGAATGTCGCAGCTGAAATTGAGACTCATCAGACCAGGCAACTTTTTTCCAATCTTCTATAGCCCAATTCTGGTGAGCCTGTGCGAATTGTAGCCTCAGTTTTCTGTTTTCTGTGTGATCTTCTGCTGCTGTAACCCATCTGCTTCAAGGTTTAATGTTTTGTGCATTCAGAGATGATATTCTGCATACCTTGGTTGTAACTAGTGGTTATTTGAGCTACTGTTGTCTTTCTATCATCTTAAACCTGTCCATTCTCCTCTGACCTCTGACATGAACAAGACATTTTCGTTCACACAACTGCCATTCACTGCATATTTTCTCTTTTTTGGACCATTCTCTGTAAACCCTAGAGATAGTTGTATGTGAAAATCCCAGTTTTTTTAAATACTCAGACTAGACCGTCTGGCACCAAAATCATGCCTTGTTCAAAGTCACTTAAAGTGGTTGTAAACCCCATTAATGAAATCTGACCAAGTCACATATATCTGTAGTGTTTATTTATCTCTCTTCAAAGCTCTAAGTGCCGTTTGTCTCTGGTGCTCCATTCCTCTGTTATCAGCAGGGTCACTTCTGACAAGTTCTCTGACACATGAGATAAAAGCAGCTGGGAGGGAGCTTAGAGGTAGATTAGCAGAGAGCTGGTCTATTCAGACTACAGCTCTGTGTGTTCCTTCGTTCCTCTGCCTATGTAGAGGGGGTGGTGTCCCTTTTCTGAAATCAGATCTCACACAGTGTAAGCCCAGACTCCCCACCCACTGCTGAATGAAGAAGAAAGATTTTTAACATGATCTGCACTTTTCAAAGAGTGTAGAAAAGTAAAGACTGCAGATATACAAGTAAAACTTATGTAGGGAGATTTGTTTCATCTCTGTGTATCATCCGAGGCTATTCAATTCACTGCATATATGTGAGGGTTTACATCCACTTTAAATCCCTTTCTTCCCCATTCTGATGCTCGGTTTGAACTTCAGCAAGTCGTCTTCACCACGTCTAGATATCTAAATGCATTGAGTTGCTGTCATGTGATTGGCTGATTAGCTATTTTTGTTACCAAGCAATTGAACAGGTGTACCTAATAAAGTGGCCAGTGAGTGTACAGTATCTCACAAAAGTGAGTACACCCCTCACATTTTTGTAAATATTTTATTATATCTTTTCATGTGACAACACTAAAGAAATGACACCTTGCTACAATGTAAAGTAGTGAGTGTACAGCTTGTATAACAGTGTAAATTTGCTGTCCCCTCAAAATAACTCAACATACAGCCATTAATGTCTAAACCGCTGGCAACAAAAGTGAGTACACCCCTAAGTGAAAATGTCCAAATTAAGCCCAATTAGCCATTTTCCCTTCCCAATGTCATGTGACTCATTAGTGTTACAAGGTCTCAGGTGTGAATGGGGATCTGGTGTGTTAAATTTGGTGTTATCACTCTCACTCTCTTATACTAGTCACTGGAAGTTCAACATGGCATCCCATGGCAAAGAACTCTTCTGAGGATCTGAAAAAAGAATTGTTGCCCTACAAAAAGATGGCCAGTGATGGTGAACCTTGGCACCCCAGATGTTTTGGAACCACATTTCCCATGATGCTCATGCACTCTGCAGTGTAGTTGAGCATCATGGTAAATGTAGTTTGAAAACATCTGGGGTGCCAAGGTTCACCATCACTGGTCTAGACTATAAGAAGATTGGCAATACCCTGAAACTGAGCTGCAGCACTTTGGCCAAGACCATACAGCAGTTTAACAGGACAGGATCTACTCAGAATAGGCCTCGCCATGGTCGAATTGGTTGAATGCACATGCTCAGCATCATATCCAGACCATACGCCATACACTGCATCAAATTGGTCTGCATGGCTGTCGTCCCAGAAGGAAGCCTCCTAAAGATGATACACAAGAAAGCCCACAAACCATTTGCTGAAGACAAGCAGACAAAGAACATGGATTACTGGAACCCTATCCTGTGGTCTGATGAGACCAAGATAAACGTATTTGGTTCAGATGGTGTCAAGCGTGTGTGGTGGCAACCAGGTGAGTAGTACAAAGACAAATGTGTCTTGCCTACAGTCAAGCATGGTGGTGGGGGTGTCATGGTCTGGGGCTGCATGAGTGCAGCCGGCACTGGGGAGCTACAATTCATTGCGGGAACCATGAATGCCAACATGTACTGTGACATACTAAAGCAGAGCATGATCCCCTCCCTTCGGAGACTGGGCCACAGGGCAGTATTCCACCATGATAATGACACCAAACACACCTCCAAAACGACCACTGTCCTGCTTAAGAAGCTGAGGGTAAAGGTGATGGACTGGCCAAGCATGTTTCCAGACCTAAACCCTATTGAGCATCTGTGGGGCATCCTCAAACGGAAGGTGGAGGAGCGCAAGGTCTCTAACATACATCAGCTCCGTGATGTTGTCATGGAGGAGTGTAAGAGGACTCCAGTGGCAACCTGTGAAGCTCTGGTGAACTCCATGCCCAAGATGGTTAAGGTAGTGCTGGAAAATAATGGTGGCCACACAAAATATTGACACTTTGTGTCCAATTTGGACATTTTTACTTAGGGGTGTACTCATTTTAATTGCCAGCGGTTTAGACATGAAAGTCAGGGCTCTGGCTTCGTTATTTTAGCTGTGTGCTTAGGGTCATTGTCTTGTTAGAAGGTAAACCTTCGGCCCAGTCTGATGTCCTGAGCACCCTGGAGAAGGTTTTCGTCCAGGATATCCCTGTACTTGGCCGCATTCATCTTTCCCTCGATTGCAACCAGTCGTCCTGTCCCTGCAGTTGAAAAACACCCCCACAGCATGATGCTGCCACCACAATGCTTCACTGTTGGGACTGTATTGGACAGGTGATGAACAGTGCCTGGTTTTCTCCACACATACCGCTTAGAATTAAGGCCAAAAACTTCTATCTTGGTCTCATCAGACCAGAGAATCTTATTTCTCACCATCTTGGAGTCCTTCAGGTGTTTTTTAGCAAACTCCATGTGGGCTTTCATGTGTGTTACACTGAGGAGAGGCTTCCATCGGGCCACTCTGCCATAAAGCCCCGACTGGTGGAGGGATACAGCGATGGTTGACTTTCTACAACTTTCTCTCATCTCCAGACTGCATCTCTGGAGCTCAGCCACAGTGATCTTTGGGTTCTTCTTTACCTCTCTCACCAAGGCTCTTCTCCACCGATAGCTCAGTTTGGCCGGACGGCCAGCTCTAGGAAGGGTTCTGGTCATCCCAAATGTCTTCCATTTAAGGATTATGGAGTCCACTGTGCTCTTAGGAACCTTAAGTACAGCAGAAATTTTTTTGTAACCTTGGCCAGATCTGTGCCTTGCCACAATTCTGTCTCTGAGCTCTTCAGGCAGTTCTCTGACCTCTTGACTCTCATTTGGTCTGACATGCACTGTGAGCTGTAAGGTCTTATATAGACAGGTGTGTGGCTTTCCTAATCAAGTTCAATCAGTATAATCAAACACAGCTGGACTCAAATGAAGGTGTAGAACCATCTCAAGGATGATCAGAAGAAACGGACAGCACCTGAGTTAAATATATGAGTGTCACAGCAAAGGGTCTTTTTTAATAAATCTGCAAAAATGTCAACAATTCTGTGTTTTTCTGTCAATACGGGGTAAATTGATGATGAAAAAAATGAACTTAAATGATTTTAGCAAATGGCTGCAATATAACAAAGAGTGAACAATTTAAAGGGGGTCTGAATACTTTCCGTCCCCACTGTATTTTTTCTTTACAAATAAAAAGAGTAGATACTGTTTTCCTTCAGACTTTCTGCTACTGATTGCAATTCCATATCTACACTTTTAAATATGGCAGGCAGGAATGGTGAGGGAAAGAGGATTTGTTATTACTGACTTATATAATTATGTGTGAACATTTTAGCTTGAGGCTCTAAGCTCTCTAAACAGATTATTCCCAGCAAGAAAATTGAGACTAGGCTGATAAAGTTGTGACAAATAGCCTAATGATTAAGGCTAACATCGTATTGATCTTAAAAAATACTCTAGCAATTAAGGCTTGTCTGGTCTGTGAAAATGTGTAGAAGATGTGTAGAGTTGTAGTTATTAAAAAAAAATATTAGGACATTTAAAAAGGGAGAGGAAGTTAACATTGACAAAGTTTACATTGACAAATTGTAGTTTTAAAAATATTTTCATTGATTGTTTCATCTTATTCAATTTGATTTATCTTGTGTTAGTTTTAATTTCATTATTTTAATAGCTTACTCATGTAGTCAACATTTAGAGAGTATTTTCCATGCTCAGGAGCCTGTACACCTGGTTCATGTGAGTTTCATCATCATATTGCCAAATGAGCTGAATGAGTACTCACCAGCATTGCCTACTAGTGAGCCTCTGATTATACACAATTGGGCCTATTATATAAAAGTCGATGTACATGTTCTTTTCCTGCTTGAACTCAATTAACTTATAAATGGTTTTCTGTGGACAACTATGAATATTTTATGTGGGGCCCTATTCCTACAAAGCTTTGTTTTTTGAGGTTATATATATATATATATATATATATATGTATATATATATATATATATAAAACAAAATTAGGTAACTAAACATAATTTTATTTTAATTTCTGTTTGTTTTTGCGTTTAATGCATTTTTACATTTTCTATTGCACATTTTACATGTTTTTGAATGCACTCGCACTATACAAAACTCTGCAGATATTCTTATTTTTACAATTTTTCTATTTCTATACATATATTTTTCTATATAATTAATGGGAACTTTTCATGATTAAAATATGTATTCTGCCATTCCAAACCACTTTTTTTAAATTATACATTTTTGACTGTCATGTTGATCCTTTGGTTTTAGCCCTTTGTGAATTACTGACCCCAAGTAAGTATGCAGTTCAGGAATGGCAATTTCATTGACATACACCTTGCTTACTATAAAAACATTCTGCTGCTATATATGTCTTTTGTAGCCAGGCACTCTTCCTACTCCCTCCATTTTTTTTATAGCTGTACATGATGATCCATTTTACACACACACTTACTGTTAACTTTGGTATAGAAATGTACAATTGTTCCCTAGAACTTTTACCGACCTTGAAAAAAAATGTGATTTTTTTTTTAAGTCACAATACTCTGTGAGAACAAAAGGTGAAAGCTGTCAAGGTTTCACTTTGAATAGTGTAGAAAGTACAATGCATAGGAGTTGCCAGAATGGATCATGCAGAGACCTTTTAGGGGACATTAACAAGAAATAAATGCCAAAAAATAATAAAATATATTTTCTTGTATTCATGTATGAAAGGTGTATATTCAGAAAATGGAAATTCTCTGCAAGCTACAATTTGGAATCAAGGTAAATAAAATGCAATGAACGTGCTTTTTTTTTGCTTACGAAACAACCTGGTTTTGTAACAAGAGTCACTAATGAAAGCTTATAAAAGTATGAAACTGGCATTGACTGGCATTAAAAACAATTGAGTGCAATCGCTTGAAGGGAAATGTAGCTAAAATATAAATTTCTTTATATGAATGACTGTACTTGCAACATTTTCAATTTAAGTTTTGGGAACTAAAGTGAATTGTAATTATTTTATAAACTAGGGGTCATCTGAAAAAAAAAAAAAAAACTGGGCACACTTTGACTTGCACTTATCAATCTGTATATTGATTGTATGTATCTGTATATGTAGGCAGGAGCTAAAGATATTTTTTTACACTTTTGAAGATGCTTATATCAATGTCTTCTTTATGATTTATCTTTTTCTTGAAACATAAAAAAAGTCTAAGCCCAATCACTAAAATGTCATATATGTTTGACATGTTAACCGGTTCCAGACCAGCCGCCGCAGTTATACCGCGGCAGGTTGGCTAGGCTGCATGAAGCGTCGTAGCTATACATCGCGCACACGCCCCCTAGGTGGTCGCGATGATTGGATTTGATCCAGAACCGATAAATGCCAGGCCCAGGCCAATGGTATCTGGCCTGGACCTGGTGATCTCTCCTGGTGAATAAAATCCTTCCCCTGCATGTGTAAGTGTAAACACAGCAGGGGAAGTGATGTCATCTCCCATCGTGGAACTCTTTTCCGTTCCAGAGAGAGGAGAGAGAACATCTCACAGTAAGTGCACCAACACTACACTGACACCAGTTCACGTAGGTACACTTGCCACCCTCAGATCACCCCCCGATCACCCCCCCCCAGTTAACCCCTTCACCCCCTGTCATTGTGTCACCTAATGCAGTGTTCATATTTTTTTTTTTTTTGATCACTGTTCTGGTGTCATTAGTGACAAAAATCAGTGTTAAGGTACTTAGTGTAGGCCCAGATAGGTCTAGGGACCCCCCTAACACCCCTAATGAAGTTTAACCCCTTGATCACCCCCTGTCACCAGTGGTTAGTTAGGTTTTTTTTATAGCTTCAGGGCTCCGGCCGTACATTACCTAAATAAAGGTTTAACCCCCTGATCACCCGGAGGGTGATATCAGTTAGGTTTTAGTGCCAGATAGGGTCTGCGTCGCCCCAGGCAGTGTCAGATTAGTGCCAGTAGCGCTAACACCCACGCACGCACCATACACCTCCTTTAGTAGTATAGTGTCTGAACGGATCGATATCTGATCTGATCAGATCTATGCTAGCGTCCCGAGCAATTTAGGGTTCCCAAAAACACAGTGTTAGCCAGATCAGCCTAGATACCTGCTACCACTTGCTTTTAGCCCCTCCGCCCAGCCCAGCCAACCCAAGTGCAGTATCAATCACTGTCACTTACAAAAACACAAAACATATAACTGCAGTGTTCGCAGAGTCAGGCCTGATCCCTGCGAATGCTAACAGTTTTTTTTGTAGCGTTTGAAGCAGCCGCTGACAGTCAGGAGCTCTTTTTCCTGTGAGTCTCACTAAACTCTCTAACTCACTACCAGTAAATTTAGAGAACAAAATGTCAAATCAAAGTAGTGAAGTGGCCTTCCCCCATTCACTGGCCAACCCAAAATTCAGGTGGAAACAGTTGATTTTATGTCACTTGATTTTTATTCGCTGTTTTTCACAGAAGATCTTTATAGATCTATTTTGGCCAAAGAATTTGTATGCTGGTCAGTTCATCACTGCTAATCCCCAGTTGATCCTTGCTAGAGATTGGAGACCTATTACGGTCTCTGAATTTAAGACCTCCCTGGGCCTATCCCTCCTCATGGGCATAACTAAAAAGAGTGAGTTGCGGTCATATTGGTCTACTGACCCAATTTACCATATGTCCGTGTTCATTGCCTCCATGACCAGAAGACGATCTGAGCAGATCTTGCGGTTCATGCACTTCAATGATAATGAACTCGTCCTCGGGGGTGACCCTGGATACGATCGGCTCTACAAAATTCAGCCTCTCGTAAACCACTTCAACCAACAGTTTGCAACCTTGTTTACTCCCGATCAAGTTGTCTGCGTTGATGAGTCCCTGATTAAGTTTTCTGGCCACTTGTCTATCAAACAGGATCTTCCCAGCAAGCATGCCGGATATGGGGTTAAGATGTATGAGCTCTGTGACAGGGAAACAGGCTATACAGATAGTTTTATGGTTTACGAGGGAAAAGATAGTCACAAAGAGCCGGAGAACTGTCCAGATTACATAGGGATCGCTGGTAAGATTGTGTGGGACTTGGTGTCACCCTTATTTGGAAAGGGGTACCACTTGTAAGTGGACAATTATTACATGAGCGTGACACTTTTTACTCACCTTTTTGATTATGGAATTGGCACCCTGAGATCTAATCGCCGGGGCTTCCCCCAAAGGCTTGTAGAATCCCGACATAGACAGCAGAGAGAGCCTGCTTGAAGTGTAATAATTTGTTATCAGTGAAATGGAGGGATTCATGGAATGTTTTCGTTCTGTCCTCCCTTCACGCAGATATGACAGTCCAAATTTCTACGGCGATTGGTTTTGTGGAAAAACCCCTCTGTGTCCACGAATACAACTTTAATATGGAAGTGGTGGACCTCAACGACCAGTTGTTGGTGCTGTACTTAATTGCCTGTAAGGCCAGACGCTGGTACAAAAAAGTGTCTGTATACTTATTTCAATTGGCTCTGCTGAACGCTTTTGTGCTATACAAAGCTTCAGGACAGATTGGATCCTTTCTCAAATTCCAGGAAGAGATCATCACAGCCCTTCTGTTTCCAGACGGTGCTATGGCCCATCTTCCCAATGCAAATGCAGTGAGCAGGCTGCTTCCATATGTCCTCCCTGGTACTCCTACCCAAAGAACACCCCAAAGAAGATGTCGTGTCTGCAGAAAATGCGGATTTAGGCGTGAAACACGCTTTTATTGTCCCTCCTGTCCTGATCAACCTGGTCTCTGCATCGGTGACTGTTTCAAACGCTACCACACACTAGTGGAGTATTAGCATAGGGTACAGCACTACACAGTCCTAGGGCACACTAGCACAGGGTCTCGAAAAATGTGATAGCCATCACATTTTGAGAGACCCTAATCTGCAATGTTAAGTTTACAATTTTTAGTGAAAGTGAAAAAAAAATATCAAATAAAAAAGCCAAAAATAGTTGTGGTTTTATTTTTATTCTCTCTCTCTATTGTTCTCTCTCTTATGTTTGCTCTCTACTGTCTGCTCTATTGTTCGCTCACTATTGATCTATATCTATTGTTCTCTCTCTGTTTTATTTTTGCTATGTATTTATTGTATTTGCTTTGCAGGTATGGTAAGTCTTATGCCCCATACACACGGTCGGATTTTCCAATGGACAATGTCCGATCGGAGCGTGTTGTCGGAAATTCCGACCGTGTGTGGGCGCCATCGGACATTTTCCATCGGATTTTCCGACACACAAAGTTGGACAGCAGGAGATAAAATTTTCCGACAACAAAATCCGATCGCGTCAATTCCGACCGTGTGTGGCCTGTTCCGACGCACAAAGTGCCACGCATGCTCAGAAGAAATTCCGACACGGGACAGCTCGTTCTGGTAAACTTAGCGTTCGCAATGGATACAGCACTTTCGTCACGCTGCAATGTTAAAAATGGTTTAATACAGCGCACTCTCTTCTTCTTTATAATGTGACAAGAATTAAGTCGTTTTGCTGCTCATATTCACACACACTTCTCACAAAGTTTTATTTGTGTTTTTTTAGTGGAATTCCCTCAATATATTGTTATTAGTTGTCACATCTGACAGTTTTATTTTTTATTTTTATTTTTTTTTTTGGATTTTCAGCCTTTTTTTTTCTTTAATGTTTGGATTTTTTCCAAGGCTGATCTTTGCTCAATGTTATTTTTATTTTTACTCCAGAATATTTTTGTGTGTGTTTTGTGTGTCAAGTTACCCCAACAACATTGATATCTTTTATTATTTAATCTCCAGGAGATTGTTTGGTGTTGGTGTCCCTTGTTCATTTCACATTGTATAATTGAAATGTACTTGAATCCTCAAAAACCAACTGTCATTTTTGAAGTAAAACACATAGGAGAGTATAATTCAAAACAAAAATCCTTTATTAAGGGATCAGAACCAAACAAAGAGGAAGGCAACACTGGATCAACATGAGAAATTAGCGAAGCCTGGGACCCCCACGGCAGACATCAATTCTTCAACATCAAAATTGGTGGCCTGAGGAGTCCATATCTAAGGGAGGGCAGTCTGGTCCGGAAGTCCCAGAGATCCAGATAGCAGCAGATGACATCTGTGTCCCCAGGCTGTGGTACCACAAGAGGCTGCATCTTTTGGCCAACCAGACTGAACCCAGGGCAATCACTGTCTGGTCTTCCTTCCACGCTTCCTTCCGGGCTGTGGCTGTGCAGTTGGAGATGTGGCAGGAGGAGGAGTAGGACCTGGAGGAGGAGGAGGACTGGGAGAACCTGGAGGAGGACTGGGAGGACCTGGAGGAGAGGGAGGAGGAGGAGGAGGACCTGCAGGAGGAGGAGGAGGACCATCCCAAAGCTGTGTGTGAGGTGTAATTTGGCCCCTCATACCTTTCTCCAGAGCCTCCGATATGAGGGCCTCACACATGGCTTTTTGGCCCTCCTCCATCCTCTGCATTTTATATGCTATGAATGCAGCAATGTTCTCCTGCCTGGTGTGGGGTGCTCCCAGGACCTCTGTAGCCCTCCAAAAGAATCCTATAGCCGCCTCCTCTAGGGCACTCGTCCTACTGCCACTTTCTGTTTTCAGGTGTAGGGGAGGGACCTTGATATCAGCCAGCCGGCTCGGCCCGGCCACCTCCTGGCTGAGACTTCCCTGTGTATGAAAAAGGGACATGGTTGTAATGTTTTGCATCATCAATCACAATCCTAAATTAGTACTCCCAACTAACATCTAGTTATCATCATTGATTGGACAAGCAGAAATATTTAGAGGAATGCTATACCTGGCTCAATCTGGGCTCCTCCACATGTGGCCTGGAAGGCCCAGGTTGGGCGTCAGAAGCCTCAGCCGGGGGGGAAGGAAGCGTGGAAGGAAGACTGGAGAGGGATGGCCTGGGTTCAGTCTGGCCTGCCAGAAAGTGCAGCCTGTCATAGTACCACATCCTGGGGACATAGATGTCATCTGCAGCTCCGGATCTCTGTGAATCCAGGACTTTCTTGCGCTCCCTTAGACATGTGCTCCTCAGGCCACCAATGAAAATCTTTAAATAAGTGATGTCTGCCGTGGGGATCACCTGCTTCACAATTTCACACAATTGCTCCAGTGCTGCCTTCCTCTTTGCTTGGTTCTTGAAGTGGGGGTGGGTAATCTCCCACAGACAGGGCAGCTCACTTAGCATATCTATGAATACTGACATGAAGTCATTATCTTTCATTAAGATATCCATGTTCACTGCAAGACACAACACAAGACAAAGCCTAATGTCAGACAAAACTCTCCTAATCTTGTTACAATATAGGCCTCAATCTAGAAGCAGTATAGGCACAAGTTTGGCTCTTACCTTCGTTCTTACGATCGGCGCGTCCAATGCTCCTTCCTCCGCTCACAGATCGTACGTAATACGCGCGCGTGTTACGCTTTATACACACTGCGCATCCGTGTAACTCCGCCCGCCCCTGACGTTCTTTCTAGTCTATTCCCCGCCCCTTTTCGTTCGGTGCAGTGGGTGAAGAGCACATGGCGGAGTTACAGCAGGTGCGTGCTAATTCGAACAACGAGGAGGAGGAGGAGGAAAGCCCGGATCCAGGCATGTCCCGATCCAGAAGGAGACGTTTTAAGGCCACAAATATGTCGTTTGGGGAGATGTTGGAGATGGTCGACATCATGAAGAAGTCCGACTATGACGGAAAATATGGGCCTTACCCCAACATCAGAAAGGCCAAGATCATGGCGAAAGTGGTCAGGAGTCTTGAGCGGAATTTCGGGGTACGAAGGTCTAAAGATCAGCTCAGGAAGCGGTGGTCGGACCTGAAGTTGAGAGAGCCAGAGCAGTACCGAAAGATCCAGAGAGTGCTGCAAAAAAGTAAGTAGTTGTGCTGTGTTCCTATTCTTTCTGTCTTTATTCCGTTCGTTCTGCTCCATATGCTTTTAGTAATTGTAACGTTTCAAAAGGTCAACTTTAATGTTCATGGGCCCATTATTCGTTCATATCAAACATTTTTCTTTCGGCCTCTAGAACACCATTGCATTTTCACACATTTTTGGGGGCCTACTTGGATGCCAAATATTTGTTTGTGTAGATGGGTTTGTTACTAGAATGAAATGCAAACTAGATTGTGTGTAAGGAGAGGACACTGAGCAGCTGTTTTCACATCTGGACACTGGAGCACTAGTGTGGGACCCCAGAACACCCTTTTTATTAGGGGGGCCACACAGGTGCTCCAGTGTATACTATAGGGGGGGCTACATCTGTGAAGCTTGTACCAAACAGGTAAAGTATTGCAGCTTGACAAAGGGCAATAAAAAATATACATCTTGGAACTTGGCTAAAATAGATAATTGTACCCCACTTCCAAGCAATGTTTCCTATTTCTAGTTCTGCCATCAAATATCTGTGTGCTAATTATACCATTTTTGTTTTACATAGGGGAGAAAAGACTCGGACACCCCTCATCCCAGGAGACCAGAGACCCCCCCCTCTGGAAGAAGGGGAAATACCAACCCAAGAAGCTGAGCAGGAGGAAGAAGAAGATGTGGTGGAGATTGGCACCACAACAGGTGAGTGTCTGCGACCACAGACTCAGGTAAAAGAGATGGATGGTGGCAGAATTTTGAGACCTTTTTTTTTGTTCTTTATCTCTTTTTAGGTGATCGTGATCCAGAACGCTTTACATCTGAAAGTGCCCAGATACTCATCGGGAGATCATGGGGTGTAATCTCCAATTGCAAAACATCCAGCAACAAATCACTGATGTTATTAAAAAAAATAATAACATCATTGATGTTTTGGGGCGAATTTAAACCCCACAAAATCACCTGTTTTATGTTACTAAAATTTTTACAATGTTTAGAAAAGCCAAATTTGGAGGATGCACACAGTGTGCCAACATGTGCTATCTGCCATCACGGGAGATCAATGGACGCGTTTTGGGGGTGCAACCCCTTCCTCAATTATAAAGTCGCATTGAGGAAGGGCTTGCTCCCCCAAAACACGTCCCTTGATCCCCCCTGATGGCAGATAGCACATGTTGACATTCTGAACTTGGTGTGCATCTTCCAAATTTGGCTTTTCCAGGGATGATTTCCCCCATCTGAACGCTATATCAAACACAGTTCCTAAATACTCATGTCTGATATAGCCTTCAGGTTTTACCATATGTGAACTTTGTAAGTTCAAGTTTTTTGGCTTTCTTGTTGGTTTTACACAGGCCTGTTTTATCTGAAATGGATATTTCGATTTTTGATAATGCTACTGCAAACATTGTTATACAACAAACATGTTGGTTTGTTTTAAAAACCTTGCGGAAATGCACATGTGATTGTGCAGCTATAAAAAAGTGCCTTACTCAAGAATGTGTGGATTATTGTCTCAACACTACAACACTTTTTGGGGTGATGTAATTGCTGTTTTATGCACAAATGGGGGTTATTTCCTAAGGGCAATTACACTTTGCACTACAAGTGCAGGTTCAGTGCAGTTGCAAGTGCACTTGTAGTGAAATGTGTTTTGGCATTTAGGAAGTACCAGCCAACACTATTTTTTATAAGGTTACCCAATCACGACATTTTCTGCACTCAAAACATTTCTGTCAGGGTCAGCTAAAACAAACACAAGCAGTAAATGTCCACCAAGAATTTCTTTTGTTTGTTTTTTATTTTACAAAGGTGTCACAGATTCTCTGGCATATTGATAGCCCCCCTACCCGCAAAGAATTCCAGGTAGCGCAACCGGACATCACGGGCATTCAGGGAGGGCAAGCCAGGACGGCCACTTTCAAGCGCCGTCAGTGTTGATGGATTTGGGATTCCGGCCTCAGGCCCAACTGAGCCAGCATAGTTGACTGAATGTTTTCTTAAAAAATTATGGAGAACACAGCAGGCAAGTATTATATGGTTCAGTTTATACTGCCATATGGATGGGTGTCAAAAATAATCGGAACCGGCTGGCCAGGATTCCAAATGTGTTCTCCACCACTCTTCAGGCTCTGGCCAGCCGGTAATTAAAAACCCTCTGTTCCGGGGTGAGGGTCCTCATCGGGAATGGCCGCATCAGGTGGTCCCCCAGCGCAAATGCTTCATCAGCAACGAACACAAATGGGAGACCTTCAACATTGTCCTCTGGAGGTGGCAAGTCCAAGCTGGCATTCTGGAGATGCCTGTAGAACTCCGTCTGGGCGATCACTCCACCATCGGACATCCGGCCATTCTTCCCCACGTCTACATACAAGAAGTCGTAATTAGCCGACACCACCGCCAACATCACTATACTATTAAACCCCTTGTAATTATAATAGTACGACCCCGAGTTGGGTGGTGGGACGATGTGGACGTGTTTCCCATCAATTGCCCCTCCGCAGTTAGGAAAGTCCCACCGCTGGGCAAAGTGGGAGGCCACAGTCTGCCATTCCTGTGGCGTGGAAGGAAACTGTTGTGGAAAAAACAATAAACATTACTATTTTTTCACAGAAACATGGCAAGCAGATTATACACAAACATTATGGGGCAACCTCCAGATAGCATTTAATAAGGGGAATTTAACAAGGCCAAAGTATAAGGTACACCTATCATATTCCCCCTCCCCCCCCTCATGGGCCATTTCTAACATTATAGGGGGGGGAACTCTTGGACAGGTAACCCTCTTCACTTCATTTTGAGATGAATGCCTAAATACAGGGTATTACTTGGAACAGCCCCTCCTTAGTTACACTATTAGCAGACCACTGGACAGGTAAGAAGTGTCTGAATACAAAGATATAAATACACATTGTACACATTTGAGGACATTTGGACATTCTGCTATTACCTATCAAGATAATAGGATACAAAAACTTTAAACAGTTCCATTGGAAAGTATACAGGCAGGCCCTTGCACTACATGCTTTGGGGAATTCATCCATAAATCTGACCAGTAAAGAGATGGGTATAGTGTGTATGGGTTTGGCAAAGTCAGCAGATAGATGATTGAGGATAGAGAATTGGGATCAGCTGACTTAGCAGTTGGGGGAGGGAGGGTTACCAAAAATTTGTGGACACCACAAAAAAAGCCTCTGGCACTCTGCCTGAATTTAAAGCTAAAATAACATTAACAAACATTTTAGGGGGTGTTAGGGGTAAAGCACTACTATGGAGCTGATAAAATACATTGTTAAGTGACTACATGAGGTGAATATAGGGCAGGAGACACCATGCTGGAGAGGTTATTGAAGGGCAAATATGTATGAAGGACATAAAATAATAATTACATAAAAATCCAGCATGCATGAGGACAAAGGGGACATTCACAGCATATTCCAATCATGGTAATTAGGGAATGAGGAAAGAAATACAAGATATTAGCAAACATTCAATACAATAAAATATGATATAAAAGGATAAAAATCTTACCTTCATATACTCCTTCTGCAGGACCTGGATGTTGGCAGAACAGGTCTCTGGGATAATGATCCCCAGAGCCTGGGGGGAGATGCCTGTCGAGAACTTCAAGTCCTGCAGACTTCTCCCTGTGGCCAAATACCGCAAGGTAGCGACCAACCTCTGCTCCGGAGTGATGGCTTGCCTCATGCAGGTATCCTGCCTGCTGATATAGGGGGTCAGCGAAGCCAACAGACGGTGAAACACGGGGTCTGTCATCCGGAGAAAGTTCCTGAAATCATCAGGATTATTCTCACGGATCTCACGGAGCAAAGGCATATGACAGAACTGGTCACGCTGAAGCAACCAATTCTTGGTCCATGAACTCCTCCCCACCCTGTTCATGGACTGGACTTGTGTCAAGGTCAGGACCCCAACACCAAGCCCCCGCACAGCACGAACTCTACAACGCATACGAAACATGGCTAGAAAACGGTCGGCTGCTCAGAACTAAGTAACAGAACGCACTGAAGAACAGCAAGGCCTGTGAAGAGCGACCTGAAAACCAGTAACGAACGAACAAGAATACAGTGACTAAAGTCACGCGGAACTTGCTTGCACGCACTGAAGAGCAGATACAAACCCACAAGCACAAACTGAACGGTAGAAAACGATCTGAAAGCCACGAGTCTGAAAAAGCGCGAATCGTCTCTCACCAAACTTTTACTAACACAAGATTAGCAAAAGGAGCCCAAAGGGTGCCGCGCTTGGTTCTGAACCGGCCTTTTCTAGTCTCGTCGTACGTGGTGTACGTGACCGCGTGGTTGTCGATCCGACAACTTTGTGCGACCGTGTGTAGGCAAAACAAGTTTGAGCCAACATCCGTCGGAAAAAATCCGAGGATTTTGTTGTCGGAATGTCCGAACAAAGTCCGACCGTGTGTACGGGGCATTACTGTTATATTGTAATGTTACTTTGTTTTATTGTTAACCATCATTTGCTTAACAGGTATGCCATTCAAAAATGTATATAGTTATTCCTGCGCTATCATATGTATTACAGCGGCGCTCATGGAAAAGCTGCCTGCAGGGGATAGGGAACAACCAGACCCTAATTACCAGTAAATGAAATATTGAGGTGGTGCTGCACTAATCCAGCAATAAACAGAAATTATATTGAAGTGACAGTGCTAATCAGGTAATAAGTAATGGCCCCTTACCTTCAGGTAATGGGGTATCAACATATAAGTGTTGGGAGTAGCAACCTTTTCTTCTATGCTCGAGATCCTAATGCAGGAACGTAATCCCTCAGGAGGTACAAGGGGCACGAAATAGAAAGAAAAGAAGGTCCCAGATAGTGTAATATTGTCAGGCTAAAACTTGATTTTATTAACACCATCGTAGGTACTCACATAACATCAGTGAAAAATGGCTTATCTTGACAGCAACAGTGTTTGCTCCCACAATACGTGGGACAAAGCCGTGACTCCAGCGCTGTCAGAGGTGATTTCACCACCACAGTTAAAAAAAGAGCATATATTCCGAAGCATGAGGGCAGGGGTGGAGGAGCAATTTGCGCCTAACATTAGGGGCAGATTGCCCCCATGCTTCGGCATATATTTTTTAGGCCATTCAGCTGCAGCACTGATTTATTTATCTTGACAGCAACAGCATTTGCTCCCACTATACGTAAATCAGCGACTCCAGAGCTGTAGGAGGTGATTTCACCACCACAGTTAAAAAAAAAAAATGGCGCATGCATGCCCATCATTAGAAGTGGGTGGATGAAGGGTGGTATTCTAATGGTGGGCATACCCACCGATCGATCTCTGTTTTTCATGCAGCCCACAGGCTGCATGAAAAAAAGAACATTACAATGTATGCCCAACAAGGACCAGCGACATACTGGTATGTTGCTGGACTTTGAGTCGTTATACCAGAATGATGCCTGCAGGTTTAGGTATCATCTCAGTATCATTCTTTTCAGCCAGCAGTCGCCTTTATGAAAAAGCAATCCTAGCAGCTAATTAGCCTCTAGACTGCTTTCACAAGCAGTGGGAGGGAACATCCCCCCCCACCGTCTTCCATAGTTTTCTCAGGCTCTCCTGTCCCAACAGGGAACCCGAGAATGCAGCTGGTGGTTCTGCCAGCTGACCATAGAGCTGATCAGATACCAGAATGGCTCCAATCATCTCGATGGCTTAAGAAACCCGAAGTTACGAGCATTTCATGACTTAGGTTTCGCCGGATGTAAACAGCGCCATTGGAAAATTGGGAAAGCATTTTATCACACCGATCTTGGTGTGGTTAGATGCGTTGAGGGCAGATAAGAGATCTAGGGCCTAATAGACCCCAATTTTTTCAAAAAAGAGTACCTGTCACTAACTATTTCTATCATAGAGGATATTTACATTCCCTGAGATAACAATAAGAATGAAAGGAACAGTTTAAAAAGAAAAGAAAAAAAGAAAACCAAATAATTAAAAAAAAAAAAGCACCCCTGTCCCCCTGTGCTTATGCAGAGAGGCGAACACAAGCATCCGTCTGGTGTCATATGTAAACAGTAATTGCACCATGTATGTGAGGTATCACTGCGAAGTTCAGATCGAGGACAGTAATTTTAGAAGTAGACTTCCTCTGTAGATCTAAAGTGGTAACCTGTAAAGGCTTTTAAAAATGTATGTAGTTTGTCGCCGCTGCACGTTTGTGCACAATTTTAAAGCATGTCATGTTTGGTATTTATGTACTCGGCATAAGATCATCTTTTTTATTTCATCAAACATTTGGGCAATATAGTGTGTTTTAGTGCATTAAAATTAAAAAAAGTGTGTTTTTTCCAAAAAAATTGTGTTTGAAAAATCTTTGCGCAAATACTGTGTGAAAAAATAAATTTCAATACCCACCATTTTAATCTGTAGGGCCTTTGCTTTAAAAATATATATCATGTTTGGGGGTTCAAAGTAATTTTCTTTCAAAAAAAAATATTTTTTCATGTAAACAAAAAGTGTCAGAAAGGGCTTTGTCTTCAAGTGGTTAGAAGAGTGGGTGATGTGTGACATAAGCTTCTAAATGTTGTGCATAAAATGCCAGGACAATTCAAAACCCCCCCCAAATGACCCTTTTCTGGAAAGTAGACACCCCAAGTTATTTGCTGATAGGCATGTTGAGTCCATGGAATATTTTATATTTTGCCACAAGTTACGGGAAAATTATATTTTTATTTATTTTTTGCACAAAGTCATCACTAAATGATATATTGCTCAAATATGCCATGGGCATATGTGAAGTTACACCCCAATATACATTCTGATGCTTTTCCTGAGTACAAGGATACCCCATGCGTGAGACTTTTTGGGAGCCTAGCCGTGTAGAGGACCCCAAAAACCAAGCACCGCCTTCAGGCTTTCTAAGGGCGTAAAATGATCATTTCACTTCCTTACTACCTATCAAAGTTTCGGAGGCCATGAAATGTCAAGATAGCACAACCCCGCCCCCCCCCTTACTTTCCAAAATAAGGGTCATTTGGGGGAGGGGTTGTGCTATCTAGACATTTCAGGACCTCTGTAACTGTGCTAGGTAGTGAGGAGTAAAATCACCATTTTACGCCCTTAGAAAGCCTGAAAACGGTGATTGGTTTTTGGGGTCCGGGTCCTGTACACAGCTAGGCTCCCAAAAAGTCTCACACATGTGGTATCCCCATACTCAGGAAAAGCATCAAATTGTATTTTGGGGTGTAATTCCACATATAACTATGGCATGTTTGAGCAATATATCATTTAGTGACAACTTTGTGCAAAAACAAAAAAGAAAATTTTAATTTTCCCGCAACTTGTGGCAAAATATAAAATATTCCATGGACTCAACATGCCTCTCATCAAATAGCTTGGGGTGTATAATTTCAAAAATTGGGTCATTTTTGGGGGGGGGGGGCGGGGTTGTGCTATCTTGACATTTCATGGCCTCCGAAACTGTGATAGGTAGTAAGGAAGTGAAATGATCATTTTACGCCCTTAGAAAGCCTGAAGGCGGTGCTTGGTTTTTGGGGTCCTCTACACGGCTAGGCTCCCAAAAATTCTCACACATGTGGTATCCCCATACTCAGGAGTAGCAGCAGAATGTATTTTGGGGTGTAATTTTACATATAATCTTGGCATGTGTGAGCAATATATCATTTAGTGACAACTTTGTGTAATTTTTTTTTTTGGCCATTTTTCAATCACTTGTGACAAAAAAAATTAAATATTCAATGGGCGCAACAAGCCTCTTAGCCATTTCCTTGAGGTGTCTACTTTCCAAAATGGGGTCATTTGGGGAGGGTTGTACTGCCCTGCCATTTTAGCACCTCAAGAAATGAGATAGGCAGTCATAAACTAAAAGCTGCGTAAATTCCAGAAAATGTACCATAGTTTGTAGATGCTATAACTTTTGCGCAAACCAATAAATATACACTTATTGACATTTTTTTTACCAAAGACATGTGGCTGAATACATTTTGTTCTAAATGTATGACTAAAATTGAGTTTATTGGATTTTTCTTATAAGAAAAAGTAGAAAATATCTTTTTTTTTCAAAATTTTTTAAATTTTTCCGTTTATATCGCAAAAAATAAAAATCACAGAGGCAATCAAATACCATCAAAAGAAAGCTCTAATTGTGGAAAAAAAAAAGTACGCAAATTTCGTTTGGGTACAACATTCCATGACTGCTCAACGACCAGAGTGCTCTGATCATTGAGCAGCCTAACCTTGCGGGGCTGAAGTGGTTAATGTCATGTCATGCATTTTCAATGTTTTTAAGTCTTCAACTTTTGTTAAAAATTAGCAGCTGCCATGAAGGTCCTTGTTTACATTCTTTAGAAAAATGTGAATGTTGGACTGTTTATCTGACAAAAAAAGAAGTACACAAAATACTGTTAGATGGCATAAGAAATGGAAAGGGTAATTTTAACCCCTTCCCACCTGGAATTTGATTTGTTTATTAATGTTCTTTCGCATGATGACCTTTGAGAGCCAGCAGCTAACTTTTGATTCAGCTGGTAACTCTTACCTCCAGCCATGGTCCTCATTGATGATCAGTATTGCAATATGGTGTGGTGTTGGAAAGTGCCAGCATCCCCATGTAAAGTAAATATAGGAAACCTCTTGGACTATGGAGGCACATGCTCCAAAAAATATTTCATAGGTAAAATCAATGAAAAAGCTTTATTTTTACAAAAATGCATTCAAGAACCGTTTCAATTCATTAAAAGCGGCTATACATTTGACAGATGGAACATCTCACAATGGTGAAAATCCACATTGGAAACCCAAAATAGCCAACCGGTAGATCTGATCTGTTTTTAAGATAGGATTTTATTTCTCTTCTTCAGAGGTGTCTAAATATAGGTAGGGACCTGTGATATAATAAGAGTCGGAATATAGAGGAGGTTCTTTCCCTCACTTTGGCTATCCTATGTGGATAAGCACTAACGTTGCAGCACTCAAGATCACTCAGTCCGGACATGATTCTGTGACCTTGTTTTTAGTGGTTGGTGTAGGGATATTTTTGATATACCATGTGTTATACTAAAGTGTTCTTCTCTCCTTTTATTTATTTATTTATCCTTTTTCAATAAATATTAGCATTTTTCACCATCCAAGAAGTCTTGTTTCTGCCTATATAAACCACTTTAGCTATCCGGAGGTGGGAGCTATAACCCCCCCCCCCCCTTAGAATTGGCTTTTTTCTTTTGTTTCTAATGTATGCTTGGTTTAAGGGCAGAGCACCAATTGGTATTAAAGACATTGGGTTAGTTTAATTACATTTACTGAGTATACCCCCAACTTGTTTTCTTGTTGTGTCATGTATGCTTGGACAGGTTAGTCTTTTCTGGGGGTAGTGTTGCTTGTATTTTTGCACAGTATATTAAGAAGTCCCCATCAATTTTTTATTTTAGAGAATGGCTTTAGATGATGATATAGTCCGAGAGATTCAGTCAGCCTGAGATGTGGCGCAATCCCTGTCCAATGAGGAAGAGTTATGAAATAGATTCAAGGAACATAAAAAATTGTTAGTTAAATGCCTTGATAGAAAGTGGGACATATCATTTTTGGAAACTTATATTAAAAATAAGATTATCCCTCGGGGCTTCAGAGACAGAGTGGTACCGGCAGAATACCTCCACGGTGATAGATTCCTTACAAAATGGCAAACACTCTGTATAAATCATGGAGTTGCTATAATGGAACTCATAGTGGAGGAAGAAAAAATACAGCTGGGAGAACTAATTAAACAGATAGAAGATAGCACTAAGCCCTGGTTCAAATTGGAGTGATTTGGCATGCGATTTGACATGTCAAATTGCATGCCAATACTGCGGCAATGGCATCGTCCGAACCTGTACTACTTTTGATGACTTTGGGATGCGAATTCCATAGACATCTGTGCAGCAACCTGCACAGATGTCTCTGAAACGCCCCAAAGTCGAAACTGACATGCGGGAATGAAATTGTGTTCAGCTGAACTCACACAATTTCATTCCCGCTGTAAATGTGTGAACCTACACTAAAGGCCTGGAACCCTTTAAAGAGTCAGATGATTTTTTAATAGGAAGTGGATGGAAGGCGCGTGATAAGACGCTTACATCAAGAAATGTATGGTTTATTTATGTAAAAGAATACAGACATATAGTCATATAGATATAAAATCATACAAATACTACATAATATTATAAAAAAAAGGAAAAACAGGTAACAAAATAAGTACTAGGAAGTTAAAATTGGGGTGTGCCCATATTGAGGCATGTATTTAAGAAATGCTGACGCGTTTCGAGGAAAACCTCTTCATTAGAGCCAGGAGAACTGGAGCACAGTCTGTATGGGCCGGTAGGCCGACATGTGTACATGGGGAGAGGTGGTGTGGCTAGTAGGAGGATGTGTCCTGTGATGGACAATTGATTACTCCAAGTTCCATACCCAGGTGTTCTAGATGGGGTAAAAATAAGAACAATATATACCGTACACTACAGACTGGAGACGTAAGATAAGTTTACATTGAAAAATGCATTCATAAAATGATAAAAAGTATATAATATAAATATATTAGAAATAAAAATTACCATATCAGTACAAAGAATTAATGATAGGTAGTGGGATTTTGAAGCACAGAACATGAGATTGTAGTCTAAATACATACAAATGAAAAAATCTACGCATACATAAGTGTACACACACATACTCGTGTATGTGTACTCATAGATAACCTGAGATTTTGAAGGTGATCTATGGCTGGTTGGAATAGATGTGATTGTACACATCTATCCAACATAGCCATGGACTACAGGCAATTGAGTTCTTCTTAGAATGTCATTACCCAGAAATGGGGCTACAGAATGAGTTCCTACTGGACCTTACTGTCGTTTGCATCGGAAAATAACTTTTTCAATTTGACGATATTACCAGTAGACCAGGGCACCTCGATTGGGGCACCGTGGGCTCTGGCCTATGTGTGCCTCCATCTGGGACTGTGGGAGGAGGCCGATGTTTATACTTTGTAAATGTATCTTGGCCATGTACATACCTGGCTAAAGTACATTGATGACGTTTTGATGCTGTGGAGAGGAGATGTTGATTCCTGACATTCATTTATCAAAGGTCTAAATCGAAACAACCGCAATATTAATTTGACGTATTCTTTTGATAGGAAACAAGTTCCCTTCCTAGACCTATTAATATCGATAGGTAAGGGTACACTTGTTACTCATACCTTCCAGAAACCGACAGCGGCCAATACCCTTCTATGTGTAGATAGCCACCATCCATAAGGGCTAAAAAATGGTATACCAATTTTTACCTATTAAAAGAGGGAGAGCTATATGCCAGATTTTGCGAACGTGAATATTCCCACAGACAGCTACATAGGGCCAAAAAAAAGTGGCAGCTTGTAGTAGAAATTAACTTCTACATTCTAAAAAGATATACAAAAAGAAGAAAGAAGAACCCCAAGATCATGTCCGCCTAATTACCCAATTTGATGCCCAGTGGGAAGAAGTGCGGGGGGAATGGGGAATCTTGTCAAACAATACTACAATAGCAAAATTTGTAGGCAATGCCCCAAAAATGGTAGCCAGCAGAGCACATTATCTAGGTTGACAGCATACCCCAGGTCTAAGGGGATGTTCCCATGTGGGAAATGTCAACTATGCCCTTTTGTGGATCGCACGGCCTCCTTCATGAAAAGAATATAAAAGAAAAGATTTGATAAACTGTTCTACTTCCAGGGTCATTTATATGCTTACCTGCCCTTAAAATAAATTTTATATAGGAAAAACTAAAAGACAGCTACATGTGAGGATATGTGAGTATATAAGAGAAATGAAAGAAAAAGACCCCAAGAAGCCAATAGCAAAGCATTTTCGGGAATTATATGGAGGAGACTGTGAAGAAATGAAAATCAAGGATATTTATGCCTT
The DNA here is from genome assembly GCF_042186555.1 of Aquarana catesbeiana. Taxonomy (NCBI): domain Eukaryota; kingdom Metazoa; phylum Chordata; class Amphibia; order Anura; family Ranidae; genus Aquarana; species Aquarana catesbeiana. The sequence continues at coordinate 498,573,915 of NC_133327.1, read as the reverse complement.
GAAATTACCCCTGAGAAAGGTTGACTTTGACAAAGTCCTATTTTAAAAAGGAAAAGTGATGGATTTATAAGCTTTGAGCTTTGGTACCTTTAGGATTGAATACTGAATTGACTTGTCAAGTATTCTTGGAAGAATAACTGTTTATACAATCACTGTCTCTCCCGGTCTAGTACTTATTTTAATTTTAGATTAAGTGTAAATGTTTTTTAGGTGGCTGTGTTCATCTGCAGTGCAATCCATGTAACAGCCTAACTGTCAGACATAACCACATTAAAAAAAAGTTAAATCTAAACATTGTTTACATTTGTTTTTCATTTGTGTGTCTTTATTATAACAACATATTGTTTATTAAAATGGTTACAAAAATAAAGCCCTAAAGGTCTATAACGTTTTTTAGATATGCAAATTTTTATAGAGCTAATGGTAAGTTATCTGACATAAACCATTGGTTACAAATGCAATAAAGTGAAGTGGACATGTGAGTAGACAAAATATAGCCATCATTGCTTATTGTTTTTAAAGGTACAAGCTGTTGAGGCGTAATCTTGCTTTACTCCTAATGAACTACTAACCTGAAACAAGCATGTTGAAGTCGAAAATGTCTATACTGCATATATGTTGCAAGTCATTCAATTTTACATGATATAGTATGCATATCAAAAGCTCTGTAGCATTGTTTTACATAAAAATCCAATGCCCATATACCCCAACACTACCTAATAACTGGCAGTGCTGAAACAATAAACCACCTGCATAAAAGGAAATTCTTCCTCATACCTGCCTTCTAGTAAAAAGGTTTTTAGTAATCTTACACAACACAATGATTAAATGTAAAAACAAGCACACAAGGATATAATTAATGAGACTGAGACTACATCACCTTGCCCAAAGTGACAGTGTCTCTGTAAAAAGGCCCCCCACCTTCCTCAATGCTTACCTTACTAGCATGCCATCACTGCTCGCCGCCCGAGCCCAACTTTTTTCAAGCCAATTAGAGCCTCAGGCACTAATTATGTGGCTTGAAAAAAAACTCATAGAAACCTATGAGTCTGGCTCCCCGCATGCAAAGTAGGGGGGCGGCACCCCTGTGCCCCTTATGGATCGGCTGCTCCTGCTCCCCGGTCATATGATGGTGCTTGAGTCTAGCAGCCTAGACCAGAGCACTGTCACAGAGGACAGATGTAGTGGTCACATGCTTCTCCATACCCAGAAGTGGCTGGGTGTTGTAGCCTGTTGCAGAGGAAAAAAAACTGGAAGGGAGTGCTTTTAACCCCTTGCCGACCGGCTCACGCCGATATACGTTGGCAGAAGGGCACGTATAGGCATAATAACGTACCTGTATGTTGCCCTTTAAGTCGCGGCATTCTGGGCGTGCGCTTGCCGCAAGCTCCGTGAGTGTGATCGCGGGTCCCGCGGACTCGATGTCCCGCGGACTCGATTGTTTCACGAAGAGGAAGAATGGAGAAATTGTCACGTACCTGGTGGTGGAGCCCAGAATGCAAGGAGTAGCCTCTCGTGTGCCTCTGGTTCGAGAGCCCCTGATAGAGAAGACAGGGACTCAAGAGCGCAGGGGGCCACAAGTGCTTGGCAAGTGGCAGGTGTAGAGCTGATCCGGACCTCTGGTGCAGCAGCAGGAGGACTGACAGGAACACTGGATCCACCGATAGAGCAGAGAAGGACTGTAGCTGGCAGGAACTCAGGAACAACAGGCAGCAGGGAGGTGTTCTGTAGTACAACTGGAGCACTGGAACAACTGGCAGATGAACCGGAACTCTGGCAGGAACACTGGAACTGTTGACTGGATAGAGAAGCACTGTAGCTAGCAGGAACCCAGGAACAAACAGGCAGCAGGGAGGTGTTCGGTAGTACCACTGGAAGCACTAGCGAAGTCAGACAGGCCGGGTCAAACACAAGCAAGCAGAGCAGGTACCAAATGGAATCAGGAGAGTAGTCAGGGCACGGACCGGATCGGCAACAGACTAGCAGGTAACAACCGAAGGATGAGACAGGAGAATAGTCAGATAAGCCGAGGTCGGGGACTGGCAGCAAACAGGAGAAGTCAGGAACAAGCCGGGTAACAGGAATCAGGTAAGCAGGTATACTGGATAGCTTAGGGTCACAGGGAACGCTGTAGACCGGACAGCAAGGAAGCATGCTGACAGGCTCCTTTAAATAGGCCTAATGGCGCCAAAAGCTGTCACACTGCACGTCTGCGTGCATCCGCGTGCACACGTGCATGCCCGAGTACCGATCGTACGTGCCGTTCGTATCATCGTGTACCCGCGTACACCGGCTCGTATTAGCGCGCACCCGCATGCATCCGTTCGCGCCTCCGCACGTGTCCTCTGGCTCTATTGACAGTAGTTCTGTTAACCGATCTTCCGCTGACGGCTGAACTAACAGGACGTCTTTCATGACAGAAATGCTGATGTAAACAAGCATTTCCACATTCTTCCTATTGACAGGACACTGATCACAGCTCCCTGTGATCGGGAGCTGTGATCAGTGTCGTGACACACGTAGCCCATCCCCCCACAGTTAGAACACATCCCTAGGACACACTTAACCCCTGGTTAACCCCTTCACTGCCAGTCATATTTACACAGTAATCAGTGCATTTTTAAATGATCGCTGTATAAATGTGAATGGTCCCAAAATAGCTCGAAAGTGTCCGATCTGTCCGCCATAATGTCGCAGTCACGATAAAAATCGCATATCTCCGCTATTACTAGTAAAAAAAATTATTAATAAAAATGCCATAAAACTAACCCCTATTTTGTAGACGCTATAACGTTTGTGTAAACCAATCAATCAACGCTTATTGTGATTTTTTTTTACCAAAAATATGTAGAAGAATACGTATCGGCCTAAACTGAGGAAAAAAATGTTTTTTTATATATTTTTGGGGATATTTATTATAGCAAAAAGTAAAAAACATTGTGTTTTTTTCAAAATTGTCACCATTTTTTTGTTTATAGTGCAAAAAATAAATACAGCAGAGGTGATCAAATACCACCAAAAGAAAGCTCTATTTGTGGGGAAAAAAGGACGTCAATTTTGTTTGGGAGCCACGTCGCACGACCGCACAATTGTCAGTTAAAATGACTCAGTGCCGAATCGCAAAAAATACTCTGATCTCTGGCTAGCCAAATGGTCTGGGGCTGAAGTGGTTAAAGGTGAGCATAAGGGGTCAAAAAGACCCTTTACAGGGATACCGTCTGTGCCCTACATGGGTAAGGCGAAATATCTTGTTATTGAATGACTGAACTAAACTAAAGTAAATAAACTTGAAAAAACTTTATAGTTTACCTTCAATTTTTGTTTTTATTTTAAAACTTGTTGAACTTTATAGATATTGTGACAGTGAAGGCGCTGCCACTGTTTAAAAGTAGGTAAAATGAAAAGGGTTCTCATGGATGCAGAGAGACGGGCTCCAGAGTGGCTGTGCTGAACAGGGAAAGTTGGTTTCACAGCTTTATCCAGGTTTCAAGGAGTTTCAAAAAATTGGAAGGACTCATGTGATTGGATGTGTAATTGCCATCATCCCATGAAGCATAAGAAAATGTGAAAATCTATATTTGGGGATTTTTAAGGCAATGAAAAAGGATTTTTTATATTATTTTAAATAAAATGTATTTATTTTTTAAATATTGTATAGAAAATTTCATTAAATTTTAACATATTGTGTATGATGTACAAATATTAAAAGACATTGCATATTGAAAATAAAATGGAAGTGTTACCGCCCACTACATAATTCAGTAACCACCTGTGGGGCAGGCGGTGCCGAGTATCGGTCATCCAAAGCGTTTCAATAAATGGTATTCAATAAAATCTTCATCAGGGATATTGTATTACTCTCTACAGAAAATCAAGAATGCAATGTTAGGAAATACATTTTAAGTGTCATATTTCATACACAGATATAATATATCTGTCAATGTATATAAATAATGACTTACATTTTCAATACATAGTCAGCAAGTAGCAGATGCATTCCCCATATTAAGGCAAGGAAAAATCCAAAATCCACAGATAGTGCCCTTCATCCTCTACAGGACGGCTGGATATAATAAAATCCAAAGGATTGGCGCTCAAAAAACGTAACCCAGCAGCTGTATGGAAACACATTATTTTTAAGGATAAGGGTAAAAAATCCCCCTCTCTAATTCCGTTCCCCAACAAAGGGAAATTTTACCCAAATGCAGGGGACAAAGACTTACTTACTATATATCATGTGGGACGATTGAGATCCTACAGTGCTGACAAGCTGTCAAAAAGCCGCTTGGTAACAAGCCATTGAAAAGCCGCTTTGTATTGGTTGTTACTCCTCCGCTATGTAGCCAAGGAGGGAAATGGTGCCATATGCCATCCCCGGCGTCCCTTTTCTCTGGTTTACTGCGCAGGACTGTGACGCTCACGCCGCCGCAATGACGCGACACATCTGGCCGTTGAATCGCATCCGTCAAATGACGCAAAATGCGTCACGTCTGGCCATTGAATTGCGGGCAGGACGTGACGCAAGACCACTTCCTGTTCACCAGATGTAAACATCTGGGAAACCAGGCCAGTGGCCATGATGGAAAAAGTGGCGGTATAATCGCCACAGCACCGCACCAAAAGAATGCCACAAGAAGCTTGCAGCATAACCATCTGGTCATAGCCAGCAAATGTCCTGGATGCAAACATCCGCCACTGGTGGAGGCGACCAGTTGGTACAAAAACCGCCAACACATGGTACCTCTCGGCGCGGAAACTCACGCCTCAAGGAAAAAAGAGCCACCATGTCCAAAAGGACATGAAGCCCCCTTTGTACCGGGTAGAGATGTAAGAGCCCATCAACGTGGAAAATCCCCTGAAAAAAGAACCGGGAAAAAAAGGAGGAAAGAATTTCCTTAACTCATCACATGGGGAATGTCTTCTGCTGTACAAAAGATTTTTTTAATCACAGTAAACATAATCTCCTCCTATAGACCAACTCGATCCAAAGATGCCTAAATTACAGAGAGAGAACATCAACAATGAATATAGTTATATTTGAATAAACAAAGAAATCCTAAATGTGTGCATCCCATATTCAAAAATTCCAGGGGTCCAGAAACATAAAGGGATACCTACAGTGGATAAAAAGAGGGAAAAATTGCCCAAGATTGATTATATCAGGAAAACATATCCAGGGCTCTAAATGGTCAGATTTGCATTGATCCAGAGAGATAAAATACCAATCCCCCCAAATACAGAAACCGAAAAGGGATTTAAAGATGACTTTCATGTCTTACTTCAAAAAAGGGGGAATTTCACATTATATTTTAATCAGACATTATATTTTAATCAGTCTTTCCTGAACTGAAGCCATCCAGGAAGGGTCTGAAACTTTCAACTTAGTTTAGGCCAGGAGGAGCTGTGGTCTTCAGCGCATTTCGTGCTGGAGCAGGATCTTGTTCCAGTCACCCCCTGTGATGGGTATATGTAGCCTATCCAGAACAGAAAATTTGATCTTAGGGAATCTATAGTTATGCTGTCTAGCAATATGTCTTCTCAATGGCAGATATAAATTGCCTATACGCATGCTATACATATGTTTTTCAACTCGCTTACCAAACTCTTGCCGAGTTTTGCCCACATAGAAGGCTCCGCACTCACACTGCATGAGGTAAATGACGCCTTGTGTCTTGCAATTCTCGAAATGTTTCAAGCAAAACATCTCCCCATTAGGCAGTGTCAGTGAGGTCCTCCTACCTATGACCGTACATTGTGAGCAGGATCCACAAGGATAGGTTTTGCAGGGGTCGTTCCTTGAGATTCCTTTGTATTTGCTCTGCGTTAACATATTTCCTATTGATCCTGCCTTTTTAAACGTGGTTCTCCCACAATGGGGTTCTCAGTTAAGATGGACCAATACTTCAAAATAATTTTTCTTACTGAATCATGTTCATTAGAAAATTTCATGATAATTCTAAGCAGTGTGACTCTTCAACACATGTGCTGCCGGTTCTTTTTTGGCGTGAAAAAATGACTAAGTATGAAAATTGGCGAAAAAAAGTCCCCACCGTCTGTTCGTCAAATACCTTCCAAGTACGAAAATCTTCAAAAAAAAGACCACTTTGGGGTGAAAAAATGACTAAGTCCCCACTTTTCCCCCCAAGCTGGCCAACGACTATTAAGCTGGGGGGACTTGCTGCGGGGGGGTGTCTCAGGGTCGGGGGAGACTGTGAAAAAAATTTGGGGGGCGGGGGAGGGGGGGTAGGGGGGTGGGGGGCCCCGCCAGGGAAGGGTTTCTGGTCAGCTTGGCGCGACGAGGGGCCTACTTTGAGCACCTGTATCTGGGGACCCTTACGGTGAAAGCCCCCCAAATTTGGCACAGTTGTGCGGAAGACTGATGGCTATACGTGGAAGAAATTTCGGGTCCAGGGAACCTAAGGCCGGCCGGTACCGACGACCCAAAGTTGACCACTCGCGTCGTTTTGGCGCCTGGGGGAAAGTGGCGAAGATATGGGGGCAACTTTGGCCTCCGGTATCCGGGGATCCACCGAGTCGAATCCCCCCAAACTTGGCACACTTGTAGGGGAGCTCCACGGCTACACGTGGAAGAAATTTCGGGTCCAGGGACCCGAAGGACGGGTAAAAATACACCGACACTGGGAGGTTGTGGGGAAACACTTCAGGTACTCACTGGCCAAGTTTGGGGTCCAGGGAACCGATAGCGGCCCGGTGGAACCCCGAAAAGTGGAACCGAGAGAAACCGCGATTTAACATTGGAGTCTATGGGAAAGTCACTCAACTTTGGGGTGTTCTGAATCATCGGCTGTTGGGGTTAGGAACACCAAACTCGGCACACTTGTAGGGGAAGCGATGATCTACATGTGGTCCAAATTTGGGGTTCCTAACCCTTAAGGTTGCCCCGTAACCGCCTTCCAAAGACGGCACCCCTAGGACCGGAGGACCGGCTTCAAGGCGAACATTTCATACCGACCATGGGGCTCCAGGGGACCGTTTCCTATTTAGCGGTCACTCGCTACCCCCTCGGCCGTGGTGGCCACCATGGGTCGGTCAACTTTGGAGGACCCTATCTCCCCCATACTTTGAGCTAGAGACCCCAAATTTAGCAGGTCGCTACAGGTGGATTTTAGACACCAGATCCGGGTGGAACGACCCTCCTGCGAGCCACCGTGTGGAAGTTTCTCTCCGATTGAACCCGGAATACCACCCCAGGAAAGAGGGGACTCATCTAAGGTCACTGGGCCGATCACCTGTCGTAGTGGTTCGGATCAAAATTCACCTAAGTCCAAACTTTTTGGATGACCGAGTCCCCCTAATTTGGACCCCCTAAAAACGACTAAGTTTCCCCGTTTTTCTCGCCAAGCTGGACCAATGTTGTAGGGAAGTCCCAGGGCTGCACGTGGAAGAAGTTTCGGGTCCAGGGAACCCAAGGCCGCCCAGTACCGACTCCCCAAAGTGGGCCCCTCGCGTCGGTTTGGCGCCTGGGGAAAAGGGCGCATATACTGGGGCAACTTTGGCCTCCGGTATCCGGGGATCCACCAAGTCGAATCCCCCCAAACTTGGCACACTTGTAGGGGAGCTCCACGGCTACATGTGGAAGAAATTTCGGGTCCAGGGACCCGAAGGACGGCCGGTACCGACACCCCAAAGTAGCCCGCTCGCTTAACATGGAAGTCTATGGGGAAATGAGGCGAATTTGGGGCTCTTTTCACTTATCGCTTAACCGTTCGAAGACCGTATGTGCTAGAGGCACCAAACTTGCACCCCTTCTTCCCAGATAGCACAGCTACACCTCCAAAAAATTTGGAGGTTCGGGGGTGCTTTACCGGGGACTTACCGGGGCCACAATGTTGACCGTATTCTCGGTACCGGTGCTCCCGGACCTTAGGTCACAAAATTACCAAAATTGGGGGTGTTGTAGCTTCACTCTCTGGGTACCCCCACACCGATTTGGGGCCCGGTACCCCCACCGGAACCTTCCGGTAACCGGAAAATGCCACTTTGAAACGGTATAGCTCGGGCCCGGTTCACCGGGGAAGGCCTCGGTAGGGTTCAAAAGAATATTTCATCGCTTCCCAGTCGAATGAGACCCCCCTCGACTTTCGGGGGTCAATAGCCGCTTCACACACTACCGGCAAAGACGTGCGCGTCGCTCTCCGGTTCTATGGGTCTTAAAAATACACAGACACCGGGAGTTTGTGGGGACACACTTCAGGTACTCACTGGCCGAGTTTGGGGTCCGGGGAACCGATAGCGGCCCGGTGGCACCCCGAAAAGTAAAAACCGATTTAACATTGGAGTCTATGGGAAAGTTGGGCAACTTTGGGGTGTTCTGAATCATCGGCTGTTGGGGTTAGGAACACCAAACTTGGCACACAGATAGAGGAAGCGATGATCTACCAGTGGTCCAAATTTGGATGACCGAGTCCCCCTAATTTGGACCCCCTAAAAATGACTAAGTTTCCCCGTTTTTCTCGCCAAGCTGGACCAATGTTGTAGGGAAGTCCCAGGGCTGCACGTGGAAGAAGTTTCGGGTCCAGGGAACCCAAGGCCGCCCGGTACCGACTCCCCAAAGTGGGCCCCTCGCGTCGGTTTGGCGCCTGGGGAAAAGGGCGCATATACTGGGGCAACTTTGGCCTCCGGTATCCGGGGATCCACCGAGTCGAATCCCCCCAAACTTGGCACACTTGTAGGGGAGCTCCACGGCTACACGTGGAAGAAATTTCGGGTCCAGGGACCCGAAGGACGGCCGGTACCGACACCCCAAAGTAGCCCGCTCGCTTAACATGGAAGTCTATGGGGAAATGAGGCGAATTTGGGGCTCTTTTCACTTATCGCTTAACCGTTTGAAGACCGAATGTGCTAGAGGCACCAAACTTGCACCCCTTCTTCCCAGATAGCACAGCTACACCTCCAAAAAATTTGGAGGTTCGGGGGTGCTTTACCGGGGACTTACCGGGGCCACAATGTTGACCGTATTCTCGGTACTGGTGCTCCCGGACCCTAGGTCACAAAATTACCAAAATTGGAGGTGTTGTAGCTTCACTCTCTGGGTACCCCCACACCGATTTGGGGCCCGGTACCCCCACCGGAACCTTCCGGTAACCGGAAAATGCCACTTTGAAACGGTATAGCTCGGGCCCGGTTCACTGGGGAAGGCCCCGGTAGGGTTCAAAAGAATATTTCATCGCTTTCCAGTCAAATGAGACCTCCCTCGACTTTCGGGGGTCAATAGCCGCTTCACACACTACCGGCAAAGACGTGCGCGTCGCTCTCCGGTTCTATGGGTCTTAAAAATACACAGACACCGGGAGTTTGTGGGGACACACTTCAGGTACTCACTGGCCGAGTTTGGGGTCCGGGGAACCGATAACGGCCCGGTGGCACCCCGAAAAGTAAAAACCGATTTAACATTGGAGTCTATGGGAAAGTTGGGCAAATTTGGGGTGTTCTGAATCATCGGCTGTTGGGGTTAGGAACACCAAACTTGGCACACAGATAGAGGAAGCGATGATCTACCAGTGGTCCAAATTTGGATGACCGAGTCCCCCTAATTTGGACCCCCTAAAAACGACTAAGCTTCCCCGTTTTTCTCGCCAAGCTGGACCAATGTTGTAGGGAAGTCCCAGGGCTGCACGTGGAAGAAGTTTCGGGTCCAGGGAACCCAAGGCCGCCCGGTACCGACTCCCCAAAGTGGGCCCCTCGCTTAACATGGAAGTCTATGGGGAAATGAGGCGATTTTGGGGCTCTTTTCACTTATCGCTTAACCGTTCGAAGACCGAATGGGCTAGGGGCACCAAACTTGCACCCCTTCTTCCCAGATAGCACAGCTACACCTCCAAAAAATTTGGAGGCTCTGGGGTGTTTTACCGGGGACTTACCGGGGCCACAATGTTGACCGTCTTCCCGGTACCGGTGCTCCCGGACCATAGGTCACAAAATTACCAAACTTGGGGGTGTTGTAGATGCATTCTCTGGGTACCCCCACACCGATTTGGGGCCCGGTATCCCCACCGGAACCTTCCGGTAACCGGAAAATGCCACTTTGAAACAGTATAGCTCGGGCCCGGTTCACCGGGGAAAGCCCGGGTAGGGTTCAAAAGAATATTTCATCGCTTTCCAGTAGAATGAGATCCCCCTCGACTTTCGGGGGTCAATAACCGCTTCACAGACCGCGGGCAAAGATGCGCGCGTCGCTCTCCGGTGCTATGGGTCTTAAAAATACACCGACACCGGGAGGTTGTGGGGAACACTTCAGGTACTCACTGGCCAAGTTTGGGGTCCAGGGAACCGATAGCGGCCCGCTGGCACCCCGAAAAGTGGAACCGAGAGAAACCGCGATTTAACATTGGAGTCTATGGGAAAGTCACTCAACTTTGGGGCCTCCTATTTCTTCGGCCGTTGGGGTTGGAAATGCCAAACTGGGCACACTTATAGGGGAGATGGTGCACTACATGTGGTCCGAATTTGGGGTTCCTAGACCCTACGGTTGGGCCGTAACCGTCTTCCAAAGACGGCACCCCTAGGGCGGAAAAACCGGTTCTGCTACCCGAGAATTTCGGACTTAGGCTCTGGCGGGTCCCGGTTGGAGCACTTTGAGGGCTCGTATCTCCGGCCCCCTTGGGTCTACGAACCCCAAATTTGGGATGCACACTCATGGGATCTAGGTCTACAACATATCCAAAAATTGGACCCCTAGCTCAAACGGTTCGGAAGTTTACTTTCTTGGAGCCAAAAAATCACTTGAGATTGAAAGTTAGGTTGACACAAAGGCTACAAGGTGATTTCCAGAAAAGTGATTTCGGCCGCCTTTGGTTCCAGAGACCCCAAATTTGGCCTGCACCTAGGGGGGCTCTAGAAACCCCCAAGTACCAAGTTTGAAGTTCCTGTGACCTACGGTCCCGGAGATATTGACCGGTAAACCGAAAAATTCAGGCCGGCCATGGGGCACCAAGGGACCGTTTCCGATCTAGCGGTCACTCGCTACCCCCTCGGCCGCGGTGGCCACCATGGGTCGGTCAACTTTGGAGGACCCTATCTCCCCCATACTTTGAGCTAGAGACCCCAAATTTGGCAGGTCGCTACCGGTGGATTTTAGACACCAGATCCGGGTGGACCGACCCTCCTGCGAGCCACCGTGTGGAAGTTTCTCTCCGATTGAACCCGGAATACCACCCCGGGAAAGAGGGGACTCATCTAAGGTCACTGGGCCCATAACCTGTCGGTAGTGGTTCGGACGAAAATTCGCCTAAGTCCCGCTGGTAACCGCAGCTTAAGTGCTGTGAGTCACCCTAGTTGTGTTGTCTTCCTTGCTTTTACTTTTGGGTTTAAAGATGAGGTCTCGTCTAGCGGTATTTTTTACACGATTAAATGCCTTTTTTAAGGTTGATTTAGTGTATCCTCTGGTCAGCAATCTGGTGGTAAGTTCATCAGATTCTCTTTGAAAATTCTCATTAGTGCTGCAATTCCTTCTAATCCATAAGAACTGACTAAACGGAATTGATTTCTTCAAGGAGTCAGGATGAAAGCTATCTGCATGTAGCAGAGTGTTACCTGCGGTTTCTTTCCTATATAACTTACTTATAAGTCCACCATTTGAATATTTTAGAATACTAATGTGCAAGAAGTTGACCTCATAAAAATCATGTGTCATGGTGAAAAAAAGATTCAAATTGTTCTGATTCATAAGACTCAGACAATTCTTGAGTTCAACTTCTGGACCGTCCCAAATAATGAGAATATCATATATGTACCTCTGCTACATTAAAATGTGGCAAATATACATAGATGATGCTTCTCCTGACAAAAAATCTTTCTGCCACTCCCCCAGGTACAGATTGGCATATGAGGGTGCGCAGCACATCCCCATAGCCATTCCCTGCACCTGGAGGTAGTGGGAGCCCTTGAACAAAAAAATGTTGTGCCATAGAATGAAGAACATTTGACATTTGAAGAACAAAACAATTAAATTTCCATTCAGTAGTTGCCCATTGTCTAAGTACCTGTCCAATGACTGCAATACCAAGATCTTGCAGAATACAATTGTACAGTGATTCCACATCAATTGTGACCAAGATTGCTGAGTCTGGGATCACCAAGTTGTCTAAAAATTGTAATAGATAGATTGTATCCCTCGTGTACGAGGGTAAATTCATGACATGCGGTCTAAGGTGTTGATCGATTATATGGCTTATTCCTTCTGAAATACAGCCATTCCTGGAGATGATGGGCCTTCTGGGTGGGTCGTGTAGGTCCTTATGCACCTTCGGCAGAGCATAAAGGGTGGGCAAGAGGGGATGTCTCGTACGAATATAGTCCCATGTATCTCTTGTGATAACTCCCTCGTTGAGGGACTCATCTACAAGTGAAAAAAATTCCTGGTTAAATTTATCCACTATGGACGGAGAAATCTTTCTGTAGAATTTGGTATTTAACCATGGATCAGAATGAGACAGAAGTAAAGTTAAATCACACTTGTTTAATAATAATAATAATAAGGTAAACAAAGTGTAGTCAAAACAAGCCAGCGTTCAGTAACCGGATCGGGTTGTCAGCCAAGCAAATGTCAGAGAGCCAGAGATAAACGTGGTAGTACAGCAAGCAGGATCAGGAGCCAGAAGGAACATCAGCCAAGCAAGTCTTCAACAGGAACACAGGAGGAAGTCTCTGTGATGTTGACAAAGGCGAAGGCAGAGATCAAGTGAGCTGGATGACTTTAAGTAGGCAGGACTGACGAGCAGAATCAACAACAGCTGGGTAACTATGGAGAGAGATGGGAACTGGCAATTAGCCGACAGCTGAGCGGCCAGCTCAGAGAAAGAAGGGCTGAGCCCAGCCCTGACAGCATTATTGAGTATCTTCTGACACATATCTTCATAATTGCTATTGTCCATAAGGACAATGTTGCCTTCTTTATCTGAAGCCTTTATCGTTTTTTCAATGTTGTTTTTTAAGGCTTGTTTTTGTTTCAAACTTAAATTATGATTGATAGCATGATCTTTCAATTCCTCAATTTCTTTTGTGGTTTGTCTAAAGCTGGATTCTGATTGAGAGGGAGAAAACTATGTGATTTTCTCTTAAATTTCTTGATTGTGTTATCCTCCACCTCTTCCTCACTTTCCTCATTATCCAGATCTTCCTCCCAGAATCAATTTAGGGGTTCACTCTCCTGCAACAACAGATTTAAATCCCTTAAGGCTCTGAAATCGGCTGCTTTAATACTTTGTTTTGTGTAAAAACTTTTAAACAGTAGTCTCCTAGCAAAAAGAATAATATCTTTGATTGTCTCAAAGCTATCCATACTACTGTTTGGACAGAATGACAGGCCTAATGATTGTACATCCTGTTCTGCTGATGTCAAAATATGAGAGGATAGATTGATAACATTCAATCTTCCTTCTCAGTGATTTGGTTTTTAGGAAAAGGACCCTTTCTTTTTCCAAAGAACCGGCCTGTATGTGAGGAAACTGAGGGGGAGGAATTAGAGGGAGTATCAGATGAATAATCATTAGTTTTATTCACATTTTTCGGATTAGTTGTTTTATAATTATTTTTCTTAAATTTTTTGTCTTGGTTCCATTTGTAAGCTCGACCTTCCCCAAATGCATTTTTGTCTCTCCAGTATTTTTTCTCTTCTTTGATTAAGATTGATTTACCAAAGGCTTCTAGATGCTCTTTGAGTTTTTTTTCCAAAAAAGCATATTCTTCATAATTTTTCAATGGAGTGAGTCGGTCATACAATGAACAAATTTCTATGTTCATAATTTCCAGTTGTTGTCGATATTCATTTTGTAGCAACAACATTACATTTTTGGAACAATCATTTCATTTCCCAATTGTTTTTAAGACCCTTGCTGATATTATCCAGAATAGGAAATATCTGTATCCTCAAACCAATGGGGTTAATGTCTTCCCTAATATATCTCTCTAGTGATTGAATATGCCAGTGCAGAGCCGATTTCTTTTCAAGAATCTTGGTAAGACTGAAGAAAAGAGAGGACAGGTCCGAGGTGACCTGTTCTTTCCCCTGGTAATTTTTCTGAATATTGGCCATGAGTTCCTCCCATTCTCCCTCCTGCAGATCCCCTGTGTTTCAAAGAATCCGTTGGAAAAAGAAAAAATGAGACGCTCAGTTTTGTTCAGTTGAAAAACTAACAACTGAAACCAAAAAACACACTTCACCCTTAGAAAAAAAATTCCAGGGAGAAAAACTATGTGCTGAAATAAACAAAAAACACACAAAAAGGGTCCACCCTTTAATAGTCAAAAAATTGGAATGACTCATGTGATTGGACGTGTAATTGCCATCATCTCATGAAGCATAAGAAAAATGTGAAAATCTCTATTTGGGGTTTTTTAAGGCAATGAAAAAGGATTTTTTTATATTATTTTAACCACTTGCCTACTGGGCACTTAAACCCCCCTCCTGCCCAGACCAATTTTCAGCTTTCAGCGCTCTCACACTTTAAATGACAATTACTCAGTCATGTAATACTGTACCCAAATGAATTTTTTGTCCTTTTTTTCATACAAATAAAGCTTTCTTTTGGTGGTATTTGATCACCTCTGGGTTTTTTATTTTTTGTGCTATAAATGAAAAAAGACCGAAAAATTTGAAAAAAAAACGCATTTTTCTTAGTTTCTGTGATAAAATTTTGCAAATTATTAATTTTTCTTCATAAATTTTGGCCACAATTTATACTGCTACATATCTTTGGTAAAAATAACCCAAATTAGTGGATAGTATTTGGTCTGTGTGAAAGTTAGAGAGTCTACAAGCTGTGGTGCAAATCATAAAAAATTGATCACACTTGATGTACTGGTGGCCTATCTCATTTCTTGCGACCCAAACAAGTTAGGAAAGTACAAATACCCCCCAAATGACCCCTTTTTTGAAAGTAGACATTCCAAGGTATTTAGTAAGATGCATAGTGAGCTTTTTGATGTTGTCATTTTTCCCCACAATTCTTTGCAAAATTTTTTTTTTTTCCCACAAAATTGTCATGGTAATAGGTTATTTCTCTCACATAACATGTGTATACCACAAATAACACCCAAAAATACATTCTGCTACTCCTCCTGAGTATTACGATACCACATGTGTGGGACTTTTTCACAGCCTGGCCACATAGAGAGGCCCAACATGCAGGGAGCACCATCACGTGTTCTAGGAGCATAAATTACACATCTAACTTGTTGACTACCTATTACACTTTTGAAGGCCCTAGAGCACCAGGACAATGACACGTGACACTGATGTGGCACTGATGACAGATGGCACTGATATGTGGCACTGATGACACTGATGTGGCACTGATGACAGATGGCACTGATACGTGGCACTGATGACACTGACGTGGCACTGATGACAGCTGGCATTAATACGTGGCACTGATGACAGATGGCACTAATACGTGGCACTGATGACAGATGGCACTAATACGTGGCACTGACAGATGGCACTAATACGTGGCACTGATGACACATGACACTGATGACAGATGGCACTAATATGTGGCACTGATGACACGTGGCACTGATGACAGATGGCACTGATGACAAATGACACTAATACGTGGCACTAATGACACGTGACACTAATACGTGGCACTAATGACAGGTGGCACTAATATGTGGCACTGATGACAGATGGCACTAATACGTGGCACTGATAACAGATGGCACTGATACGTGGCACTGATGACACATGACACTGATGACATGTAACGATTTACATTTTTAATACATAGTCAGAAAGTTGCAGATGCATTCCCCATATTAAGGCAAGGAAAAATCCAAAATCCACAGATAGTGCCCTTCATCCTCTACAGGACAGCTGGATATAATAAAATCCAAAGGATTGGCGCTCAAAAAACGTAACCCAGCAGCTGTATGGAAACACATTATTTTTAAGGATAAGGGTAAAAAAGTAAAAAACCCCCCTCTCCAATTCCGTTCCCCAACAAAGGGAAATTTTATCCAAATGCAGGGACAAAGACTTACTTACTATATAGCATGTAGGACGATTGAGATCCTACAGCGCTGACAAGCCGTCAAAAAGCCGTCAAAAAGCCGCTTGGTAACAAGCCATCGAAAAGCCACTTTGTAATGGTTGTTACTCCTCTGCTATGTAGCCAAGGAGGGAAATGGTGCCATATGCGATCCCCGGCGTCACTTTTCTATGGTTTACGGTGCAGGACTGTGACACGTCACGCCGCCGCAATGATGCGACACATCCGGCCGTTGAACCGCGGCCGTCAAATGATGCAAAATGCGACACGTCCGGCCGTCGAATTGCGGGCAGGACGTGACGCAAGACCACTTCCTGTTCACCAGATGTAAACATCCAGGAAACCAGGCCGGTGGCCATGATGGAAAAAGCGGCCGTATAATGGCCACTGCACCACACCAAAAGAATGGCACAAGGAGCTTGCAGCATAACCACCTGGTCATGGCCAACACATGTCCTGGATGCAAACATCCGGCACTGGTGGAGGCGACCAGTTGGGACATAAAACGCCGACACGTGGTACCTCTCGGCGTGGAAAACCTTTGGATTTTATTATATCCTGTAGAGGATGAAGGGCACTATCTGTGGATTTTGGATTTTTCCTTGCCTTAATATGGGGATGCATCTGCAACTTTCTGACTATGTATTGAAAATATAAGTCATTATTTATATACATTAACAGATATATTATATCTATGTGTATGAAATATGGCACTTAAAATGTATTTCCTAACATTGCATTCTTGATTTTCTGTAGAGAGTGATACAATATCCGCTTTGGATATTATAATATCCGCTTTGGATTACCGCTACTTGGCACTGCCTGCCCCACTAATGGTTACTGAATTATGTAGTGGGCGGTATCACTTCCATTTTATTTTCAATATGCAATGTCTTTTAATATTTGTACATCATATACAATATGTTGAAGTTTAATGAATTTTTTATATAATATTTACAAAACAAATACATTTTATTTAAAATAATATAAAAACATCCTTTTTCATTGCCTTAATAATCTCCAAATAGAGGTTTTCACATTTTTCTTAGGTTTCAAGGAGTTTTGGGAGGGACAAAGCCTTCGGTTCTGTGTCAAGGTCATGCCAGAGACCAACAGTGTGTGTGTGTGTGTGTGTGTGTGTGTATGTGTGCAGGCAGGGGCGGACTGACAACTCATGGGGCCCCTGGGCAATAGGAGAGTATGGGGCCCCCAGGCAATAGGAGATTATGGGGCCCCCAGGCAATAGATTATGGAGCCACACAGTATACACACACAGACACACAATATGCACACACAGTATACACACACACACATACAGTATACATACACAGACACACAATATACACACACAGTATACACACACAGAATACACATACACACACACTGAAAAGGCACTGGAGAGGCGGGGTAGCTATAATCTTGGGATTTTTAAAAAAACAGATTTTTACATACTGTCCCTGGTTTTATTGAGGCTGGCAACCCTGATGGGGCCCCTTAGTGGCATGGGGCCCTCGGGCAGTGCCCGAGAGCCCGAATGGTCAGTCCGCCCCTGTGTGCAGGTATGCACAGCCCTTATAATCTAAGCCTAACAGCAGTTCAGGGCTCCACCCTCCCGAGGAGTCCGTAAGGCCGTCCGTCCGTCCATCCATGAGCCAGAGGTGTGCATGTGTGCACCAGAAAGGTGAAGTCTGTGAGCAAACAGAGAGAGGACCTAAACTTGAGGGCCAGAACAGCATGGAGTTGCAGATGTGCAGAGCGAGCTGCGCAAAGTACAGTTGTTGCACAAGAGCACAGGGGTGCTGTGAGGCGGTCTAAGGGACCATACCAGAGGTCTGAATCGGAGACCTGAGCAACGGTGTTGCAAGATAGAGCCAGGAGGCTGATTATCATTTACTTTGGTGTTTTGAAATCATGGTGGAAACTAAGGATGAGCTCGGGCGTGTTCGCACAGCCCACGTGCAGATCCCACGAGGAAGTCTCACTGCGCTGCGCTGCGCTGCGCTAATCACAGGCAGTGAGACATTTCCTGATCTCTACAGCCACACATGAGGAAAATGTCTCACTGCCTGTGATTAGCGGAGCGCTGTGCCAACTTCCTGGCGGGCTCTGCACGTGGAGTGTGTGAACACGCCAAAGCTCATCCTTAGTGGAAACCCCTGCAAGGGCAACTATTTATTTTGCTGGATTCTTTATTTGTTCGTAAAAAGAAATACATAGTTACATAGTTACATAGTAGGTGAGGTTGAAAAAAGGCACAAGTCCATCAAGTCCAACCTATGTGTGTGATTATGTGTCAGTATTGCATTGTATATCCCTGTATGTTGTGGTCATTCAGGTGCTTATCTAATAGTTTCTTGAAGCTATCAATGCTCCCCGCTGAGACCACCGCCTGTGGAAGGGAATTCCACATCCTTGCCGCTCTTACAGTAAAGAACCCTCTACGTAGTTTAAGGTTAAACCTCTTTTCTTCTAATTTTAATGAGTGGCCACGAGTCTTGTTAAATTCTCTTCTGCGAAAAAGTTTTATCCCTATTGTGGGGTCACCAGTCCGGTATTTGTAAATTGAAATCATATCCCCTCTCAAGCGTCTCTTCTCCAAAGAGAATAAGTTCAGTGCTCGCAACCTTTCCTCATAACTAAGATCCTCCAGACCCTTTATTAGCTTTGTTGCCTTTCTTTGTACTCGCTCCATTTCCAGTACATCCTTTCTGAGGACTGGTGCCCAGAACTGGACCGCATACTCTAGGTGCGGCCGGACCAGAGTCTTGTAGAGCGGGAGAATTATCGTTTTATCTCTGGAGTTGATCCCCCTTTTAATGCATGCCAATATTCTGTTTGCTTTGTTAGCAGCAGCTTGGCATTGCATGCCATTGCTGAGCCTATCATCTACTAGGACCCCCAGGTCCTTTTCCATCCTAGATTCCCCCAGAGGTTCTCCCCCCAGTGTATAGATTGCATTCATATTTTTGCCACCCAAATGCATTATTTTACATTTTTCTACATTGAACCTCATTTGCCATGTAGTTGCCCACCCCATTAATTTGTTCAGGTCTTTTTGCAAGGTGTCCACATCCTGCGGAGAAGTTATTGCCCTGCTTAGCTTAGTATCGTCTGCAAATACAGAGATTGAACTGTTTATCCCACCCTCCAGATCGTTTATGAACAAATTAAATAGGATTGGTCCCAGCACAGAACCCTGGGGAACCCCACTACCCACCCCTGACCATTCTGAGTACTCCCCATTTATTACCACCCTCTGAACTCGCCCTTGTAGCCAGTTTTCAATCCATGTACTCACCCTATGATCCATGCCAATGGACCTTATCTTGTACAGTAAACGTTTATGGGGAACTGTGTCAAATGCTTTTGCAAAATCCAGATACACCACGTCTACGGGCCTTCCTTTATCTAGATGGCAACTCACCTCCTCATAGAAGGTTAATAGATTGGTTTGGCACAAACGATTCTTCATGAATCCATGCTGATTACTGCTAATGATACCGTTCTTATTAAATTATTAAAATTAAATGAGGCACCAAGCTCTGAGACATAGTTCCTGACTGGTGTGAAATGCACTACATTTGAGCAAATACCCACACACAATATAGAGAGCTTGATGAAGAGCATGGTATGCTCGAAACTGCACAGTACTGCACAGTAGCTGTTACGTTACATGTTATGAAGATACTTCAGTAAAACTTTTTGCATTGGAGATCGTATTCCGTCTTTTCGTATACAGGTGATACTTGAAAAATTAAAATATCGTGCAAAATTCATTTATTTCACTAATGCAACTTAAAAGGTGAAACTAATATATGAGATAGCTTCATTACATGCAAAGCAAGATAGTTCAAGCCGTGATTTGTCATAATTGTGATGATTATGGCTTACAGCTCATGAAAACCCCAAATCCACAATCTCAGAAAATTAGAATATTGTGAAAAGGTGCAATATTCTAGGGTCAAAGTGTCCCACTCTAATCAGCTAATTAAGCCATAACACCTGCAAAGGGTTCCTGAGCATTTAAATGCTCTCTCGGTCTGGTTCAGTAGGAATCAGTTGTGCAGAAAACCCATCACTGACACCCTCCATAAGGGGGTAAAGCCTCAAAAGGTAATTGCAAAAGAAGTTGGATGTTCTCAAAGTGCTGTATCAAAGCATATTAATAGAAAGTTATGTGGAAGAAAAAAGTGTGGAAGAAAAAGGTGCACGAGCAGCAGGGATGACCGCAGCCTGGAGAGGATTGTCAGGAAAAGGCCATTCAAAAGTGTTGGGGACTTTCACAAGGAGTGGACTGAGGCTGGAGTCAGTGCATCAAGAGCCACCACACACAGACAGATCCTGGACATGGGCTTCAAATGTCGTATTCCTCTTGCCAAGCCACTCCTGACCAACAAACAACGTCAGAAGCGTCTTACCTGGGCTAAAGAAAAACAGACCTGGTCTGTCGCTCAGAGGTCCAAAGTCCTCTTTTCTGATGAGAATCAAAAAGGGGGGAAGGTACCATCCAATAGTGTCACAAGAGTTGCCGCCATCCCTAACATACGGAGAAAAGAAAATAACCCCTCAAAAAGTGGTGGGACTTTGAAGGCAACGGAGTAAAAATAAAAACAGTTTTATTGACACAAATATACAAAAATATACATATCAAAAAATTTTTTTCAAATACAGTCGTATAGATCAATTTAACAGTAAAAACAGGATTATACTGGTGAGCGAACCAAATGTGTGTTCATGTAGTCTTCTACCTGAGCCTACGCGTTTCGGGACTACAGGAGTCCCTTCATCAAGGGCAAGTGGTAGGCGGACTTTACACTGATAAAACATGAAATAGCGTAATTAGAGACAAATGCATTGAACATGTTTACTGCATCTAACATCATTCTGAAAAAAAAAAAAAAAAAAACACATACCCAAGCATAACCAAGAAGAGAGGCCGACTGTCGGAGCAATTCTTGGGGGCAACAACACACAGGACGCCAGGAATCCAAAATAGGAAACGGGCGTGTCTCTGGCCCCGCCTTCTCCACACTGGTCCCAATGTGCCACCCCAGGAGGGAATTCCGGGAGTGATAACGCTACCCCAGGAGGGCCCAGCAAGCGAAGAACCAGAGGGGGGGGAAAGAAATTAATTATCTGAAAGTACAAAGAAGAGGAGGCCTTATGTGCTGGAATACTAAAAAAAGGGCCTATAGAGTAGTTAAGTATACATATGCTAAAAACGCATAAACACCGCACGTCGAAGCGGCAAACACCTATGTGCTGAAGATGCATAAACACCGCACATCATGCGGGTATGCATCCAGGCCAGGGGTGAAAAAATGGTCTAAATGTTCATGACTTACCCCAATATTAGTATATGAGGGATATGGTGATTAGATGTGGGTAGGTGTCCCCAATATGCAAGCAGGGGGAGTGGGTGTGCCTTGAACGCAAGATCAGCTGCAAGTATTATCGAGAGTAGCAACTTCATACAGAAAACTCTGTAGAGAAAGGCAAAATAAAGGTGTTAACTATGTGTAGTGCTGCCCAATCTTTTCTGATGAGAGCAAATTTTGCATCTCATTTGGAAACCAAGGACACGAGTATGGAGGAAGAATGGAGAGGCACACACTGCAAGATGCTTGAAGTCCAGTGTGAAGTTTCCACAGTTTGTGTTGATTTGGGGAGCCATGTCATCTGCTGGTGTTGGTCCACTGTGCTTCATTAAGTCCAGGGTCAACTCAGCCATCTACCAGGAGATTTTGGAGCACTTCATGCTTCCTTCCGCAGACAAGCTCTATGGGGATGTTGACTTAATTTTCCAGCAGGACTTGGCACCTGCCCAGACTGCCAAAAGCACCAAAACCTGGTTCAATGACCTCGGGATTACTGTTGCTTGATTGGCCAGCAAACTCACCTGACCTGAACCCCATAGAAAATCTATGGGGCATTGCCAAGAGAAAGATGAGAGAAATGAGACCGAACAATGCAGAAGAGCTGAAGGCCGCTATTGAAACATCCTGGTCTTCCATAACACCTCAGCAGTGCCACAGGCTGACAGCTTCCATGCCACGCCGTATTGAGGCAGTAATTTCTGCAAAAGGTGCCCAAACCAAGTACTGAGTGCATATGCATGCTTATACTTTTCAGAGGTCCGATATTGTTCTATGTACAATCCTTGTTTTATTGATTGCATGTAATATTCTAATTTTCTGAGATTGTGGATTTGGGGTTTTCATGAGCTGTAAGCCATAATCATCACAGCTATGACAAATCATGGCTTGAACTATCTTGCTTTGCATGTAATGAGTCTATCTCATATATTAGTTTCACCTTTTACGTTGCATTAGCGAATGAACTTTTTCACGATATTCTAATTTTTCGAGTATCACCTGTATATACAGTATCTCACAAAAGTGAGTACACCCCTCACATTTTTGTAAATATTTTATTATATCTTTTCATGTGACAACACTGAAGAAATGACACTTTGCTACAATGTAAAGTAGTGAGTGTACAGCTTGTATAACAGTGTAAATTTGCTGTCCTCTCAAAATAACTCATTAAGTCATTATTGTTTAAACTGCTGGCAACAAAATTGAGTACACCCCTAAGTGGAAATATCCAAATTGGGCCCAATTAGCCATTATCACTTCCAGATATTATGTGACCCGTTAGTGTTACAAGGTCTCAGGAGTAAATGGGGAGCAGGTGTGTTAAATTTGGTGTTATTGCTCTCACTATCTCATACTAGTCACTGGAAGTTCAACATAGCAGCTCATGGCAAAGAACTCTCAATTGTTGCTCTACATAAAGATGGCCCAGGCTATAAGAAGATTGTCAAGACCTTGAAACTGAGCTGCAGCAGGGTGGCCAAGACCATACAGCAGTTTAACAGGACAGGTTCTACTCAGAACAGGCCTTGCCATGGTCGACCAAAGAAGTTGAATGCACATGCTCAGCATCATATCCAGAGGTTGTCTTTGGGAAATAGTTGTATGAGTGCTGCTAGCATTGCTGCAGAGGTTGAAGGGGTGGAGGGTCAGCCTGTCAGTGCTCAGACCATACGCCACACACTGTATCAAATTGGTCTGCATGGCTGTCTTCCCAGAAGGAAGCCTCTTCTAAAGATGATGAACAAGAACGTCCGCAAACAGTTTTCTGAAGACAAGCAGACTAAGGACATGGATTACTGGAAACATGTCCTGTGATCTGATGAGACCAAGATAAACTTATTTGGTTCAGATGGTGTCAAGCGTGTGTGGCGGCAACCAGGTGAGGAGTACAAAGACAAGTGTGTCTTGCCTACAGTCAAGCATGGTGGTGGGAGTGTCACGGTCTGGGGCTGTATGAGTGCTACCGGCACTGGGGAACTACAGCTCATTGAGAGATCCATGAATGCCAACATGTACTGTGACACAATAAAGCAGAGCATGATCCCCTCCCTTCAGAGACTGGGCTGCAGGGCAGTATTCCAACAGGAGAACAACCCCAAACACACCTCCATGACGACCACTGCCTTGCTAAAGAAGCTGAGGGTAAAGGTGACTGGCCAAGCATGTCTCCAGACCTAAACCCTATCGAGCATCTGTGGGGCATCCTCAAACAGAAGGTCTCTAACATCCACCAGCTCCGAGATGTGTCATGGAGGAGTGGAAGAGGACTCCAGTGGCAACCTATGAAGCTCTGGTGAACTTCATGCCCAAGAGGGTTAAGGCAGTGCTGGAAAATAATGGTGGCCACACAAAATATTGACACATTGGGCCCAATTTGGACATTTTCACTTAGGAGTGTACTCACTTTTGTTGCCAGTGGTTTAGACATTAATTGCTGTGTGTTGCATTTTTTTGAGGTGACAATAAATTTACATTGTTATACAAGCTGTACACTCACCATTTTTCATTGTAGCAAAGTGTCATGTCTTCAGTATTGTCACATGAAAAGATATAATAAAATGAATAAAATATTTACAAAAATGTGAGGGGTGTACTCACTTTTGTGAGATACTGTACATCTCAGCAATGTGTACCTGAATCTGTACCAGTGTTAATTTCGTCAACAAAAACGTTTTTGCCAAAGTTTTCGTCAGCGGCATTTTTACAGCGACGAAAACAAAACTAAAAGTACAGCACATTTTTGTCCACTGACAAAACTATGACACATGAAAGTGGGGATGGAAAGTATTCAGAACCCCTTAAATTTTTCACTCTTCGTTATATTGCAGCCATTTGCTACAATCAATTAAGTTCATTTTTTTTCCTCATTAATGTGCACACAGCACCCCATATTGAAAGCAAAACACAGAATTGTTGACATTTTTGCAGATTTATTAAAAAAGAAAAACTGAAATATCACATGGTCCTAAGTATTCAGACCCTTTTCTCAGTATTTAGTAGAAGCACCCCTTTGATATAATACAGCCATGAATCTTTTTGGGAAAGATGCAACAAGTTTTTCACACCTGGAGTTGGGGATACTCTGCCATTCCTCCTTGCAGATCCTCTCCAGTTCTGTCAGGTTGGATGGTAAACATTGGTGGACAGCCATTTTTAGGTGTCTCCAGAGATGCTCAATTGGGTTTAAGTCAGGGCTCTGGCTGGGCCATTCAAGAACAGTCACGGAGTTGTTGTGAAGCCACTCCTTTGTTATTTTATCTGTGTGCTTAGGGTCATTGTCTTGTTGGAAGGTAAACCTTTGGCCCAGTCTGAGGTCCTGAGCACCCTGGAGAAGGTCGTCCTGTCCCTGCAGCTGAAAAACACCCCCACAGCATGATGCTGCCACCACAATGCTTCACTGTTGGGACTGTATTGGACAGGTGATGAGCAGTGCCTGGTTTTCTCCACACATACTGCTTAGAATTAAGGCCAAAAAGTTCTATCTTGGTCTCATCATCAGACCAGAGAATCTTATTTCTCACCATCTTGGAGTCCTTCAGGTGTTTTTTTAGCAAACTCCATGCGGGCTTTCATGTGTCTTGCACTGAGAAGAGGCTTCCATTGGGGCCACTCTGCCTTAAAGTCCTGACTGCTAGAGGGCTGCAGTGATGGTTGACTTTCTACAACTTTCTCCCATCTCCAGACTGCATCTCTGGAGCTCAGCCACAGTGATCTTTGGGTTCTTCTTTACGTCTCTCACCAAGGCTCTTCTCCCCGATAGCTCAGTTTGGCCGGACGGCCAGCTCTAGGAAGGGTTCTGGTCGTCCCAAACGTCTTTCATTTAAGGATTATGGAGGCCACTATGTTCTTAGGAACCTTAAGTGCAGCAGAAATTTTTTTTGTATCCTTGGCCAGATCTGTGCCTTGCCACAACTCTGTCTCTGAGCTCTTCAGGCAGTTCATTTGACCTCATGATTCTCATTTGCTCTGACATGCACTGTGAGCTGTAAGGTCTTATATAGACAGGTGTGTGGCTTTCCTAATCAAGTCAAATCAGTATAAACACAGCTGGACTCAAATGAAGGTGTAGAACCATCTCATGGATGATCAGAAGAAATGGACAGCACCTGAGTTAAATATATGAGTGTCACAGCAAAGGGTCTGAATACTTAGGACCATGTGATATTTCAGTTTTTCTTTTTTAATAAATCTGCAAAAATGTCAACAATTCTGTGTTTTTCTATCAATATGGGCTGCTGTGTGTACATTAATGAGGAAAAAAATTAACTGATGATGATTTTAGCAAATGGCTGCAATATAACAAAGAGTGAAAAATTTAAGGGGGTCTGAATACTTTCCGTCCCCACTTTGATGTGTCATAGTTTTCGTCAGTGGGCAAAAATGTATATATATATATATATATATATATATATATATATATATATATATTATACAATATATACCCATATACAGTATACATTATATGTTAAACTTGATACTCTGAAAAAAATGTGAAGTTATGTTAACTCAGCAAAAAACATTTGTAGTGTTACAATGCAAGTAACTAAGCAATTGATAATTGAAATCATATGCCACTTTTTGTTCTATGCATTCCCAACAGCTGTTAACACATATACTTTAACCCTTTATTTATTTTTTTGCAAATTAATGCATTGCATTTTAAAATATAACTATTAAAATAAACATAGGCTTGTATATTTGTGCTTGCACACTTTAAGTGCTCCCTCATACATAGCGAAAAAGAAGTGTGTTCTGTGCTGAGGTTGATGATATAATTCAGACAAAAGCTTTGTTATGTTAAAATGAAGTGACCTGTGGCTGCTGATGCTGCATCCTCTATTCAGCTGAATTGCCAGTATTGGATTAAAAAAAACTAACTCACACAGACATATGCAATAGTAATGGTGTAAGGCTAAAAAAACAAAAAACAAAAAAAAATTTGGAAAACCTTTTTCCTATGAGAAAAATGTGCATGTGCACATATGCCTCTTTTTCCAATGAAAGGAATGTTAAAAAAAAAAAAAAAAAAACCTTATAATTTCTGATGAGTTAACTGGCAGGATTGTGGAGGGTGTAAAAACGTTACCTAGGTTTCTCACCTACATGTTGTGGGAGGCTCTAGGGTTTTCTCAAAATCTTATTAAGTCCTGGTCTGGGTCCCAGAGCTCAGAGACTTTGTAGAGCTTTGAGTAGAAATAAGACTATGTTCCTAGGTCTATCTTACTTGCTAGCCAGATCTTGTTATAAGTCTCAACTATACACAGGCCTTTATATATATATATATATATATATATATATATATATATATACACTGTATCCAGTTTAGCTAGATCCGTTCCTGTTATTCTCTTCCTAATATACTGACAGGCAGGCAGGTGTTTTTACAGTATTTACAGTTAGTACACTGTGTACCCTGCACAGTTGCACCTATAGCTACCTGAAGACAAGTGCTTGTGTGCTTCTTCTGATCCTATTAATAGCACAGGCAGGCTCTTGAAGTATTTATAGTTAGTGTACTGTGTACCCTGCACAGTTGCACCTATAGCTACCTGAAGAGAAGTGCTTGTGTGCCTCTTCTGATCCTATTAATAGCACAGGCAGGCTCTGGAAGTATTTATAGTTAGTGTACTGTGTACCCTGCACAGTTGCACCTATAGCTACCTGAAGACAAGTGCTTGTGTGCTTCTTCTGATCCTATTAATAGCACAGGCAGGCTCTTGAAGTATTTACAGTTAGTGTACTGTGTACCCTGCACAGTTGCACCTACAGTATAATATTAAAAAATTTCCTTCGCGCTGGTAGATGTGAAAATCTATAATAAGGTGGCTAAATAATACAAAATAGTACAGGTGTAAATATTGCAGCAAAATGAGGGTGTTCACACCAACACTTGGTACAGTAGATATTTGGAATAAATTTAGCGCAATATTATCAATATTATATAAATATGCGTAAAAATGTGAGGAAAAATAAAAAACTTTTATATAGTGGTTGCTGCGACAGGATCAGCGATCTCTGTGTTGCAACATATGGCAGTTCCTACTATTTAACAGTGAAGTGCTATTGCTATAGTAAAGTGAAAAACGTGCAAATATCTATAATGCCAAAAATTGTCATGAATAAAAGCAAGCTGGGATATCATGTATAAATTATCGTGAATAAATAAATGCTTGTGAATAAATATTCCTTGTAAAAAACTAGATAAATAATCATCTGTGGATGAGACCAGGCTGATTGATTCTTTCTGCTGCTTTTGAATAAGAGCGGAGTGATCGAAAAGAAAGCATGGAGAGATAAGCACCTAGAAGGAGAGGCTCCTAGTTAGGGGAATGGAATAGTCTATGGAATGAAGAATTGGTATCCCCTAACTAGGAGTTCAGATTGGCTAATAGAACAACATTGAATGGTTCAATCGTATTATTCTTGTGTAAGAGCATATGGTACAATATACATGTCTGCCCCGTATAACGGTAAGTGGGGATATAAGGTTTTATATTCTATACATTGCTTGGAACAACCCTCCAGTTCATAATGATTTAACCCGACAGAAAAAGTCTTTAATATATGCAAAAGAAATCCACCCATGGGAGGAGCAATGTCGGAACTTAGTATGCCCGCTTGCCTACAAATAATAGAGTATGAAGTACGCTAGCTACGCCTTTGACAACGTCGATGACGAAACGCGTAAGGCGGAGCTACGCAATTACGTCACACGCGGAAGTCGGAGAGAGTGTGGAACGCAGCTGAGGCGCACGCCGCTCAGCTGATGGTTCTGGGATTCATGAGCTCTCTCCGTGCATGCTATTCATACGCAGTGTGATCTTTTGGGTTCCTTTTTGAGGAGCCTGGATTTTTTAGTTATTATTTTTTATCATTTAACCTGATGTTTGGGTTAAACTAATGTTTTAAATAAAGCAATTTTAAACGTATTACACTACGGGAGCCCTGTTTCTTTCCTATGTGGATGACCATATTACGGACGAATTACTACATATGAAGCGGTAGAACCCAGGAACAGCCCTATTGGAATCTAGGACGCTACTCCATGGCCTGGTACTACATGCCTACTACCCCTGCAGGGGTGCAGGGAGATGGTGAGTGGGGACCCTTGAGGGGGAGCACCGCAAGTCACTGGATATCAACTGTATTTTCTCACGAAAGTCACTAACCTTAAGAACATTGCCGGAACACTATACCACCATTTTTTGCTGGAACTCTATATATATTTATATCTTATATAATTTTTATATGTGTGTTTTTCAGAATTTTTCACATTTTTTTGGAATTTATATATTTTTAATTATTCACAATTTTATGTTTCTAATATATGGTGCACTAATCTGAGATTTAATACCCCCCTCTCTGGTTAGAGGTGAGAGGGGTTCAACATAAGGTTTGGGTTTATGAGGTATCATTTTGTATGTAATGAGTTTTGGTACCACACCACCTGCAGAGGGGATTTCTATTGGCTAAATCCTTTTTATGCAACAGGTGGAGGTGGGTGTTATATACTTGCTTTTAATATATACTGTATTAATTTGGAAGGTACACATACCTTAGCTATATATATGAGCATCTCCTTGGCTTATACACACTAGCACGGTCTATTTATTGGTCTCTAGGAGCACTATCACTTACTGTAGGACTTCACTGCTGAGTGGTTTTTTATTTTACACATACTAGCACAGTATTATATTCACTACAATAGGTACCCCAATATAGGTGGCGCAACTACCCCTAACCCTAATTTTTTACTAATTCAACGTTGACCATGCTGCAGCGGCTGCACACGCAGCAGAGGGCCATCAATTAGTACCTTTGCGACTATGGCACCAAGACAGGGTCAGGGGAGGTTGTTTTTTATCCCCACACCAGTGGGCCATGATCAGGGATGCATGCACTGTCCTGTCACCATTTGAGGAGGCCACGAGGATGGTGAGCAGTGACAATGCATGCATCAGTGACACTGTCCCCCTTGTCCACCTGTTGGAGCACACGCTGCATGGAATAATGGACAGGGCACTGGAGGCAAAACAGAGGCAGGAAGAGGAGGATTTCCTTACCTCTCAAGGCCCCCTTTATCCAGACAGTGTTCCTGCGTGCCCGCCGATCACACAGGAAGAGTAGGAGGAGGAGGATTGTGTCAGCATGGAGGTGGAGCCTGGCACGCAGCATCAGCAGCAGTCTTCAAAAGATCATTTACAGTCCCAAGAAACCCATGGACTTGTACGTGGCTGAAAAGAGGTGGCTGCAGATCATGTCGTCCTTAGTGACTCAGAGGACTCCGGACCAAATGCCTCAGCAAACCTGCGCTGCATGGCCTCCCTGATCCTGCAAAGCCTGCGGAAAGATCCTCGTATTCGTGGTATCAAGGAGAGGGATTGTTACTGGCTGGAAACCCTCCTTGATCCACGTTACAAGGATAAGGTTGCAGACCTTATCTTGCCGTCGCAGAGGGAGCAGAGGATGAAACATCTTCGGGAGGCCTTGCAGAAAGGTCTGTGCAACACGTTCCCAGAGACTGGGAGGTTACAAACTCCTGTTCCTGGACAACGTGTGCTGAGGCTTCGGTCAGTCAAAGAAGGAGCGGTGGAGAAGGTGGCCGTCTGACCGATGCGTTCAGACAATTTTTTAGTCCGCAGCCCCAAGGTATGATTGGTTCCAGCAACCATCGCCAGCGTCTGTTTTACATGGTGCAGGAATACCTAGGGGCAAGATCTGACTTGGACACCTTTCCCACCGAAAATCCTCTGGGTTACTGGGTCTTGAGGATGGATCACTGGCCAGAGCTTGCACAGTACGCAATTGAGCTACTGGCCTGTCCTGCATCCAGCGTTCTTTCGGAAAGCACATTCAGTGCTGCTGGAGGCTTTGTAATCGATCACAGGGTGCGCCTGTCCACCGACTCGGTCGATCGACTGACCTTCATAAAAATGAATAAGTCTTGGATCACCACCAGCTACCAAGCACTGATGCTGATGTAACCGAATAATTTTTTTTGAAATGTCAGATCCCTTCAAGACTGCCTATGCTGATGCTGAGTGACTATCCTGTTATGCTGAGTGACAATCCTCTTCCTCCTCAATGATCATGCTGATAGCTTGTAAGAATATTTTTAGTTCTGGGCGCCGCCACCAGTGGCTAAGGCCCAATTTTTCAGCCCCTGTTTAACAGGGGCGTGTAATTACAATTTTTCATGCAATATTTTGCAAGGAGGGCTCATTCCTGTGCTCAACTAGAGTATTTGTGAGGGGTTGCAGTGTTGTGGCACCAGCACCAGTGCCTAAGGCCCAATTTTTCAGCCCCTGTTTAACAGGGGTATGTAATTACAATTTTTGATGCAATACTTTGCAGCAGGGCTCGTTCCTGCGCTCCAACTAGAGTATCTATGAGGGGTTGCAGTGTTGTGGCACCAGCACCAGTGCCTAAGGCCCAATTTTTCAGCCCCTGTTTAACAGGGGAGTGTAATTACAATTTTTGATGCAATACTTTGCAGCAGGGCTCGCTCCTGCACTCCAGCTAGAGTATCTGTGAGAGGTTGCAGTGTTGTGGCACCAGTGCCTAAGGCCAAATTTTTCTGCCCCTGTTGAACAGGGACATGTAATTACAATTCTTGATCTAATATTTCACAGCAGAACCCATTTCTGCGCCCACCAAGAGTAACTGTGAGGACTTACAGTGTTGTGGCACCAGCACCACCACCACCAAAGGCCCAATTTTTCTGCCCCTGTTCAACAGGTGCATGTAATTACAATTCCTGATCTAATATTTCACAGCAGGGTCCGTTTCAGCGCCCACCAAGAGTAACTTTGAGGACTTACAGTGTTGTGGCAACACCACTACCACCACCACCAAAGGCCCAATTTTTCTGCCCCTGTTCAACAGGTGCATGTAATTACAATTCTTGATCTAATATTTCACAGCAGGGCCCGTTTCTGCGCTCACCAAGAGTAACTGTGAGGATTTACAGTGTTGTGGCACCAGCACCACCACCACCACCAAAGGCCCATTTTTTCTGACCCTGTTCAACAGGGGCATGTAATTACTTGTAATTGTGAGGGCTTACATTGTTGTGGCAACACCAACACCTAAGGCCCCAATTTCTGCAGAATATATAGGGCAGGCCCCTACTTTCAAACACCCAAGTTACAAACGACTCCTACTTGCAAACGGAAGGAGACAACAGGAAGTGAGATGAAATCTACCCCTAGGAAGGGAAATTCTCTCCTGTAAGAGTTAATATGGGAAAAACGTGTCTCTTCTCCACTGATTCTTTATCAACAATCCTTGTTTCACTAAAAGCTCCAAATTGTCAAAAAACATTTGTCATTGGGACAGAAAGTGAGGTGAAATCTTCTGAAGAGGTGCACAGACAGTAAAACAAATGTCACAGGGGTGATAACCCTTCCCTATGTTTTCCAAAAAGCTTAACATAGATTTTTTGGCTGGAGCTACACTTTAAAAATGTACCCCTAGGAAGGGAAATTCTCTCCTGTAAGAGTTAATATGGGAAAAACGCGTCTCCTCTTCACTGATGATTTATCACCAATCCTTGTTTCACTAAAAACCCTTCCCTATGTTTTCCACAAAGCTTAAAAATAGATTTTTTGGCTGGAGTTACACTTTAAAAATGTACCAGTTCAGATTCTACTTAACAACAAACCTACAGTCCCTGTCTTGTTTGCACCGCCTGTATATTGCTGTTCAGAGTATATAGGGCCTGGGGGTCCCACGCCTTTCCTTTTTTTAATTTGGGTGCGGGGTTCCCCTTAATATCCATACAAGACCCAAAGGGGCTGATAATGGACTGGGGTAGGGGGGGTACCCATGCCGTTTGTCTCACTGATTTTCATCCATATTGCCGGGACCTGACATTACATTAAAGCCGCAAGCAGTTTTAAATGGCTTTTATTCCTTTAAAATGTCATTATGTGCAGGGACTGTTCCAAGCACGGGAAACACGTGCCACTTTACAGGCATACTATAGACACCCCCCCAGGTACGATATTTAAAGGAATATTTCACTTTTTTTTCACTTTAAGCATCATTAAAATCACTGCTCCTGAAAAAACGTCAGTTTTTAAAACTTTTTTTTGCATTGATACATGTCCCCTGAGGCAGGACCCGGGTCCCCAAACCATTTTTAGGACAATACCATGCAAATTAGCCTTTAAAATGAGCACTTTTGATTTTGAACGTATGAGTCCCATAGACTTCAATGGGGTTCTAAAGTTTGCGCAAATTTTCTGTCCGTTCGCAGGTTCTGGTGCGAACCGAACCGGGGGGTGTTCGGCTCATCCCTAGTCAGGAGTATGCATTACAATGTAGTAAATAGAGTGCAGGTGTCAGCACTATATAATGTTCATAGTGTAGGAGTCAGGAGTGCATAACGTACATGGGGCAGTGGTCAAGAAAGTAATGCACAAAGCTCAAGGTCAGAAGTATTTAAAGTGTTACTAAACCCACAACAGTAAAATCAGTCTGTATATGCAGTAAAGCATGCTTGTTATACTCACTGTTGAACCTAAGGGGTTAATTCTCCGCATTGTGTAAAAAGGAGGTTTGATCTTATCTTCTCTGATCCTCCCCTTCTTTTACTGTCCCCAATCCATCTTCTGATAAGATAGAGCCTTTGGAGCCACTCTGCACATGCTCAGTTTGGTGTGTATTGCAAGACAGTTTTCTCTTTCTTAGGAGGGTGCATGTGATCAGCACAGGGCCAATCAGCCATGTCCAAACAGAGGGTCAGGGGTCCTGCAGCCTCATAGGACAGTGAGAGTAGAATGAAAAGTCCTCCTACCAGCTTTAACCAGTCACTGATAGACGTCACAAGACTGTTATATACCACTGATGAGAAAAGATAATAAGCAGTTTATATTTACTAAAAAAATTGCATTTCCATGTTCTGTGTACTGTGGAGACCCGATATAGTGAATGCAGTGTCCTGGGTTTAGTAACACTTTAACCATTTGCCGCAAAATCACATACCTGTATGTCATTCTATGCTTCAAGTGGTTGTGCCGGGTGATGCCTGCAGCTGCAGGCATCACTCCTGTACCGCTTTTTCTGAGCCAATGGTCGGCTTTCTTGTGATAACAACCAATGCGGCTAAGCAGCCGCTCAATTGTTATCACAAGCAGTGAGAGGCCCCCCCCCGCCGTTCCACCCAGGCTCTTCCAACAAACCGGCTGGTCGGAGACCCGAACAAAGCCGGAATTGGGTTGGATCAGGTCTCAGATCTAGTTACATGGAAGCGACGTCCAACGTCACTTCCAGTTTACTGGAGCCTTAAAGGTGCCAGATTTAAAAAATGTCAGTATTTAAAACAGCCAAACTTGGTGTTTTGAATGCTTTTAGGCACAAAGGAGGGATTAGGGTCTTAAAGACCCCAGATCCCTCCAAAAAAATACCTGACATATGACTATTGCTGTCAAAAGGGATGTTTACATTCCTCCTTGTGACAGCAATAAAAGTGAGAAAAAAAAAAATGAAAGTGACAATGTAAAAAAATAAAAATAAAATAAATAAAAAAAAAAGTATTTCTTTTTTTAAAGTGCCCCATCCCTCCGGGCTCGCACGCAGAAGTGAACGCATATGAAAGTCACGGCCGCAAATGTAAACAGTGTTTAAACCACACAGGTATCCCTGTGATCATTAGAGTGAGAGCAATAATGCTAGCACTAGACCTCCTCTGTAACTCTGGTAACCGTTATTTTTTTTTAAAGTGTTGCCTATGGAGATTTTTAAGTAGTTTGTCGCCATTCCATGAGTGTGCGCAATTTTAAAGCATGACATGTTGGGTATCTATTTACTCGGTGTAACATCATCTTTCACATTATAAAAAAAAAGTTGGGCTAACTTTACTTTTTTTTTTCTAATTCATTAAAGTGTATTTTTTCCAAAAAAAAATTGCTTTTGAAAGACCCCTGCGCAAATACAGTGTGACATAAAATATTGCAATATCCGCCATTTTATTTTTTGGGTCTCTGCTAAAAATATATATATAATGTTTGGAGGTTCTAAGTAATCTAGCAAAAAATACAGATTTTAACTTGTAAGCAACAAATGTCAGAAAGGCCTGGTCTTAAAGTGGTTAAAGCACAGAGTGCATGGATCAGGAGTGCATAATGCACTGTTGGATGATTCACCTACTTTCTTTCTTATATTTCTTTGGGACTCGTACAGTGAAATTGCTTTCCCAGAACCTTACTACCAGTTGTAAAGTCTGAGGTGAGTTTTGAGGAGCCCACTGCAAAAGTCCACCCCAGATTTTGTCAGCTGCTGAGCCGTCTTTTCTTCC
Organism: Aquarana catesbeiana; assembly: GCF_042186555.1. Taxonomy (NCBI): domain Eukaryota; kingdom Metazoa; phylum Chordata; class Amphibia; order Anura; family Ranidae; genus Aquarana; species Aquarana catesbeiana. The sequence goes on along the minus strand of NC_133327.1, from coordinate 498,539,227 downwards.
CCACCCTCCCACTCTTCTGGTACACCCCCTGATATCCCCCATCTTATGCATCTCTCACCTTGTGCACCTTCCCTTCAATCCCCCCCACCTTGTACAGCTTCCCCATGCCCCCCTTGTGAACCCCCCACCCTGTCTTCCTCTAGCCTATACAGATGACAGCAGAGGCGGCAGGGCTCACAGTAGAAGATGTCACACTCCTCGCACATGACGATGGCCTGCTGTGGCCGCCTTGCTCTGCTGGTAGTGGCTGTCACCCCTCTGGCAGTTGTCACCCAGGTGCGGTCCGCACCCCTTGCACCCCCATAGCGACACCACAGCATACACTATTTGTTAGAGAATAAAAATGACAATCTTATTTGTTGCTATAAGTAACAGAAATCTACCAGCACTCCCAGACAGTGCATCCCCTCCCCTAGATGATTAGAACTCAGATAATACCGTACCCAGCAAAGTGGAGTAAAATACTTCTCTCAGTGAAGCTTCTCTAAGCTGTGCTACTGTGTATGACACATTAGATTCATAAAGGAGCATAGGAGCTCTTCCCTTGGCTCTGGGTGGCTGCTCTGATAGGCAGGTTGGTGGGATAAGAGCCGATCACTGAAGAAGTCGCTACATTAAAAACAAGATGTTAGTGATAGCAGGGTCAGGACCCAGTGCACTCAAAAGGAGATGCAGGGTACCCAATGCTAATTATGCCCAGGGGGGCAAAATGTTAGTGCTTTGGATGAGCAGTTCTTTTGTGTATTTTATACTATGAATTTCCTATATAGACACTGTGTTTTCTGCTGTGCTGAATGAAAGCACAGGAAAAACATGTTCCTGGGTGTCCCTGTCTCATGCATAAGGAGAGAAAGCAGCAGCGACCGGGAAGCTTCTGTACAGAAGTGAAGTTTGACACTGCATTATTGCACATACCTGAGAAATACACAAAGCACACCAAGATACAAGGAAGAATACGCATGACTCTTGTAAATAGACATACAGCATTTGCTTATTATTATTAGTATACAGGATTTACATAGCGCCAACAGTTTACGCAGCCCTTTACAACATAAGGGCAGACAGTACAATTACAATTCAGTTTAAAGTGGTTGTAAACTCCCATAGATATAATAAGGCTTACCTATAGGTACTGTAAATATCTCCTATCTCCTAAATGTGCACCGTTTAGGAGATATTTACTGTATATGCAGCCGATGACATCATCAGTGCATGCGCTCTGGAGGAACGGCCACCCGTGCTGTTCCTTCAGAGCCTTGTGCCGTAACCAGCGGCTCCTGCCCGAGTCCACGGACCTGGAAGGAAGACAGGTGAAGATGGATGCGGCCTCCAGCGTTGACAACGCATCAGTGGAGGGCTTCGTTTGCAGGTAAGTTTCACATAATGTATAAGTATGCGATGCATAGTGAGTACACCCCTCACATTTTTTGTAAATATTTTATTCTATCTTTTCATGTGACAACACTGAAGAAATGACACTTTGCTACAATGTAAAGTAGTACAGTACAGTACAGTACAGTGTAACAGTGTAAATTTACTGTCCCCTCAAATAACTGAACACACAGCCATTAATGTCTAAACCGCTGGCAACAAAAGTGAGTACACCCCCTAAGTGAAAATGTTTAAATTGGGCCCAAAGTGACATGTCCGCTGACATCCGACCCGCTCCGATCCGAAAAAGTGTAACGGAGGAAAAACCTACTATTCCGTTTGTTTTCGGATCGGACCGGATCGGGTGACGACGGACTCTGCGGTCCGTCGTCATCCGATCCCCCATAAAAAAATGTAGTAAATAGTTATTGCAAATCTTTCTCTTGTCTTCACGACAAATAGTGCAACTTCATGTACAGAATTCAGTGTTAAATTTAGCAGCAAATTTTGATTTAGTTTTAGTCTTAGTCCTAAAATGGCATTTTAGTTTTAGTCCCATTTTAGTCATTGTATTTTAGTCGACTAAAATCTCCAGTACATTTTAGTTGTATAAAATCATTTTTGTCAACTAAAATCTAATGTGTCTAATTGTAATGCATTATTTAAGCATTTCTCTAGAATTTCCAAACTCATTATATACTCCTGGAGTAAAAAAATCTAATATCATGTTATTATTTATGGTATTAAGGTTTTAACAAACTAACAGATGCAGATTTAGTCGCTCTGGACAGTCTAAAGAGGCCTGTAATGCTGCACAGTGCTCTGGATGGTGCTCTGAAGAGGCCAATAATGCTGCACAGTGCTCTGGACGGTGGTCTGAGGAGGCCAGTAATGCTGCACAGTGCTCTGGATGGTGATCTGAGGAGGCCAGTAATGCTGCACAGTGCTCTGGACGGTGGTCCCAGGTGGCCTGTAATGCTGCAGAGTGCTCTGGATGGTGGTCTGAGGAGGCCTGTAATACTGCAGAATGCTGGATGGTGGTCTCAGGTCTGAAGGATGGCCTATAATGCACAGTGCCCTGGATGCCACTGCCAGCGGTCAGAAGAGGCCTTTGTAATGCACACACAGTGCTGGATGGTGGTCTATGGGGAAGCCTCAGACCTGCTGTAATTGTAATGTACTACACACTCACAGTCTGCTCTGCTCTCTGCTCTGGACGTGGGCGCTTGGCTGGCGGTCATCTCGTGAGTCAGGACTTGGGAGTGGGGCAGTCTCCTCGGGACTCTGGATGCCTGGCTGTCTGTAATGTACATTGCTGCTCTAGTCTCTGGCAGTCGCGGTGCACAGTCGCTTGCTTGCTTGCTGGGAACAGAAGCAGGTAGAGCTCCTTGAAAACTGGAAGTTAGTTTGCGAGGGTAAACGTCCATCCTTGCTATTTTCATCCCGTTTTTATTCATTAACAAAAACGGATTTGATGTGTCATAGTTTTCGTCAGTGGACAAAAATGTGCTGTACTTTTAGTTTTGTTTTCGTCACTGTAAAAATGCCGCTGACGAAGACTTTGGCAAAAACGTTTTTGTTGACGAAATTAACACTGGTAAAGATTCAGGTACACATTGCTGAGATGTACAGTATCTCAAAAAAGTGAGTACACCCCTCACATGTTTGTAAATATTTTATTATACCTTTTCACAAGACAACACTGAAGAAATAACACTTTGCTACAATGTAAAGTAGTGAGTGTACAGCTTGTATAATCCCCTCAAAATAACTCAACACACAGCAATTAATGTCTAAACTGCTGGCAACAAAAGTGAGTACACCCCTAAGTGAAAATGTCCAAATTAGGCCCAATTAGCCATTTTCCCTCCCCAATGTCATGTGACTCATTAGTGTTACAAGGTCTCAGATGTGAATGGGGAGCAGGTGTGTTAAATTTGTGTTATCGCTCTCACTCTCTTATACTGGTCACTGAAAGTTCAACATGGCACCTCATAGCAAAGAACTCCTCTGAGGATCTGAAAAAAAGAATTGGTGCCCTACATAAAGATGGCCTAGGCTATAAGAAGATTGCCAAGACCCTGAAACTGAGCTGCAGCACGGTGGCCAAGACCATACAGGACAGGTTCAGAATAGGCCTTGCCATGGTCGACCAAAGAAGTTGAGTTTACGTGCTCAGCGTCATAATCAGAGGTTGTCTTTAGGAAAGAGACGTATGAGTGCTGCCAACATTGCTGCAGAGGTTTAAGGGTTGAGGGGTGAGCCTGTCAGTGCTCAGACCATACACCACACACTGCATCAAATTGGTCTGCATGGCTGTTATCCCAGAAGGAAGCCTCTTTTAAAGCTGATGCACAAGAAAGCCCGCAAATCGCTTGCTGAAGACAAGCAGACAAAGAACATGGATTACTGGAACCATGTCCTGTGGTCTGATGAGACCAAGATAAACGTATTTGGGTCAGATGGTGTCAAGCGTGTGTGGCGGCAACCAGGTGAGGAGTACAAAGACAAGTGTGTCTTGCCTACAGTCAAGCATGGAGGGAGAGTGTCATGGTCTGGGGCTGCATGAGTGCTGCCGCCACTGGGGAGCTACAGTTCATTGAGGGAACCATGAATGCCAACATGTACTGTGACATACTGAAGCAGAGCATGATCCCCTCCCTTCGGAGACTGGGCCGCAGGGAAGTATTCCAATATGATAACGACACCAAACACACTTCCAAGTTGACCACTGCCCTGCTAAAGAAGCTGAGGGTAAAGGTGATGGACTGGCCAAGCATGTTTCCAGACCTAACCCTATTGAGCATCTGTGGGGTATCCTCAAATTGAAGGTGGAGGAGCGCAAGGTATCTAACATCCACCAGCTCCATGATGTTGACATTGAGGAGTGGAAGAGGACTCCAGTGGCAACCTGTGAAGCTCTGGTGAACTCCATGCCCAAGAAGGTTGACGTAGTGCTGGAAAATAATGGTGGCCACACAAAATATTGACCCTTTGGGTACAATTTGGACATTTTGACTTACGGGTGTACTCACTTTTGTTGCCAGCGGTTTAGACATTAATGGCTGTGTGTTGAGTTATTTTGAGGGCTCAGCAAATTTACACTGTTATTCAAGCTGTACACTCACTACTTTACATTGTAGCAAAGTGTCATTTCTTCAGTGTTGTCACAAGATATAATAAAATATTTTCAAAAATGCGAGGGGTGTACTCACTTTTGTGAGATACTCTGTGTGTGTGTATATATATATATATATATATATATATATATATATATATATATATATATATATATATATTTTTTTTTTTTTTTCCTCAGAGAACAGGTGCAGGAACTCAACCACGGGGAGCTCAGGGGTGTGCACAGTGTACAGAGTGCAAAGCTCAGGGGTGCCCAGCAGGCATGTACTGGCCATCAGGACTACCGGGAGTTTCCAGGAGTCCCAAAATACAGGTATTGTGTTGCGGCCTCTCTGCAGCCATGCAGCATGGGAGGGCGAGGTGGGCAGCATGGGAGAGCTGGAGAGCGGGCAGGCAGCATGGGAGAGTCGGAGAGTGGACAGGCAGAGGTGGACGAGAGAGCAAAGAGATGACATCATCTTTCACCGCCTGCCCTGCATCACTGCTGTTCCGCCCTCACTGTGCAGCCACGGGCAGCAGAGAGATTACATCATCTCTGTCCACCCTCTCTCTGGTGACCCTAATGTGAGTGGGGGGCTCTCTGGGGACTCTGATGCAAGGCTGAGGCTCCTTGGGGACCCTGATGTAAGGGGGGGGCTCCTTGGGGACCCTGATGTAAGGGGGAGGCTACCTGGGGACCCTGATGTAAGAGGGAGGCTCCCTGGGGACCCTGATGTAAGGGGGAGGCTCTCTGGGGACCCTGATGTAAGGGGGGGCTCTCTGGGTGCCCTGATGTAAGGGGGGGCTCTCTGGGCGCCCTGTGAGGGGGGGCTCTCTGGGGACCCTGATGTAAGGGGGAGGCTCTCTGGGGATCCTGATGTAAGGGGGGCTCTCTGGGGACCCTGATGTAAGAGGGAGGCTCTCCGGGGACCCTGATGTAAGGGGGGGCTCTCTGGGGACCCTGATGTAAGGGGGAGGCTCTCTTGGGACCCTGATGTAAGGGGAAGGCTCTCTGGGGACCCTGATGTAAGGGGGAGGCTCTCTGGGGACCCTGATGTAAGGGGGAGGCTCTCTGGGGACCCTGACAGAAGGGGGAGGCTCTCTGGGGACCCTGACGTAAGGGGGAGCTCTCTGGGGATCCTGATGTAAGGGAGAGGCTCTCTGGTGATCCTGATGTAAGGTGGAGGCTCTCTGGGGATCCTGATGTAAGGAGGAGGCTCTCTGGGGACCCTGATGTAAGGAGGAGGCTCTCTGGGGACCCTGATGTAAGGAGGAGGCTCTCTGGGGACCCTGATGCAAGACTGAGGCTCTCTGGGGACTCTGATATAAGGGGGGCTCTCTGGGGACCCTTATGCTTTTTTGCGCAATTGTGTAAAGTTTATATACTGTTTTTGTGCATGTTTGCAAAATTAAAGTGGGTCGGTCTGGATGAAGTCCAGGGCCAAATTTTTGTCCCAGTCCAGCCCCGGTGCCCAGTGTACAGAGTGCTTTGTTCAGGGGAGCGCAGTGTACAGAGTGCGGAGCTCAAAGGTGTGCAGTGTACAGGGTGCGGAGCTCAGGAGTGCGCAGTGCACAGAGTGCGGAGCTCAGAGGTGTGCGGTGTACAGGGTGCTGAGCTCAGGGGTGCGCAGTGTACAGGGTGTGGAGCACAGGGGTGTGCAGTGTAGAGGGTGCAGAGCTCAGGGGTGTGCAGTCTACTAGTTCACAGAGTTCAGGGGTCACTAGTGTACCACCTCCTACCCCCACATCCTTTACTGGATTGGCATCTCAATCCTAGCACCCCTATCCCCCCATCCACTGTAAATCATCTTCTCCCCCCTCCCCCTAGCTGTATAAATGCCATGAAAAAATCACCCCCCCTCCCCAACACAGACCTCAGATACAGCGTGGCTCGATGGGATGGCGGGAGATATTCTTCCCAGGCTCCTCTGCGCGGTCTGTGATCAGGTAGGTAAGAGCCAAGGAGGAGCTTAGTGAAAGCTTCCTCGGCTCCAAAAGTGACAGGCAGTGGTCAGCAGGGAGAGGTGCAAAGGATGCAAGCAATTGCAGCAGGGCAATGCCTGGATGCCCTGCACTAGCAATGCCATCTGCACCTCCCCACCCTCCTGTATATCACAGCACAGTGCCTGGGGATGGCGGGGAGGGTGCGGTGCAGCCGCTCAGAGGAGTGCTGTAATTTCTAAATACAAAAGATGGGCTTCTGTATTTAGAAGTGACAGCACTCCTCGGAGTGGAAAGCACAGAGCTAATGCCAGAGTCCTGTGTGCATAGGCTGATTAGGGTGTGCCTAGGCAGATTCGGCACACCCCGTGCGCACGCTATGGCACAAACCTAATGTGTGCACTTGTTTACGCTTTACTTCCTGTACCATGTGGCTAGGCTAAGTTCTCCATAACGTTCGTTCCCGGTTGCTATGGGAGACCGACCACTGGTGAGGGAACCAGATCACCAACCACCTCACTACAGGAGGACTCTTCACCAATGTCAGGTACAACACTTTACAACTGGCTGCAATGTAACTTTTGCTAGTTCTTAGTTACCTGTACCTTTTTGTAGTACAGTAACTTTGCTTCATACCCCACATATGCTTTATTGACCCTAGTTCTTTCATATGCCCTAAGCCATCATGCACCCCTTTAAATGACTTCAAAATAGGCTTAGAATAGTTGCTGTAACTTTTACTGAAATACTTTGGCAATACAGTCCAACATGAATAAATAAATTAACGCATCCCCCTGACTATCTCTCTCTCTAGGGTGCCCAGGCATACCACCAAAAGGTAGAAGTCAATGTTTGTTGCTCTCAAGACTGGATGATCTCCGGACTCCCGGTGCCTCCAACAAAGGGTGCAGCAATCGTATCCTCTGTTGAGCTGGAATTGGCAAAAGACCCCAGACTTCCCCCTTTTTATAATACCAAGCTGATAGGCTTGGTCCAGGAAGCCTGGGAACCGCAAGGCACAGTATTAACCCATTCCCATCCTGGGATAGCCACTGTGTAAATAACCCGTAGACGACCTGCCTACAGCCACATAGCATAAATATTTAAAAACAAAAAGTTTAGGTCTAGCCTAATGCGAGGCTCACACCTGTGTGCTTTGCAGAGTGCTTCTAAATACAATTTATTCACATTTGTGAGTGCACTATCGGCTGGTGCACTGCAGACAATCTGTTATTACATTGAAACAGCAGGGCATCATCCTTACAGCCTGAAGTTTGTGGGTAGATACTCACAAATGTAAGTAAATTGTATGTAGAAGTTTAATAAACGTGGTACTTTTTTTTAAAAACGGATTACATTATGTTGACTATATTTTGCCTTGGAATTATCATGGAAGGTGATCAAGACTACTTTATATGGTGATAATTGAACAGAAGGAGATCCAAGAGAGTCTGGAGTGCATCCATTTAATACCCTTAAAGGGCACAAGCGCATACGAACTAGAATTAGGTCAAAAGTTGAAGGTGAGCGGTTAGAGGTGGCGGAAAGAATACACAGAGTGCGAAGCACAAGGGATTAAGCACCTTTCAAGAGGATTATAAAAGAAGCACAGCATGTGGATTTTTGACACTTTGTAACACGGCGGATGATATAACACTTCAGTATTTGGGACTAATAAGACTGTTATGCCCGTACACACGGTCGGACATTGATCGGACATTCCGACAACAAAATCCATGGATTTTTTCCAACGGATGTTGGCTCAAACTTGTCTTGCATACACACGGTCACACAAAGTTGCCGGAAAATCCGATCATTCTGAACGTGGTGACGTAAAACACATACGTCGGGACTATAAACGGGGCAGTAGCCAATAGGTTTCATCTCTTTATTTATTCTGAGCATTCGTGGCACTTTGTGCGTCGGATTTGTGTACACATGATCGGAAATTCCGACAACGGATTTTGCTGTCGGAAAATTTTATAGCCTGCTCTCAAACTTTGTGTGTCGGAAAATCCGAAGGAAAAAGTCCGATGGAGACCACACACGGTAGGAATTTTCGACAACACGCTCCGATCGCACATTTTCCGTCGGAAAATCTGACCGTGTGTACGGGGCATTATTATACCTGGTCTGTATCTTTATCACTTTTTAATTAACTTGCAACACTTGGTAACTTTTAACATTTTGGGAGTAAGAAGATCGTTATTGCATGTGGATTGGTTGTCACATTGTTTTTGGGATTATATAGAGGATTGTTTGATTTCCATTTATCTAGAGTTTAGCGCTGGATCACTTTAGCTTTATACATCACTGCTGTGCACCTCAGTTTGGAAACTGATGATATCTGGGTTGCATTTGTATTAATGCTGTCACAGAAATCTTTACTGATTCTGGTTTTCAGTGAATGTACAGTGAACATTTTGTGCATTGCTGCATATAAACCACATATTGTGTGTTAGCACTGATGTATTGTCTAATAGGAAAGATTTCCCCAGTAGAGAAGGATGTGATTTGTTTACTCTTAGTATGATATTGATAGTATCTGAAGGTGCTCATACCACATATAAAAGGACCCAGTAAAATGTAGCCAAGACCGATTAAAGCCATTCTTCAAAGAGAAAAGGCTGGGGGACAACAAAGAGCCTAATGTAGGGGCTCTCCAGCTTGAAAAACAACAGCCATCTTTCATAACCTCTTGAAGGCTACTACCTGAATAAAAGATGGGAATATTTTTGATAAGAGCCACGAATCTTATAATATTCTAGAAAAGGGGGGGGGGGGACAAGAGAAACTGCTCCCTCCCCAAAGCCCCTTTTCTGTCTAGATCTTGCCTGAACTGTATTCCTTTTGCTGATGTCATCAAGCAGCGTCCCTAGAATAACCATATGCTATTGAACTGCCTTGTGATCGGCCCTTCACTCTCAAGCAAGCTTTAATAATATCACTTTCCCTAAGGAGAGCTTCTTCTGTGGAACAATTATGTTGGCCATGCAAAAGCTTACCTACAGGCACAGCTTTGATGGTATGTGAGGAATGGCAGCCCTTTGCCAGAAGGATGTAATTTCCTGCACAGGATTTCTGATATGTGCTAGTGGGAACCAATCCATTAACAATGTTGACCTCTAAGGTGATATCTAAAAAATGAATCTTAATTGGGTGGCACGCGTGCATAAAGCATAAATTAAACTCATTATGGTTAACATATTGAAAAAAATCATCCGCCTCCACAGTGCCATCCCAAATAAGAAGCGGGTCATCTATATAGCAGTCATACCATAAGATATGGCCGCTAAACGGGTTAGTATCCCAAAAAAATTCATGACACTTTCCATGTGCCCATGTAAACATTAGCCAATGAGGGTGAAAGCTTTGCCCCCCATAAAGGCACCACACAGCTGTAAATTAAAGACTTTATCAAAAAGAAAGTAGTTACTGTATATGTGAGTAAACACTCAATTTACATAATCAATAAAGCTTTCAATTCACCAGTGTAAACACTATATTTGTCAATGTATTCTTTCATGGACACCAAGACCAAGTGGTGGGGAATTGAACAATATAGAGATTCCACATCCTTTATGTGTGTGAGTAACATTTTTGTATCTCTGATATAGCCTGGTAGTCTTTTCACAAGGGGCTATAGATGGGCATCAGTCCACACTGGGGTTCTAAAAGCAAGCCAATCCCTGCTACAATAGGTCTACCCTGGACTTTATCCAGGAATTTATGGACTTTAGGCAGATGATGAAAGACCAGAATAATAGATTCCAGTACTAATAAAGATAGATTCTGCTAATTTCTCGCCAATTGCACCCATTTCCTGCTCACTATCCAAAAGACTACCCAGGGATTTTTTGACAGCCAACCCTGGATCAGATTGGAGGACCCGATATGTGGAACTGTCACTCTGCTGTCTGATAACCTCCTGTTTATAACGCTCAGCATTAAGCACAAGGACAGCTCCCCTTTATCAGATTCTCATATTACTAAATCATGTCTCTACCTAATACTGCGCGCCTCAAACTCGTCCTTCATTATATTCATTTTATAATGGTAATGACCCTCTTTCATTTGCTTAGCTAAGCTGGTAAGTTCCACCTCTACAACGTCCTGAAAATTTTCAACAGGCCCACTTCATGCACATGTATTTTTTATCGATATTATCATCAGGAACACTTCCATCAAAGTGTTTCCTGAGGAGGATAATGCAAGTAAACCTAGTCACATCTAACAAAGTGCTGATTAAGTCAAATTGTCTAGCGCAGTGTTTCTAAGTTGGGGTTCCACAAGAGGTCAACCAGGGATTCCGTCACAATCTGCCATTCGTCACAAACAGATAAATGGTGGATCACATCCCCACATAGCTGACAGGCTGCAGAGCACAGGAGAAAACAACTGACATCACTGTATAGTGCCGATCTTAGCTGCCCCCCCTTCATCTCAGGTGCCTGGGTGTGACTCAGTAACGAAGGATGAGAGAGAGGAGGGTGGGTGGAAACAAGCTCAAGAGATACAATCTATTCCAGCAGCATTCCTGAGCTACTCTGCATGAGGAAAACCACTACAGATCCTAGTATTGTGCCCTCCAGTTTCCCCCTGCCCCCCTGTATTATACTGTTCCCTCCTGGCCCCCCTGAACTGTGCTGTGATCTTCTGGCCCCCCTATACTGTGCTGTTCCCTCCTGCTCCTACCTAATGTGCTGTGTTCTCCTGGCCCATCTATAATGTGCTGTTCTCTCCTGGACCCTTATAATGTTCCCTCCTGGCCCCCCTGAACTGTGCTGTGATCTCCTGACCCTCCTATACTGCGCTCTCCTGGCCCCCTTATACTGTTCTGTCCTGCCCCCCTAAATTGTTCCCTCCTGGCCCCCTATACTGTTCCTTCCTGCTCCCCCTATTCTGTTCTCTACTGTCCCCCTATACTGTTCCTTCCTGGTCTCCCTATACTGTTTTCTAATGGCTCCCTTGTACTGTTCCCTCCTGTCCCCCCTATACTGATCTCTGCTGCCCCCTATACTGTTCTCTCCTGGTCCCTCTGTACTTTGCTCTCCTTGTCCCATATACTGTTCCATTCTGGCCCATTGTACTGAGCTGTGCTCTCCTTGGCCCCCTATACTGTTCTCTGATGCCCCCCAGTACTGTTCCCTCCTGCCCCCCCATACTGTTCCCTCCTGGCCCCACATACTGTGCTGTGCTCTCCTGGCCCCCCATACTATTTTCTCCTGCTCACCCATACTGTTCCCTCCTGGCCCGTCCATACTGTTTTCTCCTGCTCGCCCATACTGTTCCTTCCTGGCCCCCCTGTACCGTTCTCTCCTGACACCCCTGTACTGTTCTCTCCTGGCCCCCCCTGTAGTGTTCTGTGCTCTCTTGGCTCCCCTATACTGTTACCCCTGGATCCCCTGTGCTCTGCCCTGCTGACCTACTGTACACTAGTTATCTCAAGTTTGACACAGAATTGAGCACCTGTGCAAAAAAACAAGCACAAGTTTTACATTTTTTACATTTATTAGGTAGGTTTTAATATTTATTCTATTGTTTAATGCTATTTCTAAGAATAATTGTTATAGCTACAGCTTGCTGGTCACATCAATGTTCCGTGAGCTGTAGATATGAAAATTATTTCAGGGGTTCCCCAAGATCTCAGACTGTTGCCAGGGGTTCCTCGAAGAAAAACAGGTTGATAAACACTGGTCTTGTGGGTGCAAAGGAGAGACATAGCATGAGAAGAGATTTAGAAGAGATTGAGACATTGTAACACTGTGTTACAAACTTTCACTTTTTAATACTTAGTTGCAAATCCTTTGCAGTCAATTACAGCCTGAAGTCTGGAATGCATAAACATCACCAGACATTGTGTTTCATCCCTGGTGATGCTCTACCAGGCCTCTACTGCAACTGTCTTCAGTTCCTGCTTGTTCTTGGGGCATTTTCCCTTCAGTTTTGTCTTCAGCAAGTGAAATGCATGCTCAATCAGATTCAGGTCAGGTGATTGACTTGTCCATTGCATAACATTCCACTTCTTTCCCTTAAAAAACTCTTTGGTTGTTTTCGCAGTATGCTTAGGGCCATTGTCCATCTGCACTGTGAAGCGCCGTCCAATGAGTTCTGAAGCATTTTGCTGAATATGAGCAGATAATATTGCCCAAAACACTTCAGAATTCATCCTGCTGCTTTTGTCAGAAATCACATCATCAATAAATACAAGAGAACCAGTTCCATTGGCAGCCATACATGCCCACGCCATGACACTACCACCACCATGCTTCACTGATGAGGTGGTATGCTTTGGATCATGAGCAGTTCCTTTCCTTCTCCATACTCTTCTCTTCCCATCACTCTGGTACAAGTTTATCTTGGTCTCATCTGTCCATAGGATGTTGTTCCAGAACTGTGAAGGCTTTTTTAGATGTTGTTTGGCAAACTCTAATCTGGCCTTCCTGTTTTTGAGGCTCACCAATGGTTTACATCTTGTGGTGAACCCTCTGTATTCACTCTGGTGAAGTCTTCTCTTGATTGTTGACTTTGACACACATACACCTACCTCCTGGAGAGTGTTCTTGATCTGACCAACTGTTGTGAAGGGTGTTTTCTTCACCAGGGAAAGAATTCTTTGATCATCCACCACAGTGGTTTTCTGTGGTCTTCCGGGTCTTTGGGTGTTGCTGAGCTCACCGGGGTGTTCTTTCGTTTTAAGGATGTTCCAAACAGTTGATTTGGCCGCACCTAATGTTTTTGCTATCTCTCTGATGGGTTTGTTTTGTTTTTTCAGCTTAATGATGGCTTGCTTCACTGATAGTGACAGCTTTTTGGATCTCATATTGAGAGTTGACAGCAACAGATTCCAAATGCAAATAGCATGCTTGAAATGAACTCTGGACCTTGTATCTGCTCCGTGTAAATGGGATAATGAGGGAATAACACACACCTGGCCATGGAACAGCTGAGCAGCCAATTGTCCCATTACTTTTGGTCCCTTAAAAAGTGGGAGGCACATATACAAACTGTTGTAATTCCTATACCGTTCACCTGATTTGGATGTAAATACCCTCAAATTAAAGCTGAAAGTCTGCAGTTAAAGCACATCTTCAATTCATTTCAAATCCATTGTTGTGGTGTATAGAGCCAAAAAGATTAGAATTGTGTCGATGTCCCAATATTTATGGACCTGCCTGTATTTAAAAACAATAAGTTTATGTCTAGCTTAAGGCCAGGTTCACACCTGTATGTTTTGCAGTGCACTTTCTGGTTTTATTGTGTATTATTTTATGCTTTGTAATGTTTGCATTGTTTGGTTTGGAGCTGTCCTTTAGCTCATCAATTAGCATCCACCTGGGATTGATTCTGCCTTTAGGGAGGTTATAAATGATGAAGTTAAAGTGGTTGTAAACCCTTTTAAAAAATAGCAAAAAAAAAAAACCTGCAAGACAAAGGCATAATGATAATAGCATACTAGCTCATTATGAATTACTTACCTGAGATCAAAGCCCCCCTGAAACATGTTAGCACTGTTGCAACTGTGACTTTTACTCAGGTGTCTTTGGGCTCATGTACACTACAGCTTCTAAACTTGAGTTTAGGACCTTTTGGTGTTTTTTTTCCAAAGTTCCGAAACTCAACTCCATAAAAGCCTATGTGTTCATGCACACATAGGCGTTTCCAAGAGTTTAGAAGCTGCAGTGGTTAGGAGAGGTTCAACCAGGCCGTAAAATCACAACAAAATTGCGGTAAAATCGCTGCCTGATTTTGTCACGTTTTGCATTTTCCCTTGGACGGCGGTCAACCTAGCCTGTGTGTACATAAGCCCTAATAAAGAAGATTTACAGGCCTAAGGACGAGTGTGGGTATTTACTTTTTAAATTTCAATCCAGGTGTGGGTGAGCTGGTTGTACACAAGTCGATCTATCATATGACTTGTGTACAATCAGCCTGTCGGGTTTTTCCCCAAATGATCAGTGCCATCGGTTACAGCCGGCAACACCGATCACTATGCTGCCAGAGGGGAAGGCTTCCTGCCAGCAGACTACAATAGCTCAGCAGGAGTGAGGAGTGATTCCCCTGTCCACATTGAATGTGTGGATGGGGGAATTGGGTCATTTTTTTTATTCAACCCGCTGGTTGAACAAAAAATAATAATCATGCATGGCCTACCTTAGTCTACTGATTCCAGCTCTTCAGCCTCTGTCTGTTCCTGTGTTCGACCTAGGTCTTACTATCTTGTATGTTTTGATTTGATATGTATTGGCTTCCCTTTTAATTCTGAAGGTTACAAACAGCGGCAAGGTTGCAACTACAGCTGAACTGCCAAGATTGCAGAATGCAGTCAAATGTATGGTATTTCTTTATATGCATTTTGTAAAACAGATACACGCATGTGTCTGCAACAGAAAGTCTTTGCCAATTTAAAAACTTTTCTCTCACAAATATGGTACCGATGGTAAAACATTTAAATTGTTTTGTTTTGTAAATACATATTTTCACTAAGCAAAAATGGTTACAGTTTTAGGCCTCTTTCACACGAGGGATCAGTATGTCCGTTTTTCATCCTTCCGTTTTTGGATATGAAAAACGGACATACATGTATCCCTATGGAGCGTCGGATGTCAGCGGTGACATGTCCGCTGACATCCGACCCGCTCCAATCCGAAAAGTGTAACGGAGGAAAAACCTACTTTTCCATCCGTTTTCGGATCGGATCGGGTGATGACGGACACTACGGTCCGTCATCATCCGATCCCCCATAGGGGAGAGCGGCGCTCTGAGAGGTCCGTAGCTGCACAGTGTGCAGCGATGGACCTGTCATCTTTCTGCTCAGCGGGGATCGGCGGAGCGATCCCCACTGAGCAAGCGGGTGTTCACGGGGTGGATCATCACTGATCCGCCCCGTGTGAATGAGCCCTTAGGCTACTTTCACACTGAGGCGCTTAACAGGCATTTTACTGTCACTCCAGTGTGAAAGCCCGTGTGATTTCACACTGGAGTGGTGCGCTTGTGAGACATTAAAAAAAGATCTGCAAGCAGCATCTTTAGGGCAGTTTAGGAGCGGTGTCCTAAAATAACCCTGCACCGCTGCCGAAGCACCTGCAAAGCACTTTGGTAGCGGCATTTTGCAGACGATATTAACCCCTTCTTCGGCCACTAGCGGGGGTTAAAAGTGCCCTGCTAGCAGCCAAAAAGTGCCGCTAAAACGACAGTAAAGCGCTGCTAAAACTAGCCAATGCTTTCACTGCCCCAGTGTGTGAGTTCCCTTACAAAGCAGGGGCCGGTGTTAGTAAAAAGTAAAAAAGGTGCCCTAAAGCAAAAAATAGTTGTCACTGGATGCTAGAATTTAAAATAAATTATGTCTCACACAGGAACAATGCAATGTAATGCTTCTTGCCTAGGTTGGTGTTCTTGGAACACTTGATCCAATGCCTGTAATTTACATCTCCATCTATAGCTACTCACACTGCAGAGAATTGAACTCTGGGGAATGCACACCCTAAGACTACCTCATTACAAATATGTCCAAGATCATTAAAAATTACCAACTTTTCTCTTCTAGAAACATTATGTTCAGGCAAGTGGAGTGTACATTTTAGCATTATAAATACCTCTAAATTTACCCACTGATTATAAAATAAAAAGTACATAATTGAAAACCTTTGCTTCAAGTTTTCCATGCACAAAGCAATATGATTAACATTTAAATTAAAGTAGGGTATTATGGTTAATAGTAGTTTCCTCCCATAATGTGATTGCACACCACATGGGTGCCTGCCAGAGAGTTCTGATCATTAGCTTGATTTACCTGAGTTCTCTCAATGATTTTATTGACCTCTTGCTGTAAGGAGGGGGCTAATTCATTCAGCTTTTGAAACTTTGTCAAAAAGTCTTTCATGTCATGGAAGTCTCTGGCTGGTCACACTGCAATCAACCCCTTTCAAATAATTATATTAAACAAATCCCCTTGAGTGGTATAGGATAAAATCAAAACCATTTAAACAGGACCTCAAAGACTTAATTACTGCCTTTGTTCTGGTTTAGTCCATCAATTCATCCATATTTTTGACTTTGTCTAATTCAGCACCTATATAGATTTCACAAATAGTTGCAAAAGGGTATTTGATCATATTATGTTTGAAAGTCTGCTCCAGCCATAGTTCCCTTTAATCTTTCCCCGTTAACTAATCATGGCAACCAAAAAAGAAATATAGTAAAGTAGAGGGAAACTGCTGCGCCAACTCAAATATAAAAAAGCAGCCAACACTAACAATCAGACTAATTGTATATAATAAGAAAAACAAAAAGTGTAGCACTATAACTCAAAAGAAATCCCAACTAGGGTGTGTAAGTGATATCGGAGGGGTTTACAGGTAAGCAGACCACATCTACACCTGTGCACAGAATTAGAAACGTGAGTGATACCACAATATGTATATAGGTGAGTATCTGTGAATGGTGTATATATGTCTCGTTGGAGACCCTTTAAACTTTTTAAAGGAAAAAATATCAGCAATAAAGTATTTAACACATCAAAAAAGTGATCAAAAGATGGCTGAAATAGGTGTATGGACTAAAAAGTCTCTGAGGGTTAACAGTTCTTTTGAAATGGAAGGTATTCAGAAACTTGTATTCATATCTTGCACCACCACGTACAAGTTAAACTCAGGGTATGTCTTCATATAAACCCAAACTTTCAACTGGCAGAGATGAAAATAAAATGCCCTTACCGGAAAAGATGGACTCACTGGCCATTGGCGGTGAGTCATACAGGCTTTAACCATCTAAGCGGTAGGGTTAACGGTGATTCCAGTCATAGGAAGGTGCCAGGAAGGGCTTCACGACCTTGACGTACCTGGGGAAACTGGAGAGGGACCCGCTGTTCTTGTGTTGGTTAATCTTGATCAGGGTGCGTATTTAGATGTGGACTGGGGTCCTCCGCCGGGGACTGTTCAATTGGTGGTAACCCCCCACATCCAGCATGGAAAAAAGAAGGAAAAAGGCTTCCACATGGTGTAAATCCGGTAATAAAGGAAAGAATTTATTGATAAAAAACTTTCAATAAAAAATTTCAAAGAGGTAAAAGTTTGGTTCAATTGAACAAAATTATGTGCAGTAAAATAAGGTGGCTATGATAGCATAAGACACCCGACGCGTTTCGTCTACCAAGACTTCAACTGGGGTATAAGATACCTTATACCAGTATACAGGCGGTGCAAACAAGACAGGGACTGTAGGTTTCTTGTTAAGTAGAATTTGTTAGTAATTTTGAACTGGTACATTTTTAAAGTGTAGCTCCAACCAAAAAATCAATTTTTAAGCTTTTTGGAAAACATAGGGGGTTTTTAGTGAAACAAGGATTGGTGATAAATCATCAGTGAAGAGGAGACACGTTTTTCCCATATTAACTCTTACAGGAGAGAATTTCCCTTCCTAGGGGTAGATTTAATCTCACTTCCTGTTGTCTCCTTCCATTTGCAAGTAGGAGTCGTTTGTAACTTGGATGTTTGAAAGTAGGGGCCTGCCCTATATAGTCTGCAGAAATTGGGGCCTTAGGTGTTGGTGTTGTCACAACACTGTAAGCCCTCACAGTTACTCTTGGTGGGCGCAGGAACGGGCCCTGCTGTGAAATATTAGATCAAGAATTGTAATTACATGCCATTGTTGAACAGTGGTAGAAAAATTGGGCCAGTGGTGGTGGTGGTGGTGCTGGTGCCACAACACTGTAAGCCCTCACAGTTAGTCTTGGTGGGCGCAGGAATGGGCCCTGCTGTGAAATATTAGATTAAGAATTGTAATTACATGCACCTGTTGAACAGGGGCAGAAAAATTGGGCCTTTGGTGGTGGTGGTGGTGGTGGTGGTGTTGCCACAACACTGTAAGCCCTCACAGTTACTCTTGGTGGGCGCAGGAATGGGCCCTGCTGTGAAATATTAGATCAAGAATTGTAATTACATGTCCCTGTTGAACAGGGGCAGAAAAATTGGGCCTTAGGCACTGGTGCCACAACACTGCAACCCCTCACAGATGCTATAGTTGGAGCGCAGGAATGAGCCCTGCTGCAAAGTATTGCATCAAAAATTGTAATTATACCCCCCTGTTAAACAGGGGCTGAAAAATTGGGCCTTGGGCACTGGTGCTGGTGCTGGTGCCACACCACTACAACCCCTCACAGATACTCTAGTTGGAGCGCAGGAATGAGCCCTGCTGCAAAGTATTGCATTAAAAATTGTAATTTTACGCCTCTGTTAAACAGGGGCAGAAAAATTGCCACAAC
The DNA here is from genome assembly GCF_042186555.1 of Aquarana catesbeiana. Taxonomy (NCBI): domain Eukaryota; kingdom Metazoa; phylum Chordata; class Amphibia; order Anura; family Ranidae; genus Aquarana; species Aquarana catesbeiana. The sequence goes on along the minus strand of NC_133327.1, from coordinate 498,520,533 downwards.
ACTGCAACCCCTCACAGATGCTATAGTTGGAGCGCAGGAATGAGCCCTGCTGCAAAGTATTGCAAAAATTGTAATTACACTCCCCTGTTAAACAGGGGAAGAAAAATTGGGTCTTGGCCACTGGTGGCGATGCCCAGAACCAAAAATGTTCTTACAAGCTATCAGCATGAAAATTGAGGTGGAAGAGGATTGTGACTCAGCATAACAGGATAGTCACTCAGCATCAGCATAGGCAGTCTTGAAGGGATCTGACATAAAAAAAAATCAATCGGTTACATCAGCATCAGGTGCTTGGTAGCTGGTGATCAAGACTGATTCATTTTTATGAAGGTCAGACGATCGACTGATTCGGTGGACAGGCGCACCCTGTTATCAGTTGCAAAGCCTCCAGCAGCACTGAATGGGCGTTCCAAAAGAACGCTGGATGCAGGGCAGGCCAGTAGCTCAATTGCATACTGTGCAAGCTCTGGCCAGTGATCCATCCTCAAGACACAGTAACCTAGAGGATTTTCGGTGGGAAAGGTGTCCAAGTCTGATCTTACCCCTAGGTAATCCTGCACCATGTGAATCAGATGCTGGCGATGGTTGCTGGAACCGATCAGACCTTGGGACTGCGGACTAAAAAATTGTCTGAACGCATCGGTCAGACGGCCACCTTCTCCACCGCTCCTTCTGTGATGACTGAAGCCTCAACAACACGTTGTCCAGGAGGACCAGGAAATTGTAACCTCCCAGGCTCTGGAAACGCGTTGCATAAACCTTTCTGCAAGGCCTCCCAAAGATGTTTCATCCTCTGCGATGGCAAGATAAGGTCCACAACCTTACCCTTGTAACGTGGATCAAGGAGAGTTGCCAGCCAGTAATCATCCCTCCCCTTGATACCACGAATACGAGAATCCTTCCGCAGGCTTTGCAGGATCAGGGAGGCCATGCAGCGTAGGTTTGCTCAGTACAGAGTCCTCTGGGTCACTAAGGACGACATGATCCGCAGCCACCTCCTCCCAACCACGTACAAGTCCATGGGTTTCTTCTTCCTGTGTGATCGGCGGGCACGAGGCGGTACTCGGTCACGTTTTTTCCTTTGCCTACGCAATATCCGGTCTGGCTGGTTGTCGATCTAAGCCGGTGGAATGCACGCTATCCACGGAGGCGGAGCAGAGACTACTACACACAGCACATTTCTGACAAGCCAGCAGCCCCAGTGCCGGGTAGGGACTTTTAAATGTAAGAGGCCATTTGGTCACCTTTTTATGATTGGTTTTTATCAATAAACAAGACAGTATTATGCTATGGATGTTCCCTTTTTTTCCTTGTTTATCCTGCCTGTGCCATTGAGGAAGAGGGTCTCTATTATATCCATCCCATCCATGTGAGCAGGCACTATCCTGCACAAGCACTATTTGACTATCTTTCCAAGGAAAGAGGTCAAATAGATCTGGTAAGCAGATCTCATATCTATTCCACTCTTGGTGAATGTAGAACTTCTAGCCTGGTGGAGGATTCAATTCTTCATTGGAAAACACTGTTCTAATCGGAAGACAGAATTTCGTGTTGTTTTTCACATTATATGGTGTTGTGGACTGTTATGTGTTTTTATTCACATTATCAATTGTGTTCACACAATTTTGAAATTACTATTCACAATCAGTATATTTGTTGTATAGGTATTCATTTCACAATTCGTCTAACACGTTGGCCTAATTTAAGTTTATAGTTTATCACATGCATGCTTTGTGCGGAATTCTTCTTGTAATTCTTTTTTAATTTTTGTGTTGCATGTATTTTTATGTTTTTTTGGGAATATTTATATAGACACATGAATCCTAGCGAGCTGGTATATCTAGATTGATCAGCTGGCACGCAATATATATTTTTACACTTAGCGCCCCCTAGATTTAACACTTTTCAATAGGAGCACACCACTCTTTTGAGGGGAGCAGCAAGAAAAATTACACTTTTTTTTACAAAAATCACTACTAGCGGCGCGGGGCTTACTATTTAAATTATCACGCAGGAACACTGTGTGGATAAAGGGGGCCTTGAGAGGTAAGAAAGTCCTCCTCTTCCTCCCTCTGTTCTGCCTCAAGTGCCCTGTCCATTATTCTATGCAGTGTGTGCTCCAACAGGTGGACAAGAGGGACAGTGTCACTGATGCATGCACTGTCACTGCTCACCATCCTCGTGGCCTCCTCAAATGGTGACAGGACAGTGCATGCATCCCTGATCATAGCCCACTGGCGTGGGGAAAAAAAAACAAGGTCCCCTGACCCTGTTCTGGTGCCATAGTCGCATAGGTACTCATTGATGGCCCTCTGCTGCGTGTGCAGCCGCTGCAGCATGGCCAACGTTGAGTTCCACCTGGTGGGCATGGCACAGATTAGGCAGTTCTTGGGCAGGTTGCATTCCTTCTGGAGGTCAGCCAGCTGAGCACTGGCATTATATGACCTGCGGAAATGCACACAGACTTTCCTGGCCTGCCTCAGGACATCCTGTAACTCCGGGTACCTGCCCAAGAACCGCTGCACCATCAAGTTAAGGACGTGAGCCAAACAGGGCACATGGGTCAGTTGTCCCTGTCGGAGGTTGGAGAGGAGGTTGGTGCCATTGTCGCAAACCACCATACCTGCCTTAAGCTGGCATGGCATCAACCACCTCTGAACCTGCCCCTGCAGAGCTGACAGAATCTCTGCCCCAGTGTGGCTCCTGTCCCCCAAGCACACCAGCTCAAGCACCGCATGGCATCTTTTTGCCTGCGTGCTTGCATAGCCCCTTGAACACCTACGGAGCACCACTGGTTCCGAGGACAAATTAGCACAGGAAGAGGCCATGGAGGAAGAAGAAATGGAGGGGGTTGAGGAGAGAGAGGTGGCAGAATCACCACTAGTAGAATTTTGGAGGCATGGTGGTGGAACAACCTCCAACACTACTGCACCCTGTCCTGCATCCTTCCCAGCTGCCAGAAGAGTCACCCAGTGCGCGGTGAAAGATAGGTAACATCCCTGTCCATGCCTGCTGGATCATGAGTCAGCGGTAATATGCACCTTACCACTGACCGCCCTGTCCAATGAGGCCAAGACATTGCCTTCCACATGCTGGTAAAGAGCCGGAATCGCCTTCTGTGAGAAAAAGTGGCATTTGGGAACCTGCCACTGAGGAACCGCACATTCTACAAACTCACGGAAGGGGGCAGAGTCTACCAACTGAAAAGGCAGCAGTTGAAGTGCTAGCAATTTAGCCAAGCTAGCATTCAACCGCTGGGCATGTGGATGGCTGGGAGCAAACTTCTTTCAGTGGTGCAGCAGTTGGGGCAGGGAAATTTGCCTGGTACAATCTAATGTCGGTGTACCATTAGCAGATTGCCCGCAAGTACTTGGCTGTGACACACCTAATTCTACACCTTCATTCCTCTCAATGCAGGTTTCAGATAGGACTGAAAGTATAGTGGGGTTGGAGATCCCAGCCGATGAGGAGTAAGGAGAGGTCCGCTTTGTTCTTTGGTGTGGGTCTTTAAGGTACACTTGCCAACGAACTGCATGGCAGGTCGACATATGTCTGGTCAAGCATGTGGTGCCCAAGCAGGTGATGTTTTGGCTATGCGAGATACGCTTCAGGCATATGTTGCAAATAGCAGCGGTGGGATCTGATGCACTCGTCTCAAAAAAGGCCCACATACAAGAACTTTTGGAATAACACGCAGAGACAGCAGCGCCCTGCACATGCGGAGCTCTGCGGTGTGATGCAGTCGGTGTACTGCCCTTAAGCTGGCCTCTGGAGGGCATCCTGCCTCGTTGGAGATGTGCCTCCCCCTCCTCCTCTTCTCTCCTATCAGGCACCCACGTGGAGTCAGTGACCTCATCATCCCCTCCCTCCTCATCACTGGAGCAAACCTAACAGTATGCTGTAGCTGGGGGAACATGACTGCCAGATTGCTGTCCTTCTTGGGCACCCCCTCTCTCTGGGCTCACGTTACTGCCTTCCTCTAGCTGGGTACCATTATTGGAGCCTTCAAAACGCTGGGCATCCTCCAGGAGCATGTACCCAACACTGTGGTCAAACAGTTCAGGGGACTCCTCAGTAGGACATGGTGTGGCTAGGGAAGGAGTGACTGATGCCATTGAGCCGAGGGAAGAGGCCACGTTGGCAGCTGCTTTGCCAGACAAAGTACCCTGAGCCTGAGTAAGAGAGGATGAGGAGGATGAGGACAGTTTGGTCATCCACTCTACCAAGTCTTCCGCCTGTTGCGGCTCAACACGGCCAGCTGCTGAAAAAAAGGACAAGCGTGTCCCACAGCCACGTGAGGATGCACAGTCTCCACGACCAGCACTGTTGCCTCTAGATACAGAGCCTGCTTGCCCTCTTTTATTGGCTTGTGACTGTCTGCCTCTCCTTGTTGACCTTCCAGACATACTAATGGCCTGCAGTGAGATGTAGCTGCACAAAGCTGGGATGTATATATATATATATATATATATATATATATATATATATATATATATATATACTGATAGTGCAGCTAGCAGACTCAACTGCCTGCCTGTAGTATTATTAGTATGAGAACACCAGCAATTGTCTTCAGGTAGCTTTAGGTGCACACTGTGCAGAGGATACAGTACACTAACTGTAAATACTGTAGCTGCCTGCCTGTGGTATTAATAGGATCAGAACAACAGTAATTGTCTTCAGGTAGCTTTAGGTGCACACTGTGCAGAGGACGCACTACACTAACTATAAATACTGCAGCTGCCTGTGGTACTAATAGGATCAGAAGAACACCACCAATTTTCTTCAGGTAGCTTTAGGTGCACACTGTGCAGAGGACACACTACACGAACTGTAAATACTGCAGCTAATAGGACTAATAGGATCAGAAGAACACCACCAATTTTCTTCAGGTAGCTGTAAATACTGTAAAAACACCTGCCTGCCTGTCACTAGGAAGAGAATAACAGGAACGGATCTAGCTAAACTCAATACAGGGTGTGTGTGTGTATATATATATATATATATATATATATATATATATATATACACACACACACACAACACCTAGGATGCATATATATATATATACACACAATACACTAACTGACTCGTCTGCCTGCTCTAACTTAAATCAGATGACACTGTCTCTCTGTCTATCTCTCCACCTCCCCGCAACACACTACACAAGGCCGCCACGCAGGAGGCCTTATGTATTGTGGGGCGTGTACTAAACCCCCTGAGCCATAATTGGACAAAGCCACCCTGGCTTTGGCCAATTACGGCTCTCTGTACAGACGGCACTGTGATTGGACAAGCATGCGGGTCATAGTGCATGCTTGGCCAATCATCAGCCAGCAATGCACTGCGATGCAGCAGTGAATTATGGGCCGTGATGCTCCACTTGAATTTGGCACGAACGGCCCATAACATTCGAAATTCGGCGAACGGTCGAACATGCGATGTTCGAGTCGAACATGGGTTCGACTCGAACTCGAAGCTCATCCCTGGTGTTTACTACCAACATCATGGATGGATAAGGGTTCGCCATCTGCTGGATTTTATTAGTAATGTAATTGCTTCAGCTCCTAAATGAGAGTGCATCTACAGTATATTCTCTTCACACCACCATTTTCACTAATACTACACTGAGAGATGGTTCTCCTCATTCTTTGCTTTTAGCATTTTATATCCATCTGAGAACCCCAGGTTTTGTGTCCACTGATACTGTTGCATACTGAAGTATGAGTTTGTGCCTGACGTGGTCATCACAACAGACCTATTGAGATGCCATATATTCCTACCATTTATGTGAGTGCAATACCAACTCTTTCACCATTTTCTATGAGTGTCCTCACTACTTACAATGCTTAGACAGTGGTTTCTTTTCTTCATCTTCTTTATTGTTCCATGTCCATCGGAGGATTCCAGAGGCCGCTGCCAGCCAACATCACTATACATATTGACATGCTTTGTTCATCTTTGTGTATGTGAGTGCAAAAGCTAATTTTCTGGCATTTTTTACCCAGATCTTCACTTATACTATGCTTTGATGGTGGCACTCTCCCTCCCCCTCCTTCCCCTCCCCCACTTCTTTGCCTTTTTTACATTTTTCTTGCACATAATTGGGTATTCTTTGCAAAGTGAATTTTCACTTTGTTCTATGTCATTCATTAAGATATATAAAAACTTTACTTGAAAAGTAAACATGCTCTAGTAAACAAATCCAAATGATGATATACTGCAAAAAACATAAATCTAAAAGTGTCTGAAAATATTCGCCATTGATACTATATTGTATGAATACATATGAAAGAGTTTTAAAATTTATACATTTAATAAACAACAAATGAATTCTGATAAACGACAATAAAAATGTCTATTATATACTATGCTAGTGTTGAGATTTGAATTAGGGTCGTATTGTAATTTTGCAGAAATTGAATTTCATCGAACTTTGCATTCAACCGCTTGCAGCCTCAAGATTTAAATAGGGATGGTGAGGGTGCACCTCTTTATCCTTTCAGTTGGATAAAGCCTACTCTCTGGTCTAAAGAGTACCTTAGAGGTATGACTAGGCAATTCCAAGTTGTAGCATCCTGATGAATTAACAGTCCTGAATGCGAAGAACAGAGATTGGCAACGCTGGAAGCTGCACATTTGTGGCCTTCAATGGGAGCTGTGGGGCAGTGTTTCTTTTTTATAATCACTTTTTCTTTAAGACAAATTCCAACATACAAATACACATTACACAATATATCTATATAAATCTTTTCATTAACATACACCACCCCGAGAAAACACACCGGGACTTTGATCTTTGATCAAGAAAGAAAGAGAGAAAAAAAAGGAAAAAGCCCACCCACTTACCTACCCATAACCAAAACTCAGTTTCAAAGTTTCAATTCAAAGTATACAGTAATTAAGAAGGGGGCTTTACAGCGCCCTATTAAGTGTGTCAAACAACCAACGATACAACAAAAAAATAATAATATAAAAAATATTTATATATATATAAAAAAAAGTGTATAATTTTGAATTACTATTTTCGTGTTCTATTAGGTTTAGGGTTTTAATTCAATATAATCTCACTCTACTATTTCGTTTTTATACCTCTCCACCTTTCATTTCAATCTACCCTTCTTTATGTGATTCCATTATGTGTTGCCCATCCCGTGACTAATTTAATATTATAATCTATTATCCTCTTCCTTTAATGACATCAATCATCTCTCCACTGTGCCTCCCAGAGGAGGAAAAAAGAAACAAAAAAAAAAAACCCCTCCCAATTTTCCCCCACCAGATGCATCCCACAGACTATCCGATCCATAACACAGCATTACCCCCAAAAGGGTTTAATCCACCCCTATTTCTGAGGAGTAATACAGCCATCCTACCTATGTATCTTTACATTTATTCTGTTGGTCTTTAACCATATGTATCTCTCTCTCCTTCCATTATTTATTCTACCACCCTTTTCCAATCCATTATAGTGGGGCATCCAGACTGTTTCCAAAATCTAGGTATCAATATTTTGGCTGCATTTAGCAAATGGGGAGTAACGCTTCTCTTATAAAACTTAGCAGATGATGGTATCCCATGAAAAAGGAAATGTAATGGAGAGAATTATATAGGTCTAAGTGTAATTTTCTTAATCCAAGGGGCTATCTCCTCCCAGAAAACCTTAATCTTTGGGCAATGCCACCATAAATGCAGAAATTAATCCCTTTGGTTACATCCCCCCCAGCAGTTAACATCCACCGATGGCTATATCTGAGCCAATCGAGGCAGTGTACGATACCATCTTGTCAGGAACTTGTAAGACATCTCCTGTATATGGGAACTTATTGAAGTATGGTGTGTTACTCCCATCAGCCTTTTAATTTGCTCTGATGTAAAATCCTTTCAATGTAAAAGCCCAGTTCTCTTTCCCATTCTCGAATGAAATAGGGAGTTATCATATTTTGGGCGCTCAGAACCAGCCTATAAATTTGAGACAACATATGACCCGATGCGTTCCATACAGCCATTTGTACTTCCCCCAGTATTCAAACCAAATCCACCAATAGAAGCAATTTACCCTGTGGGGCCACACCAGCGCAATTATCCTTCCCGTCCATTCCCCAGCAATCTAAACTCCCTTTCTCTTCCCCCGGAGAAAACCAGGGAAATCCTTCCAATGGTGTTATAGGGGCTATTGGGGGGCAAACTTTCCCGTACTGTTCATTCCATCCCAAATCGATAGTGTTGCCTTCGTCAATGGTGATGCATATTCCGACAACCCCCTATAAGAAACCGGAATCCAGGGGGCTCTGTCCAAGTTCCTACCTGCTAATGTTTTCTCCAAGGGCACCCAAATTTTACTAGCAGAGTCATAGGACTAGTTCATTATATGAACCAGGGCCATGGCTCTGTAATAAAACACTATATCCGGGAGTCCCACCCCACCCTCCCGTTTTGGTCTCTTCAAAATCTTGTGTGCCAACCTGGGATGTTTATTTCCCCACACAAAGGTCATAAAAGCCCTTCATATTTGTCTAAAGAATATCTGTAGGAGTGTTATGGGTACGGTATGTAAAACGTAAATAAGCCTGGGAATTACACTCATTTTAAGCACGTTTACCCTGCCAAACCATGTCAGAGTATGACTTCTCCACTTTTACAAGTCTTTTATTATGGATACCATCAAGGGTCCATAGTTAAGATCATATAGGCGCTTTATATCTGAAGAGATATAGATCCCTAGATGGAATATAGAATCAAGGCGCCCAACGAAAGGAAAAGATTGTTGCAAGGTGGTTCTCATCCTCAAAGGCACATGGCTCGGCATCAACAACGATTTCTCAATATTTATTTTAAAATTATATATAAGGCCATACTTGTCTATTTCCAACATCAGTTCCATCAAAGACTCTTGAGGAGAGGTACAACAGTAGATCATCTGCATAAGCTGCGATCTTATGTTCCGTTGATCCAATAATAAATGAAAATAACAATGGGGACAGTGGGCATCCCTGCCTAGTCCCATTCTGTATCTCAAAATAATCTGATAGTCTACCATTAACTTTAACCCTTGCTCTAGGGTCTGCATACAGTGCCGTCACCCATCCCATCATTCGCTCTCTCAGACCCATCTCCCTCAAAACTCCGACCATAAACTCCCACCCTATCCAATGCTTTTTCAGCATCCATTGAAATTACTACACTCGGGGTCTGGTTCGGTCCATTGTGCATCCAATGCGATACATGCAGGGCCGAATAATATTACCTCTAGCCTCTCGGCCCTTCATAAACCCTGTTTGATCTGGGTGAATCAATTTAACTATATGTTCTTGTAACCTTAAGGCCAGAATTTTAGCCAGGCGCTTAGTGTCAGAGTTAAGGAGGGAGATGGGTCTGTAGCTGGCACAGCACTGAGGGTCTTTCCCTACCTTCGGGAGAACCTACACATAAGCCAACAGTGCCTCTGGAGGCAATGGGTTAGAGACCGAGATAAAGTTAAGGTACCTGCAAAGAGGGACCAACAGGATTGAGGAAAACTTTTTATAATACATATTTGTAAAACCATCAGGTCCTGGGCTTTTACCTAATGGCCGCAATCGCTCTGCTCAGCTCTTCAATGGAGATTGTTTTTTCCATTTCCTCCAAGGCCGCAAATGGAATGGCCTGTAGCCCTGAGGCCTCAAGATATTCCTGAATTCTATCCAAACGTCCACCCTTCTCCACCCCCACAGGAACTGAGTCTATGTTTTATAGAGATGCATAAAAGCAATGAAACTCAGCTGCTATTACTTGGGAGTCCACTATCTGCTTATCGCCTATCTTTATAGTGTGAACATGGCGTGAATCCTGTTGTTTCTTTAGTTGTCTAGCCAATAGTCTCCCACGATTATTACCCTGTTCATAGAATCGGTGGGCAAAGTATCTATGTTTATTTTGAACTTTTTGATCGAGAAGCTGTTTTAAGTCTGCCTGCAGTTTCTCCAATGTCTGCATGTCCCCAGGTTTTAAACGGGCCTTATGTTTAATTTCAAGCTTATGTATTTCCTCTAAGAGCACTACCATTTCCTTCTGTCTCTCTTTTTTTTAATACGCAAACCCATTGAAATTAACTCCCCTATAATGACCGCTTTGTGGGCTTCCCTTACCACTTGGTCAGACACCTCCTCTGATATATTGGTCTCAAAGTATAATGCTAGTGTGCGGGACAAGGATTCCACATTCTATTTATGATCCAAAATAGATTCATTCAATCGCCATGTTCTTTCCAGGATCACAATCGATGCCGGATATATCGTTAAACTTATTGAAGCATGGTTTGGCATGGTGATTGACTCAATAGTTGATGAATTTACATAATTCAGATAATATTGATCGATCAACAACATATTGATCCTTGAACATACATTGTGTATTTTGGAGTAATAACTGAAATCCCTGTCCCACTCATGCAGCACCCTCCAACTGTCCACCAAATGCAGAGAACGAAGGCGCTGTTTAACATATCTTAACGCCTTATGAGACACAAAGGTTTTCCCCGAAGAGGTGTCTAGACTAGGGTCCAAGGTAATGTTAAAATCCCCTCCCATAACCAATAGACCTTCCCTTAACTTTCCCAGGATATCCAAAGTTTTAGATAGAAATTTATATATAGTAGCTAGGGTATAACACTGGCCCTGGATCTTTCCTTTAACAAATAGAAAGAGGCCCTCAGGATCTACTCGTATTTCTGTTGGTACTAGGGGACATTGTTTGTGTATAGCTATTGTAACTCCTCTAGACCTAGGAATGGATGAAGGTGCATGAAACTATTGATTATATGGAATAAGAGGCATACGAGGGGCCGACCCTGCCACTAAGTACTTCTCTTGCAAAAAAAACGATATCTGCCTTCATGTGACACAGTTCATGCCAGAGGCGGTCCCTCTTACCAATCAAACAAAGCCCTCTAACATTGTACAATGCAATCTTCATTCTACCTGCCATTCTCTCATTACTCCCATGAGTCTCTTATTGTACTGCTGTGCCTGATCGGTGTCTGCACCCAGCCTTCTGAGCTTTCTCGCCTTAGATGCATCTGATGAGAAGAAAGAGGGAGGAGGAGAAGGAGAGAAAAAAAAAACACACAAAACCATCTAAAAGCCATAACCTACTATGCCACTGTCTGTGGCACATCCCCCTAAAGTCCCCCCCCTTATTCTGCCTTTTGGCAGAAAACAAAGTCCCTTGTCTCGAGACCGACTTATTGGGGAAAAGATAAATAAAAACATGAACAGAGTACCTCTTGAACCCCAGGCTTCCATTTTTCTATATTTTTTTTTTCTTTTTTTTTTCTTTGCGGTATTTCAGCATATTGCCTCAAAAAATCCCACCAAAGGGCAGAAAACAAAAAAGTATTTGGAGGGGGGAAGGAAGGGGAGAGAAAAAAAAAGGGGGTAAAAAAAAAAAAAAAAAGAAGCACGGGGAGGGTGATGGGGGAATAAGAAAGGACCGAGGGAAAATATAACATCTCCCCTCCCTCCCCATCTCTCCCCCCTAAAAAAAAAAGGGGGTAATAGAAGGGATAAAAAAAAGGGAGGGTGGTGGGGGATTAAGAGAGTACAGAGGGAAAAAACAACCTCCCCCCCAATCCCCCCCCAAATCATCCCCTCCCCACCCCCCAGTCAACTCTAGGTAATCTGCTCCTTTCCTCTTAGTCTTTTTCACTTTACACCACTACTCAGGCATATCTTTCTATGACCAAATTATAGTCCTGTTTTATCCACATCCACATCAATTGTCCGTCAACCTTTAACTGCCACTTGTTGCCATCGTTCTGGTTGTTGTAGTGATGGTTTGTAGTTATTCAAGCTCCAATCTGGAAAGTCCTCCAGGGGGAGCTCCAGCACCTCGGAAGTTTTGCAAATCATCTTTCATTTTAAGTGTTGCTGTTTTCCCATTCCGAGTTGCTACAACCTTAAAGAGATATCCCCATCAATATTTAGCATCAGCTGCTTGTAGAACTTCCAGCAAGGGTTTAATTAATCTGCGTTGCATAACAGTTCTATATGATAAATCTGGAAATAAGGCTATTTGTGCACCTTCAAAATCAACCGTGGATTTATTGTGGGCTGCTTTCATGATGGCTTCTTTCACTGGATATCTATGTAGTTTACAAATGACATCTCTTGGTTTTTCTGCATTTTGGGGGCGTAGGGGGAGGGCACGATGGACTCTGTCTATTTCAAACTTATCTGGTGCAGATGGCCTCAGAATTAACTAGAACAGACTGGTCACCTTTGGAAGCAATTCAAAATGTTGTTTTATTTCAGGCAGGCCCCTTATATGTATATTTTGCCTACGATCTCTATTTTATTGATTATCCATTTGATCTAACAGAGAATTCAACACTTCCTCATGATTTTTTGTCATATCTTGGATATCAGCCATTCCTTTTCTAATATCATCCTGGCCCGTCTCCATTTCTCCATTACTCTGTGTCCCAGTGCCCCTATTTCCTCCCTTAACCCCTTCACAGCCTGTTTGCAGGATGATTCAACAGCGGTTAAAAGTAATTGAATGTTTTTCTTTGTAGGAAGTGCTCTCAAATGTTCTCTTAAGTACCAGTCAACTATTAACTCGGATTGAGATGCACTTAGTTCATTATTAAGATCACCATACAAAGGGTTAACATACTGCACCTGCCCTGTAGAGGTTGTCTCTGGATTCATCACAAGTCCTTTGCTGATTTTTGCTGATTCACTGCTGGGTTTTGTAGTACCATGACTCAACTTCTAGGGATTCAACCATCCCTCCTAGGATTCCTTCCACCTCCTGAGTACTCGGGTCCCCTCCAATAACCCCCCCTCTGGACCCTCCGTTCAGGGCCGGATTAACATAGGGGCTGATGGAGCTGCAGCTCCAGGCCCCTGCCTTAAAATCGGCCCTCACAGCCAGCAGTATAAGCCTGATTTCTCATGTCCATAAACTTCTCTGGGACAGGAGAAGCTGTGTGTAAATGTAGGGGTGTCTGGCTGCATCTGTGTTGGCTCACTGTGGTTATTACAGTGTCACAGTGCACAGTTCCCCCCTACACAAATGGCTCTGCCTTCCCCCTCCCCTCCCCTCTCTCCGTGTGCAGTGAAGGAGCCGTGTGGGCTGGGAAACAGAGCAACTGCAGCCGGCAGATAGAAGGTGAACACATATCTGAGTGATAAACTTCTGACCATCCAAGTGTGAGCTCAGTGACTGGACTCTTATCTCCCTTCTCTCCCCCTCTTTTACCTTTATCTTCAGCAATGGCTCTTATAACTGCAGTCAATATGTAGACTCGGCTCCTTGTGCTTTTAGGTGGGTTCACACTGCTTTGCTGTGTTTTGGCCCATTGCTGGTGAATCCGCAGTTTTCCTGCGTTTTACCCACAGTCCTATTGATTTCTAAACTGCAGATACACAAGCAGTGCGCCCAAACTGCAGCAAACCAGTGTGAGCCCAAAGGCTTGTACACACCCCCCTCTATAGAACTTGGTCTGATCAATACTCCTGGCATTCATTTTACACACAACCATACCATCCCAGATCAGGAGGGGTGGGGGCTCCAGGGATTTGTTTGACTATGCAGGCCCTGTCCCTTCTACCCATCCTGGAAGAGTCCTGGAGGGAGTGGCAGGCTGCTGGTGGCAAGTGACACGCTGTATCTGGTGACAGGTTGTCAGTGGCAAGTGGCACACTGTATCTGGTGGCAGGCTGCTAGTGGCAAGTGGCACACTGTATCTGGTGGCAGGCTGCTGGTGGCAAGTGGCACACTATCTGATGGAAGGCTGCTGGTGGTAAGTGACACACTGTATCTGGTGGTAGGCTGTGGTTGGCAAGTGGCACACTGTATCTGGTGGCAGGCTGCTGGTGGCAAATGGCACACTGTATCTGGTGGCAGGCTGCTGGTGGCAAGTGGCACACTATCTGATGGAAGGCTGCTGGTGGTAAGTGACACACTGTATCTGGTGGTAGGCTGTGGTTGGCAAGTGGCACACTGTATCTGGTGGCAGGCTGCTGGTTTCAAGTGGCACACTATCTGGTGGCAAGTGGCACACTGTATCTGGTGGTAGGCTGTGGTTGGCAAGTGGCACACTGTATCTGGTGGCAGGCTGCTGGTGGCAAGTGGCACACTGTATCTGGTGGTAGGTTGTGGTTGGCAAGTGGCACACTGTATCTGGTGGCAGGCTGCTGGTGGCAAGTGGCATACTGTATCTGGTGGCAAGCTGCTGGTGGCAAGTGGCACACTATCTGGTGGAAGGCTGCTGGTGGTAAGTGACACACAGTATCTGGTGGTAGGCTATGGTTGGCAAGTGGCACACTGTATCTGGTGGCAGGCTGCTGGTGGCAAGTGGCACACTGTATCTGGTGGCAGGCTGCTGGTGGCAAGTGGCACACTATCTGATGGAAGGCTGCTGGTGGTAAGTGACACACTGTATCTGGTGGTAGGCTGTGGTTGGCAAGTGGCACACTGTATCTGGTGGCAGGCTGCTGGTTTCAAGTGGCACACTATCTGGTGGCAAGTGGCACACTGTATCTGGTGGTAGGCTGTGGTTGGCAAGTGGCACACTGTATCTGGTGGCAGGCTGCTGGTGGCAAGTGGCATACTGTATCTGGTGGCAGGCTGCTGGTGGCAAGTGGCACACTATCTGGTGGAAGGCTGCTGGTGGTAAGTGACACACAGTATCTGGTGGTAGGCTATGGTTGGCAAGTGGCACACTGTATCTGGTGGCAGGCTGCTGGTGGCAAGTGGCACACTATCTGGTGGCAAGTGGCAGACTGTATCTGGGGTCAGGCTGCTGGTGGCAAGTGACACGCTGTATCTGGTGACAGGCTGTCAGTGGCAAGTGGCACACTGTATCTGGTGGCAGGCTGCTAGTGGCAAGTGGCACACTGTATCTGGTGGCAGGCTGCTGGTGGAAAGTGGCACACTATCTGGTGGAAGGCTGCTGGTGGTAAGTGACACACTGTATCTGGTGGTAGGCTGTGGTTGGCAAGTGGCACACTGTATCTGGTGGCAGGCTGCTGGTGGCAAGTGGCACACTATCTGGTGGCAAGTGGCACACTGTATCTTGTGGCAGGCTGCTGTTGGCAAGTGGCACACTGTATCTGGTGGCAGGCTGCTGGTGGCAAGTGGCACACTATCTGGTGGAAGGCTGGTGGTGGTAAGTGACACACTGTATCTGTTGGTAGGCTGTGGTTGGCAAGTGGCACACTGTATCTGGTGGCAGGCTGCTGGTTTCAAGTGGCACACTATCTGGTGGCAAGTGGCACACTGTATCTGGTGGTAGGCTGTGGTTGGCAAGTGGCACACTGTATCTGGTGGCAGGCTGCTGGTGGCAAGTGGCATACTGTATCTGGTGGCAGGCTGCTGGTGGCAAGTGGCACACTATCTGGTGGAAGGCTGCTGGTGGTAAGTGACACACTGTATCTGGTGGTAGGCTGTGGTTGGCAAGTGGCACACTGTATCTGGTGGCAGGCTGCTGGTGGCAAGTGGCACACTATCTGGTGGCAAGTGGCACACTGTATCTGGGGTCAGGCTGCTGGTGGCAAGTGGCACACTATCTGGTGGCAAGTGGCACACTGTATCTGGGGTCAGGCTGCTGGTGGCAAGTGACACGCTGTATCTGGTGGTAGGCTGTGGTTGGCAAGTGGCACACTGTATCTGGTGGCAGGCTGCTGGTTTCAAGTGGCACACTATCTGGTGGCAAGTGGCACACTGTATCTGGTGGTAGGCTGTGGTTGGCAAGTGGCACACTGTATCTGGTGGCAGGCTGCTGGTGGCAAGTGGCACACTATCTGGTGGCAAGTGGCACACTGTATCTGGGGTCAGGCTGCTGGTGGCAAGTGGCACACTATCTGGTGGCAAGTGGCACACTGTATCTGGGGTCAGGCTGCTGGTGGCAAGTGACACGCTGTATCTGGTGGTAGGCTGTGGTTGGCAAGTGGCACACTGTATCTGGTGGCAGGCTGCTGGTTTCAAGTGGCACACTATCTGGTGGCAAGTGGCACACTGTATCTGGTGGTAGGCTGTGGTTGGCAAGTGGCACACTGTATCTGGTGACAGGCTGCTGGTGGCAAGTGGCATACTGTATCTGGTGGCAGGCTGCTGGTGGCAAGTGGCACACTATCTGGTGGAAGGCTGCTGGTGGTAAGTGACACACTGTATCTGGTGGTAGGCTGTGGTTGGCAAGTGGCACACTGTATCTGGTGGCAGGATGCTGGTGGCAAGTGGCACACTATCTGGTGGCAAGTGGCACACTGTATCTGGGGTCAGGCTGCTGGTGGCAAGTGACACGCTGTATCTGGTGACAGGCTGTCAGTGGCAAGTGGCACACTGTATCTGGTGGCAGGCTGCTAGTGGCAAGTGGCACACTGTATCTGGTGGCAGGCTGCTGGTGGCAAGTGGCACACTATCTGGTGGAAGGCTGCTGGTGGTAAGTGACACACTGTATCTGGTGGTAGGCTGTGGTTGGCAAGTGGCACACTGTATCTGGTGGCAGGCTGCTGGTGGCAAGTGGCACACTGTATCTCGTGGCAGGCTGCTGGTGGCAAGTGGCACACTGTATCTGGTGGCAGGCTGCTGGTGGCAAGTGGCACACTATCTGGTGGAAGGCTGCTGGTGGTAAGTGACACACTGTATCTGGTGGTAGGCTGTGGTTGGCAAGTGGCACACTGTATCTGGTGGCAGGCTGCTGGAGGCAAGTGGCACACTGTATCTGGTGGCAGGCTGTGGTTGGCAAGTAGCACAATGTATCTGGTGGCAGGCTGCTGGTGGCAAGTGGCACACTGTATCTGGTGGCAGGCTGCTGGTGGCAAGTGGCACACTGTATCTGATGGCAGGCTGCTGGTGGCAAGTGGCACACTATCTGGTGGAAGGCTACTGGTGGTAAGTGACACACTGTATCTGGTGGTAGGCTGTGGTTGGTAAGTGGCACAATGTATCTGATGGAAGGCTGCTGGTGGCAAGTGGCACACTGTATCTGGTGGCAGGGAGCTGGTGGCAAGTGGCACACTGTATCTGGTGGCAAGTGGCACAATGTATCTGGTGACAGGCTGCTGGTGGCAAGTGACACACTGTATCTGGTGGCAGGCTGCTGGTGGCAAGTGGCACAATGTATCTGGTGGCAAGTGGCACACTGTATCTAGTGGCAGGCTGCTGGTGGCAAGTGGCACACTGTATCTGGTGACAGGCTGTCGGTAGCAAGTGGCACACTGTATCTGGTGACAGGCTGTGGTTGGCAAGTGGCGCACTGTATCTGGTGAAAGGCTGCTGTTGGCAAGTGGCACACTGTATCTGGTGGCATGCTGCTGGTGGCAAGTGGCCCACTGTTTTTGGTGGCAGGCTGCTGGTGGCAATTGGCACATTGTATCTGGTGGCAGGCTGCTGGTGGCAAGTGGCACACTGTATCTGTGGCAGGCTGTGTGTAGCAAGTGCCACACTGTATCTGGTTGCAAGTGGCACACTGTATCTGGTGGCAAGTGGCACACTGTATCTGGTGGCAGGCTGCTGGTGGCAAGTGACATGCTGCATCTAGCGGCAGGCAACTGTGGAAAGTGATACGCTACATCTGGTGGCAGGCTATGGGTGGCAAGTGACAAGCTGCATCTGGTGGCAAGTGACAAGCTCAGGTCCCACTGATTCTGCATCATGGTGAGTTGAACTATTTCACTATATATTACAATGTAGTAACTGAAATAATGGAATTTGATCATCCTGACACCATATCAAGCATGGTGTCAGGATGATTGATTTTATGTACTAACACCAGCCATTTGCCTGACAAATCACCTCCACCGCCAATTTCCCCGCCAACCCTGAGACTACATCCCCCACCCTCATCTTTTTTTGGGAAGAGGGGGTTGTCTCTGAATGACAGTTTGGAAATGTGGTCTCCCTATGTTGCTGCTGGTGAGAGACCGCATAGCAGGTGGTATTGGTGGTGTTGCTGCTGCTCAGAGGCTGCACAGCTGATATTACTGGTGAGAGTTTATTTAATTTGTTTTAGCGAAAAATTGTTTGCATTTTCATTTTGTTTCCATAAAAAGGCCCACCAAAATCCTCAGCACCAGGCCCATGATGCTCTTAATCTGGCCCTGCCTCCGTTCCACCGGCATAAACTGAGGTGTCTCTCTCTTCTCCTGGGACATCCCTTTCCAGGGTTGTACAGCTCTGCTTTGGGCTCAGAGGTATTTGGCCATTGCCATTTGCTGCAACACCCCTTCCAAAGCCTGTCACTCCGCGGCCCTGAGGGATAGCATCCGATTCTCCCCGGTCCCCCTTCATATCAGGGGAGCCAAACTTCCTTCCCTCCTGGATCAGGGTTCTTTTAACTGCGCTCCCAGGATCCGCACTCTGCGCCAAGAGGTAAGCTCTAAGCCCGTTAGTCTGGCTCTTTCCACTACCACCCAGCAGAAGTGGAACTGTACGGATATGTATGGACATGCTTTAGCCGGTCTGGAGCCTGCTGAACACCACAGCCTATCTTTTTGGAGCCTGGGGTTCACTGAGCAGCACGCTCAGTCAGTGTGTCTGTTCATGCCACACCCCCCTGTGGGGAAGTGTTAATTTTGACATCAAATTTCGATTAAGTTTTAGTTATAATTTTTTGACTAAAATACCATTTTAGTTTTAGTCATCTGAATTGTTTTAGTTTTAGTCGTATTTTAGTCTTTTGACTAAAATACCATTTTAGTTTTAGTCATCTAAATTGTTTTAATTGTAGTCTTATTTTAGTCGACTAAAATTGAATGGGTTTAGTTAAATTGTAATGCAATTATTTAAGCATTTCTTTAGATTTGCCAAACTCATTATATACTCCTGGAGTAAAAATCTAATAACATGTTATTGTCCATGGTATTAAGGTTTGCACATGCATTAAACAGATTTAGCCGTTGCTATATAAAACATATTTTTAAATAAAAGCAACATTCGTAAACAAACCAGATATTGCTTTTTGACAAGCAGAAGTACAACTTGAAAAAAAAAAAAAACCTGTAAACACTATTGACTGTAATATCATTGCACATATTACCTGAATATATTACCAACATTAAATATCAAGAAAAAAAAAGAAAAGCCTTTTTCTTTTTTCTTTTAGTAGCTTAGTAGATGCCCCCTACATATTCTTATGTGGTAGTGCCGTGTTCATTTTGTTGTCAAATTTCAATTTAGTTTTAGTCATAGTCTTTTGACTAAAATTCCATTTTATATTTAATCGTATTTTAATCATCTCAATTTTTGTCATATTTTAGTCGAATAAAATAGTATTAATTTAGTTGACAAAAATATCTTAGTCGGCAAAGTTAAAGTGGTTGTAAACCCTTACAGACCACTTTTTGCTACAGGTAAGCCTATAATAAGGCTTAACTGTAGCTACCCAGGATATCTACTAAACCTGTACGGTTTAGGAGATATCTCCTGTATTTGCATGTGCCGACGTCATTGGCACATGCGCACTGAAACAAACTGAAGCAATGGCACGTACGTGCCGTTTGCTTCAGTGAGTGTGCCGTTGCCGGCAGCTCTCACACGCATGCGCGAGAGTGGCGTCATTGTGGCTCTGGCCGATCACAGCGCTGGAGCCGCGATACCCGGAAGTGATGTCGACGGCCGGTGCTGTGTACGGGCACCGCAGAGAGGGTTTAGATGCCTTTGTCTAGCAGGTGTTCATTTTTGGTTTTTTTTTCAAAGTGGGTTTACAACCACTTTAAGGCGTCTGTGGGATCATGGGGCAACCTAAGGAAACCCAGAACTGCAGGGTTAACGCCATGAAGGGAAGGCTGATTCCAGGCGACTGAAGGCATTCCCATTAGAAATAATGCAGTGGGGTTGATTTACTAAAGGAGTCAATGTTGTGCACTTAGTAAAATGTATGTTCAGTTTGGAAAGTGAATGTCAGTAAATATGGTGAACCTTTTCTCCCTTTGACTACCCATTAATGTGCTACCAAAAGTTTTCTTTGAACATTGAATATAAACTTTGCTAAAGTGAATAGCATCTAGTCCCTTAGTAAATCAACTCCAGTATGTTCAGTGAGCAAAACCAAAAAACGGAATCTGCGCGATTCATTTTTTTCTGGAATAACACTTTCGGTTTAGACGCATAGTATTGTGTACTGCGACAGCAGGCAGGTAAAATCACCTGGTTGCGTCCAGGATGGCAGGTATGTGTGTCCTAGATTCAAGCTCTATACAGGTTTTTCCCACTAGGGGGAATTGCTGAGAGTCCTTCAGTGGTGCGGTAATGAGCCCAGCTGAAGTAAGTTGGATTATTAGGGCCTCTACAAAATTCCCAGCCTGCTTAGAGAGAGTACTCCATCCTGGAACCAGTTTTTTTGCCTGTGCAGACTGGGGAGCATGATACCTGCCTGTGTAGTGAGACAACGCCTGTGTGGCAATCCTCTTAAACAGGGAGATAGGTGCTAGGGGCAACACAAGGCTGCACCTAGTTGATAGCCAGGGAACCTGCGTGTGTAGTAAGTGGCCAAGTTGGCAAGGATTTATTTTCATGTTTCTTTTTGTTTTGTTGTTATTTTTTCCTTGTATATAGTGTAAATAAACCACACTTGTTTTTTAACCTGCAATGCTGGTTGCTCTGCCTAATTTTGTGTAGTGAACTTATCCAGGGGGTCACACAAACCCGCTGCAAAACTAGAGATTCTTCAGGAGACTTAGGGAGTGGCATCATATTATGCTAGAAGTCACAAATCACAAAAAATTAATTAAATAAATACTCATGTTGAAATATAATAAATCCATAGAAATGGCATACATCGATTGTTAGGCATGAAATAACAAAATATATCAATAACTATCAAATTGTGGGGCATAAATAAAGACAAATATCATCAATAGTGACTATGAGGCTACAGAGAAATGAATGAACCTTACCTAAAACTGTCTCAGATATATATGTGACTCAACGTTACAAATCTAAAGCCACAGGTTTTATTAGTGCATCCCCAGAATTGCCTCTTCACATCTGGGACCCTCAAAATTTGCAGAGAAAAACAAAGATTGTCATTTGAGAAGTCTTTTCTTACACTAAGAATGTATATGAAATAAGTACATCCGCTGGCTCAGGATGCTCTACCGAGCATCCAGGGCACGGGTTCGCACAAATGATTGGCTGTCTGACGTGTTTGCTCTTTGTAGGGGTACGAGGCAGGGATGTCCTTTGTCTCCCTCCCTCTTCGCCCTGGCCCTGGAACCACTGGCAATTTTAATTAGAGAGTCACCTGCAGTTAGGGGCCTAGGAGTGGGACAACTGGAGGAAAAAATATCCTTATATGCAGACGATGCCTTATTATACCTGAACGACGCTGGTCCATCGCTGGCAGCTGCCTTAAAACTTTTTGACACATTCGGTACTTTTTCAGGAATTCGGATCAACTGGTCCAAGTCTATCCTTTTTCCTATAGATGACGGTGCGGCACGGGTGTCCCTGTCTTCTCCACTACAGTGGGTTGAGGAATTTAGATACCTGGGGGTGCTAGTCACCAGACGGACGTCAGATTTTTTTGACCGCAACCTCCAACCACTACTGACTTTGCTTAAGGCATGCTGTGTGTCCTGGTCCGGGCTCCCGCTAAATTTGATAGGTCAAATTAACCTAATCAAAATGATGCTTCTTCCACGTTTTAACTACATTTTTCGCAACTGCCCGATCAGGATCCCCTTGTCCTTTTTTAAAGAAATAGAAACTATACTCATTTCCTTCATTTGGAATGGAACTTCCCCTCGTGTGGCAAAAACCACTCTATATCTTCCTCCCAGGCTGGGTGGGCTGGCATTACCAAACTTCAGGGTCTACTTTTGGGCGGCGATGCTGGTGTCTGTATATTGGTGGTTCCAGGGCTCTAGAGCTAATGCGGCCATATGCCTAGAAGCGGCTTTTTTGGGATCTTTACTGGATCTCCGGAACTTAATCTATCGGGGGCCGCGGGCATATCAGTTCTTACCAGGACCTACATACACTACATGGCGGGTCTGGAGGGCAGCTACACAACGCTTCTCAGCTCCTGGCCAGCTGTCCCCTGCTCAACCCCTTTGGGGCAACCCGGGGCTGCCCCACTTTCGTACCATTCCAGACCCACAGCTATGGGCGAGATATGGGGTTAAAACACTTGGCAATGTAATGCCAACAGGCACCCTCCCGAGCTTTTCATTATTATCCCAAAAGTTCGGACTGCCTGGCTGGATGCAATTTCGGTATTTCCAGTTACGGCATGCCGCTAATGCTCAATTCCCCGGATCTCTGATCCTCAAGAGCAACTCCATTGAGGAGCTTTTGACATCAGGAGATCTACGCAAACCACTATCGGCCTTGTACGGCGCTCTATTGTGCACTGATCTTCCCAGAATGGAGAAGCTGTGGGAGTTTTGGAAGAGGGATATCCCATCATTAGATAGGGAGGACTGGGAGGATTGCTTGGAGTTGGGCCCAAAGCTTGTAATTTCGTCTCGGGATAAGCTGATACAGGTCAAATTTCTACATCGTGCATATTATACCCCTGAGAGACTAAACAGAATCTTTCCGGAGCGAGACTCAGTATGCCCCCGCTGTAGAGTGCAGCAGGGTACTTACTTACATATGTTCTGGGAGTGCCCCTCAATATTATCATATTGGGAGGCGGTGTACGCCGAAATTAATACTAGAACACAACTTGCCTTAATACCCGCCCCCTCCCTTGCTCTACTAGGAATCCATGAGGACGACCAGCGTCCTCACCATTTGAAGCTGCTTATATCGCACCTCCTGTACTATGCCAAAAAGGAAATACTGCTGAAATGGCTACCTCCTCTTAGACCAGAGGTGGCGGCATAGGAGGCGATGGTCAACGCAGCCCTGCCTCTATACAAAATGACTTACTCTAATAGGGGTTGCCATTGGAAGTTTGAGAAGGTCTGGGCTCCTTGGACTTTGACCTGAGCACATATTATATATGATTAAGGGTAGAGGGTCGTCTGACCTCGACAGAGGTCTCAAATATTCTTGTTATACTATGTGCTGTGCCATACACTTAGAAATCGCTAATCCTGTTAGGTTGTGAACATTGGTGGACTATATACACTCTTACAGTTAAAATTCAATGTAATACTTACTGCATATGGCAAGAAGATACTCTAACATGTCGATCTATGTACATCTGTAATCTGTATTTTGCTTTCTTACTTTTTTTTTCAATAAAGCACCACTGTTTGTTAAAAAAAAAAAAAGAATGTATATGAAACAAATAGACTTAATAAAGATTGATTATCTGAGAGTAGAAGTGAGAACGGGGCCGATCCTAGGGTCACAGACGCCTGGGTGCAGAAATATTTCTGGCGCCCCCACGTGGGCGTGGTCATCTTACCAACTCCTCCCCTTTACAAATGTTTCTATGGCAATGACTTAAACTCAGAGATGCTCCCCTAAGAAGTCTTCATTACCCTGGGATCGTCCCATGATCTCTTAACAATAAAGCAAATACAGGAAGACCATACACTAATGAGACCTGGAGGGGAGTCTCTCTGATGCACACAGAGAGGGCTTCTGTTAGAGAGTCTGTTAGAAAAAGCCCCCAGACATAGTACAGGAGATGGTCAGAGACTGCAGACATAATACAGGAGATGATCAGAGACTGCAGACATAATACAGGAGATGATCAGAGACTGTAGACATAGTACAGGAGATGATCAGAGACTGCAGACATAGTACATAAGATGGTCAGAGACTGCAGACATAGTACAGGAGATGGTCAGAGACTGCAGACATAGTACAGGAGATGGTCAGAGACTGCAGACATAGTACAGGAGACGATCAGAGACTGCAGACATAATACAGGAGATGATCAGAGACTGCAGACATAGTACAGGAGATGGTCAGAGACTGCAGACATAGTACAGGAGATGGTCAGAGACTGCAGACATAGTACAGGAGACGATCAGAGACTGCAGACATAGTACAGGAGATGGTCAGAGACAGCAGACATAGTACAGGAGATGGTCAGAGACTGCAGACATAGTACAGTAGATGATCAGAGACTGCAGACATAGTACAGGAGATGATCAGAGACTGCAGACATAGTACAGGAGGTGGTCAGAGACTGCAGACATAATACAGGAGATGATCAGAGACTGCAGACATAGTACAGGAGATGATCAGAGACTGCAGACATAGTACAGGAGATGGTCAGAGACTGCAGACATAGTACAGGAGATGGTCAGAGACTGCAGACATAGTACAGGAGATGGTCAGAGACTGCAGTTCTTATGAACGTTAGTAGATAATGACCGATCGGCCCTCTCACCTGACCCAGCGATACAGCAACGGTTCCTCTGATCAGGAGTCAGCTCACTCTGAATTGCCCGTGGTGACTCCGCTTGGTAGAGCCCAGATCTATATTCTGGAAATGACTACATTCCTTTCTCTGCCAGGCATGGCACCAGGCTGTGTGGCTTTCCCTCATGTGGCGCAGGTCAGCGGGGTTCTCTCTCTGATGGTGTTCCCTCAGCACTGCCCTCTCCCTCTGGAGTCCTGGGTGTACTTCCCTGAAAGCTTTCCCAGGCTTCTGGCTCTCTCTCTCCCATTCAGCTGAGCATGCTGTGTGGGCTGCAGTTTCCATGTTACAGTGGGGCTGCCAGTCCTCGGGACTACATGTCCCACAATCCTCTTCTTTGCTCCTTTTTTTTCTTCCCTGGCTAATATGAAGGTGGGGGAAGAAACATAGTGCGCCGCTCACTAGTACAGACCTCCCATCAGTATAGACCCCCCTCAGGACAAACCACCCCCCTCCATTAGTACAGAACCACCCCTCCTCCATTAGTACAGACCCCCCAGAACATGCCACCCCCCTCAATTAGTACAGACCCCCCCCAGAACAAACCACCCTCCTCTATTAGTACAGACCCCTAGGACAAACCCCCCTCCATTAGTACAGACCCCCCGGACAAACCACCCCCCTCTATTAGTACAGACCCCCCAACAAACCACACCCCTCCATTAGTACAGACCCCCCCAGCCAAACTACCACCCCTACATTAGTACAGACCCCCCAGGACAAACCACCCCCCTACATTAGTATAGACCCTCCCAGGACAACCCCCCCTACATTAGTACAGACCCCCCAGAACAAACCACCCCTCCTCCATTAGTACAGACCCCCCCAGAACAAACCACCTGCTTCCATTAATACAGACCGCCCAGAACAAACCACCCCCCCTCTATTAGTACAGACCCCTAGGACAAACCCCCCTCCATTAGTACAGACCCCCTGGACAAACCACCCCCCCTCTATTAGTACAGACCCCCCAGAACAAACCACCCCCCTCCATTAGTACAGACCCCTCCGGCCAAACTACCTAGCCTACATTAGTACAGACCCCCCCAGGACAAACCACCCCCCTTCATTAGTACAGACCCCCCCAGAACAAACCACCCCCCCACATTAGTACAGACCCCCCCCGAGATGAAACCACTCCCGTACATTAGTATAGACCCCCCCAGGACGAAACCACCCCCCCACATTAGTACAGACCTCCAGAACAAACCACCCTCCCAACATTAGTATAGACCCCCCCAGGACAAACCACCCCCCCTACATTAGTATAGACCCCCCCAGGACAAACCACCACCCCCACATTACTATAGACCCCCCAGGAGAAACCCCTCCCCCTACATTAGTATAGACCCCCCCAGGACAAACCACCCCCCTACATTAGTATAGACCCCCCAGGACAAACCACCCCCCCACATTACTATAGACCCCCCAGGAGAAACCCCTCCCCCTACATTAGTATAGACCCCCCCAGGACAAACCACCCCCCCACATTAGTATAGACCTCCGCAGGACAAACCACCCCCCCACATTACTATAGACCCCCCAGGAGAAACCCCTCCCCCTACATTAGTATAGACCCCCCAGGACAAACCACCCCCCCTACATTAGTATAGACCCCTCTGGACAAACCACCCCCCCTACATTAGTATAGACCCCCCCAGGAGAAACCCCTCACCCTACATTAGTATATGCCCCCCCAGGACAAACATCCCCCCATTACGTTAATTTAAAACACCCGGGCGGCAGCTGGAGAGGAGAGAACAGTGTGCAGCCGCGCCACGTGGAGCGTGTCAGGCTTGGGCAGCAGGCGGGATCGAGACACAGGAGGTCAAAGGAGGAGTACTGGAACACGTTGGGCTTGGGCACGGCACGGGCACGGGCATCCCCCCCCCAGTGACGTCACCGCGCGGCAGAGACAGCCGCTTCGATCTCATTTTGCTCTCCTCCTCTGACATTTTTTTTAGATCTTTTCATGTGACAACACTGAAGAAATGACACTTTGCTACAATGTAAAGTAGTGAGTGTACAGCTTGTATAACAGTGTAAATTTGCTGACTCCTCAAAATAACTCAACACACAACCATTAATGTCTAAACCGCTGGCAACAAATGTGAGTACACCCCTAAGTGAAAATGCCCAAAGTGTCAATATTTTGTGTGGCCACCATTATTTTCCAGCACTGCTTTAAACCTCTTGGCAATGGAGTTCACCAGAGCTTCACAGGTTGCCACTGGAGTCCTCTCCCACTCCTCCATGATGACATCATGGAGCTGGTGGATGTTAGAGACCTTCTGTTTGAGAATGCCCCACAGATGCTCAATAGGGTTTAGGACACCATCTGAATCAAATAAGTTTATCTTGGTCTCATCAGACCACAGGACATGGTTCCAGTAAACCTTAGTTTTCTTGTCTTCAGCAAACTGTTTGCAGGCTTTCTTGTGCATCATCTTTACAAGAGGCTTCCTTTTGGGATGACAGCCATGCAGACCAATTTGATGCAGTGTGTGGCGTATGGTCTGAGCACTGACAGGCTGACCCCCCCCACCCCTTCAACCTATGCAGCAATGCTGGTAGTACTCATACGTCTATTTCCCAAAGACAACCTCTGGATATGATGCTGAGCTTGTGTACTCAACTTCTTTGGTCGACAATGGCAAGGCCTGCTCTGAGTGGAACCTGTCCTGTTAAACCACTGTATGGTCTTGGTCACCTTGCTGCAGCTCGGTTTAAGGGTCTTGGCAATCTTCTTATAGCCTAGGCCATCTTTATGTAGAGCAACAATTCTTTTTTTCAGATCCTCAGAAAGTTCTTTGCCATGAGATGAGATGCCTTGTTGAAGATCCAGTGACCAGTATGAGAGAGTGAAAGTGATAACACCAAATTTAACACACCTGTTCCCCATTCACACTTGAGACCTTGTAACACTAACGATTCACATGACACCAGGGAAGGAAAGTGGCTAATTGTGCCCAATTTGGACATTTTCACTTAGGGTTGTACTTTTGTTGCCAGCGGTTTAGACATTAATGGCCTTTCTGTAGAGTTATTTTGAGGTGACAGCAAATTTACACTGTTATACAAGCTGTACACTCACTACTTTACATTGTGATAAAGTGTAATTTCTTCAATGTTGTCAAAGGAAAAGATATAATAAAATATTTACAGAAATGTGAGGGATGTACTCACTTTTGTGAGATATATATGTAAGAAGGCTGGCCGTAGGCTAGCCTGCATTTGTGGGAGGAGTCTGAGGGGTACATATACCTCCTCCTCTGCCTGATTCACGTTGGCTTGTGTTCAGGGTTTCCGTGGTTACGGCCGACGAGGGTCACTTCCGGTGCGCCAGCTGATGGCACGTCCGCATTCACAACTGGCAGGGGAATCGTCGGTCGGGCAGCATCTTATCACAGTGCTCCGGGTTTCGGTCGGGGGGGTCTATGGGCGGGGGGGCCTCGTTTGGCATGGACATGTATGCTGTTATCGGCGTCACCATGCGGGGGGATGTCATGCTGCAGGGGGAGTCTTGTAAGGGAGGGGGAGTCTTCTGCTGGGCTGATCAGCTCGCTGCTGGGGAAAGGACAGCTGCTGTCAGGCTAGTAAGTGGTGGTGGCTGCGGGTCCCAGCAGGTTAATCATTCGCAGCAGGGGGTTCTCCATTCATCTGCTGGTCGTGTGTGAGTTTGTGGGTGTGTGTGGGGGGGACTAGATATCTTGCAGCCATTGTTGTCAGGTGTCCTGGTTGGGCTGCTGGTGGTTCAGTCCTCAGGGTGGTCAGGACCTCTGCTCAGGTCATAACCCTGCTTGTTTACCTACGGCTCTGTCTGTTTCTATTTTGTGTCCCTTCTCCTGCACAGGCAGCCGAGCCTCGCTCCAGCTCGTTGGGTTTCACCCGACACTAGTGCGCATACTTGTCTGAGTGTTTCCTTCTTAGTGACAGGTATGGATGAGCCGAACACCTCCCGGTTGGGTTCACACCAGAACCTGCGAACGGACCGAAAATTCGCACGAACGTTAGAACCCCATTGAAGTCTATGGGACTCGAATGTTCAAAATCAAAAGTGCTCATTTTAAAGGCTAATTTGCATGGTATTGTCCTAAAAAGGGTTTGGGGACCCGGGTCCTGCCCCAGGGGACATGTATCAATGCAAAAAAAGTTATAAAAATGGCAATTTTTTCGGGAGCAGTGATTTTAATGATGCTTAAAGTGAAATAAAAAAGTGAAATATTCCTTTAAATATCGTACCTGGGGGGTGTCTATAGTATACCTGCAAAGTGGCGCATGTTTCCCGTGCTTAGAACAGTCCCTGCACAAAATGACATTTTTAAAGTAATAAAAGTCATTTAAAACTGCTTACAGCTTTAATGTAATGTCCGGTCCCAGTAATATGGATGAAAATCAGTGAGACAAACGGCATGGGTACCCCCCCCAGTCCATTACCAGGTCCTTTGGGTCTTGTATGGATATTAAGGGGAACCCCGCACCCAAATTAAAAAAGGAAAGGCATAGGGCCCCAGGCCCTCTGAACAGCAGTATACAGGCGGTGCAAACAAGACAGGGACTGTAGGTTTGTTGTTAAGTAGAATCTGTTTTTAATTTTGAACTGGTACATTTTTAAAGTGTAGCTCCAGCCAAAAAATCTATTTTTAAGCTTTTTGGAAAACATAGGGAAGGGTTATCACCCCTGTGACATTTGTTTTGCTGTCTGTGCACCTCTTCAGAAGATTTTACCTCACTTTCTGTCCCAATGACAAATGTTTTTTGACAATTTGGGGTTTTTAGTGAAACAAGGATTGGTGATAAAGCATCAGTGGATCAGTGGACGTTTTTCCCATATTAACTCTTACAGGAGAGAATTTCCCTTCTTAGGGGTAGATTTCATCTCACTTCCTGTTGTCTCCTTCCGTTTGCAAGTAGGAGTCGTTTGTAAGTTGGATGTTTGAAAGTAGGGGCCTGCCCTATATACTCTGCAGAAATTGGGGCCTTAGGTGTTGGTGTTGCCACAACACTGTAAGCCCTCACAGTTACTCTTGGTGGGCGCAGGAACGGGCCCTGCTGTGAAATATTAGATCAAGAATTGTAATTACATGCCCCTGTTGAACAGGGTCAGAAAAATTGGGCCTTTGGTGGTGGTGGTGATGGTGTTGCCACAACACTGTAAGTCCTCACAGTTACTCTTGGTGGCGCAGAAATGGGACCTGCTGTGAAATATTAGATCAAGAATTGTAATTACATGCACCTGTTGAACAGGGGCAGAAAAATTGGGCCTTTGGTGGTGGTGGTGGTGGTGTTGCCACAACACTGTAAGTCCTCACAATTACTCTTGGTGGGCGCAGAAACGGGCCCTGCTGTGAAATATTAGATCAAGAATTGTAATTACATGTCCCTGTTGAACAGGGGCAGAAAAATTGGGCCTTAGACACTGGTGCCACAACACTGCAACCCCTCACAGATACTCTAGTTGGAGCACAGGAACAAGCCCTGCTGCAAAGTATTGCATCAAAAATTGTAATCCCCCCCCCGTTAAACAGGGGCTGAAAAATTGGGCCTTAGCCACTGGTGGCGGCGCCCAGAACCAAAAACCCTGTGATCGGTTACAAAACCTCCAGCAGCACTGAATGTGTGTGTCAGGGACGTGTTGGTGGTCATCGGGCTAACATACGTGCACGCAGGTGCACGAGAGGCTTTTCCAGAGCAATTCAGCCAAATTCCCCACTGGGGGGCGTTGGCGCGCTTCCGCGCGCGCCCGTTCGCTCGTTCGCGCGTGCGCGCGCCCGTTCGCGCTAGCGCTGTTTGGCGCCAAAGTCCCTTTAAATAGGTGTCAGTTACTCCCATCAGGTGCTGTTCGTCTGCAGCTCTGCACCTGAGTTTCTGTATCCTGCCTGTTGTTACTATTATTATTGACCCGGCTCCGTCTGACTATTCTACTATCTCCTACCCGACCCGGCCTGCCTGACCTTGCTGTTATCCTGTTACCTGTTGCCGAATACCTGCCTGTCTGACTATTCTGTGATCATCCCTTCTGCCATATACCTGCCTGATCTCCTACCGATACGGACTGTTTGACTCTGCTTTGCTTGTGTCCTGTGACGCTGCTCACCACCTGCTCTTCCAGCTCCAGGTTCTGCTGCTGCAATATCCTTCTCCTGCCTGCTAACGGATCCGCTTCTGCTTACCTGCATCCGCAATACAGCCTCCCTGAAGGAAGTCTCATCAGCTCCTGCGCTGGCCGTCGCAAGAAAGCGCATCAGGCACTCCTACCCACTGTGCTCAGTAGACCACTGTCCCCACTCAAGTGGCTTCTGAACCAGTGCTTAAGAGAGGTCTTCTTCTACCAGTCGGGCTCAACTACCAGGTTCCTAACAGTACGAACAGCCATGTCTGAGCCCGCAGGAGAGGCCTCTCCTATCAAGGAGATCTGTACACACTTAGCAGCACTCACGCAAGCCGTAAAGACCTTGCAAGACAGTTATACCAGACTGGAAGGTCAAGTCCTGAACCTCAGTGGCCCAGGAGGCACATCTCCTGCTCTGGTAGCAGCTCCAGTACAAGCCACTGTACCTCCCTCTGTGGTTATGCTTCCACCCGAACCGAGGGTTCCCATCCCTGAGAGGTTCTCTGGGGACCGCACGAAGTTCCTGGCCTTCCGCAGTGCCTGTCAGTTATATTTTGCCTTACAGCCACGGACTTTTTCTTTGGAGGCTACTAAAGTAGGATTTGTGATATCCCTTCTGCAAGGAGAGCCGCAAACCTGGGCTCATCGCCTGCTTGAAAATAACTCAGTGCAGATCCAGTCCTTGTCCTCTTTCTTTGAAGCCATGGCTTAATTGTATGATGATCCTCAGCGGACTGCCACCGCTCAGTCAGCTTTGTTCGCGCTCCAGCAAGGCCGCAGATCGGCCGAGGACTATGTCACGGACTTTCGACGCTGGAGCGCGGACACACAATGGAATAATGCAGCATTACGCCATCAATTCCGCATGGGGTTATCAGAGAGCCTCAAGGATGAGCTCGCACGGGTAGGAATGCCGGATACCCTTGAAGAACTTATTGCTTTAACAATCCAGATCGACAGGCGCCTTCGTGAACGCCGGTCTGAACGCTCCTCCCAGCAAACGCGCCCCATGTGGATGACTGCAAAAGTTCCAATGCCTACCTCCTGATACCTACCTTCTACCTGCTCCAACCCGGCCACTCCAACACCTGATGTTCCTGAACCGATGCAGTTGGGACTACTGCTTTCTACTCTATCTCCAGAAGAGCGGGCACGCAGACGCCAGCTAAACCTCTGCCTCTACTGTGGTGGGACAGGCCACTATGTGAACAACTGCCCGGTCAAGACCCGTAAGTGTGTTTCCTCTACTCCGGCCAGTCTTTCAGCATTAACCGCCAATGCCACTCAACTTGCTCTCCCTCTCTCGTTACAGCTCCAGGGAAGAACAATCCGGATCAACGCCATCATTGATTCTGGGGCTTGCAGCTGCTTTATTGACTCTGCCTTTGCTGCTCAACAAAATCTTCCTCTGAAAGACAAAACACACAGACTTTCCGTTTTTCTGGCCGATGGGTCCCACATAAAATCAGGACAAGTCTCTCAAGAAACCCTTCCACTGTTTGTCACCTGTTCATCTCAGCATAAAGAGATCCTGATTCTGGACGTCATCTCCTCTCCTCTGTTTCCGATCATTTTGGGCATGCCCTGGCTTCAGGCCCATAATCCCCACGTTAATTGGTCTACCGGTGAAATCAAGTTTCTATCTCCCTATTGTCAGAGACATTGTTTACCTGAACCCTCCAAACCAGCTGCCACCTTACTCTGCATGGATGTAGATCCAGATCACCTCCAAACCATACCAGAGGTTTATCATGAATTTGCAGATGTTTTCAGCAAGAAGGGAGCGGACTCCCTGCCACCCCATCGCCCCTATGATTGCCCAATTGAGTTGCTTCCTGGGGCTGAGATTCCCTTCGGGCGCATCTTTCCACTATCTGAAAAGGAACAAGAGGCACTTAAACTATACATTAATGAAAACCTCGAAAAGGGCTTTATTCGACCTTCTACCTCCCCAGCTGGGGCCGGTATATTCTTTGTTGCCAAAAAAGATCAGACTCTTCGTCCATGTGTGGACTATCGGGACTTAAATAAGATCACAGTCAAAAACCGCTACCCGTTGCCCCTGATACTTGAACTATTTCAGAAGCTGAGGTCTGCCGTTATCTTCACTAAGTTGGATCTAAGAGGGGCCTACAACCTGGTCCACATTCGGGCCGGGGATGAATGGAAGACGGCCTTCCGGACCCGTTTCGGGCACTATGAGTACTTGGTCATGCCCTTCGGCCTATGCAATGCCCCTGCCCCTGCCACATCTGGTCAATGATATATTCAGAGATTTCCTGGACATCTTTGTGATAGTTTACTTGGATGATATTTTGATCTTCTCTAATTCCCTTAACCAACATCGGGAACATGTTCGCAAAGTCTTGAGCCGTCTTCGTTTACACGGACTATATGCCAAAGCAGAAAAATGCGAATTCGAACAAAGGGACATTCAGTTTTTGGGGCTAGTGATCTCCCCTACCGGCATTAAAATGGATCCTCAAAAAGTGTCCGCTGTGCTAGATTGGCCAGCTTCTCTGGACAAGAAGGGCGTGCAGCGCTTTATCGGATTCGCAAATTTCTATAGAAAATTTATTAAAGGATTCTCTGCCATTATTTCACCTATCACGCAGCTAACCAAGCAGAACTGTCGCTTTCACTGGAGCTCTGCGGCTCAGGAGGCCTTTGAAGAATTAAAGAGACGATTCACCTCAGCTCCAATTCTCAGCCATCCTGACCCATCTCTACCTTTTATTCTGGAGGTGGATGCTTCTGAAGTGGCCGTGGGTGCAGTCATCTCTCAGCGACAGGGTAACAAGGATCTGATGCACCCTGTGGATTTTTTCTCCAGGAAACTCTCGCCGGCTGAGCGAAATTACGATGTGGGTGATCGAGAGTTACTTGCCATCAAAGCAGCACTAGAAGAGTGGAGGTATTTGTTGGAGGTGCAGTCCATCCGGTTCTAATATATACGGATCACAAGAACCTCGAATATTTAAGATCTGCTAAGAGACTGAAACCTCGACAAGCCCGGTGGGCCCTATTTTTCACACGTTTCTGTTTTCATATTACTTACCGGCCAGGAACCAAGAACGTAAAACCAGACGCGCTGTCGCGCATGTTTGATCATCCCAAGGAACCTTCTGTACCTGACACCATCCTGCCAGCAAATAATTTCTTACTCCTTCAGACGGACATCCTGTCTTTGATCAGAGAAGCATCACCAGAACCTTCAAGTCTTCAGGGACTTGCTGTAGTATCTCGAGATGGGTTATTATGGAAAGGAAGTCAAATATTTGTGCCAGAAGACATCCGAGTCAAAGTGCTGAGCTTGTTGCATGATCATCCACTTGCAGGACATTTTGGGGTCCGTAAGACCCTTGAACTCGTGCAACGCACGTTCTGGTGGCCTAACATGAAAGAATTTTGCAGAAAGTACGTTAGCTCCTGTCCTGTTTGCATTCAAAATAAAACCTCCAGGAACCGAGCTTGGGGACTGTTGAGGCCGTTGCCCATACCAGATAGGCCCTGGAGGATGATAGCAATGGACTTTATTGTTGAATTACCATGCTCAGAAGGATGTTCAGCGATCTTCGTAGTCGTCGATCGTCTGTCTAAAATGGCCCACTTTCTGCCCTTAAAGGGGACACCTTCCGCTGTAGAGACTGCCCGTGTATTCATCAAGGAGATCGTCAGGCTGCACGGAGTTCCTACAAATATAGTATCCGATAGGGGGGTGCAGTTTACGTCACGTTTCTGGAAAGCCCTATGTGAAATACTGAAAATTGAATTAGCCCTGTTTTCAGCGTATCACCCCCAAACAAATGGGCAAACCGAACGAACAAATCAAATGCTAGAGCAATACATTAGATGCTTTACCTCATTTGTACAAGACGACTGGGTGTCCCTACTACCTCTAGCGGAATTCGCTTACAATAATGCTAGCCACTCTGCCACAGGTCAGTCCCCGTTTTTTGCCAATTATGGTTTTCATGTGTCTTTCTTACCAGATTTTCTTCCAGAATCCCCAGTTCCAGCGGTCCAGGACACAGTACAGTTCCTCAGTCACAACAACCGGATGCTACAGGAAGCGATATCCAAGGCACAAGCAGACAATAAGAGGATCTTCGATCAAAAGAGAAGATGAGATCTAAATCTGCAGATTGGTGATAAGGTATGGCTGTCTACCAATAATATTAAACTAGCTTGTCCTTCCAAGAAGCTTGCTCCTAAGTTTATTGGGCCTTTTCCGGTGAAAAAGCAGGTTAACGAAGTGTCTTATGAACTGTGTTTACCTGACTCACTTAAAATCCATCCTGTGTTCCATGTGTCATTATTGAAGCCTGCTGTAACCGATTCCTTCCCTAATAGGGGCACCAGGGTCCCCGAACCTGTCTTGGTGGACGGAAACGAGGAATATGAGGTGGAGGCTATCCTCGATTGCAGAAAGAGATTGGGGCAGGTACAGTTCTTGATCAAATGGAAAGGGTATGGTCCGGAGAATAATTCATGGGAACCCAATAACAATATTCACGCTGAACGTTTGATCCAGGCCTATTTCTCTGCTCATCCTGAAAAGAGGAGTTATCTGGGCATCCGGAGGCTGCCCGTTGGGAGGGGGCAATGTCAGGGACGTGTTGGTGGTCATCGGGCTAACATACGTGCACGCAGGTGCACGAGAGGCTTTTCCAGAGCAATTCAGCCGAATTCCCCACTGGGGGGCGCTGGCGCGCTTCCGCGCGTGCCCGTTCGTGCTAGCCTGTTTGGCGCCAAAGTCCCTTTAAATAGGTGTCAGTTACTCCCATCAGGTGCTGTTAGTCTGCAGCTCTGCACCTGAGTTTCTGTATCCTGCCTGTTGTTACTATTATTATTGACCCGGCTCCGTCTGACTATTCTACTATCTCCTACCCGACCCGGCCTGCCTGACCTTGCTGTTATCCTGTTACCTGTTGCCGAATACCTGCCTGCCTGACTATTCTGTGATCATCCCTTCTGCCATATACCTGCCTGATCTCCTGCCGATACGGACTGTTTGACTCTGCTTTGCTTGTGTCCTGTGACGCTGCTCACCACCTGCTCTTCCAGCTCCAGGTTCTGCTGCTGCAATATCCTTCTCCTGCCTACTAACGGATCCGCTTCTGCTTACCTGCATCCGCAATACAGCCTCCCTGAAGGAAGTCTCATCAGCTCCTGCGCTGGCCGTCGCAAGAAACCGCATCAGGCACTCCTACCCACTGTGCTCAGTGGACCACTGTCCCCACTCCAGTGGCTTCTGAACCAGTGCTTAAGAGAGGTCTTCTTCTACCAGTCGGGCTCAACTACCAGGTTTCTAACAGTTTGTTCCGAAAGAACGCTGGATGCAGGACAGGCCAGTAGCTCAATTGCATACTGTGCAAGCTCTGGCCAGTGATCCATCCTCAAGACCCAGTAACCCAGAGGATTTTCAGTGGGAAAGGTCTCCAAGTCAGATCTTGCCCCTAGGTATTCCTGCACCATGTAAAACAGACACTGGCGATGGTTGCTGGAACCGATCATACCTTAGGGCTGCGGACTAAAAAATTGTCTGAACGCATCGGTCAGACGGCCACCTTCTCCACCGCTCGTTCTTTGACTAACCGAAGCCTCAGCAACACGTTGTCCAGGAACAGGAGTTTGTAACCTCCCAGTCACTGGGAACATGTTGCACAGACCTTTCTGCAAGGCCTCCCGAAGAAGTTTTATCCTCTGTTCCCTCTGCGACGGCAAGATAATGTCCGCAACCTTACCCTTGTAACGTGGATCAAGGAGGGTTGCCAGCCAGTATTGATCCCTCCCCTTGATACCACAAACACAAGGATCCTTCCGCAGGCTTTGCAGGATCAGGGAGGCCATGCAGCGTAGGTTTGCTGAGGCATTCGGTCCGGAGTCCTCTGGGTCACTAAGGACGACATGATCCGCAGCCACCTCCTCCCAGCCACGTACAAGTCCATGGGTTTCTTGGGACTGTAAATGATCCCTTAAAGACTGCTGCTGATGCTGAGGCTCCACCTCCATGCTGACACAATCCCCCTCTTCCTCCTCCTCTTCGTCCTCTTCCTGTGTGATCGGCAGGCATGCAGGAATACTGTCTGGATAAAGGGGGCCTTGAGAGCTAAGGAAGTCCTCCTCTTCCTCCCTCTGTTCTGCCTTAAGTGCCCTGTCCATTATTCCACGCAGCGTGTGCTTCAACAGGTGGACAAGGGGGACAGTGTCATTGATGATTGCACTATCACTGCTCACCATCCTCGTGGCCTCCTCAAATGGTGACAGGACAGTGCATGCATTCCTGATCATGGCCCACTGGTGTGGGGAAAAAAAAACAAACTCTCCTAACCCTGTCCTGGTGCCATAGTTGCACAGGTACTCATTGATGGTCCTCTGCTGCGTGTGCAGCTGCTGCAGCATGGCCAACGTTGAGTTCCACCTGGTAGGCATGTCACAGATTAGGCGGTTCTTGGGCAGGTTAAATTCCTTTTGGAGGTCAGCCAGCCGAGCATTGGCATTATATGACCTGCGGAAATGCACACAGACTTTCCTGGCCTGCCTCAGGACATCCTGTAAGCCCGGGTACCTGCCCATGAACCGCTGCACCACCAAGTTAAGGACATGAGCCAAACAGGGCACATGGGTCAGTTGTCCCTGTCGGAGGGCAGAGAGGAGGTTGGTGCCATTGTCCCAAACCACCATACCTGCCTTAAGCTGGCGTGGCGTCAACCACCTCTGAACCTGCCCCTGCAGAGCTGATAGAATATCTGCCCCAGTGTGGCTCCTGTCCCCCAAGCACACCAGCTCAAGCACCGCATGGCATCTTTTGGCCTGCGTACTTGCGTAGCCCCTTGAACGTCTACAGAGTACCGCTGGTTCCGAAGACAAATCAGCACAGGAAGAGGCCATGGAGGAAGAAGAAGAGGAGGGGGCGGAGGAGAGAGGTGTGGCAGAATCACCACTAGTAGTATTTTGGAGGCGTGGTGGCAGAACAACCTCCAACACTACTGCACCCTGTCCTGCATCCTTCCCAGCTGCCAGAAGAGTCACCCAGTGTGCGGTAAAAGATAAGTAACGTCCCTGTCCATGCCTGCTGGACCATGAGTCAGCGGTATTACGCACCTTACCGCTGACCGCCCTGACCAGTGAGGCCAAGACATTGCCTTCCACATGCCGGTAGAGAGCCGGAATTGCCTTCCGTGAGAAAAAGTGGTGTTTGGGAACCTGCCACTGAGGAACCGCACATTCCACAAACTCACGGTAGGGGGCAAAGTCTACCAACCGAAAAGGCAGCAGTTGAAATGCTAGCAATTTAGCCAAGCTAGCATTCTACCGCTGGGCACGTGGATGGCTGTGAGCGAACTTCTTTCGGCGGTGCAGCAGCTGGGACAGGGAAATTTGCCTGGTACAATCTGACGTCGGTGTACCATAAGCAGATTGCCCGCAAGTACTTGGCTGTGACACACCTAATTCTACACCTTCATTCCTCTCAGTGCAGGTCTCAGAGAGGACTGAAGGTATAGTAGGGTTAGAGATCCCAGCTGATGAGGAGCAAGGAGAGGTCCTCTTTGTTCTTTGGTGTGGGTCTTTTAGGTACGCTTGCCAACAAACTGCATGGCAGGTCAACATATGTCTGGTCAAGCATGTGGTGCCCAAACAGGAGATGTTTTGGCCACGCGAGATACGCTTGAGACATATGTTGCAAATAGCAGCGTTGGGATCTGATGCGCTCGTCTCAAAAAAGGCCCACACCAAAGAACTTTTGGAATAACGCGCAGAGACAGCAGCGCCCTGCACATGCGGAGCTCTGCGGGGTGATGCAGTCGGTGTGCTGCCCTTAATCTGGCCCCTGGAGGGCATCCTGCCTCATTGGTGATGTGCCTTCTCCTCCTCCTCTCTCCTATCAGGCACCCACGTGGAGTTAGTGACCTCATCATCCCCTCCCTCATCACTGGAACAAAGCTGGCAGTATGCTGCAGCTGGGGGAACATGACTGCCAGATTGCTGTCCTTCTTGGGCACCCCCTCTCTCTGGGCTCATGTTACTGCCTTCTTCTAGCTGGGTACCATCATCAGAGCCTTCAAAACGCTGGGCATCCTCCTGGAGCATGTACCCAACACTGTGGTCAAACAGTTCGGGGGACTCCTCATGAGGACATGGTGGGGCTAGGGGAGGAATGACTGATGCTATTGAGCCGAGGGAAGAGGCTGCGTTGGCAGCTCCTTTGCCAGACAAAGTACCCTAAGCCTGGTTGAGATAGGATGAGGAGGATGAGGATGGCTTGGTCATCTACTCTACCAAGTCTTCCGCATGTTGCTGCTCAACACAGCCAGCTGCCGAAAAAAAGGACAAGCGTGTCCCACGGCCACATGCTGATGAGGATGCACCGTCTCCACGACCAGCACTGTTGCCTCTAGACACTAGACACTCTAGTGCCTGCTTGCCCTCTTTTATTGGCTTGTGACTGTCTGCCTCTCCTTGTTGGCCTTCCAGACATACCAATGGCCTGCAGTAAGATGTAGCTGCACAAAGCTGGGATGTATATATATACTGATACTGCAGCTAGCAGAATCAACTGCCTGCCTGTAGTATTATTAGTATGAGAACACCAGCAATTGCCTTTAGGTAGCTTTAGGTGCACACTGTGCAGAGGACACAGTACACTAACTGTAAATACTGTAACTGCCCGCCTGTGGTATTAATATAGGATCAGAAGAACACCACCAATTTTCTTCAGGTAGCTTTAGGTGCACACTGTGCAGAGGACACAGTACACTAACTGTAAATACTGTAGCTGCCTGCCTGTGGTATTAATATAGGATCAGAAGAACACCACCAATTTTATTCAGGTAGCTTTAGGTGCACATTGTGCAGAGGACACAGTACACTAACTGTAAATACTGTAGCTGCCTGCCTGTGGTATTAATAGGAGCAGAACAACAGCAATTGTCTCCAGGTAGCTTTAGGTGCACACGGTGCAGAGGACACAGTACACTAACTGTAAATACTGTAGCTGCCTGCCTGTGGTATTAATAGGAGCAGAACAAGAGCAATTGTCTCCAGGTAGCTTTAGGTGCACACGGTGCAGAGGACACAGTACACTAACTGTAAATACTGTAGCTGCCTGCCTGTGGTATTAATAGGAGCAGAACAAGAGCAATTGTCTCCAGGTAGCTTTAGGTGCACACTGTGCAGAGAAGGCACTATGTCACACGTCTACGGAGGCCGCCGACACAGAAGGGAAGCAGCCTGGCTGAGTGGAGATAGAAATTCACCGATTGCGCAGGCGCGGGACAGCTC
This sequence comes from Aquarana catesbeiana, assembly GCF_042186555.1. Classification (NCBI taxonomy): domain Eukaryota; kingdom Metazoa; phylum Chordata; class Amphibia; order Anura; family Ranidae; genus Aquarana; species Aquarana catesbeiana. Next base: position 498,480,823 of record NC_133327.1, on the reverse strand, counting down.
ATCGGGCGCATGTGCAGCAGCGCTGCTAGAGGAATGCTTCCGTCCCCAGGATAGGGAATCAGAGGCCTTTCCGTGTCGGGGAACACCGACGAGCCATCCTGGCGAGGACAACATCAGAAGCCACATAGTTTTAAAACTATGTGGCTTCTGATGTTGTCCTCGCCAGGATGGACAACGATTCGAACACGTAGCTCATCCCTAGTGACAGGATAGCTGTCGAGCTCTCCATATGCTGTCACTTGTCCATCAAGACACTAGACTACACTGGTAGGTGTTTCCTTTCATCATTGTAGGGTGCAAGTTTGATCAGCGGTTTTCATTTTGGGGTTTGGCTAGTGCTCAGTGTTCATGCAGGAGCTTCCTTCACCCAGGATAGGTTTGGCAGGGACTTGTAGTTCCACAGCATTTTCAGTCATAGCGTTTCTGTCATAGCATGTTCAGCCATAGCGGTTCAGTTTTAGCACCTTAGTCTTAGTGTTTCAGTCACAGCGGTTCTAATAGCGTTTCAGTCATAGCAGTTCTGTCACAGCTTTTTCAGTCATAGCGGTTCTGTCACAGCATTTTCAGTCATAGCGGTTCTGTCTCAGCATTTTCAGTCATAGCATTTTCAGTCATAGCAGTTCTGTCTCAGCATTTTCATTCATAGTATTTTCAGTCATAGCGGTTCTGTCACAGCATTTTCAGTCATAGCGGTTCTGTCACAGCATTTTCAGTCATAGCATTTTCAGTCATAGCGGTTCTGTCACAGCATTTTCAGTTACAGCGTTTTTCAGTTATAGCATTTTCAGTCATAGCGGTTCTGTCATAGCGTTGTCGGTTTCAGCGTTTTTCAGTCATAGCTTTTTCAGTTACAGTGTTTTTCAGTCATAGTGGTTCTGTCATAGCGTGGTCAGTGTTAGCGTTTTTTCAGTCTTAGCGGTTATGTCCAGCGTTCATTCATAGTGTTTTAGTTTAGTGGTTCACTCGTAACATTTTAGTCATAGTGTTGCAGTCATAGCGATTCTGTCACAACGTTTTCAGTCACAGTGGTTCTGTCATAGGGTGTGCAGTCGCTACGTTTCAGTCGCTACGTTTCAGTCGCTATGTTTCAGTCGCAATGTTTCCAGTCGCAGCGGGTGCTGTCATGTGTTCAGCCATAGCATTCCAGTCTAGCAGGTTTAGTCATAGCGGGTGCTGTCCTAGCATGGTCGGTTAGCGTGTCAAGCCTCAGCCTCTTGGTCAGAATGTGTTCACTCGCAGCGTTCCTATCCAGCGTGTTCTGTCTGAAGGGGGCTGTCACAGCGTGTCAGTCACAGCGGGTACTGTCATAGTAGGAGCTGTCATTAGGCGTTCAGTCATGGGGTTCCAGTCGCAGCGGGTCCTGTCACAGTGGTTCTGTTATGGTATGTTACTGGCATAGCAGATCAGTCACAGCCGTTCTTGTCAGCGTGGTCTGCATTTCTGTCGTAGCAGTCATGTCCTGCATGTTCTGTCGTTTGTCGGTACCATACAGCTACGGCACACACTAATAGCTGTTGCATCTTTGTTTCCAAGTCTCATCGTACCTTCGTTCTGTGTTCTTCGCACACCTGGGTTTAGTTAGCAGTGCTCATATCTCAGGATCTGTCACGTCTACAGATCCATATAGGCTGAGGTTTCATTTTTTTAAATAATTGTTGACCACAATCTTCTCACCTATATAACATACGTCATACGATGCACGTTCATTTCATTACACCTGTACGACTACCCACGACGGTCTGTTGGTACACTAGCCCTGGGTATTTCAGTTTTTTGTCTCTGCGCTGCAGGTTACTTGGCTCACTTACCACATACACTGGGAGGGGACCATCATCAGGTTCATTCACGCGCTGTGGTCTTGCCATTCTGGTCACATCATCATACTTAGGTAGGCATAGAGGGGTGGTGTTCTCATGTCTGGTTGTCTGTTGTCATTTCCATAATTTCTGTTTTCCTTGGGTTGGTCCTGCAGCATTTTTTCAGAAGCAACTATTCATGTTCATCCCTTCAACCTCACGTTGGGGTTCGGAGCATGGTAGCACTCCGTCATCAAGGAGTTGGTCCATACATATGCACAGAGGAGCTTTATCAAAGGGGTTTCTCCTTTCCCAGCCACAACCGGGAAGGCGGTTCTCTTTAGATTGTTTCCAATGCCATCCCAGCACTCCTATCCACCAGCGTAGTACAGGTTCTGGGCATTATTCTTCAACGCAGATTCATGTGGGCTAATATGCTCTCCACGGTCTGTTTCAATTCCAAGACAGGATGGAGGTGATCAAAGCTCGCTCGGTCAGGGACGGGGTGTCAGCTCTCCCCCAGCTCCTACTCTTCCTACTTCCCCTCAGTTCACCAGGCTTGTTAAGCCTTCTGGTTTAGGATGCCTGAGCCAAGCATGTTCTTTGTCAGGGGTGGTGTTGGGATCTCCCATTCCCGGTCTTCAGACAGGCCGGCTGGAAGCATTTGCTAGGCCTGCACGTGGGCCTCATCACTATCTCGTCAGATTCTGTTGTCGTAGTATCTTGGCGTTAGCAGACAGTCATGCTTTCATTGCCAATCAAGTTACTGGAGGCAGTAATTTCCTAGGGGTTCTGATCTGGTTCTTTACCTTCGTTCTGAAGGTAGGGGGCTGGGCCACCAGAGTGCCCAGTGGTAAGTTTCCAATGTCGTTTGTTACATTTTGGCTGCTTTCTTTCCTGTTTTATCAAGGTACTCGTCCATGGATTTGTCAATGCAGCACTTGCACAGTTGGGGAGGGGGTGTAGTGACATCCAAACTGTTGTCATCATGCTTGCGTTTACTTCCATCAGACCTGCCCGGTGGTAGGGGAAGTCGATGGTGCGGAGGTCGTTGCTCCAGTGGGCTTACCCTTGGGTCAAAAGCTGTCCGTGCTTCGAAACCTCGCCTAGCACTCCTTTGGGTCTTGGGTACCTGCAGGGGGGGTCAGGGGTTCATTCATTAGGTCATTTCCTGTTTCATGGAGACCCTGGTTACAATCCAGGGATCTTTAGTCTTTTGCAGGATAGGTGCTGGGCCATTGTCCCCTTGACGGCCCATAAGTGGTAGGTTCGGGCCAAACATCATCTCATTTTGGGTTCCATTCTCAGCGTAATCTCTTGAGTACGATGTTGCCAGGAGAACTGCTCAGGTACATCAGACCAGCCATCTGTTGTCCGACCCCCAGCCTGTTTCAAATAGGAGGGCTCACTGTCACTTTGGGTATGCTGTATCATGCCATGAGACTTATTCCCCAGAATGGTGTCTGGCCCTCGTTCCAGGACTCAAATTGGTGGTCAGGTCGCAAGCAGAAGCTCGACCTGGGTTATATAGGATGGGACCAGGTTCTGGGTGTCGGGTAGGGTTCTCCATGTTTGAACGGTGCTTATGGCCACAGCACATTGGCCTTATCCGCCAACAACATTAAACACATCCATCTGGTATCCAACACTTCAGGCCCTTGCATACTCCTGGCAGGTCGTCCTTTTGTGGCTTATCCTCTCAAACTTCCCCATACCAAGCATAGACAGGCTAGGGGTCCGTAGGAATTTCACGGAGTTACATAACTGGTGTCCATTCAAAGTGTTCGATCTTCTCTGCCATTATGTTGCAAGGGATCCTTGGGTCAGCCCTTGCTCCTTTCCCCTCACGTGTCCTCACGCACAAGCAATTCGTTCCAAGGTCTGGGTTTTCTCGGAGTCAGGTTTCATCCAAATCAACCACGGGATATTCATCTGGGTTCTGCACAGTTGCTGGTTTCAAGAAGGGAGTCTCTCCTTACTTTAATTTGTTGGTGTTTATCCTGTCATAGCTTATACATCGGATCCGGGTTCTGTAGCCATCCGGGCGTGCGCTACCCTGTTAGACGGGTTGTTACTTACCTCTCATATAGCTTTTCATCACACCTACTTTCGTGTCTTTTGCCCTCTCTTTCAGGCACACACCTCGGGCCTTGGTAGTTAGGGTATAGCATTTCCAAGTGAAGACCCTGACTACAAGTAAGAAGGCTGGCTATAGGCTAGCCTGCATTTGTGGGAGGAGTCTGAGGGGTACATATACCTCCTCCTCCTCTGCCTGATTCACGTCGGCTTGTGTTCAGGGTTGCCACCCACCTGTTTCCCCTAAGTTTCACATGTTCTCATACACATCATACTTTTCTTCATATTCATACATTCTGGGTATGCCCTCTCCTTCAGGCGTACTGACCAGCTAGGCCAAGGCACACCTCAGGCCTTGGTAGTTAGGGTATCGCATTTCCAAGTGAAGACTCTGACTACAAATATATAGATAGATAGATAGATAGATAGATAGATAGATAGATAGATAGATAGAGATAGATATCTCTATCTATCTATATATGGATAGATATATATATATATCATTTTTAGTAAAAAGAGCATTTAAGCATTTACATATAACATCATGTACTGCAGTTAGTATGAATGTAGCACAATTAGGAACCAGCTGTGGCTGTTCTAAGGCTGAAAGTTCTAAAGTACATTAACATCTCACAATTACAGTTGATGCATTATTGTGCAACTCTGACAAATAAAACATAAGAAACACGTGCAATAAGATTGCATTTTACAAACTTTGACATGCCGTGCATAGTTAAACCTTTTTTATCAAATGAAAGCTTTATGTGTAAAGTATGTTCAAAATGGAAATTCATGTTATAGAAAGATTACTGATGTTTGTGTACTAAATTTCAAAGATTACATGCTTTTAATGTCAGTACAATATACATTAGGGCCCTTTCACACTGGGGCGGTTTGCAGGCTCTATTGCGCTAATAATAGCACCTGCAAACCGACCGAAACAGCCGCTGCTGTCTCTCCAGTGTGAAAGCCCCGAGGGCTTTCACAATGGAGCGGTGCGCTAGCAGGACGGGAAAAAAGTCCTGCTAGCAGCATCTTCGGAGCAGTGAAGGAGCAGAGTGTATACCGCTCCTTCACCGCTCCTGCCCATTGAAATCAATGGGACAGTGCGGCTATACCGCCGGCAAAGCGCCTCTGCAGAGACGCTTTCCGGTGGTTTTTAACCCTTTCTCGGACGCTAGTGGAGGGTAAAACCACCCCGCTAGCAGGCGAATACCGACGGTAAAGCGCCGCTTACAGTAGCGGCGCTTTACCGCCGCCCCCGCCCCAGTGTGAAAGGACCCTAAGAGAGAGAGACACATGAAGCTTTAGATCTCATTCATCTTCAGAGAATCCACCTGTTTGTAGCTTGAGCGATGTTAATAGAAAACAACATAGTATTCAATACTGTTAAATGTACAAGTAATAATTTTTTTGCCACACATAACTTTTATGCACACTGTGAAAGCACAAGAATCTTTCATGAGCGTTGTGATCGGGTAAATGGAGTAGCCATTTTTTTTATCAAACATTTATTCAGGATTATCAAAACATGTATTACTAATTTGGTATATGTGTGTATATGTATATGTATATGTATATATGTAGCAATAACTCTCGGTGGAGCTGCTGGTTTAAGCGTGCTTGTTACCTTCACTCTCGATACCTCTGTTTCACAGGCACCGAGTCTAGGGTTCCGTTGAGTTTACCTCTGGACGATAGAAGCACCAAACACTTGAGTAGGTTTTCCAATGCTTTAATAAAACGAACAAGGGAAGTAGCAGGAAAGAGCTAGTAGGAAAGCTGCAGGGAAGCTCAAATACCTTTCTGTTGTATTTCTTCAGAACATTCTTTGTAATTGAACACTTGCAATTGAATAGTCCCCCTTTCGTAGGATTCAATCTTTGCCCGCCTGGATAGACATCTCTCACTTGCCTAGCAGCCAGCACGTAGCACGAACAAAAGTCTCTGCCACAGACTTATCTGGAATAAAACCCATACGATCCTCTGCCACAGGATGTATTGGTTTGTGATGAATGTCAGATACAGTACTTGAACCTTTAAGCCAACCCGGCAGTACTATACTGTAAGATTACTTCGGAATGCGTCCTCCAACCAAGTCACCAGGCCCCTCTCCAGACCAACACTCTGCATGATCCTTCCATGATGGGTCCTCCCCTGGGATCTTCTCGGTTGTCCAGCTTCTTCACTCAGGATAGACAGCTCAGGACCATTCCTCCATTGCTGTGGTAGGCCCCAGACAGGCTTCTGGGCCCACCCACACGCCGTAGTGACGCAGGCCTCCGGAACGGAGGACTACGAGGTGGAATTCCTAGTGCATACCTGTCGGCCAGGAGGACCAGCAGGTGGCTGAAAAAAAACCCTAAAACATGGCGTCTGTCCCATAAATACCCTCTCCCAGAATGCAACTCGGAGGACCACCTTCACCGAGTTTAACTCCAGGACAGAGGAGCACTCATTCACTTCAACACGTTGCTTTTCCAACACCTGCCGATGGTGACAACGACACCCACCGGCACAATCTGGAACTGCATGCAATGTCAGCCAAGCTGGAACAGAGGCAAATCTAACTTCCTATAATAAGCGACCCACTAAATTTACCTATCAGTGGTAGATAAAAATCTACCAGCGCTACATACTCCCCCCAGTACAATAGACGTTGTCCTCAACGTTTGTCACAAAACAATAACTCCCAAGCCTGAGAGTAGGTATTTGAGCTTAAAACTTGGATTTAGATAAAGAAGAAAGACAGTAAAAAGACATTTTAAGATCAACATTTGTAAAACATTATGTTCACATCCGCAAACAAAACCATCCTATGACTGTCCACAACCACACTATCTATTTTAGCTGAAAAGCCTAACAGCTTGATAGGGGATCAAATAGTTCCTGAAAAGGAAAACATATTAAACATACATGCGACCTATACTGTTTCAGGAGCAAAGTCTCATTTGAAAAAAATGAAACTCTCTTCCCATTATCTATATCAGATTAATCTTTAGGAGTCCATCCCTAATATATTCATAATTTTTCTTAAATGAAGAAAATCCGGCTAGCAAAAAAGAAGTCCTTGGATTTAAAACACTGAGATGAGTATTCAGATCTTGACCACGAAGATCTCTATGCACTGACACTAACTAACTAACTCAAAGTTCTTTTGTCCATAATTACCAATAAAACCGGGGATCTGGCAATGTCAGTGTCTTTCCCAGTTTATCCACGGTAGTGATGAAATACACAACGTCATCTCTTCCGGGTCTGCAAATGACCACTTTGTCAGCATGAATGTGCCGACCATAATTCCACTGCATAAAAAATCCACTGTAATGTTCATCCATAGCAACAGAACAACCAGTTTTCCGGAAAGGCTTAGGCACTGACAAATAGTCCCAACAGCTTCACTATACCAAAGCTCCCGGTTAGCTTCAATCACTTGCATTATGTCCTGAGGGACATATGGGAACTCCAAACCATACTCCGTAGCGAAACGCTTGTTCAACATTCTCTACAAACGTGCAAGTTTCGGTAAGGATCTATTTTTCCCCATACCAGGAGGCACACACGAATCCAATGACTTGCTCACCATAGACCCAGCCGGTGTCTGAAGTGAACTAGTAACTTTTGACAATGTCTCATTTACAATGCTGTGTGGCTCCACACAAGGTGACGTCTTCCCAGAACTCAGGGCTGTCCATTCAGGGAAAGTCATGGCAGAGGCGACATCCTCGCCTTGGGCCCATAACAACTCTTGTGACATAGTCTCAAATGGGTCATCATCACTGGAGAGATCTGGCATGGATTCTATCTCCGAATCTCCCAGTTCTTCTGCTGGCAGATATCTATTTACAGTCCCAGATACATTCCCCAACAATTGCTCACCCGTTCCTGACGTGGACTTTGTTGGATCTGGTTTGGGTAGTCTCTGGGGTAGGCCTCGACCACGGCCGTGGGAAGCCTTCACATATCCCACCTTATTCTGGACAGGTACAACAGGGATAGGTGTAATGGACGTGGAAATCAAAGTAATGTCCGCTGATGAATCGGTAACAGCAGTGTCTCTCTCCGGAACACACTCGGTAGCAACAGGCAAAGTCACGGCCTGCCGTTCTCTTCCAGCATAAGTAGCAGCTTCTATTGTGGCGACACCTGTAGCCCAGTCCAAACGATAAGCACGGGGCGACATGGTAGGTTGCTCCACCACAAACAAATATTCTCCACATTGCGGGCAGCGACCAAATGGACGGAGAAATACGGCCAGTTCCTCACATTTGTGGCAAATCATGCCCAGCCCTTCGATAGCTCCAACGGTGTACAGAACAAACCTCCCCTGTGGCTTCAGAAGAATGCCGGTATCTGTAAGCAGGGTTCCGGTCAACACAGTACTCGACACGGTGCTCGCTGGGAACATTCTTGGTCCCATAATTGACTGCATCGCCGAAAAAGACATGGCCACACTCTGATCTCAGCACGATCACGAGGCCTCTCTTCTTCTCTGGCGCCAAACACATACACGCGTCCCACGTGATATCAAGTAGGGTAGACTCCTCCCACTTGTTCTTCTGATCATGTAGCTCCCAGGCTTTTACTGGCACCCGCCGCCTACGCACTCAGAAATAAAGTCCTGCAACTTTTAACCTCCTCTTCTCCTGAGAAAATGACAAAGTCCAGTTCTCACCGTAAACTCCCGGTGAAACACCTCTCCAAGTTGTGAGAATTGACAGCTAACAAATCCCGGACGAGCCCCCACATGTAGCAATAACTCTCGGTGGAGCTGCTGGTTTAAGCAGGCTTGTTACCGTCACTCTCGATACCTCTGTTTCACCGGCACCGGGTTTAGGGTTCTGTTGAGTTTACCTCTGGACGATAGAAGCACCAAACACTTGAGTAGGTTTTCCAATGCTTTAATTAAACGAACAAGGGAAGTAGCAGGAAAGAGGTAGTAGGAAAGCTGCAGGGAAGCTCAAATACCTTTCTGTTGTATCTCTTCAGAACATTCTTTGTAATTGAACACTTGCAATTGAATAGTCCCCCTTTCGTAGGATTCGATCTTTGCCTCCCTGGATAGACATCTCTCACTTGCCTAGCAGCCAGCACGTAGCACAAACAAAAGTCTCTGCCACAGACTTATCTTGAATAAAACCCGTACGATCCTCTGCCACAGGATATATTGGTTTGTGATGAATGTCAGATACAGTACTTGAACCTTTAAGCCAACCCGGCAGTACTATACTGTAAGATTACTTCGGAATGCATCCTCCAACCGAGTCACCAGGCCCCTCTCCAGACCAGCACTCTGCATGATCCTTGCATGACGGGTCCTCCCCTGGGATCTTCTCGGTTGTCCAGCTTCTTCACTCAGGATAGACAGCTCAGGACCATTCCTCCGTTGCTGTGGTAGGCCCCAAACAGGCTTCTGGGCCCACCCACACGCCACAGCGACGCAGGCCTCCGGAACGGAGGACCACAAGGTGGTATTCCTAGTGCATACCTGTCAGCCAGGAGGGCCAGCAGGTGGCTGAAAAAAACCCTAAAACATGGTGTCTGCCCCATAAATACCCTCTCCCAGAATGCAAATCGAAGGACCACCTGCACCGCGTTATCTCCGGGACAGAGGAGCACTCATTTGCTTCAACACCTTGCTTTTCCAACACCTGCCGATGGTGACAACGACACCCACCGGCACAATGTGGAACTGCATGCAACGTCAGCCAAGCTGGAACAGAGGCAAATCTAACTTCCTATAATAAGCGACCCACTAAATTCACCTATCAGCGGTAGATAAAAATCTACCAGCGCTAAATATATATATATATATATATATACAGTATATATATATATATATATTGGTTTTATATTCTGTTAATAGTCATATTGTGTCTTCATTGTGTTCAAAGGCTATATTTACACCTTCATTTGCAAATATTCAGGGCTTTTTTTCAGGGGGAACTTGGTTCCACCACCTCTGGCTCAGACCCTTGGTGCCTGCTCACCACAATCACTTGTAAACACAGAAGTCTGGTTTCTGTGTTTACAAGTGACAGCTGTGCACTCTGTATGTAATGCATTCCTGGTATTTAATGCCCCTTTAAGACCCTCCTACTGTTTTTATGAAATTTGACTGAACACACCCACTATTTGATGTGATTTGGAGGGTGTGTGTAGGGGGAGGGGTTTTGTGGGGCCGTGGTTAAGTTCCAGCACCTACTGACAACTATGTAAACAAGTATTTTGCATTTCAGTCAAGATTTGACTTCAAAGACACTTTAGCTAGTTTGTTCCCACCCTTTTAGTAAAACATATAAATTGTATTGCTTTCCCTAGCTACTAAGAACAATTATATTGAATGTATACTATGTACTGTAGTGTTCTCCATGCTTGTGGCTAGCTACATGCCTGAAATATTAAATACATCTTTTTGAATGTGGTTCAGCAGTCAAAATGTTATTGGAAACCCCTAAGTTCTGGGATCTCCATATCAATTGGTCCTTCGAAGCTGGAAATGATAACTTTACAGACATCGCTAAGAAATGGAACAACACAAGTTGGGAATTCACTTCTGCTGGTGAAGGTAAGCTAACTTTTTGCTTACTGCGACTTCCCCTTGTGCTGTGCCTATTTCTGTAAATTGGTGTCATTGAGTACTCTTTCCAAGAACCTTGACTGTTGAATTTTGTTATTTTTATGTTTCTTTTTACTTTCAATGCTATCTGTTCTTATTACTGTCCTTGCATGCATATGTTCTGTGTGAATGGCTTGCCCTATTTCAAGTGCAATGTATGCTTAGGTATGATAAGGTACTATGTGTGGTAAGGCTTTGGTTTATTGCCGAGGGTGACAGTCTGTTAAAAAAAAACAGCGCTGCTTGAATCCTTAGTACCAGTTTCGAATGAAAAAAAAAAAAACTGTCTTCTGTTTCTCTTCTGCGTGATTGTCTATAAAATCGCACAATAAGCAGAAGTACTGTCCCTCCTAATCTGCAAAGAGTGTCTATAAAATCATGTGGAAGACTTTAGGGAAGCAGAACTGTCAGATTCTATACTCTAGAATTTTCTCCTATTGAGATTTTTTTGTTACTGTACTGCACAATTTGGTGGAATATGTGATGCTGTGTGTGTCCTGCATGAGTGGCTTGTCTAAGGGAGTGTTTTTTTACATTCTTGAACTGTTTTAATCTGTCTTCCCCATTTAGTTTGTGTAACTAAACCCCTATTCAGTTATGTGCCTGTCATATGTACTGCCATGCTGTTTCTATTTAGAAATGAGTGTGTTTTTACATCTTAAATCCAGAGGTTTTTTTTTGTTTTTTTTTTATTTAGCAGCTTCTGTGACTAATGCCCCCCCCCCCTTTCAGCTGTGTGCCTGTCAGTCTGTGTGGCTGATTTGTGCAGTGTACAGTCTGGTATAGATCCTTGGCCGTGATTGGGGGCCAGATATACAGTTCCTGTTATTACTTAGGTTCATTGTGTCTGTGTGATGTGGGGACCTAGGAATAGATGAATTCTTGAGGAAGTCTCAACACCGTGTGAGATGGGGAATTGTACCACCGAGTACACCCCAGATTAGGATCTGTGTGATCCCACCGGGAGCTTCTCCTGGATTGCCAAAGATTTTCACTTTGGGAACAGGAGTGGCCGAGTCCCTCAAGGAATGAAACCAAGGCACACAGGGGTTTTGTACCACTAGAAGGCTAAGACAAAAATGTTGAAAAAAGGAAATGAAAGAAACTTATTGTCCTGTATATGAATACGAACCTAATAATAACATTGCTAAAATAACTGCAAGCACATTATACCCTACCACCCAGCATACTTATAATGACCTAAGTAGACATATGGATTAGAGCCCATTGTAGATGTGTATGCCAGAAAAAAAAAGGGGGGGGGGTGCAGTTTTATTAGAGAAATGTACTAAAATTTTAGTCTACAGGTTGTAGTTGGCTAAGTGTGAGAGTTATGTTTTTGTAAGATACATGGATTGTTATGTCATTTTAGTTGTATCAATATGCCCAAAGTGCTGTATCAGCAAAACAGTTGATCCAAACCACGACTTTACCTACATGGAGTTTGCGGGTTCTCCCTGTGCCTGCATGGGTTTCTTCGGGGTACTCCAGTTTCTTCCTACACTCCGGGGAAATGCTGGTAGGTTAATTGGATCCTGTCTAAATTGCCCCTAGTGTATGTATGAATGTGAGTTAGGGACCTTAGGATTGTAAGCTCCTTGAGGGCAGGGACTGATGAATGTGAAATAATAGTAACACAGTATGAATATGGGTGGCATGATGATTTCTTTTGTGGTTGTTATGTATGTTTTAAAGTGATGGGACATTGCCATGAGGACAATTACAGGTAACAAGTCAGTGGCATGTTGGTCACTGCAACTTTTAGAAGCAAGAAAAATATTTTGTCTGTAAAGTGTGACCTTAAAAAGACTAAAAATTTTATTTCTGACTTAAAATCATGAACAATTTGATCTATATATTTTGGGTATAAAAAATATTGACCTAAAATTGTAAAATCATGTGCAATGTGTAGTCATTTTGCACTGTGGTCAGTTTAATATGGAAAAGAAAATAAAAAATATTATATTTGCTTATTCTAAAAGAAAAGTTAATCTAAAAACTGTGACCTGAAAAATCATTAATTTAAATACTTGTTGGGGTGGCTAATCATGTGGTCATTGGAGCCACACCCAATACACTTAATAAAATTGATAAAAATAATTAAAGTGAAATGCTAAAAGATTAGTGACGTAAAAAAAAGCCTTTTTCACTGATGATTAAAGCTTAAAAATAAGAAATGGTGTTTTATAGTTTAAAGGAGCAACGACTCCCCCCCCTTTCTTTGACACGGGTTAAATTGCATGGCTTGTGTGTGTGTGAACTGTCATGTATTGTCATGCAAATTGAGTGAGCTGAGTGAAGGTTAAATACCTCCTAATAATAATGTATATTTACATGTGTGTATGTATTGACGGTAATCTTTGTTTCCATAGAAGAAACAGTTTTTGAAGAAGTATTCCAATGTGCTCAGTGTGGTGAAGTATAACTGTCTTGCAAGACAAAGGGGACCTTATAGAAAAAAAAAATATAGAGTTTTTTTGAACTGCTCATTTTTAACCATGGTGAATAATATATATATATTTTTTTATATATATAGTTATGGTATACCATACATAAAATCCATGTGGTAACATTTAGTTTGATGTCAAACAATTTTTGGTATTAGAAAAAGTGCACTGGTAAAATATCTAAGAAAGAAAATGTTCAAAATGCTTTCTGTATGCTAAATATCTCTTGCTAAATATATTTATTGAGTTTTCACAGAAGAAGAAATAAAATGATACAATACATGGATACATATCAATCGTCAGAAGATCTTTGCAGTATGATAAAAAAGATAAATAAATAAGTTAATAAAATAAAGTAATTTTAGAGATATCTTACAACCATATTTACTATACACTAGTTGGGATTCTAGATGTAAGATTAGAGAAATAAATCAAGTTATTAGATTAAGTATCCACAGGAATATTTTAGGAAATAATAAAAGAAAAGGAGAGGGAGGAGAGATAAAGATGGAAAGAAGGAAAGAAGAGAGAAAAAAAAAAGAGAGTTTCCCGGGATGATGATCCAGCTCTCATTAGGTATACAAATATAATATATATTTCAGTAATAATATGATATATATCTTAGTGTGGTAACAACAGAGATTGGTCAAAATCTGTAGGGAGGTAGTTTTTAACCCATGGTTGCCAAATTTTGCGAAATTTATTTATTTTATTTTCTTCAATAGCTGTCATCTTGGCGTATAAAAGTGCTCTGTTCATTCTGTGTTTAGCTTCAGCAAGAATTAGATTTTGGGACTTCCACGCCTTGGCAATCGTTTGCTTAGCTGCAGTGCTAAGTTGGATAAACAATTGGAATTGAGTATGGGTGAGTATTGTGGGTTTAAGGTTTAGGAGTGCCGTTGCAGGATCTGGAGGAATCATGATTTCCAGGGCTTTAGAAGCCATAAAAAATATATTCTTCCAGAATTCTTCAACTACGGGGCATTGCCACCATATGTGAAAATGTCACATCCTCTAAAGCAAATAGGTGAATATGTGGGGACAAATTTAGCTATTCTAGCTGGTACAAGGTACCAGCGTGCTAGAACCTTGTAATTAGTTTCTACAGCAAAACAATTTGGAGAGGAAGTTTTGGTGGCTGACCATATATTCGACCAATCTTGTTTATTAAACACTCGATTCATATCTTGTGCCCATTTAGTTGTGTATGAGGGTAGAAACTCACTAGATATCATATTAAGTTGGAAATATAATATTGAGATAAGTCCTCTAATGTGTGGATCACTTATACAAATCCGCTCAAATTGAGTCATTTGATTAAGAGTTGAGCCTGTACTAAGAAGTGGTTCATAAAAATTTTTAATTTGTAAATATCGAAATATTTCAGTTTTAGGTAACCCAAAGATTTCACATAGTACAGGAAATGTATAAATAACTTTAGTCGAGGAAAGATTGTATAAACGAGTCAGGTTCGTAGAGGTCCATGCAGAGAATGATTTTGGGAATTTCCAGGCAGGATAAAAGGCTGGATTATTAAGAAATGAAAGCAAGGGATTATGTGTTGATTGAAGATTATGTGCAAATTTACATTTATCCCATACTGCTAGGGTCTGTTTCGTGATAGGATTAGAAAGATGTATTCTATCAGCAGGACAGAGCCAAAACATATTTGCCACTGAGATAGGGTCACTTTCCACTGATTCAATAGCTACCCATAGGGGAGCTTCTACAGAAGTATGATACTTGAGTATAAGTGCTAGCTGTGCAGCGTAGAAATAGGAGGAAAAGTTGGGCAATCCCAAACCACCACTCAATTTATTAAGGTAAAGCGTATATTTAGGTATACGAGGTTTGGTGGTACCCCAAATGAAGGACATAACTCTACGTTGAGTAAGTCTAAGAAAGTAAGATGGTAAAGAAATAGGGAGTACCCTAAATAAATATAAGAATTTTGGCAGGATTGACATCTTTACCGCATTAATCCTTCCCAACCATGACAATGATAGAAGAGCCCATTGTTTCAGGAAGCCGGAAGTTTGTTTGAGGAGGGGTAAGTAATTTGCCGCAAAAAGGTCTTTAAGAGAGATTGTGAGTTTTATTCCTAGGTATGGAAGCTGCTTTGGAACCCAAGTAAAGGGTAAGGAAGTTTGTGCCTGCCGAAGTTCTAATTGAGATAAGGAAATATTTAATGCATTTGATTTTGTTGGATTAACATGTAGTCCTGATATTTGGGCAAAATTATCTAGTGTTTTTAGTAGATTGGGGTGGATATATGGGGATGAGACGAAAATATGAGAATGTCATCCACAAAGAGACATAGTTTATGATGATAACCACCTAGTTCGATACCTTTAATGTCAGGATTGGTTCTAATAAGGTGTGCCAGGGGTTCTATTATTAGGGCAAAAAGTAGAGGGGAAAGAGGGCATCCTTGTCTAGTGCCTCTTTTGATATCAATCATTGTTGACTTATAGCCTGCATATTTGATATATGCTCTAGGATTATTGTATAAGGATGAGACCCAGGTTAAAAAATTGTTTCCAAATCCCCATTTACCAAGGACATATTCCATATAAGGCCACGTAACCGAATCAAATGCTTTCCTTTTGTCTAAGGATACAAGGCAAGCTGGGATTCGTTTAGTTTTAGCCGCATTAATAAGTAAGAGTGCTCTCCTGATATTATCTCCAGCTTGGCGTTTAGGCATAAAGCCTGTTTGGTCTTTATGGATTAGTAGGCCAATAATATTATTCAGTCTAGTGGCCAAAATTTTAGCAATTAATTTTATATCGAGATTTAGGAGGGATATAGGACGATAATTAGTCCAGGAGGTGGAGTCAGAATGTGGTTTGGGGATCATTGCTATTATAGAGGTGAGAGTCTCTGTTCTAAATGAGTTACCTTTAAGGATCGAATTGAAGGCTTTAGTTAAGACAGGTGTTAAGATTGATGCAAATTGTCTATAATATGTTGCCGAAAATCCATCTGGGCCTGGTCTTTTACGTAATTTTAAAGATTTTATTGCCTTAAGGACTTCAGTATCTGTAATTGGACATTCAAGAAGATCTTTCTGTTGTTGATCAAGGTTAGGAAGCGTGATATTGGTGAACAGTGTGTCTGCTTTAGTTTTATCAAAATTTGAGGCAGAAGAATATAGTTTAGATAACTTAGAGTGAAAAATTTCAAGTATTTTCACTGGGTTACTAGTGTAAGATTCCTGGGATACTTTCAATCTGATAGGCGTATGTATATGTTGTGAATTTTTTAAAATTCTGGCCATAGGTGTATCAGGTTTATTTGCCCTGCGATATTGAACATGCTGACGTTTACTTATAAGTTTATCTGCGGTATCAGTAAGAAAAAGATCTAGATCCAGGCGGGCTTTTTCTAGTTTGGTAGCATTCGGGGAGGTTTGAAAAGTTTGATGACAGTCATTAAAGGTAGATTCAAGTTTTGCAAACAACAGTTTGCGTTCTCTTTTAAGGTTAGTTGCTTGTTGTATCAGTCTACCCCTAATGACTACCTTGTGCGCCTCCCATAATGTAATAGCAGAGACATCGTCTGTATCATTGGATTTTAGGTAATCAGAAAGTGCTTTTTCAATCTCAACACGATGAGAAGGGTGGGTCAGAATTGAATCGTTTATACACCAAGTGGTATCGTGTGATCTAGGAATTGTGGAAGCAATGTGACTTGGTTAAATTGATGATAGGAAACTCCTATCCTCATATTGATTAGTGGTTCCAAATTAATAACTACTGCAGTAGGGAACAGACACAAAAGATACGCTCAGCATCTTTCCAAATTACTGTTCTTCTTTATTATGATGCAATTGAAGGTTTTTATGCACATGATTACGTAGGTATCACATTAATATTACATTTGTACGTTTATGGTAACAAGGGGCGTTACATAGGCAGGCTAATTCTAATCAGGACTGGAAAGAATGTAAACATGTACTGAAAACATTTTTAGTGCCGTGTGCACAGTGAGGACAGTGTGCAATACATACAAAATAGAATACAATTATATACAGAACTTACAAATTTCCATTACAGTCTCCCCTCTTTTGATCAATATTTTGATCACAAACCATACCTGCTATAACCTTTAACCTGGAACCTTCACACGCTTAGGTGGAGGTAGTCCTGGTCAAAGAGGCAAAAAAACTCCATTGTGGCGAAAATAATAGCTGAGCAACTTTTTCATTACCAAATGACCTTTCATTGTGAAAAACAAATGATTGATAAGACGTATTTACTGTCTGTACACTCCTGTGGCCAGAATGGCCTTCTAGCTGAATTGTTGGCATGCTGATTTATCAGCACATGTAAACACAGACAATTCTACATAAAATGGAAGACGTACAAAAGACAAATATGACTTCAACATGGCTAAACTACTTTTCAAATATATATATATATCCCTTACAATTAAAGTAATTGAATCAAAAAGTACCCTAGACTGTGATCACAAGAAGGAAACAAATCAAACACAGAGATTTCTTTAATTTAATCATTTTTGCAGTGTCTGGTGTGGATCCAGGTGACTTTTCCTTCAAGTTTTGCAAAAACTGTACATGAAATAGATGCTGTATTGAGTCTCCAAACATTTCCTTATATATAAATGTCTCTTAACAATCCACAAGTCACCTGGCTTTAGTTTTAGATCCTTCCAAACTTTTAGGATCTGGAATTGGGGAGAAAACACATAAATGAGTTTTTCAAAAACCTTAAAAGATCATCAACATTCTCTGTGAGATCCGAATGGAGGACTTCAGCTGCTGAGACAAAATATAAGCAAGTGAGTAACACACTCCCAAACCAAATCCCATAGGGAGAGAGTCCAACATCCCCCTAAGGGGCTTGATAAAATATAAGAAAACATTCAGGCAAAAGTTTTCTAGTTTCTTACTCTACTTTGCCCACTACATTGTAGACAGCAGGGGGTATAAAAATAAAACCTCAAAACCTCTAGACTCTCCTATAAAAAATTATTTCCTCTGTTAGTCTCTGTACTTTCTGCACTCTGTACTTACAAACTACTTCTGATAACACTTTTTACTGTGGCCTTTGCAGTAGCATTTGCCACTGGACATCCAAAAAACATGTCCATACAGACAAAATCCATACTCGTAAGATCCTGACTTGGGCATCTGGATATATCTTTTTTGTGATCTCTGGAAGGGATGTTCAGCTTTTGGTAACACCTTTGGTAACAGGTAAAACAAGAAGTGGTATGTTATAAAAACAACTGTGGAGAACCCTGGCTCTATCCCACGCTCATTTACTAAGGCAGCCATAAATGCTTGTGACTGGTGACACGGTCCATGTGTCAAGCTGGAGGGAAAAGAGTGGCTGACAGACATAAATGATCACCTTTTCCAAAGTCCTGTTTCATAAGAAGTTGCCCCCTGTGGACCATTTGTTCTTCTCGTTCTGGGGTCCTTAAAGTTGAATTATTAATCCCAGCTATACTGGGCCAGAACTGGGGTGGAATCTGTGAGTTGCACATACCCATCAAGTGTCCGGGGCTGTAAATGCAGCATCCTTAGTCACCTGGTCTGCTTACATGTGTGAAAGTTAATATGGCTACCTCAGTAAGAACCTGGAAGGCTGAAAACAGCCAATCAAATTAACTTGGCATGCTTTATTGGTTTACCTGCCGAAGTAAAAACAAACTTCTGGCCCTTTAAATGGAACCAAAAGCTCTCGATATCTCGACTATCTATATAAATATACACTCTTTTTATAGCTCTCAGGCTTTGCTAAAACATGGAGCTCTGCTTCTTGAGCTGGGGAAAAAGGATCCAATGACTTTGAATACAGAGTATCCTTCTGGGTGATAAACTGCATACTCAAATCTACAAAAAATGTAATATCTGGGTCTTCAGGGAGTGTGTCCCGCACTGGGCTCACAGCAGCTGATTCCTACACCATCAATTTAACACATGTGGCTTCCTTTGTCTCCAGCCTCCTCCAATAGAGGCAATAAGGTGGCTGGATTCAAATGTATGCATTTTTCATTGTTAGATTTGTACATAAACAAACTCATATTTTAAACCTTTCATTAGACAAAGTTAGCTGTATATTTGCTGCACAGAATGTCGGACCATTAAAAATTAAATGTTTGACCAAAACAATACCTAACTTTGTCTAATAGCACGTTTGCATAAAAGCTGCAGCTCTGATATATCGGGATGAACCCTTCATTACTGGGTCCAGCTTGCATAAATATATTATAATGGCTTGTTTTCTATCATGCTGTTTGTGTAAGAACTCCAGTTTCATGTTTCAAAAGACAACTTCTTCCTGGCAATATTATAACAAATGATAACAATACCCTGCGGTCATGGAGAGATGCCCATTAATCCAAAATATTCTTGCTTTTATACCACGGCACTTACAAGGAAAAGGGGCACATCATTTCACAATACACATATTCTGCTTTGGATTTCAAAAATAAAAATAAATAAAAACAAAAGGACCAAGAATCTGTATGATGGACCAGAAAGCATCAAAAACTATAAAACAACTGGCTGCAGGTGGCATCTATCCTAACAGGGTGTGTGGACTTGATGTGATGGGTCTGTTATATTTAAATTCTATTTATTATTACTCTTACATCATGGACCGCACATCAAGTTATTATCAAGAACCTTTAAATTTCATTTTTGTAGAAAAACTTCTTATGTATCCCATTCATCTTGGCTTTGTTAAATATTATGGCAGCTGTATTCCAAATAACAACCTCATCTTAATCTTATTAAGGGCTTATTGTATAAACGTAAAATTACAAAAATTGTTATCTTAATCTAAACTAATCCCATTTTTACAAATTTCCCCAATAACCTGGATTTCATTTCCAACCAAAGGTTGTCTAAACCAGTTTCAATATATCTATATTATTAATAAAATTGTTAAACTCATGAATACTCATTATTACTTAATTTTACTTAATTTCCCTTTTTTAAATGCACTGTTTCCACTATCAAAGGATATTCAATTTGTGTAATACACGGTTAAATGTAACCTTCATTTTACCATGTTTGGAAAACAGATTCAAAATAATTGTGATCACATTGTTTACCATTAGATTCGTTAACCCGGCACATTTTGTTATAAATGTTTTGTCTAAAAAACTGGAATTGGCATGGTGTCCTTCCAGCTTATCACTGACCTCTCATCTCAGCACAAAGGAGGGGGTCACATCTGCGTACATGACACACACAAGGGATAGAAATAAAGGTCCCAGCATTCGCACATACACCAATATCTCTAAAATCGCTTACATTTTTCCCATTTGTGCACAACACATGCATATCATTCTCTCACTTTCTTTTAACTCTTTAATATTTCCCTGCCTAAATTCTGCATTCCTTATTTTGTTCAGATATCTTTTATATCTAGCTTCTATGATCAGACAGGCAGCCAGAGTGCTCATCCCATCTTCCCTCTCTGACAATATATAAAGTATTCTGTTTTAACTCTCGTTTCTCTGTTTTAACTTTACTAGTTATAGTGCCTGACCCCAAATTCATCCCACAACTTAACATGAAAATGTCCCTTTCTGTCTAGTGTTAATGTCACCCTTGATCCATCCTGCTCACATAGATAGCTGTTTCTCTAGCTGTTTACTCTGCATGATTTTTAGTCCCTGTGGACCTTGGTAACCCAGTTACCCATTGTGGATCCCTGTCCACTTTAACCATTAATCTAGGGGCTCAGTATAGGCAGAACCGCACCTTCGGTTCATATATAGCGCTCCTTTTGCCCTGGGCATTTTTGAGGGTCTCTTACCCTTCATTCCCTTACTTAATTCAATGCCCATAATGACTGGCCAGTCTTCTCTCTTCTCTACGTGTGCCTATACCCTCTTGCCTCTAAACTACTTTATCTAGCAGATTTACTACATATACCTGTGAACAGCACTATTCTTCCCTTTCTTATCTATAACACTCCAATGGACAATAGACAGGGACAACATAACATATAACCACCAATCAATACAGTTCGATTAAGGGGAGTAAAATAGGTACCCTTTGTCCCAAAAATGCCTTACCGATCAAGGAAGTCTGATAACTCAAATGTAAGCAAAAGGCTTACCTCAGCCGGCTGATTATCAGAAATTCCCGGATCGTCTCAAGCTCCTCGTTTCGGATACTCAGGGTCACCTGGAATCCCCTCCTAAGGCAAAGCTCGCCATGCTGACTTGGTTAAATTGATGATAGGAAACTCCTATCCTCATATTGATTAGTGGTTCCAAATTAATAACTACTGCAGTAGGGAACAGACACAAAAGATACGCTCAGCATCTTTCCAAATTACTGTTCTGCTTTATTATGACGCAGTTGAAGGTTTTTATGCACATGATTACGTAGGTATCACATTAATATTACATTTGTACGTTTATGGTAACAAGGGGCGTTACATAGGCAGGCTAATTCTAATCAGGACTGGAAAGAATGTAAACATGTACTGAAAACATTATTAGTGCCGTGTGCACAGTGAGGACAGTGTGCAATACATACAAAATAGAATACAATTATATACAGAACTTACAAATTTCCATTACAAATGGTAACGAATACTGCGCAGTGGTCTGTCCATGGAAAAGGAATGATTTTGGATGATATGATTTCTGGCAGCATACTTGACGGGATTAGAATATGATCTATTCGTGAAAAAGAGTTATGCGGATAAGAATAATGAGTGAAGCGCCTACTAATAGGGTTCATCTCTCGCCAAGTATCTACCAGGCTATGAGTGGTGAGTAGATGTTGAAAAGTTAGGTTTATTGAGTTTGTGGTAGGTCCAAGGGGAGATTTATCTAAGAACGGGAAAATAGTAGCATTAGAATCCCCACAAATAACAACAGTACCAAACTTATGTACTTCTATAAGTTGAAAAAGGTGGGATAAGAAAGCAGTTGGGCGTTTGTTAGGGGCATAATAAGACACAATAGTAATAGGATTATCAGAAATAAATCCTGTTAGGAGAACATATCGTCCTTCAGGGTCTGTTATTTTGGATACAAGGTTAAACGGAGTGGAACGGTGAAAACCAATGAGAGTTCCGCGCTGTTTAACCGTAGCTGAAGCAGTATAGAATTGTGGATATGATGATGAAAGAAATTTGGGATAAACTTTGTCAGTCAAATGCGTTTCCTGCAAACATATAATATTAGCTTTTTTCATAGCAAAAGAGCGTAAAGCCTTGGTTCGCTTATGTGGAGTATTAAACCCCTGTACATTTAATGACAAGATATTTATAGGAGCCATAAAACAACGAATGCGAATACTATAGCATAACAAGCTGAGTACTCACCGAGAGCCAGGATCACCAACCCGAGAGTCAGGAGGGAATAGCAAAGATTAAAGAAAGAAGCAATAGAATAGAAAAAGAAAAAAGGAGAGGAGAATCGAACAAACCCAATATGAAGACAATTTAGCAGTATATAAAGGCTAAATAATAGGGTGTAGGAGCATCTCAGGAGAGTTTTTAGAACTCTCTGAGAGGGTCCGGGACCACCAATAGAGACCCCCATAACAATGGTAGGAGTCCTTAGGTGGAATAAAGGGCAACAAGAAATTCCTAAGGGATGTATAACATCGGAGGACCACAGGAACTATTTCATTACTATCATGGAAAAATTTCGCTTAAATTGTTACAAAAAAAGAAAAAATAACGTTCAAAAACTTGACAGGAAAAAAAACAGAAAAAAGTTAATATAAAAAAATTAAAAAAATATTAAAAAAAATATATATATATATATATATATATATATATATTTTTGTAACATAACAGTAGTATGTAGCCATAACTCATTTTAGTCATGAATATGGCCAGTTTATTAACTCTGTCAGCATACTGTGCTGGAAAAAAGTAGCAAGGACAAATAACTAGTCTGGCTTAGATTGTCAGTCCATTGAATCCTCATTGTTTGGTGGTGAATGTTCATATCGACCTCGCTTGTTAAGATTTTGATGGGAAGATGTGGAATAGCTGGGTTTTGGGTCTTTGTTTTGCTGTGTAGAACAAAAAGCTGAGCGCCTATGAGACTGGTCATTTGGTAAGATTGCTTCGGCTAGGCCCATATCAAATAGGGCTGACTTCAAGTCCTCTGAAGAGCGACAAACATATTTTGTTTCCAAATGAGTAAATCTGAGACAAAAAGGAAATCCCCATTGATAGGAAATTTGATTTCTCTGGAGTACCTGGAGTTGAAGTTTAAGTGCACGTCTTTTTGCAACCGTTAGTGGGGACAAATCTGTGAAGTGTTGATAGGTATTGCCCTGGAAGCTAAGAGATTTTCTCGCTCTGGCAGCTGTTAGTATCTGTTCTTTGGTTCTGTAAAAGTGCAATTTAGCTATAATATCCCTCGGGGGACCATTTATTTTGCGTGGGGCTAACGCTCTATGCACTCTATCTATTTGAACCTATCAATAGGGGTTCCAGGTAATAATTCTTGAAAGAGTGCCGTGATATTAGCCTGCAGGTGTAGAACAGATTCAGGGATTCCCCTGATTCGCAGATTCGATCGACGATCTCTGTTCTCTTGGTCCTCTAAACGATTTTGTAATGTAAGGTTTTCCTCTTTTAGTACCTTCATCTCAGACATGTAGTTCTGTGTAAAACAGAAGTCTGTTTGAGGGCTTTCTGAAGCATACATTCAAATTTTTTGAAGATGTCAGACTGTGTAGCAGCTTGTAATTCACAGTATTCATTTTCAGACTCCGACTCACCGTTAGCAGCCTGTGTCTTCTGACTGTGAGGTACAGATTTTTCAGTGTATTCACCGCTGTGCTGACTGTGAGGTAAAGATTTTCCAGTGTATTCACCGCTGTGCTGACTGTGAGGTAAAGATTTTTCAGTGTATTCACCGTTGTGCTGACTGTGAGGTAAAGATTTTCCAGTGTATTCACCGCTGTGCTGACTGTGAGGTAAAGATTTTTTAGTGTATTCACCGCTGTGCTGTGGGGGAGAGGATGCCGCCGCCATTCCAGCCGCCAGCCTGTGTGCCGTTTCCTTCGTTTTTCCTGCTTTAATTTTCGTTTTAGGAGCTCTCAAGACCATTGTCAGTGAAGCTGACAGTATTAGGTAGGATTTTCTGCAGTTCAGGCTGCCGCACATGTGCCTCGGTAAATATCTCTAACCTTTCGTTTATTTTTAGGAGGAAAATATAATGTGTTTTGCTACTAAAATTTTGATGCTTATTCCTCAGATTAGTTCTATGCCCTGAGTTATTATTATACAGGATTTATATAGCGCCAACAGTTTATGCAGTGCTTTACAATATAAAAGGGAGACAATACAGTTATAATATAATAAAATAGAAGAGCTTACAATCTAATAGGGTGGGGCAGGTGGTACAAAAGGTTGTAACTGTGGGGAATTAGCTGATGGAAGTGGTAAATATTAGTTAGAGATGTGATAGGCTTTCCTGAAGAGATGAGTTTTCAGGGATCGCCTGAAGGTAGCAAGAGTAGGGGATAGCCGAACAGGTGGAGGTAGCGAGTTCCAGAGGATAGGAGAGGCTCTGGAGAAATCCTGGAGATGAGCATGAGAGGAGGAGAGGAGAAAGCTTGAGAGTAGAATGTCTTAAGAAGAGCGGAGAGGACGATTTGGGTGATATTTGGAGACAAGATTGGTGATGTAGCTCAGGGCAGAGTTGTGAATGGCTTTGTATGTTGTGGTTAGTATTTTGAATTTAATTCGCGGGGTGATTTGGAGCCAGTGTAGGGGTTGGAGGGGAGGGTTGGCAGACACTGAGCGGTTGGTAAGGTGGATAAGTCTGGCAGCAGCATTCATGATAGACTGAAGAGGGGATAACCTATGGAGAGGCAGGCCAATGAGAAGGGAGTTGCAATAGTCAAGGCAAGAGATAACAAGGGAGTGAATGAGGAGCTTGGTGGTTTCATTTGTTAAAAAGGGGCGAATTTTAGAGATGTTACGGAGGTGAATTCTACAAACTTTTGACAACGATTGGATTTGAGGCTGAAATGACAAGTCAGAGTCTAGGATTGCACCTAGTACCCTGGCGTGAGGGGAGGGACTGATGGTTGCATTGTTGATTTTGATGGAAAAGTCATGGAGGGGCGCACGGGCGGGAGGGGAATATTAATAGCTCCGTTTTAGAGACATTTAGTTTAAGGAAATTGTGCGACATCCATGCTAATATGTCAGTTAGTAAGTTAGTAATGCGAGAGGAGACTGAAGGAGTGAGGTGAGGAGTAGACAGATAGATTTGGGTCTCATCAGCGTATAAGTGGTATTGGAAGCCGTGGGCGGTTATCAAGTGACCAAGGGAGGAGGTGTAGATAGAGAAGAGAAGGGGTCCAAGAACAGAGCCTAGGGGGACTCCCACAGAAAGGGGCAATGAAGAGGAGGAGACAGAGTTGTAGGTGACACTGAAGGAGCGCTGTGATATATAGGCAGAGAACCAGGATAGAGCAGAATCTCGGAGGCCAAGGGAATGTAGTTTATTGAGAAGGAGCGGGTGGTCAACAGTATCAAGGGCCGCAGAGAGGTCAAGTAGTAGGAGTATGGAGTACTGGCTGCTGGTTTTAGCAATTATTAAATCGTTATTGAGTTTTAGTAAGGCAGTTTCCGTGGAGTGCTGCCAGCGAAAGCCAGACTGTAAGGGGTCAAGAAGGTTATTTTCACTGAGGTAGGAGCTAAGACGGTTGTAGACTTCTAGAAGTTTAGAGGTGAATGGGAGCAATGAGATAAGTCTTAAGTTGTTCAGGTTGGTATGGTCCAGTGAGGGCTTTTTAAGTATGGGAGTGATCTGCGTATGTTTTAGAGTGGGGAGGAAGATGCCACTAGAGAGGGAGAGATTGAAGATGTGAGTGAGGGAGCATAGGATAGAAGAAGAGGGTGACCGTAGTAGTTGTGAGGGAACAGGATCCAAGGGACAATTGGT
The DNA here is from genome assembly GCF_042186555.1 of Aquarana catesbeiana. Taxonomy (NCBI): domain Eukaryota; kingdom Metazoa; phylum Chordata; class Amphibia; order Anura; family Ranidae; genus Aquarana; species Aquarana catesbeiana. The sequence continues at coordinate 498,454,961 of NC_133327.1, read as the reverse complement.
TAGGTGGGCATCTGAGAAAAGTTTTGTAGCCTATTCAGTAGTAGCCAATTCAAAAGAAGAGAGTGTTGAATGTGCTGTTAGGTAAGGTTGGGTGGGGAAGATGTACACACAATGGAGGTGTCCTCACAAATTGCATCAATCTTGTCTTTGAAGTGATTGGCAACCTCTTGGGCAGTGAGTGAGTTAGTGGGTAGAGGGGGTGGGGGACAAAGCAGAGAGTTACAGGTTGAGAAGAGCCGACGGGGACTGGATGACAAGGAATTAATAAGAGAGACAAAGTAGGATTGTTTGGCAGCATGGAGGCAGGAATTGCATTTTAGAAGGGCAGATTTATATAGGGTGAAGTCTTGCAGGCATTTGGTTTTATGCCATAGTCGTTCAAGAGCACGGCAATGTCTCTTGACATTTCTAGTGTTGTCAGTTTGCCAGGGTTGTAACGGTCGGGGCCTGATTCTGCATGTGGTCAGAGGAGCAAGTGCATCTAGTGATGATGAGAGTGAACTAATGTAGACAGAGGTGGCCAGGTCAGGACAGGACAGGGGAGAGATTATGTCATATAGGTGGTCAGTAGCAGAAAAGATAAGAGAAGGGTTAAAGTGGCAAAGGTTTCTACAAGTAATTGTTTGCTGCTTGGAGGGATGGGTGGTTGGAGGCAAGGATACAGTGAAAGTAATGAGGTTGTGATCAGAGAGAGGAAAGGGGGTGTTGGTGAGGTTGCCAGGGTTGGAGAGATAGGAGAATACAAGGTCAAGGGTATTACCATTGGAGTGAGTGGAAGTATGTCCATTGGGTTAGGTCAAAAAGATGAGGTTAGGTCGAGAAGTTTAGCTGTAGTTGGGCTGTTAACATTGACAGGAATGTTGAAGTCACCAAGAATGATAGTGGGTATTTCAGAGAGAAAGTAGGGTAGCCAGGCAGCAAAGTCATCAAGAAAGCGCGATACTGGTCCAGGAGGCCAATAAATTGTTGCGATCTTTAGAGAAATGGGAGAAAACAGACGAATACAGTGCATCTCGAAAGAAGAGAGGGATATAGAGGGAGGGACAGGAAGGACTTGGAAGGTGCTTTGTGGGGATAGATGGAAGCCAACTCCACCTCCTTTCTGTCTGTTCGGTCTGGGGGAGTGAGTCCAATGGAGACCACCATGGGAGAGGGCAGCAGGAGAAGCTGAGTCTAAATTTTGAAGCCAGGTTTCTGTTATGGCGAATATGTTAAAGCCATGAGAAATGAAGAGGTCATGTACAGATGTTAGCTTGTTACAGATGGAGCGGGCATTCCAAAGGGCGCATGAGATTGGTTGGCTGCTTTGAGGAAGCAGGGGGATAGAAATTAAACTGAGTGGATTGCGGTGGTTGCCAGAGGGGGAGGGGTATTGGATATGTGGCTTGCAGTTGGAAAATGGCGGACCAGGATTAGGAGAAATGTCACCTGAGACTAGGAGAAGGAGGAGGGCGAGGAAGGCAAGATGGGAGTGGGATGTGCATGACCGCACGTGTCTAGTGGCCCTGGTGTTTATGTCAGCATGTGGGTGCAGCAAATGCAGGAGATGATGGGTGCCATAGTAGGGAGAGGGTAGGAGTGAGGGTGATATGTGCATGCTGCGGGGAAGAGAGGAGGGGTAGAGTAAAGATAAATTGAGGATAGAAGACACCAATGTGAAAAGGAAGAGAATAAGGAGCATGTTAGTGGATTGAGAGTGGGAAACTGACTTTATATAAAATATAAAATAAATGTCAAAAGCTGGTTTGCTTGTCTTGCAGAGTGGAGCTTAGTTCTTGTTGTATCTTCATCCAGCTTTAGTTACCCTGCTTTCATAAACTGCGTTGGTGAAACTGCGCATCACTCATGACAGAGCCACTCAGTACAGAGCCATGATGTCTGCGCCTTGCCCCTGTCTGCGCTACCCCATAGGCTGCTTTAAATTTATAGGGAGACTGAGCAGGCATGCATTTCTCAGTTGGTCATTATTGGGTCTGATTTGAGACACCTGACTATGGGAAAGGAGATGGCCAATAACAGACCAGCTACAGACACAGGCTAGGAGTTGATTTATTTAAGGTCTTCAGAACAGAAGGAGACCACAGCCTTCAAAGACAATTCACCAATGGAAATATTGTTCTAAAGTGTTTCTACTTTCATATGTAAACATTTATGGGTTTTACTCCCCCCACTAGCTAAATATTGATGCAGTCATCTGAGTCTGCACTGCCCGTAGCAGTTTCTTGTTCCTATTTACAGTATAAGGTGCTAAACTTTTTTTTTTTGTGTTATGATCTGACATGTATGAGCTTTGAAATTTAACCAATTTACAATGCCCTGGCCCAGATAATTAAGCGTCTCCTGTCTTAGACTACGTTTCCACTATAATGACCCCCAAAGTCATGTGATTCAGAGACTCTGGAGTGTAACTTTGATCCAACTTCACAGTCTCTAGATCAGAGTTGCATCGAAGGTCGCATCAAGGTAGTGCAAGGACCTTTCAAAGTCGCTGCAACTTTAAGTCGCAATAGTGGGAACTGAGCCTTATATATTTTTTGTATATTATTTTAAGATGCAAAAGTTATTAAGATTGAATTGAATAATTGCTGCTCTAGTTTAAACACCTATGATTATAAAAAAAAGTAATAAATGTATTGCTACATGTATGTCAGTGTTACTACATTGAGTGTTAAGATTACTTGGGTATTAAGATTTTAAATTAGACCTGTCACAGATCGTCAGCTTTTCTACAGATCTGTCTCCTCTATTTCCAAAATACTAGGATTTCCCTATCAGTTGCATCCAGGATGGTGTACACCGATAGTGTAGTGAGTGGTTAGAAAAACAATTCTGAATTATTACAACATAAAAAAATAGACCACATTTGATAATGCTGTGCCATATTATGACACATTAACTGATATAATAAAAACAGTTGTGTTTCTCATAGATATGTTTTCAGAAATGGATAAATCAGTATTTATTAAAAACAGCAGATAAATCCTCAAGGTATCAGGGGTTGTATGGATAAACGAGGAGCACAGGATTAAAGGAATAATAGAGATTTTGCCCAAAGTAAACAATGAGATTAAAGTATAACTGCACTTTCTCTGAAAATGATACATGTATACTTGTTCCAGAAGCAAATGCAAAATGCCAATATGATGGGTTACCTTTACTGAAGAGAAGTCTTGCTTCTGGCTATCTTTTCTACTGATGGTTAGAAAAAAGAAAAGCTTTAAAGAGGTATTAAACCATCTAAAAAACAATCTCTGTATTTGAATGTTAGCAATATTGTTATTAACTACATTGTTTTTCAAATTATTAATTTGCAGTTATTCAACTTGTCTTGAACAGGCACGCAATTTCTTCTGGACCTGTGCTTCCCCCTCACTGATGTGTTGCCACAATATTCAAATGCCAATGTGCTAGCAGCAATCACAGACATCTACCCACTTCTGTACCCACAGCATCAGGTGCAAGCTTTGGGGATAACTCAGATGCCTTCAAAAAGTCTATAAAGCATGACAAAGGGATCTGAGTTATCCTGAAAGTTTGCATCTTTAATAACCCAAGTTAGCCAATAAAGGGTATTGGCTGTATTCTGAAAAGAAAGACAGTGGGAGTGAAAAAAATACAACAAACATGACACCTTGTAAGTAATGCTCTTTGATATGCACTTTATTGTAGTTGGTTTAATAGCCCAATTTAACTAGACATGTGCACACTGAAATATTTTGTTTCGGAATTTCGTTTTCGTCTGAAAAATACATTTATTTAGTTACTCTCGAAATTAGTTTTTATTTATTTTGTTTTTCGTTAAAAATTGCATTCATACGAAAATCCAAATTAATTAAGGTTGAATCTGTCAACCACAGGTTCGATGCATCATGTCGAATCTCCTATCTATATCGAACTATTGTCACAACAAAAACGAAAATAAAGCATTTGTTTATGTCGGATCTTTCGTTTTTCGGATTCTGCACTTTCGTTATCGTTTGTTAAAACGATAACGAAAATACCTGAAATTCGGAGGAAAATGCATTCGGATGAAAACGAATGCACATGTCTAAATCTAACCCACTTAATCTATAACTGTAATGCAGTCGAGCAAAGGATGAAACCCATGAAGTCGCACATCAATGCAGACCCACTGGTATTGGAATAAATGGCAGTCTCAGCCTGAGCTCCTGCCAGGCCATTCCCCCAATGTGTTTCACTCCGCCCCTCAGAACATAATCATGATTAACCTCCAAGAGGCAGGGTGAAAAAAAAGTGTTGGGGATGTGGCCTGGCAGGAGCCCAGGCTGAGACTGCCATTCAGCCTCACCATGGCGAGGCTGCAGATGGGCACTGATCAGGCTGCATTGATGGGCAATGGTGAGGCTGCATTGATGGGCACTGGTGAGGGTAAAGGTGTGCAGTGATAAGGGTGCATTGATGGGCACTGACCCTTATTTTGCTTCAAAGTTCTTTATTTAACCGGTTACCGACCGGCGCACGCCGATGTACGTTGGAAGAATGGCCACGGTTGGGCAAATGGGCGTACCCGTACATCCCTTTAAATTTGCCACCGTGCCATTGTGTGCGTGCCTCACGGAGCGGAAGAACGGGGAGATGCTAATGTAAACAAGCTTCTCCCCGTTCTGCCTAGTGACAATGTCACTGATCTTTGCTCCCTGTGATCAGGAGCAGAGATCAGTGATGTGTCACACGTAGGCACACCCCCCCCACAGTTAGAAACACTCCCCAGGACATACTTAACCCTTACACTGCCCCCTAGTGGTTAACCCCTTCACTGCCAGTGTCATTTACACAGGAATCAGTGCATTGGTATAGCACTGATTGCTGTATAAATGACAATGGTCCCAAAAATGTGTCAAAAATGTCCGATGTGTCCACCATAATGTCGCAGTCACATAAAAATCGCCGATCTCCGCCATTACTAGTAGAAAAAAAATTATCAATAAAAATGCCATAAAACTATCCCATATTTTTTAAACGCTATAACTTTTGCACAAACCAATCAATAAACGCTTATTGTGATTTTTTTTTAACCAAAAATATGTAGAAGAATACGTATTGGCCTAAACTGAGGAAAAAAATGTTTTTTTGAAATATTTTTGGGGGATATTTATTATAGCAAAGAGTAAAAAATAATGTGTTTTTTTTCAAAATTGTCGCTATTTTTTTGTTTATAGCTCAAAAAATAAAAACCCCAGAGGTGATCAAATACCACCAAAAGAAAGCTATATTTGTGGAAAAAAGGGACGTCAATTTTGTTTGGGAGCCACGTCGCATGGCCGCGCAATTGACAGTTAAAGCGACGCAGTGCCGAATCGCAAAAAACGCATGGTCAGGAAGGGGGTAAATTCTTCCGGGGCTGAAGTGGTTAAAATGTAAGTTTTTTACCTGAAACTTCCCTCTCAAAATAAGGTGCGTGTTAGATGCTTGTGTGTTATACGCCAATAAATACAGTATTTACATTGTGATTTATACTTCACTGTAGACAGCACAATTGAGGGGATTTTGAAGTTAGAAATTTAACTGCCTTAAAACGGTGTTCCAGCTGTTTTTTTTCAGCAACTACAAACACTGTAGCCGATGACTTTTAATAAGGGCACTTACCTGTCCAGTGAGCCCACGATGTCGGCCATGTCAGCCCCCCGAGGCCGATCCGTCAATCGGATCGGGTGGCGGCGCCGCCATCCTAACTAAGGGAAACAGGCAGTGGAGCCTTGCTGCCCATTTCCTACTGCGTATGCGCGAGTTGTGCGCCGCTTTTTGAATGGCCCTGTCATCTTCTGGGACACACACAGGTCCCAGAAGGCAATGGGGCAGCTCGCCGAACAGGAGGAAGTAACCGAACAGCTCCGCAGAATAGGAAGAGGCAGATTAGGAAGACTGCATAGCAACAGGGGTTTTTAGTAATTAAAAAAAAAAAAATGTATATGTTTTTTAATTTATTTCAAAGACATTGTTAATGTATAAATGTTTTTTCGGGTGGACCTCTGCTTTAACTTGTACTTTAAAGACATTTTGGAACTGACATTTTTATCCTGAATTGCCACGTGACTGTTTTTTTCTTTACATATTTTTTAGAGAGCCTTTTAGGTCTAGGTTAACCCTCCAAGTGAATATACCCTGATTTGTGTGTTTATTTCAATCATTTGCCTGCTTTATATTGAAAAATCTAAATAATTTTACCAACACTAAGAAGTGCTGCACAACACATATGAAGTCCCAGGGCATGATGGGACTGTGCCGTCATAAGAGGCGGGGTCACCCGGTGACATCACACGGTGACCACGCCCCATGCCTATATAAGTCGCGCACACTTCGCAGACGGCATTACAGCGGGAGAGAGCGTCGTGTCAACATCGGAAGAAGAGAAGAGGGGAGAAGACGACGACGTAAAAGAAGAAGACCGGTCCCCGCTAGCAGAAGAGCTGGAAGAAGATAGCGGGGGGATCCGGTGACATCATACAGTGACCTCGCCCCATGCCTATATAAGTTGCCGCACACTTCGCAGACAGCATTACAGCGGGAGAGAGCGTCATGTCAACATCGGAAGAAGAGAAGAGGCGAGAAGACAACGACGTAGTAGAAGAAGACCGGGCCTCGCTAGCAAAAGAGCTGGAAGAAGATAGCGGGGGGATCCGGCAGAAGATACCAGAGAAGAACCGGACAGTGACAGAAGAACCGGACAGCGACAGAGGAACCGGACAGCGGCAGAAGACCGGGAACCCGCTGAGCAAAAGAGCTGGAAGAAGATAGCGGGGGAGTCCGGCAGAAGATACCGGAGAAGAACCGTACAGCGGCAGAAGACCGGGATCCCACTAGCAAAAGAGCTGGAAGAAGATAGTGGGGGAGTCCAGCAGAATATACTTTAAATTACTTTAAAAACCTGTGTAGTGTTTTTTTCTTGACACTTTTCTCCCCCAGGTGAATGGGTAGGGGTACCATGTACCCCATACTTATTCACGTAGGGTGGGGGGCCGGGATCTGGGGGCCCCCTTATTAACCACTTCAGCCCCGGACCATTATGCTGCCTAAGGACCAGAGGACTTTTTCCAATTTGGCACTGCGTCGCTTTAACTGCTAATTGCGAGTCATGCAATGCTGTACCCAAACGAAATTTGCATCCTTTTCTTCCCACAAATAGAACTTTCTTTTGATGGTATTTGATCACCTCTGCCGTTTTTATTTTTTTGCGCTATAAATATAAAAAGACCGAAAATTTTGAAATAAAATGATATTTTCTACTGTTTGTTATAAAAAAAATCCAATAAACTCAATTTTAGTCATACATTTAGGCCAAAATGTATTCGGCCACATGTCTTTGGTAAAAAAAATGTCAAAAAGCTTATATTTATTGGTTTGCGCAAAAGTTATAGCGTCTACAAACTAGGGTACATTTTCTGGAATTTACACAGCTTTTAGTTTATGACTGCCTATCTCATTTCTTGAGGTGCTAAAATGGCAGGGCAGTACAAACCCACCCCAAATGACCTCATTTTGGAAAGTAGACACCCCAAGGAAATTGCTGAGAGGCATGTTGAACCCATTGAATATTTATTTTTTTTGTCCCAAGTGATTGAATAATGACAAAAAAAAAAAATATTTACAAAAAGTTGTCACTAAATGATATATTGCTCACACAGGCCATGGGCATATGTGGAATTGCACCCCAAAATACATTCATCTGCTTCTCCTGAGTGTGGGGATACCACATGTGTGGGACTTTTTGGGAGCCTAGCCGCGTACGGGGCCCTGAAAACCAATCACCGCCTTCAGGATTTCTAAGGGCATAAATTTTTGATTTCACTCCTCACTACCTATCACAGTTTTGAAGGCCATAAAATGCCCAGATGGCACAAAACCCCCCAAATGACTCAATTTTGGAAAGTAGACACCCCAAGCTATTTGCTGGGAGGCATGTTGAGTCCATGGAATATTTTACATTTTGACACAAGTTGCGGGAAAGTGACAATTTTTTTTTTTTTTTTTTTTTTTTGCACAAAGTTGTCACTAAATTATATATTGCTCACACAAGCCATGGGCATATGTGGAATTGCACCCCAAAATACATTTAGCTGCTTCTCCTGAGTATGGGGATACCACATGTGTGGGACTTTTTGGGAGCCTAGCTGCGTACAGGGCCCCGAAAACCAATCACCGCCTTCAGGATTTCTAAGGGTGTAAATTTTTGATTTCACTCTTCACTGCCTGTCACAGTTCCGGAGGCCATGGAATGCCCAGGTGGCACAAAACCTCCCCAAATGACCCCATTTTGGAAAGTAGACACCCCAAGCTATTTGCTGAGAGGCATGGTGAGTATTTTGCAGCTCTCATTTATTTTTGAAAATGAAGAAAGACAAGAAAAAACGTTTTTTTTTTTCTTTTTTCAATTTTCAAAACTTTGTGACAAAAAGTGAGGTCTGCAAAATACTTACTATACCTCTCAGCAAATAGCTTGGGGTGTCTACTTTCCAAAATGGGGTTGTGCCACCTGGGCATTCCATGGCCTCCGAAACTGTGATAGGCAGTGAAGAGTGAAAGCAAAAATTTATGCCCTTAGAAAGCCTGAAGGCGGTGCTTGGTTTTCGAGGTCCCGTACGTGGCTAGGCTCCCAAAAAGTCTCATACATGTGCTATCCCCGTACTCAGGAGAAGCAACAGAATGTATTTTGGGGTGTAATTTCACATATTCCCATGGCATGTTTGAGTAATAAATCATTTAGTGACAACTTTGTGCAAAAAAAGTGTCTCTTTCCCGCAACTTGTGTCACAATATAAAATATTCCATGGACTCGACATGACTCTCAGCAAATAGCTTGGGGTTTTGAACTGTCCTGGCATTTTATGCACAACATTTAGAAGCTTATGTCACACATCACCCACTCTTCTAACCACTTGAAGACAAAGCCCTTTCTGACACATTTTGTTTACATGAAAAAATTAATTTTTTTTGCAAGAAAATTACTTTGAACCCCCAAACATTATATATTTTTTTAAAGCAAATGCCCTACAGATTAAAATGGTGGGTGTTTCATTTTTTTTTTCACACAGTATTTGTGCAGCGATTTTTCAAACGCATTTTTTGGGGAAAAAACACACTTTTTTAAATTTTAATGCACTAAAACACACTATATTGCCCAAATGTTTGATGAAATAAAAAGTTGATCTTAGGCCGAGTACATGGATACCAAACATGACATGCTTTAAAATTGCGCACAAACGTGCAGTGGCGACAAACTAAATACATTTTTAAAAGCCTTTAAAAGCCTTTACAGGTTACCACTTTAGATTTACAGAGGAGGTCTACTGCTAAAATTACTGCCCTCGATCTGCCGTTCGCGGTGACACCTCACATGCATGGTGCAATTGATGTTTACATTTGACGCCAGACCGACGCTTGCATTCGCCTTTGCACGAGAGCAGGGGGGGACAGGGGTGCTTTTTTTTTTTTTGCTTTTTTTTTTTTTTTTTGCTTTTTTATCTTATTTTTAAACTGTTCCTTTCATTTTTTTTTTTTTAATAATTTTTATTGTTATCTCAGGGAATGTAAATATCTCCTATGAATGAATGAATGAATGAATTAAAGATTTGTAGAGCGCTGCAAATGCGAACTGAATCGCCTCAAGGCGCTAGAATGCGTTCCCTGTAGGCAGCTTCTTAGAAAAGGAAGGTCTTTAGTTTTTTCCTGAAGGCCTGATGGTTTTCTTCCATGCGGATGTGGGTTGGAAGAGTGTTCCATAGTCGAGGTCCTTGGACTGCGAATCTTTGTTCTCCTTTTGCTTTGTAGCGGTATTTGGGGATGATGAGGAGGTTTTGGTTAGCTGATCGAAGACTGCGATTAGGTGTGTAGTGTTTTATTTTCTCCTGGAGATATAGCAGAGCGTTTCCTTGTATGCATTTGTGGGTGAGGCAGAGGGTCTTGAATGTGATCCGATTCTTTACGGTTAGCCAGTGTAGGCACTTTAGTGATGGGGAAATAGATTCCCAGGGTTTTTTTGCTGTTAACAGTCTTGCTGCCGTGTTTTGGATGAGTTGTAAGCGCACAAGCTGACATTGGGGTAGTCCTACGTAGAGCGAATTTGCGTAGTCGAGTCGGGAATTGATGATTGTTCCCACAACTGCCGCTTTGTCCTCTTCTGGGATGAAGGGGATGAATCTACGTAGCAGGCGTAGGAGATGGTGGGATCCGCTAACTACTGATCCTATTTGAGCATCCATTGTCACTCCTGAGTCAAAGATGACTCCGAGATTCTTGGCTTTGATGCTTGGATAGATGGTCTGTCCGAGGATGGTGGGAGGTGTCCACGGAGTCTTAATTTTGGAATTTTTGTTAGCGTGTAGGAGAAGAAGTTCTGTTTTTGAACCGTTAAGTTTGAGGGAGCTGATGGTCATCCAGTCGTCTATCAAAGTGAGACATTCTTCTAATTGCTGATGATGGTTTTTTTGTCCGGTAATGCGAAAGTAGAGTTGGGTGTCATCAGCGTATGAGTGGAAGCAGAGGTCCGTTTCCCTGATGATATTGAGGAGTGGGCGGATGTAGATGTTAAATAGCACTGGTGACAGGGGTGAGCCCTGAGGGACTCCGCAGGAGATTGCCCGGGTTTCCGAGGTGAATGTTCCTAGTTTCACTATCTGAGAGCGATTCTCTAGGTAGGATGCAAACCATTTTAGAGCAGGAACTGTAGCTCCTGCCACTTCTGAGAGGCGGGCAAGTAAAGTATTGTGGTCCACTGTATCAAATGCTGCGCTGAGGTCTAACAGTACCAGGAGACATGATTCTCCGTCATCTGCTGCTTCAAGGGTGACGTCCCATATTTTGAGGAGCGCTGTTTCTGTGCCATGGCCCGGGCAGAGGCCCGGGCAGAAGCCTGGTTGCAGAGGGTCCAGGAGTTGGTGTGTGTCCAGGTGGCGTTGTAGCTGCTGTACTACTGCTTTCTCCATGATCTTGGAGATGGTGTTGAGGCTTGTTATCGGTCTGCGGCAGTTAGGGTCCTTAGGGTCGAGATTGGGTTTCTTTAGCTGGGGTTTGACGATGCCTTGCTTGAGGGAGGTTGGTGCAGTCCCTTCTTTGAATGATTGATTTATGAGGTGTGTTAGAGTAGGGGCCAAGATGTCGGAACATTCTTTCAGGAGTTTTGTGGGAATGATGTCGTTTGGTGATGTGCTGTCTCGAAGGTTTCTGATGATGTTTATAGTCGTGTCAATGGTGATTGGGGACAAAGAGAAATTCGGTGGTTGTGGGGTGTTCGTGTTGATATCCTCTTTTTGCTTTGGTTGAGTGAGGTTGGTTGTTCTTTTCTGATGAATTGATTTCCGGATGTTGTCGATTTTGTCACTGAAGTGATCTGATAATTCATTGCAGGATTCTTGAGTATCGTTTGCTGGGTGCTCTAAGCAGGTCGGGTTCATTGCCTGAGTGACTAATTTGAAAAGTTCCCGCGGACGGTTTAGGGCAGTTGAAATGGTGTCCGAGAAATGTTCTTTTTTGGCTTTGAAGATTGCCTTGTGGTATTTCACAGTAAGTTCTTTGTAGTTGGTACAGTTTTCCTTGGTGGGATTTCTTCTCCATGCTCTTTCAGCTCTTCTACGTTCTTGCTTGAGTAGGGTGAGAGTGGCATTAAACCATCTCGAGTTTTTGTTGCGGATGGGTCTTCTGCGTTTTGGCGCCACTGAGTCTGCTCTTTGTAGTAATACCTTGTTTAGGGAGTTGAGTGTTTGTTCCGTTGAGAGGTTTGAGTTTAGCTGAAGTATTTTGTTAGATAATGTGGTTTTGAATAGATCGGAGTGTAGTTTCTTCTGGGATCTATTCCAGTTTGTTGTTGTTGCCCGTTTTTGTTTTTGGAGGGTGGTGTTGGTAGTGATTTTAAATTTGATAGCGTGGTGGTCCGTCCACGGTAGTGGAGTGTTGTCAAGTATGTTGATGTCCATATTCTGTTTGAAGATGAGGTCTAGAGTGTGTCCTGAACCATGTGTGGGAGCATTTATCAGCTGTTGAAGGCCTAGTTCTTCCATTTGGTTGACGCAGGCGGTCGCGATCTTGGGCGGAGTTTGCCCAGAGGTTAAAATCCCCAAGTACCAGCAGGTTTTTGGTTTTCAGGGTGTGTATTGAGAAGAATTCAGTGAGTGGAGTAAGGAGATTGGTCTTTGGTCCTGGTGGTCTGTAGCATAGAAGTATGTGAATGGTGTCTTGAGGTGTTGTTTGACGATGCAGTGAGAGAGTTTCCATGAAAGGCACTGAGTTCTGTAAAGTTGGTTTTGTAAACCCAAGGTGCGATTTGAAAATCACTGCTAGGCCTCCTCCTTTTTTTCCTATTCTATGCTCAGTTAGGATACTGTAGTTCTCGGGCACCAATTCAGTTAGGATGGGGTTGCAGTCAGGTGTTAGCCAGCTTTCTGTAATGAAGAGGCAGTCAATGTTGTTTTCGATGATAAAGTTGTGGATTTCCAGCCTGTGCTTGACTGCAGATCTGGTGTTGATCAGGGCGCATGCTAGTTGTTGTGGCTGGATCGATGTCTCCCTGTATTTGATGGTTGATTGTGGGTTGGCCCTTAGTAATTGTTCTTTTTTTAGTCTTTCTTGAGTGGCGGTTGGTAAGGTTGAGGCAGTTTTTCTTAGCCTGTAGAGGGCATCTACTGTGTATTTGAAGTTGCACATGATGAGGAAGGCAGAGTTTTTGAAGGAAGGGTAATCTAATGATGGTACTGGTGTAGCGATAACGAGCTTGCTGGAGGATGGAGGGATCAGATGGTTACCACTGCTTCTAGGGTAGTGTGGGTGACGGGTTAAATGTTGGTGCGGAGGTCCTGGAGGAGGTGAAAGTGCCTACCACCCTCTTGTTGATCCAGAGGAAGGCGAAAAACCTCCAGCTGCGATGGCCAATTGTGCAGCAGAGGAAAAAATTCCTTCCTGACCCCCCCGAGGGGCGATCGGACTCGGGCCCCTGGATCAACTGCTAGTGACCCTCAGTGGCTTACCTGTAGGATGGTGGGTGGTGCGGTGGCTGCGTCTAGGGCAATCTGCGGTGGACTGGCCTCTGGTGAATGACCAGTGCCCCCTACCGTGAGGTCCAGTAGCAGGGGATTGTTCACGGTGAGGAGGGGCAAGGGCTCTGTTGGACAAGAGTGAGAGGGGGAAATGGGTGGCTGTCGGAGCTAGGCCACAGCCCTGGTCTGTCCCACCAATCTAGTGGCTAGAACGGGGTGATTAGACCGCGGCTGCGGTGGTGTCCGGGGGGGGCTACAACTGAGGGGGCTGTGGGAGGGTGGGTCCAATCGGAAGGTAACGCGGCCGGAGTGCTAGCGGCCTCAGGAGGGGGGGCCCAAGATGCTGTACCGTTCGGCCTTGAGGTGTACTCAGATGGCCACCGGCTAGGCCCGAGCCGTTAGCTGGCCGGCAATAGGGAGTACCAAGATGGCCGCCGGCTAGGCCCGAGCCGCGGGCTGTCCTAGCGTAGTTGCCCGAACCCTTCAGATGATGGTGGGCGGATAGATCCGGTGAGGAATAGGCTGAGCAGGGGGGATCGCGGGCCCGCCGGTTGAGCTACCGGACGGATGATATGAGGAGCGGGGGTAATGTGCTGCCGGGCTATCAGCCGGAGCTAGGCCGGAGCCGCTGAGCGTCCTGAGCGGCCGGCCGGCTGGCTGAATGCAGCTCCCGGAAGGAGGTCAGTGAGGGGGGGTCCCGGTGCTGCTGCAGGGGGGAGTCGGGATGAATCCGGAGATCCAAGGATGGGTGGCTGGATGGCTGGAGCTGGGAGGCCGGAAGACCGGAGCTGTAGAGAGGGGGCGGTGATGTGCTGCCGAGCTATCAGCCAGAGCTAGGCCAAGGCCGCGGAGTGTCCTGAGCGGCCGGCCTGCTGGCTGAACGCGGCACCCGGATGAAGGTCAGTGAGGGGAGGAGGGAGAGGGGTCCCGGAGAAATGCTGTGGGGGGGTCAGGGGTGAGTCCGAGGATCCAAGGATGAGGCCGGATGGTCGGAGCTGGGGGTCGGATGACCGGAGCTGTAGTGAGGAGTGGCGGTGATGTGACGGTGATGAGCTGCCGAGCTATCAGCAGAGCTAGGCCGGAGCCGCGGAGTGTACCAAGCGGCTGGCCGGTTGGCTGAATGCGGCCCTCGGATGGAGGTCAGTGAGGGGGGGTAGGGAGAGGGGGTCCCGGTGAACCGCTGCAGGGGGGTCAAGGATGGATCCAAGGGTCCAAGGATGGATGGCCGGATGGCCGGAGCTGGGTTGGCCGGATGGCTGGAGCTGGGTGGCCGGATGGCCGGAGCTGGGTTGGCTGGATGGCCGGAGCTGGGTTGGCCAGATGGCTAGAGCTGGGTGGCCCGGAGGCCGGAGCTGGGTGGCCGGGAGGCCAGAGCTGCTTCAGGGAGCCGCTAACAGAGGTCTGTTCTCCACAGTGAGACCCTATGATAGCAATAGGTAGTGACAGGTACTCTTTTTTGAAAAAATTGGGGTCTATTAACCCTAGATCTCTCCTCTGCCCTCAAAGCATCTGACCACATCAAGATCGGTGTGATAAAATGCTTTCCCAATTTCCCAATGGCGCTGTTTACATCCGGCAAAATCTAAGTCATGAAATGCTCGTAGCTTCCGGTTTCTTAGGCCATAGAGATGTTTGGAGCCACTCTGGTCTCTGATCAGCTCTATGGTCAGCTGGCTAAATCACCGGCTGCATTCTCAGGTTTCCTGTTGAGACAGAGAGCCAGAGAAAAACACGGAAGACGGTGGGGGGGGGGGCATTGCTTGTAAAAGCAGTCTAGAGGCTAATTAGCTGCTAGGATTGCTTTTACATGAAAGCCGACCGCTGGCTGAAAAGAATGATACCAGTCGTGAATGGTGTACCTGAAGACAAAAAAAATGGTTAACAATAAAACACATTAAACGGTAAAGTATAAAAAATTGCATACCTGAAAAGCAAACATGATAAAACATAATAACAATAAAACATTATAAAAATATATATCAACGGATCCGCGCTTGTAGACTAACTAACACCTGCAGCCCCCCTAGGTGGGGAGGGGACACCTATGTGATCCCCCAAACAGTATAGTACAAAGTATAGGGAGTGGCGCTGTGTTAGGAGTGTGACTGGAATTTAAAAAAATTCAAGTGTATAAATTAAATTAAAAAATCTTTTGGTATGATCCAAAAGTTTTTTAACAGGGAAATCTTTTCTTATTTTAGTGAAAACACCTTAATAAGTGAAAAAATGCTTCTATATGTTCAAAAAATCGCAAATCTTAAATAACACCATAAAATATAAATACATTTCCATATTGATAAATATAAAGTGATAAATGCCAAAGGCAATGATTAACAAACAGCAATATATAGATGTGCAGTAATCATACGCAGTAAAAAATCATTAATGTGTGTCAAAATCGCAGCTAGAAAATCGCAAACTAAAAAATCACAGCTAAAAAATCAGAAAACCATATGTTATTTAGTGCAAAAATGTTCATAAAAATTGTGCAAAAAGTTCTTCTTTAAGTGATAAAGTGCCGTGCTGTAACAACTGATGATCCCCCCAATGTGGTTGCACTCACCGGAGCGCTCCACCCCTGCAGGGGTACGAGCGTATACTATTAATCCTGTCACTCCAGTCCCGTAGATGTCAATTTCCTTCCACGCGTGCCAATCCAGAAAAACCAGCTGTACACACAGGGAGGTGTGGACTACCTGTCCCTTGAAGTGTTAAAAGGTCCCCTCTGGATATCCACTTAGGTAAAAAATATATTAAAAGAAAGGTATCCACATAGCGTGATTCTGTTTAAAATGTATTCATTTATTTAAATAAAAACAGTTCAGTCACAGTGGGCTGATATCACACTAGCGGTTAGTTAAAAATATATCCAAGTGTTTCCGAATAGGAGAGGGAGCCCACAGTTTCCTACAAACTCCCTGTATTCCGGGGCCGCAGCGTCAGCGTGAACCGCCGCTTGCGTTCCACCGCTCGAATATCCGGAACCACGATCCGCGGAAATGACGTTGTGCGTGCCAAGATAGTCCCGCCTTACGCGTTTCGTCACTCGGACGTCATCGGAGGAGCTGCCATCTTGGCACTCCCAACGTCCTTTATCGAAGGTGTAGCCATAGCTGCGGCCAATCAAAACCCGGCTACCGAACCCACATGTCCAGCGGCCTAATTTAGTAATTAGTTACTAGGTAGATTAGGCCTACAGCAAACGATGTAGTGATGGAAAATCCTATAGGGCCGTAACCTAGCTCCATTGCGCCCTCTACTGGCGTACCCAAATCGAATACTACAATAGCCGCAGCGATAACCCACATCAATAAGTGCACCACAGCATAAACATTATACAGACTCATAAATATACTGTGGTATTTCTACTCTAGTAAAAATAAATGTTTTAAACCATTGTTAAAGACACCTTATGTTACAGTATTCCCAAGAGGAACGAGGTTTTTAAAATTCTTATTTCATCTTGAGTTCCAGAAGAAAAAATCAAACAATAAAATCAAAGATCATAAGAGGGAGAATATAAATAAAAATAAAAAGTGAAAAATAAAAATAAAAAATATACAAAAAGGTTAAATTCTTTTTTAGAAAATCCCTTATCCCAAAAATAAGTTTTTATTATAAAAATGAGTATTTATTATAAATATGGATAAGAAATATAAACAAGAAATATTTCTTATGCTTAATAGAAACTCTGACCAAACCCGTGTGTTAGAAAAAAGTCGGGAAAAAGTCTGATTGTTTTAGGTGGATCGATCACATTATGTACCAATTGATTCCTCAGATTGGGGGCCTTTCTGTAGATGAATCTTGGTTTTTCTGAAAGTAGCCCTGCCAGGGTCCTGTCGGATTTTAGAATCGGCCAGTATTTCCTGATGATATGTTCGACTGAACGATATTGGTTAGTAAATCCTGTGATAAATGCCGTGTCTGTCCCAGAGGGGTTGTTATCTTTTTCTTTCTTCCTCAATAGGGAGTCACGATCCAAGTCTCCTATCTCCATTTTCTGCCTCACTAGGGATTCCTTTCGGTACCCTTTGTCAATGAATTTTTCAATCAGATTATCGGTTTGTATATAATAATCTTCAATTCTATGGCAGTTTCTTCGCAGTCTCATTAGTTGACCCTTCGGGATGTTCTCCTTCCATTTGGGATGATGGCAGCTGGAAGTCGGGATATACCCATTGCGATCAGTTGTTTTGAAAAAAGTTTTGGTATGAAACTCATTGTTTTCTTTAAAAATTTGTAAATCTAAATACTCTATTTCTTGGGGATCGCATTTACCACTAAAGGAAATGCCATATTGGTTCCGATTCATTATTCCCAGGAATTCCTGAAAGGAATCTGACGTGCCTTCCCACACGATGATCACGTCGTCTATATAGCGACGGTAAAATTTTATCTCTGGGCGTAATCTCTTAAAAATATGTTCTGCTTCCCACATATCCATAAATAAATTGGCCACGCTCGGGGCATATTTTGCCCCCATGGCAACGCCCTTAGTCTGGAGGTAGTAATCTTTCTGGTACCAAAAATAATTGCTTTCCATCGCTAATTTCAGGGCCTCTAAAATAAAATCAATCTGTTCACGTTTGAGATTCCCATCTTCACGGAGTGCTTTCTCAACCCCCTTGATACCATATTTTTGTATAATACTGGTATAGAGGGAGTTTACATCTATCGTTGCAAGGATACACGACACTCTACGACAAACTAGATTTGAACACATTCCTAATGTGAGGCACACGGAACTACCACGCACACCCAATTACCAAAGGAGTGGACCTTGGATAAGAGGAAGGGATGAATACCCCCGAGAACCCATGAGTGGTAGATCTCCAGCCACTCCAAGGTATAATGTTCCTATCCAAAATAGGTACTCACCGCTGATGGATAGAAGACAATATGGCACCTATAATAGCCAACAATATAGGAAACCCCCCAGGGAATATGGGGATTTTCACAGAGGTGGCCCACCTGGGAGATGGAAGGCACGACCTCCCTACAGGAGACATGGAGGGAGAGGACCACCAGAGAACAGCAGAGACTTTCAAAGACAAGGAGACCTACCTACACACAGAGAGAGGAGGAATACCAGACCTTACAGATAACCACAGCAAACAGGGAACAGACCGTACAGATACCAGGACAGCGATTTGGACCATACCACAAGAGACACCGAAAGAGGATACAGACAAGAGGGAAACGAGGAGGAAAGAAGAAGAAAGAGAAGAAGGGAGTATTAGGGGAAGGAATTTTTAATTTGAGTGATGTTGTTTTTTCAGAAGAGGAATTAAAGATTTTAGATTTAGGATTGAAATTTGCACCAGAGAAAAATATTGATAAGTTTGAGGTCTTCATCGACTTACAAAAATTTATGCGTAAATTAAGAATAAGGAAACACTACGCCTTGAATAAAGACCAGACAGGAGAAAGGGAACCATCTAACTTTAAGCACACGGACCTCAGGAACAACTCCATCTTCAACCAGAAAGTTCCCGGTGACCAATGTATGAATGCCTTCAAGAAGATGGTGGAAAACGACCTTGCAAAATTGGAAAGGAAGAAACCTAGAAATAGAAACGTTTGGAAAACGATTAAAGAGATTGGAAAAAGAAATCAGATAGTTATACGCCCCGCGGACAAAGGGGGCGGTTTGGTGATACTAAAAAAGGAAGATTACGAGGAAGAGATGCAGAACCTCCTTAGGGTGGAAAACACCTATAAGAAACTTAAAGGGAATCCGAAGCGACTTTTTGGAAAGAAACTAAAAAATCTGGTAAAGAAAGGGAGGGGGGGCAGGAGGCAGAGCCTAGCAGAGCAGACATGCATTGTTAGAGCTCCACACCGCTGAGGAGAGAAGAGAAGGACAAAGCGGAGCCTGCAGGCTCAAAAGGTATCCATTTGAACCTTTTTGCCCCAGGGAACAAACTGTGAAAGTTTGGGCAGGAAATATGGTACTGGGAGGAAACCGTGGCAGAAATAAAAATCACCTCACAAAGAGCTCACAGGCACTCACTGCAGCTGAAGCAGCTCCAGTCACCTCACAAGATACAGCATCAGGGTGCTCTCACAGACAGAAAATGTCACAGCAAGACTCTCCATTTGAGTCAGATACAGAACAAATCCTCTCACAAACTTCTCCACAAGCCTCCTCAGTATCCCCAGTAATATTATTACAATTTGAAAAGATGCTTCATAAGGCTTTAAAACAAACCTCAGACCAAATAACAAAAAGCCTAACCAAAGAAATAAGAGAGCTGGGAAACCGCACCGCAGCCTTAGAAATAAAAATGGATGAAATTGAAATTACAACCCAAGAAAATATAACAGAATTGGAACAATTAAAAAAAGAGAATTTAATACTTCAAACTAAGCTCGAAGATTACGAAAATAGAGCCAGACGTTCAAACTTGTGCATAAGGGGAATACCTGAAACTGTGACAGACCTGCAATCTACTATTACTCCTCTATTACAAGAACTAAAGCCAGATATCCCTATTGAACGTTTAGAACTGGACAGAATACACAGAGCCCTCACAGCCAAAAAGAAAGATGGACCCCCACGTGATATAATCACAAAATTTCATTATTACAGAACGAAAGAACAAATACTAATTGCTGCAAGAGAAAAAAAGGAACTTAATTTTCAAGGACACAATTATCAAATTTTTGCTGACCTATCCCAACTTACTATTACTAAAAGACGATCCATGAAACCCCAACTAATGGAACTGCAACGCCACAACATTATGTATCAATGGGGCTTCCCCTTTTCAGTCAGATTTAACCACCAAGGTACAATTTACAGAAGCAGATCAGCAGATGAACTACAACAAACCCTTTTAAAATTAAATCTGACAGAACCCACAAGCAGCAACACTCCCACACGCAGAAGAATGGCATCATCTTCACCTTCAGGCAGCACCCAGAAAATTCCAGAACAAAATGGGAATCATCATTCTCACAAAAGAGGCCGTTATGCCACATCATCCATGGACCAAGAAGATTCAATGGACTGACATTAAAATTCCTGATATCTCTTCATTTATTATACTAAGAGATGGTTCTCTATAAAAAACCTGTATTTATAACTGAATGTAACTGCATTCTGATAGTCATACACTGTGTGGGATCATGTTACATTCCAGTTATATTTCTTATTACTTCTGATTCATATAGCCTTAGAATATATAAGTGAAATAAGGAAATTCTTGTTCAGTTATATATTATCAGGTAATAACAATAGGTTTATTACTTTTTAGGACAAATATGTTCAATAATCCAGAAGTAATGGAAGCTTTTTCTTTCTTTTCTTAAAACAAATATATTATTACCTAACTAGTTCCTAGAATTATGTTTTTGTTTATTCTAATCTGAAGCAATACAACCTCAATTTTATGAGTTAACATATCTAAACAGTTACATATGAATAAAATATGTAATTGTTTACTCTAAAAGGGTTAAAGTCCCAAAATAATTCAAACTATCTTCATCAATACCAAAGTTATTAACAGTACCTTTCTAACTGAATTATTTAGCCTAGGGCAAGACTAACCATATACAACCACCCTGGAATAAATAATTTCAACAAAAACTATATTCTGCACTCCAATTAATGAAACATCATTTTGATGTCTTTTGACATAGCACTTCTCTCCTGTAAGCGGAAGACCCGTGTACCCCCATTAGCCCTCCTCATTCTCCCAACCATATTATGTGGGAGTGTGACGAAGGCACTTATTCCCCTGAGAGAGATATTTATTCTCTTTCACGGGTAAATTGTGATTACTTGCAAAAAATAATTTATACAATGTATCATCTAATCTCATATGTTTTTTGTTTACTCTTTACTCCAGAATTCACTGGTTTCTTTTCTATCTATTCATCTCTTCAGTCCACACAGGTTGATCTGTGCAGTCAGCTCTGCATAACAAAAAGTAAGTCAAAACTATTTGATCTATTGCCATGGCACCACTAAATATACTTTCCCTGAATGTTCAGGGAATAAATGTCCCTCAAAAAAGGACCAAAGCCTTCCGTACTTTCCATAACAAGAAGGCTCACATAGTATGCCTCCAAGAAACACACTTCACCAAAGATTCTACTCCAAAATATATTTCTCCTTTTTATCAACAAATTTACACGGCTTCTGCCTGTACCAAGCAAAGGGGAACTCTAATTGCATTTCACCAATCCACACCATTCACCTTATCATCAGAAATTAAAGACCCAGAAGGTAGATACCTGATACTCATGGGTTATATAATGGATACAGCAATCACGGTGATTTCCTACTACGCTCCTAACAAACAACCTACACCATTCCTCTCACATATATTACAAGTGATTAATACACACAAAATAGGAACAGTGATAATGTGTGGGGATTCGAACCAGGTCCTCCTCCCATTTCTAGATAAATCACCTTTTACACCATCCAAAATAACCTCTAGATTACCTTTTTCTCAACTTCTTTCCAAATACAATCTGGTAGATTCATGGAGAGAAAGTAACCCAATGAAAAAGAAATTCACTTATTTCTCGCACCCTCATCAAACCTTCACCAGAATAGATCATATTTTTCTAACAATAGGAATGATACCAGAAATTATTGCATCAGATATAATTCCGATTCCGTGGTCTGACCATAATGCAGTATACACTACTATAGCCTCAGCCATACCAAAAGCGCATGACCCAACATGGTACTTACCGGACATAATGCTCAAACACCCACTACATCAGATGGCCATTGAACAAGCTTTAAAGGAATACATATCAATTAATAATACAACAGACATCTCCCCAATAACACTGTGGGAAGCTCATAAGCCTGTTTTGCGTGGTACAATACAAAGACAAATGGCACTATTTAAACGGGAACGCAAAAATCTAGCAAAAAAACTAGAACTCAATTTTAATGCAGCCTACATATCATTTCAAGATAATCCATCTCAGAGTACAAAATCTCATCTGGAAAAATCTAGATTGGAATACGATCTATTTCTCACTGAGTCAGTTGATAAATCCCTCAAACGCTCCAAACACAACTTCTACATGAATACAAACAAACCAGGTACATATTTGGCTCGGGCATTAAATTCAACTAACAAATCTTTCAAACCAATACGTTTGAAATTATCAAAAAATGTTTACACTTGTAATCCAGTTAAAATAGTCCATAAATTTCACTCACATCTCGCAACTTTATACAAGACAAACAATGAATTTAATCCTACAGAGGCTGAATCCTTCTTCTCAAAAATAACCTTACCTGAATTATCTCAGAATCAAAAAAAGCAGTTTGGATGAGCCTATAACTATAGATGAAGTTGCTAACGCCATAAAAGACCTAAAACTTAACAAAAGACCAGGCCCAGACGGCCACTCGGCTTTATACTATAAAACATTCTCAGAAATACTCTCTCCCATTCTCACTGAAACTTTTAACAATCTTCTAGATGGACATTCTTTTCGGCAAGAAACACTAATGGCAATTGTTTGTATGATCCCAAAACCCCTTTCTGATGATACTTCCTGTGTGAATTATCGGCCTATCTCTCTGTTAAACCTCGATATTAAATTATTAGCAAAAATAATAGCAAAACGCCTCAATAGCATTATAGGAAAATTAATACATAGAGATCAAGTAGGCTTCATGCCAAATAGACAGGCAGGCGATAATATACGCAGGGCAGTGTTATTGGCACATATTGCTAAAAAACGGAAAATCCCCTTATGTTTTCTATCTCTCGATATTAAGAGGGCATTTGACACAGTATCCTGGCAATATATGCAATATTCATTACAAAAATGGGGTTTTGGACCCCACTTTTTAACATGGATCAAAGCATTATATAATAAACCCAAAGCCTATATAAAATATGCTGGATACAAATCTGAAGCCTTTAATATCGAAAGAGGTACCCGACAGGGTTGCCCATTATCTCCCTTATTATTTGCCCTTATACTCGAACCCATGGCCCAATACATCAGAACAAACCAAACTATAACTGGCATTGAAGTAGGAGGTATTACACACAAATTATGTATATTTGCAGACGATATATTACTTTTTCTATCATCACCACAGGTCTCTGGTCCTAACTTAATACCAGCTCTTGATGGATTTGCAGCCCTATCCGGCCTTATGATTAATCCTAAGAAATGCCTAGTGCTTAATATTTCACTCACAAACATGGAATTGATCCCGGCTAGGGCTGCACTCCCATTCACATGGGCAGAAAAATCAATCCCATATCTTGGAATTCATTTAACAGCATCTCATTCTGACTTATTCTCAACCAATTATCCTCCTGTATTAAGACAGATCACAAATCTAATAAAGCAATGGTCGCAACTTCCTTTATCCTGGATAGGGAAGATTAATGCAATCAAAATGACTATTCTACCCAAATTGCTTTATCTATTCAGAGTCCTCCCTATTCCAATTCCTTCCTATTTTTTGAGAATAGTACAAAAAAGAGCAACTTCGTTTATATGGGGCTCTTCTAAACCACGTATACCTATACACACACTACATCTTCCCAAAAATAAAGGAGGCCTGGGATACCCTAATTTTACTAACTACTACAGAGCAGCACATTTGGCCAGTTTGTCCAAATACCATGCAAAACAGGAAATCCCATTATGGGTATTTATAGAGGCTTCAGAAAATGACCCTCTATTAATATCAAATTTATTATGGCTTGATCCTAAAGACCGCTTTAAAATTCATAATCCCATAACTAAACACTTCTTATCTCTCTGGGATAAACTAAAAACCAAATATCAGTTACAATCTCCACACAATCCTCTCCTTTCTTTTATCAGAAATCCGGCCTTTTATCCGGCATGGATCTACCCAAATTCTTTTAAAGCTTGGACAACATCAGGCATTCAGACACTAAATGACTTCATAGCATCTAAATCATTCCTTTCATTCCCATCGCTTAGAGAAAAATATGATCTACCAAACTCTGAGATATTTAGATATCTCCAAATCAAAAATTTCTATACACCATTCCTAAAGGGGGATACACCATTATCCCAATTATCCATTTTTGAATCAATCTGTACAACAGATCCATTTGCTAAAGGTACAATTTCATCACTTTATAATCAATTATATGGAGTAGCAAATCTTAATAGACCCTCTTACGTTCAGAGGTGGGAGGAGGACCTGGGACGAACTTTAGAAGACACGGACTGGTCTAACATATGGCTTACATCTAAGTCATCTTCACCCAACATCTTAGCACTGGAGACAAATTATAAAGTCCTAACTCGCTGGTACCTTGTACCCGCTAGAGTGGCAAAATATTCACCTAATACCTCAGCTCTTTGTTTTCGAGGATGCCCAGAAATAGGCACATATTTACACATATGGTGGACGTGCCCAGTAATCCAAGCCTTCTGGAAGGAAGTCTTCGTGATTGCATCTAAAATATTTTAAAAAATAATACAACCAGATCCATATTTAACTTTACTTAATCTAAAACCGGAATGGTTAACGCTCTCTCAATTCAAACTTATGATCCAACTAATAACGGCTGCAAAACAAACAGTGGCCAAGGCATGGAAATCTCCTATGTTGGTACTAGCAGAAACAATTCACAGAATGAATAATACAATGTCCCATGCTAAGATGGTAGCCATCGATCAAAACCAAATTCCAAAATTCGAAAAACTTTGGCATCCTTGGATAAAACAACAGTTCCTGTCAAACTTCAATGACTCTGTCCTGTTGCCATGGTAACAGATTAAATGACTTACAGAGACCCCCATTCTAAGGTTTCAAAGAGAACTAAAAAGAATAATAAACTGACGAGCGGGACAACCTTGTGGACCATACCTCTACCTTTCAACCCTTTTTCTTCTTTCTCTTTCCTTTTCTCCACCTTACGATTAAAGCTCATTATCAGAATTTATTTGACCTATATACACTCTACTTGTAAACAATATGTATAGTAGGTATAAATCATTTAAATACCTACAAAAGTAACTAAGGAAATGATATATATATCTTTAATTTAGGTTTACGTGAACCCAATGTTTAATATTTGAAATTTCATGATATTTACCTATATAAACCCTACTGTAAAACAATGAGCTTACTTTATAGATCCTTGTAAACTTACTTTATGTATCTTTATAACATTGTATACTCAATAAACTTCTTTTGACAAGGAAGAAAGGGAGATACATTGGTATCCTAAATAAAAAGGAAGCAAAATATTTAATATGTGAGTCTACGAAAACACCGGTAATGTATTATTTACCAAAAATACACAAACGATTAGAGAAACCCCCCGGAAGACCAATAATAAGTGGTATCAACTCCTTATTTTCCAGATTGGGGGAATACATTGATTGTTTTTTAAAACCACTGGTGGCGAAAGGAAGATCATACCTTAAGGATAGTACACAATTAATTAACGAATTGAAACATGTAACTGAGGTTAATGGATGCATCCTTGCAACGATAGATGTAAACTCCCTCTATACCAGTATTATACAAAAATATGGTATCAAGGGGGTTGAGAAAGCACTCCATGAAGATGGGAATCTCAAACGTGAACAGATTGATTTTATTTTAGAGGCCCTGAAATTAGCGATGGAAAGCAATTATTTTTGGTACCAGAAAGATTACTACCTCCAGACTAAGGGCGTTGCTATGGGGGCAAAATATGCCCTGAGCGTGGCCAATTTATTTATGGATATGTGGGAAGCAGAACATATTTTTAAGAGATTACGCCCAGAGATAAAATTTTACCGTCGCTATATAGACAACGTGATCATCGTGTGGGAAGGCACGTCAGATTCCTTTCAGGAATTCCTGGGAATAATGAATCGGAACCAATATGGCATTTCCTTTAGTGGTAAATGCGATCCCCAAGAAATAGAGTATTTAGATTTACAAATTTTTAAAGAAAACAATGAGTTTCATACCAAAACTTTTTTCAAAACAACTGATCGCAATGGGTATATCCCGACTTCCAGCTGCCATCATCCCAAATGGAAGGAGAACATCCCGAAGGGTCAACTAATGAGACTGCGAAGAAACTGCCATAGAATTGAAGATTATTATATACAAACCGATAATCTGATTGAAAAATTCATTGACAAAGGGTACCGAAAGGAATCCCTAGTGAGGCAGAAGATGGAGATAGGAGACTTGGATCGTGACTCCCTATTGAGGAAGAAAGAAAAAGATAACAACCCCTCTGGGACAGACACGGCATTTATCACAGGATTTACTAACCAATATCGTTCAGTCGAACATATCATCAGGAAATACTGGCCGATTCTAAAATCCGACAGGACCCTGGCAGGGCTGCTTTCAAAAAAACCAAGATTCATCTACAGAAAGGCCCCCAATCTGAGGAATCAATTGGTACATAATGTGTTCGATCCACCTAAAACAATCAGACTTTTTCCCGAAATAAAAGGTTTTTTTAGATGCCAAAAATGCTTGCCATGTCGGGTAAGCAAAAAGCAACCGAGGAAGAAGTTATCGTTCAAATCCAGATCCGGCAAAGAGTATCAGATTAGGGAATTGATCACTTGCGAAAGTTCCCACGTCACGTATGTGATCGAATGTCCCTGCCAATTACAATATGTGGGAAGGACCACCAGGCCGCTTTATGGTAGGATCAGGGAACATATTAATAATATTAAAAAAGGTTTCCCAGGGGGCAGGAGGCGGAGCCTAGCGGAGCAGACATGCATTGTTAGAGCTCCACACCGCTGAGGAGAGAAGAGAAGGACAAAGCGGAGCCTGCAGGCTCAAAAGGTATCCATTTGAACCTTTTTGCCCCTGGGAACAAACTGTGAAAGTTTGGGCAGGAAATATGGTACTGGGAGGAAACTGTGGCAGAAATAAAAATCACCTCACAAAGAGCTCACAGGCACTCACTGCAGCTGAAGCAGCTCCAGTCACCTCACAAGATACAGCATCAGGGCGCTCTCACAGACAGAAAATGTCACAGCAAGACTCTCCATTTGAGTCAGATACAGAACAAATCCTCTCACAAACTTCTCCACAAGCCTCCTCAGCATCCCCAGTAATATTATTACAATTTGAAAAGATGCTTCATAAGGCTTTAAAACAAACCTCAGACCAAATAACAAAAAGCCTAACCAAAGAAATAAGAGAGCTGGGAAACCGCACCGCAGCCCTAGAAATAAAAATGGATGAAATTGAAATTACAACCCAAGAAAATATAACAGAATTGGAACAATTAAAAAAAGAGAATTTAATACTTCAAACTAAGCTCGAAGATTACGAAAATAGAGCCAGACGTTCAAACTTGCGCATAAGGGGAATACCTGAAACTGTGACAGACCTGCAATCTACTATTACTGCTCTATTACAAGAACTAAAGCCAGATATCCCTATTGAACGTTTAGAACTGGACAGAGTACACAGAGCCCTCACAGCCAAAAAGAAAGATGGACCCCCACGTGATATAATCACAAAATTTCATTATTACAGAACGAAAGAACAAATACTAATTGCTGCAAGAGAAAAAAAGGAACTTAATTTTCAAGGACACAATTATCAAATTTTTGCTGACCTATCCCAACTTACTATTACTAAAAGACGATCCATGAAACCCCAACTAATGGAACTGCAACGCCACAACATTATGTATCAATGGGGCTTCCCCTTTTCAGTCAGATTTAACTACCAAGGTACAATTTACAGAAGCAGATCAGCAGATGAACTACAACAAACCCTTTTAAAATTAAATCTGACAGAACCCACAAGCAGCAACACTCCCACACGCAGAAGAATGGCATCATCTTCACCTTCAGGCAGCACCCAGAAAATTCCAGAACAAAATGGGAATCATCATTCTCACAAAAGAGGCCGTTATGCCACATCATCCATGGACCAAGAAGATTCAATGGACTGACATCCTAATTCCTGATATCTCTTCATTTATTATACTAAGAGATGGTTCTCTATAAAAAACCTATATTTATAACTGAATGTAACTGCATTCTGATAGTCACACACTGTGTGGGATCATGTTACATTCCAGTTATATTTCTTATTACTTCTGATTCATATAGCCTTAGAATATATAAGTGAAATAAGGAAATTCTTGTTCAGTTATATATTATCAGGTAATAACAATAGATTTATTACTTTTTAGGACAAATATGTTCAATAATCCAGAAGTAATGGAAGCTTTTTCTTTCTTTTCTTAAAACAAATATATTATTACCTAACTAGTTCCTAGAATTATGTTTTTGTTTATTCTAATCTGAAGCAATACAACCTTAATTTTATGAGTTAACATAGCTAAACAGTTACATATGAATAAAATATGTAATTGTTTACTCTAAAAGGGTTAAAATCCCAAAATAATTCAAACTATCTTCATCAATACCAAAGTTATTAACAGTACCTTTCTAACTGAATTATTTAGCCTAGGGCAAGACTAACCATATACAACCACCCTGGAATAAATAATTTCAACAAAAACTATATTCTGCACTCCAATTAATGAAACATCATTTTGATGTCTTTTGACATAGCACTTCTCTCCTGTAAGCGGAAGATCCGTGTACCCCCATTAGCCCTCCTCATTCTCCCAACCATATTATGTGGGAGTGTGACGAAGGCACTTATTCCCCTGAGAGAGATATTTATTCTCTTTCACGGGTAAATTGTGATTACTTGCAAAAAATAATTTATACAATGTATCATCTAATCTCATATGTTTTTTGTTTACTCTTTACTCCAGAATTCACTGGTTTCTTTTCTATCTATTCATCTCTTCAGTCCACACAGGTTGATCTGCGCAGTCAGCTCTGCATAACAAAAAGTAAGTCAAAACTATTTGATCTATTGCCATGGCACCACTGAATATACTTTCCCTGAATGTTCAGGGAATAAATGTCCCTCAAAAAAGGACCAAAGCCTTCCGTACTTTCCATAACAAGAAGGCTCACATAGTATGCCTCCAAGAAACACACTTCACCAAAGATTCTACTCCAAAATATATTTCTCCTTTTTATCAACAAATTTACACGGCTTCTGCCTGTACCAAGCAAAGGGGAACTCTAATTGCATTTCACCGATCCGCACCATTCACCTTATCATCAGAAATTAAAGACCCAGAAGGTAGATACCTGATACTCATGGGTTATATAATGGATACAGCAATCACGGTGATTTCCTACTACGCTCCTAACAAACAACCTACACCATTCCTCTCACATATATTACAAGTGATTAATACACACAAAATAGGAACAGTGATAATGTGTGGGGATTCGAACCAGGTCCTCCTCCCATTTCTAGATAAATCACCTTTTACACCATCCAAAATAACCTCTAGATTACCTTTTTCTCAACTTCTTTCCAAATACAATCTGGTAGATTCGTGGAGAGAAAGTAAACCAATGAAAAAGAAATTCACTTATTTCTCGCACCCTCATCAAACCTTCACCAGAATAGATCATATTTTTCTAACAATAGGAATGATACCAGAAATTATTGCATCAGATATAATTCCGATTCCGTGGTCTGACCATAATGCAGTATACACTACTATAGCCTCAGCCATACCAAAAGCGCATGACCCAACGTGGTACTTACCGGACATAATGCTCAAACACCCACTACATCAGATAGCCATTGAACAAGCTTTAAAGGAATACATATCAATTAATAATACAACAGACATCTCCCCAATAACACTGTGGGAAGCTCATAAGCCTGTCTTGCGTGGTACAATACAAAGACAAACGGCACTATTTAAACGGGAACGCAAAAATCTAGCAAAAAAACTAGAACTCAATTTTAATGCAGCCTACATATCATTTCAAGATAATCCATCTCAGAGTACAAAATCTCATCTGGAAAAATCTAGATTGGAATACGATCTATTTCTCACTGAGTCAGTTGATAAATCCCTCAAACGCTCCAAACACAATTTCTACATGAATACAAACAAACCAGGTACATATTTGGCTCGGGCATTAAATTCAACTAACAAATCTTTCAAACCAATACGTTTGAAATTATCAAAAAATGTTTACACTTGTAATCCAGTTAAAATAGTCCATAAATTTCACTCACATCTCACAACTTTATACAAGACAAACAATGAATTTAATCCTACAGAGGCTGAATCCTTCTTCTCAAAAATAACCTTACCTGAGTTATCTCAGAATCAAAAAAGCAGTTTGGATGAGCCTATTACTATAGATGAAGTTGCTAACGCCATAAAAGACCTAAAACTTAACAAAAGACCAGGCCCAGACGGCCACTCGGCTTTATACTATAAAACATTCTCAGAAATACTCTCTCCCATTCTCACTGAAACTTTTAACAAACTTCTAGATGGACATTCTTTTCGGCAAGAAACACTAATGGCAATTGTTTGCATGATCCCAAAACCCCTTTCTGATGATACTTCCTGTGTGAATTATCGGCCTATCTCTCTGTTAAACCTCGATATTAAATTATTAGCAAAAATAATAGCAAAATGCTTTAATAGCATTATAGGAAAATTAATACATAGAGATCAAGTAGGCTTCATGCCAAATAGACAGGCAGGCGATAATATACGCAGGGCAGTGTTATTGGCACATATTGCTAAAAAACGGAAAATCCCTTTATGTTTTCTATCTCTCGATGTTAAGAGGGCATTTGACACAGTATCCTGGCAATATATGCAATATTCATTACAAAAATGGGGTTTTGGACCCCACTTTTTAACATGGATCAAAGCATTATATAATAAACCCAAAGCCTATATAAAATATGCTGGCTACAAATCTGAAGCCTTTAATATCGAAAGAGGTACCCGACAGGGTTGCCCATTATCTCCCTTATTATTTGCCCTTATACTCGAACCCATGGCCCAATACATCAGAACAAACCAAACTATAACTGGCATTGAAGTAGGAGGTATTACACACAAATTATGTATATTTGCAGGCGATATATTACTTTTTCTATCATCACCACAGGTCT
Source organism: Aquarana catesbeiana (assembly GCF_042186555.1). Lineage (NCBI taxonomy): Eukaryota > Metazoa > Chordata > Amphibia > Anura > Ranidae > Aquarana > Aquarana catesbeiana. The sequence continues at coordinate 498,423,980 of NC_133327.1, read as the reverse complement.
CTGGTCCTAACTTAATACCAGCTCTTGATGGATTTGCAGCCCTATCCGGCCTTATGATTAATCCTAAGAAATGCCTAATGCTTAATATTTCACTCACAAACATGGAATTGATCCCGGCTAGGGCTGCACTCCCATTCACATGGGCAGAAAAATCCTTGGAATTCATTTAACAGCATCTCATTCTGACTTATTCTCAACCAATTATCCTCCTGTATTAAGACAGATCACAAATCTAATAAAACAATGGTCGCAACTTCCTTTATCCTGGATAGGGAAGATTAATGCAATCAAAATGACTATTCTACCCAAATTGCTTTATCTATTCAGAGTCCTCCCTATTCCAATTCCTTCCTATTTTTTGAGAATAGTACAAAAAAGAGCAACTTCGTTTATATGGGGCTCTTCTAAACCACGTATACCTATACATACACTACATCTTCCCAAAAATAAAGGAGGCCTGGGATACCCTAATTTTACTAACTACTACAGAGCAGCACATTTGGCCAGTTTGTCCAAATACCATGCAAAACAGGAAATCCCATTATGGGTATTTATAGAGGCTTCAGAAAATGACCCTCTATTAATATCAAATTTATTATGGCTTGATCCTAAAGACCGCTTTAAAATTCATAATCCCATAACTAAACACTTCTTATCTCTCTGGGATAAACTAAAAACCAAATATCAGTTACAATCTCCACACAATCCTCTCCTTTCTTTTATCAGAAATCCGGCCTTTTATCCGGCATGGATCTACCCAAATTCTTTTAAAGCTTGGACAACATCAGGCATTCAGACACTAAATGACTTCATAGCATCTAAATCATTCCTTTCATTCCCATCGCTTAGAGAAAAATATGATCTACCAAACTCTGAGATATTTAGATATCTCCAAATCAAAAATTTCTATACACCATTCCTAAAGAGGGATACACCATTATCCCAATTATCCATTTTTGAATCAATCTGTACAAAAGATCCATTTGCTAAAGGTACAATTTCATCACTTTATAATCAATTATATGGAGTAGCAAATCTTAATAGACCCTCTTACGATCAGAGGTGGGAGGAGGACCTGGAACGAACTTTAGAAGACACGGACTGGTCTAACATATGGCTCACATCTAAGTCATCTTCACCCAACATCTTAGCACTGGAGACAAATTATAAAGTCCTAACTCGCTGGTACCTTGTACCCGCTAGAGTGGCAAAATATTCACCTAATACCTCAGCTCTTTGTTTTCGAGGATGCCCAGAAATAGGCACATATTTACACATATGGTGGACGTGCCCAGTAATCCAAACCTTCTGGAGGGAAGTCTTCGTGATTGCATCTAAAATATTTAAAAAAATAATACAACCAGATCCATATTTAACTTTACTTAATCTAAAACCGGAATGGTTAACGCTCGCTCAATTCAAACTTATGATCCAACTAATAACGGCTGCAAAACAAACAGTGGCCAAGGCATGGAAATCTCCTACATTGGTACTAGCAGAAACAATTCACAGAATGAATAATACAATGTCCCATGCTAAGATGGTAGCCATCGATCAAAATCAAATTCCAAAATTTGAAAAACTTTGGCATCCTTGGATAAAACAACAGTTCCTGTCAAACTTCAATGACTCTGTCCTGTTGCCATGGTAACAGATTAAATGACTTACAGAGACACCCATTCTAAGGCTTCAAAGAGAACTAAAAAGAATAATAAACTGACGAGCGGGACAACCTTGTGGACCATACCTCTACCTTTCAACCCTTTTTCTTCTTTTTCTTTGCTTTTCTCCACCTTACGATTAAAGCTCATTATCAGAATTTATTTGACCTATATACACTCTACTTGTAAACAATATGTATAGTAGGTATAAATCATTTAAATACATACAAAAGTAACTAAGGAAATGATATATATCTTTAATTTAGGTTTACGTAAACCCAATGTTTAATATTTGAAATTTCATGATATTTACCTATATAAACCCTACTGTAAAACAATGAGCTTACTTTATAGATCCTTGTAAACTTACTTTATGTATCTTTATAACATTGTATACTCAATAAACTTCTTTTGACAAGAAAAAAGGTTTCCCAAAACACAATCTTTCGAGGCACTTCGATGAATTTCACAATAGGGACCCCACGGGACTGATTTTTTATGGCAATGACCTGATTAAAGACTATTGGAGGGGAGGTAACAAGAAAATAAAAATATCCCAGAATGAAACTAAATGGATTTATCGTCTGGGCAGTCTGGTACCAAGAGGGTTGAATGTAGACATAGACCTTAACTGCTTCCTGTCTAATTTTTAACACTATTATTGCCCTTTAAAACCATCAGGGAATCTTAGATATTAAACAGTATGCCAAATAATAAACCTTTTTAGACTTCAGTAGATTTTCATGAATTACTTAGGTATTATTAGAGACCCCACTAATACTTTTCATGTATGTATGAGATAGGAATATGTACATACACACATGATTTGAGTTCCTTATCTCAGTACATTCGATTTTTTAATGATTTTTAATTATTTCTAATCCTTAGTAGACCTATTAGTATAAAATATTTGATAATTTATAAATCAAAAATCTCTATTCTGACACAATAATAGAAACAATATTTTTTCTCATATATTTTATCCAACTTTGTTATATACTTCACACATATTTGAGTCCAACTGTGTTCTTAGGGATCCCCAGAAGTCAGAGTACAGAGTAATAAATTGAGGAACACTCATTTATTAACGGATCTAAGGCCTTCATATATATTGAACTCTCTACCTTTATATCTTTGCCTACCCCCTTTTTTTCTAACACACGGGTTTGGTCAGAGTTTCTATTACGCATAAGAAATATTTCTTATTTATATTTCTTATCCATATTTATAATAAATACTCATTTTTATAATAAAAATTTATTTTTGGGATAAGGGATTTTCTAAAAAAGAATTTAACCTTTTTGTATATTTTTTATTTTTATTTTTCACTTTTTATTTTTATTTATATTCTCCCTCTTATGATCTTTGATTTTATTGTTTGATTTTTTCTTCTGGAACTCAAGATGAAATAAGAATTTTAAAAACCTCGTTCCTCTTGGGAATACTGTAACATAAGGTGTCTTTAACAATGGTTTAAAACATTTATTTTTACTGGAGTAGGAATACCACTGTATATTTATGAGTCTGTATAATGTTTATGCTGTGGTGCACTTATTGATGTGGGTTATCGCTGCGGCTATTGTAGTATTCGATTTGGGTACGCCAGTAGAGGGCGCAATGGAGCTAGGTTACGCCCCTATAGGATTTTCCATCACTACATCATTTGCTGTAGGCCTAATCTACCTAGTAACTAATTACTAAATTAGGCCGCTGGACATGTGGGTTCGGTAGCCGGGTTTTGATTGGCCGCAGCTATGGCTACACCTTCGATAAAGGAGTGCCAAGATGGCAGCGCCTCCGATGATGTCCGAGTGACGAAACGCGTAAGGCGGGACTATCTTGGCACGCACAACGTCATTTCCGTGGATCGTGGTTCCAGATATTCGAGCGGTGGAACGCAAGCGGCGGTTCACGCTGACGCTGCGGCCCCGGAATACAGGGAGTTTGTAGGAAACTGTGGGCTCCCTCTCCTATTCGGAAACACTTGGATATATTTTTAACTAACCGCTAGTGTGATATCAGCCCACTATGACTGAACTGTTTTTATTTAAATAAATGAATACATTTTAAACAGAATCACGCTATGTGGATACCTTTCTTTTAATATATTTTTTACCTAAGTGGATATCCAGAGGGGACCTTTTAACACTTCAAGGGACAGGTAGTCCACACCTCCCTGTGTGTACAGCTGGTTTTTCTGGATTGGGACGCGTGGAAGGAAATTGACATCCACGGGACTGGAGTGACAGGATTAACAGTATACACTCGTACCCCTGCAGGGGTGGAGCGCTCCGGTGAGTGCAACCACATTGGGGGGATCATCAGTTGTTACAGCACGGCACTTTATCACTTAAACAAGAACTTTTTGCACAATTTTTATGAACATTTTTGCACTAAATAACATATGGTTTTCTGATTTTTTAGCTGTGATTTTTTAGTTTGTGATTTTCTAGCTGCGATTTTGACACACATTAATGATTTTTTACTGCGTATGATTACTGCACATCTATATATTGCTGTTTGTTAATCACTGCCTTTGGCATTTATCACTTTATATTTATCAATATGGAAATGTATTTATATTTTATGGTGTTGTTTAAGATTTGCGATTTTTTGCACATATAGAAGCATTTTTGCACTTATTAAGGTGTTTTCACTAAAATAAGAAAAGATTTCCCTGTTAAAAAACTTTTGGATCATACCAAAAGATTTTTTAATTTAATTTATACACTTGAATTTTTTTAAATTCCAGTCACACTCCTAACACAGCGCCACTCCCTATACTTTGTACTGAACAATAAAACATTGCAGAATAGAATACAGTAAAAAAGAGCAGAACAATAGAGAGAGAATAGAGAGAGAGAGAACAATAAAATGACAACTATTTTTTTTTATTTTATATATATATATATTTTTTTTACACTTTTTTTGTAACTAACTTTTATAACTGTAACCAGTTCCAGGTTCGGGTCTCTCAAAATGCGATGGCATCTTGGGAGACCCTGTGAAAGTGCGCCTAGTCTGTGCAATGCTGTACGCTACGCTAATACTCAACTAGTGTAGCATTCAAAACATTCACCAATGCAAAGACCAGGATTGTCAGGACAGGAGGGACAATAATAGCGGGTGTCACGCCTATATCCGCGCTTGCTGTAGACACAACATCTTTTTTGGGGGGGTTCCTTGGGTAGGGGTACTCGGGAGGACATAAAGAAAATGTCTCTCATCAGCCGACTGCATTTGGTTGGGGATGTGAATGGGGGAAGTACGGGCGCTGCAGAAGTGGTGGGTTCCCAATTAGGATTGGCAAATGCAGCAGGAAGGGCATTATGGGCATGACGGGCCTGTGTTTGTCTTCTTGGTGGCAGCGGGACACTACTTGTGCTTGCCACCTCACCAGCTTGAACTGCACTTATGGGACTTGCCACGTCACCAAGTGTTACTGCAGTGCTGGTTTGACTATGACCGGGGTGTACTAGGCCGCTGGTGCTTGCCAGTTCACCAAAACGCTACCAAAAAAACTGTTAGCGATCGCAGGGATCAGGCCTGACTCTGCGAACGCTGCAGTTATGCGTTTAGTGTTTTGTAAGTGTCAGTGATCAATCGATACTGCACTTGGGTGGGCTGGGCTGGGCGGCAAAACGCAGGTGCTAGCAGGTATCTGGGCTGATCCCGCTAACACTGCGTTTTTGGGAACCCTAAACTGCTGGGGACGCTAGTATAGATCTGATCGGATCAGATATTGATCCGTTCAGATACTATACCACTAAGGGAGGTGTACGGTGCGTGCGTGGGTGTTAGCGGTACTGGCGCTAACCTGACGCTGCCTGGGGCTGGTGCTTGCCAGTTCACCAAAATGCTACCAAAAAAACTGTTAGCGATCACAGGGATCAAGCCTGACTCTGCGAACGCTGCAGTTATGTGTTTAGTGTTTTGTAAGTGACAGTGATCGATCGATACTGCACTTGGGTGGGCTGGGCTGGGCCGGGCGGAGGGGCAAAACGCAGGTGCTAGCAGGTATCTGGACTGATCCCGCTAACACTGTGTTTTTGGGAACCCTAAACTGCTGGGGACGCTAGTATAGATCTGATCGGATCAGATATTGATCCGTACAGATACTATACCACTAAGGGAGGCGTATGCTGCGTGCGTGGGTGTTAGCGGTACTGGCACTAATCTGACGCTGCCTGGGGTGACGCATATCACCGCCGGGCGATCAGGGGGCTAAACCTTTATTTGGTAATAAACGGCGGGTGCCCTGACACTATAAAAAATAAACGAACTAACCAGCGTCACACGTAACAGTTATACGGTGATCAGTGGTGAAAGGGTTAACTAGGGGGCAATCAAGGGGTTAAAACATTTATTAGGTAGTATATGGGGGTCCCTGTCGCTATAAAACGCTGACGGCAAACCTAAATATTTACCTCCCTAACTAGCGTCACCAGTGACACTAATACAGCGATCAGAAAAATGATCGCTTAGCGACACTGGCGACGGGGGGTGATCAAGGGGTTAAAACTTTATTGGGGGGGTAGGGGGGTACCCTAGACCTAAAGGGGGCTAACCCTAACTGACCTACCACACTAACTGTCACAAACTGACACCATGCAGTAATCAGAAAAAAAAAAACTGCTTGGTGTCAGTGTGACAGGGGGGGTGATTAGGGGGTGATCGGGGGGGGATCGGGGGGTAAAGGGGGGTGTTTTGTATGCCTGGCATGTTCTACTGTGTGTGTGTGTGTTTGGTGCACTCACATTGAAGTCTTCTCTCCTCGGCGCCGGAACGGAAAATGCCGAGCCGAGGAGAGATGACATCATTTCCTTAGCTGCTGTTTAGCATACAGCAGCAGAGGAATGATCTGATTGGCCAGCGGCGATCGCGAGGGGGGGCCACGAACGGATGGTCTCCCCCTCACCTCCGATCGCCGCTGGTCAAAAGCGGACCGCCTCGGGCACCGGGGGGGTCTGATCGGACCCCCCACCCGCGGGAGGCAGATCACGTACATGTACGTGATTCTGCCTGCCCGTGCCGCCTTGCCAACGTACATCGGCGTGAGGCGGTCCTTAAGTGGTTACAGGGGGCTCCCAGATTCTGATAAGCCCCCCGCCCGCAGACCCCGACAACCAATGGCCAGGGTTGTCGGGAAGAGGCCCTTGTCCTCATCAACATGGGGACAAGGTGCTTTGGGGCCCGCAGCGCACCCCCCCTTCCCCAAAGTACCTATCCCCCATGTTGAGGGCATGCAGCCTGGTACAGTTCAGGAGGAGGGGGGGGCTCGCTCGTCCCCACCACCTTTCCTGACCGGCCGGGCTGCGTGCTCGGATAAGGGTCTGGTATGGATTTTGGGGGGCCCCTACGCCGTTCTTTCAGCGTAGGGGGTTCCCCTTACAATCCATACCAGACTGAAGGGCCTGGTATACTCCTGGAGGGGAACCCATGCCGGTTTTTTATGGAGTTCTCCCTCAAGATTCATACCACAGTGCCTGGCATTGGAGGGGATCCAAGTCGGATCCCCGTGCTTGTCGCTCATTAGGAAAGGAAATATATATTAGAAACTGGTTTTCCTCTGATGGGACTTTATAAGGCAAGAGTCTTCAAAAATATCAAAAACATGTATAGTTTATTTGGTATCAAAAAGATTAAAATTATAACAAAACAACATATATAAATACTGAAGAAAACATGAAGGATGCTACAAAAAAGGTGTGGACAATAACAGTATGCTTGTAAAGGTACACTGTGAACATAAAACCACATCAACTATATAAACTGGAGTCTAACCCACACGGGTCCGACGCGTTTGGAGGTTTATAAATTTGTAGGCAGTATCACAGCGCTGCCCCATTGATTTCAATGGGGAGGCGCGGTGAGTTCACCGCTCCAAAGAAGCTGCTGGCAGGACTTTTTGTGATGCCCTGCCAGCGCGCCACTCCAGTGTGAAAGCCCTCACTGGTGTAATTGGAGCCGCTTCCTTAAGGAATTTTTCAGATGCTATTTTTAGCGCTGTAGCGCCTAAAAATGCCTCAGTGAGAAAGGGGCCTAAAAAAAGGCCTGCTAGCAGCACCTTTGGAGCGCTGTATAAACCGCTCCAGCCCATTGAAATCAATGGGACAGCGCAGCTATACCGCTGGCAAAACGCCACTGCGGTGGCGTTTTGCGGGCGGATTTATATAAACCCCTTTTCGGCCGCTAGCGGGGGTTAAAACCGCTTGCGGCCGAATACCGCCGGTAAAGCGGTGCTAAAAATAGCACCGTTTTACCGCTGCCGCCCGCACCGCCCCAGTGTGAAAGGGGCCTAAGGCCCCTTTCACACGGACGAACCTTTCAGGTCCGCCTCGGACCTTGCGGACCTGATTGGACACTCCATAGACCACTATGGAGGGTCGAATGTCAGTGGTGACATCCGACCCACTCCGATACGAAAAAGTGTAACGGAGGAAAAACCTATTTTTACATCTGTCTGCGGATTGGATCGGGTGACGACGGACTCTACGGTCCATCATCATCCGATCCCCCATAGAGGAGAGCGGCACTCTGACAGGTCCGTCCCTGCACAGTGTGCAGAAACAGACCTGTCATCTGCCTGCTCAGCGGGGGGATCGCTCCGTGGATCCCCACTGAGCAGGCAGATGACAGGTCTGTCTCGGCACACCGTGCAGGGATGGACCTGTCTCAGCGGGGATCCACGGAGCGATCCCCCCGCTGAGCAGAGCGGGCTCCGTACACGGACACGTCCGTGTGAAAGAACCCTAAGGCCAACGTCCTTTGTACAAAAATCCACGGGAAAGTTTGTACAAAGTCCCATCGTGTGTATGAGGCTTAAACACCAGAAATTCAAGTTTTCATATCTTTAAAGGTCACCATACACTGGCCAATCAGTTAGATCTTCCATAAATTAGATTCAGTGCAAGAGCCTGTTTGGTTTTCTACAATTAGAAGTAATTCTTATGCCGCGTACACACGGTCGGACTTTTCGTCTACAAAAGTCCAACGGACGCTGACGGACTAAAGCTGGCTGGTAATCCGATCGTGTGTGGGCTTCTCCGGACTTTCAACGGACTTTTTTAGCCTCAAATCCGACGGACTTTAGATTTGAAGCATGCTTCAAATCTTTACGTCGTAAGTACGACGGACCCCGAAGTCCGCTCGTCTGTATGCTAGTCCGACGGACAAAAAAACGACGCATGCTCATAAGCAAAAACTAAACGGAAGCACTCGGTCTAGTAAAACTAGTGTTCGTATTGTAGGTAGCACATTCATCACGCTGCAAAATCTGTGATCGTTGAATGCAGCGCATTTTATTTCTTCTTTACGAAGGCTCTATAAAGAACGAAGGTGTTTTGCTGTTCATAATCAGAGTTCTCCCAAACTGATTTCTGGATTCTTTTTCTCTTTGATCTCATGAATGATATAGTATGCATTTTAAAAACAATGTTTCCATACTAATAATACTTTTTCCCCTTTTTTTTTTTTAGGTTTGTAAAGTTACCACAAAGAACCCATTATTCAGTTTTTTTTTTTTTATAGTGATTATTTTTTAGTTTTTAGATAAAGTTAACCCAAAGCACCGTTTTTGGTTACGTAAATTTTTGGATTTTCAAGACTTACCACTTGAACATTATTAACATTAGTAATGTATTTTTGGTGTGTTTATTTTCAAACTCAATGAGATTGTTGTCCCTTGTTAATTTAACATTGTGTGTAAAATCAATGATTTCAAAGAAAAAACATAAAAAGTCTTTTGCTAAACTCAAAAAATGATCCATTTATTCATGGTCAAAATAAAATAAAGAGGAAGTCAACGCTGGAAAAAGTCGGTGTACCAGAAAATTGGGATCTTGCGGAGTCCATATAAGAGGGAGCACAATCTGGTCCAAGAATCCCAGAGATCAACAGCACCAGCAGATGATCTAGATGTCCCCAGACTGTGGTCCTACAACAGCCTGCGTCTTCTGTCAGACCAGACTGAACCCAGGTCATCATTTTCTTCTCTTCCCTGCAGCCTTTCCTCCACGCTGCCCTGCAGCCTTCCCTGTAGCCTTCTTTTGAGGCTGTGGCTCTGGTGTTTCAGTTGTGGCAGGAGGAGGAGGAGGAGGAGGAGGAGGAGGAGGAGGAGGGGGGGCTGCCTCATGTAGTTGGGTGTTTTGTGTTAGCGTGCCCTGCAGCCCCTTATGGATTGTTTCCCCAAATAGGCGCTCACAAATGAGGCGCTGCTCCCTATTCATCTGAAGAAGCCTGCTGGCTAAGTAGCAGCCATAGGATTCTTCCGCTTCGGGGGGGCTCCTTAAAAAACGGGTGGCCTCTTGCATGAGGCGCAGGGATGCGTCCTGTGTGACCATCCCCTTCCTGGCCCTTTTTTTGGGAAGGTGGAGGGGAGGCACTTGGGATTCGGTCAGGCTCCTACTGGGCCCAGCCACCTCACTTGGCCCAGCCACCTCACTTGGCCCAGCCACCTCACTGGGAGCAGCCACCTCACTGGGAGCAGCCACCTCCTGCCTGACACTGGGCCCAGCCTCCTCCAGGATGATGGTGAATCCGGCCTCCTCCAGGCTGTCCATGGGCCTGGTCTCCTCCTGCCTGCCACTTTCCCCACATTCCTCCTGGATGGACTCATCCTGTGTATAAAAAAAGGACAATAGTTTGAGTATATTTTTTGGGGTTCATCAATGACACACAGTTTGCTTCTCATGAATAGCAAATTCAATGTGAATACTTCTCTTTAATAAAAGAGTCTAATCAGACACCCTAATTATTTCAAGCAGGTGCCAAACATATTTAGCCACTACTGTCAATTGATATGTATACCCAATTTTGAGTGCCAAATTATTTTAGACAATTATAACATCCAGTTAACATCATTAATATTAGTACAGTAAATATTTGTTAAAATAATTTACCTGACTCCAGATGGTCATATCTGGTTCATCCAGGATGGAAGACCCAGCTTGCTCCTCATCAGCCTCTGCTGGGGTGGAGGGAAGGGTGGAGGGAAGGGTTGAAAGTGATGGCCTGGCTTCATTCTGGTCATCCAGAAAACGTAGTTGATTATAGTACCACAGCCTGGGTACATAAACATCATCTGCTGATGCTCCTGATCTCCTTGATTCCTGGATCTTCTTATGCTCCCTCTTATACATGTTCCTCAAGCCCCCAATTTTCTTGAGCAATGTCTCCATTGTTGCTTCCGGGATGGTCGCCTGGACAAAGGCCAGAAGTCTCTCCAGCGTTGACTTCCTCACATGCTTAGCATAATACTGAGGGTGTTTCACCTCCCACAAATTCCTCATCTCTCGATATTTGGAAATAAAAGATGTAAGGAACTCTGGATCCTTAAATAGGGGATTCATTATATCTGGAAAAGATGAAGTCACAAGACAAAAAACACTTTTATTATAGGTTTCGGCTAACCCCTCATCATCTTCTCCCTATGTAGGCCTCATCAATCTATCAAGCCATATAGGCCGCTTGCTACAAAGTCATGACCATAAAACCCAAAAAAAATATATTTAAAATTACCTTCGTTTTGTAACGTCCTGGTCTACTATCACCTACGCACAGAACGTTCGTACGACACGTGCGCAAGGGCCCTCTTCATACACTACGCATGTGTGAAACTCCGCCTGCGTCGCCCGCCCCTGACGTTCGAAATTAACTCATGTTCTCCGCCCCCTAATTCGACGCACAGAACGTACGTACGACACGTGCGCAAGGGCCCTCTTTATACACTACGCATGTGTGAAACTCCGCCTGCGTCGCCCGCCCCTGACGTTCGAAATTAACTCATGTTCTCCGCCCCCTAATTCGACGCACAGAACGTACGTACGACACGTGCGCAAGGCCCCTCTTTATACACTACGCATGTGTGAAACTCCGCCTGCGTCGCCCGCCCCTGACGTTCGAAATTAACTCATGTTCTCCGCCCCCTAATTCGACGCACAGAACGTACGTACGACGCGTGCGCAAGGCCCCTCTTTATACACTACGCATGTGTGAAACTCCGCCTGCGTCGCCCGCCCCTGACGTTCGATTTTAACTCATGTTCTCCGCCCATTTTTTGTTACGGCGCGTAGTGGAGTTAAAGAATGGCGGAGACACCTGAAATGTTGACGACCTCAGGTAGTGGAGACAGCCCGGAGGCTGGAACGTCAGCGAAATCTATGAGGCCTAGATTTAAGGCCTCTAATATGAGTTTTAAAGAGATGGTGGAGATGGTGGCCATTCTTCACAAAGACGACTATGATGGCAATTATGGGCCGTACGCACGGCCAAATTTGCGCAAGGCCAAAATAATGGCGAAGGTCGTGGAGACTTTGCAGGCATCTTTTGGGGTCCAGCGCTCCAAAGATCAACTGCGAAAAAGATGGTCTGACCTGAAACTCAGGGAGCCGGATCAATACCGACGTATCCGGAAAGTTCTTAAAAAAAGTAAGTACTTGTCGTGTTTTTCTCTTGTGTTTATTACCTTGTATACTGCTCCATGTGCTTTTCCTTCCTATCCGATTTTTTGTTCATCGTTTTAAACGATCTTTTAAGAAACCTCGTTACATATCTATAGATATATATCTATATATACATATACACATATATGAGTCAAGCAACAGCGCCACCCCCGAGGATGTTCATGAAGTATGCGACATGGGCACCCCACCAGGTCAGTGTTTGAGACACCAGCTTTATGGTAAGGTAAACTTATGTGTGCATATTTCTAAACATATTTTTTTTTTCATTCCACTTTAGGTCCAAGTGACTATTTCACCACAGACAGTGCCCAACGGCTAATTGCTCAAATCATGGCCTGGAATGGGGAGATCGATCAAATGCGGAATCGGCTGGATCGTATGCAGCAGGAAATGAAGGACATGATTGATGTTTTGGGTCGAATCTAAATGCCCTTTTTTAAACCCCAAAACATCAATCATGTCCTTCATTTCCTGTTTTGCTGACCCCATTCTGGGCCTTCTCTTTTTTTTTTTTGGCAGAACATAAATGGCTGTTTAACCTAATGTAAAAAAGGAGGGCTGTTTCTCGTAAATACCTCAAAAATCCACAAAAAAATAAAAATTGATTTTCCAAAAAACACAAAAAAAAAAAAAAATAAAAAACTTGATTTTAAAAAACAAAAAAAATTTAAAAACTTGATTTTAAAAAACAAAAAAAATTAAAAAACTTGATTTTAAAAAACAAAAAAATTTAAAAAACTTGATTTTAAAAAACCAAAAAAATTAAAAAACTTGATTTTAAAAAACCAAAAAAATTAAAAAACTTGATTTTAAAAAACCAAAAAAATTAAAAAACTTGATTTTAAAAAACCAAAAAAATTAAAAAAATTGATTTTAAAAAACCAAAAAAATTAAAAAACTTGATTTTAAAAAACCAAAAAAATTAAAAAAATTGATTTTAAAAAACCAAAAAAATTGATTTTAAAAAACCAAAAAAAATTAATATACAAACTTTATTAAAAAAAAATAATAAAAACAAAAATAACTTGATAAAAAAAAAAACATAAACAAAAAAATTGCTTTAAAAAAAAAAAAAAAAACACAAAACAAAACTTGATTTTCCCAAAACAAAAAAAAAAAGCCTGTTTGTGAAAATCAAAAAGCCAAAAATATTTTTTTGTGGATTAGGTATAAATATTTAGATATAATTATATTTTGCTACATTATTAAGATATCATTCTATTTTTGTCTATGAACATTTTATACTAAATGCAGAACTGAATGCATAACAACCATTAATAAAAACATCTCCTTATAGGAATTAAATAAATGTGTGGTTTGTTATTTCAAGGCTCAGTATCATTTTAGTTATAATTGTAAAAAAGTTGTTTACAGTGGCAATGGAGCTTATTTAGACATTTAAAATTACAATACAGTTGGCACTACAACTGCTCGACCATAACCTAGGAGACAGCCCAAAAGAAAGGCAAGCAATAAATATAATGCAAGATTTCATCAATAATTTTTTTATTGTCAAAAATTATATATCCTGGCCCATTGCAATGGCCCCCCTACCCATAAAATAATTAACATATTGCTGTCTAACTTGACGGGCACTTTGGGGGGCCAAGCCAGTACGGACAGTATCCAGGCCTGTAAGGTTGGCTTCTATTTGTCCGGCCTCAGGCCCAACTGTGCCTATATAATTTGGAGAATGCTTATTTAAAAAGTTGTGCAGAATGCAGCACGATAAAATGATAAAATTAAGTTTGTATTCCGCCAAATTAATGGCTGTTTGAAACAGGCGGAACCGGCTGGCCAGAATTCCAAACGCATTCTCAACCACTCTTCTAGCTCTGGCCAGCCGGTAATTAAAAACCCTCCTCTCCGGGGTGAGGGTTCTTTGGGGGAATGGCCTCATGAGGTGCTTGCTGAGAGCGAAGGCTTCATCGGCAATGAAGACAAAGGGGAGTCCTTCCACGTTATCCTCATCAGGTGGCAATCCCAGGCCACCACTCTGGAGACGCTGGCAGAACTCCGTCTGGGCAAATACTCCTCCATCCGACATCCGGCCATTCTTCCCCACGTCCACATATAAAAAATCATAGTGTGCCGACACCACCGCCATTAAAACAATACTGTGGAACCCCTTATAATTAAAATAATATGACCCCGAATGGGGTGGTGGCACAATGTGGACATGTTTCCCATCTATAGCCCCTCCACAATTGGGAAAGTCCCAACGGCTGGCAAAATGGGATGCCACAGTCTGCCATTCCTGTGGCGTTGAAGGAAACTGGGAAATCAAACAAGAAAACCAAAATCAATTAATTTGGAAGCTAACATTGCAAGAAAATTAGACAATTAAAAACATTATTCCCCAGCATCAGTATAACATTCAATAATTTAATTGTTCTGGAATAACTAATATGGAAAGGCACACTTATCAGATTGCTCACCCCCTCTGATGGAACATTGATTACATTTTAGGGGGTTGTGAAATCCCTAAAAAAAATTACTTTTAGGACACGCAGGAATTTAGGGACTAAAAAGGCTACAAGACTGCAGTTGTCGCACTCTGCAGGTGCAGTTGCTAACCAGCTTACAGTAAATGAGGTAATGTAAAAAGGCATTCATGTTGCAAGGAGTACACAATCACATGCAAGGGCAATTAATGAAAACACTTTGAGGCTTGCATATGATTTGATGATGGAAATCAGCAGAGCTTCTGCTCATTTACTAAAGCACTGGAACAAATGCACTTGTAGAGTGCACATGCATTTTGCAAAGTGCAACATAT